>NC_065548.1:24023142-24642045 GCF_022605725.1 Anthonomus grandis grandis | reverse complement strand
GAAATGGGAACAGTTATAAGTTGCAGCGAGTACGGAAATCAATCTAATCCCAAAAGGCAAAGTAATCGAATTACAGGAAAAACAATGGCAACAACAGCCTGATATCGAAAATGCTAATACGTAAAAAGTTGATCCTTGAGCATGGCTTACGTGACCAATGACAAAGGACAGACGAAAAGAAAATCACTTTAGTCAAAGAGAGAGTAACAACGTGATTCCAATAAAATGCTTAAAAACTCAAAACGAAGAACAGCTAGCGCCACCTAGATATGTTGTTTATAAGTAGGCCGAACTCTGCAACTTTTGCAAATACAAAACAAATATATAAATGAAACAAATAGCTTTTATAGTCAGCTTCTCTCCAAAAGGAGAGGCTGTTAAAGTCGTAGAAAAATTCTAAGCCGTACTTACATTTAGTTACCTAGTTTACATTTAGTTACCAACATTAATGAAAAGCTGGATGACTCGGTCCATTATGTTAAGCGGTACAGAGATAGTACATGGTAAAACTATTAAGCTCGGGTCAGAAAAAAAATTTGTATGTATATAATATCTTATTTTCTCTGAAATGCATATAAACGCCCATAAAAACTCATTCACTGAGAAGCTGCTATCTGATCCTTCTTTTGAAACAGGATAAAGATGTGCTAAAATGAGTAACTTGAAATTTATTTACGGTTGACGCTATGTTATAAGATTAAGGACGTGCTTTCTACGTATATTTATATTATGAACATCAGTTTTGTAAACAATTTTCCTACTAAGATAGATAGGACACTGAAATTTAATGATGTTATAAAACAGACAAGCCGAGTGCACTACACGCCTATTGAACATTGACAACCAGCTAAGTTCTTTAAGCTTATGTGATACGTGTTCTCCACGTCTTATGCCACATATAAAACGTATGCATGAGTTTTGAACATTTTGCACTCTCCGGGCCTGTGTTGTATCCAGAAAGGGACCATAATACACATAGTTCAATTTTGGTTTTCTTTTCTAAGTAATGCCTATGAGGAAAAAGAGATTTAAGGGCGCAGTAGGATTTTTTAATACAAGCTGTTATGTGTTCGGTAAATTTAAGTTTAGTATTACAAATTAAACCCAGGTTTTTAGTGGAATTTTTAAAAGAAATATTAGCGTTTCCGATACTTAGATCCAACTGACTCAAGATATTTCCACGTAATTTATCATAACAAAATAATAAAGCCACCGATTTCAAGGGGTTCAACCTCAGCATGTGACCCGCGGACACCTCACAAAGCGCCTGAAGATCCGTATTTATTCTAAGGTTAGCCTCTGTCGCATTCTCTAGCTTAAAAGAGTATACAATTTGAGTGTCGTCGGCATATAAATGATAATCACAATGGCGAATAGAATTAACAATATTAGACATTTAAATTGTAAAAAGAAGGGAGCCCAAGACACTTCCCTGTTGTTGCCAACAAAAAATATTTTGAATAACGGTAATGAAGTTGACGACGCTGACGTTTAACGTGTGTGTATAGCGGATTGCCTAGTTTTTGGCGAATTTGGGTATATTGTCTGGAACAGGCGTCTAGAACAGGCATCTTCCTCCTTATTTAATACGTCAATTTGATTCACTGTTTCTCAAAACCGAATTATTGTGAATTCTCTGTGTTGTTTATGATAGAATAATATATTTTTACTATATAAACCCTCGCTAGTTACAAACTCTAACTCATACAATCAGCTATACTTTGATTTTTATAGATGGTTGTACCTGTTAATGTGGAAACACGCTGTACATGGAAGGAAAGTAAAACTCAATTTTCGTGGTATTACGATTTATAATATTCAAGTTTAAGTTTAGATTTATAAGATTTAAGATTATCAAAATAATAAAACAAATATTTTAAAGTGTCTTCTATTCCAAGTTGATTGAAACTTTGTCTTATTTTAGGTGAGTATTACTTTCTTTCATAAATTCTTAAAGAGAGTTAAGAAAAATCACAGATCTAACGCAACTGTCTTAAGTTCTTACCTATAGGTAACTTTCTATTTTGTATTTTTGTAAACATAACCTCTCAAAAACTTTAATTGTTTTGTTTCCACACAATTGGCATAACTAAAATTTGTCAGAGTGACCAGCATCGAAAGGACACAATTACGCAAAATGGCGGCTCCCTAGTAGTGGTCATTTACTTTTCATTGAATTGGCAGTCCAGGTATATTTATTAAGTTCGTGGGCAGAACCTTCTAAAAGTTCTTATTTTTTGGATGCCTTTAACCCACTTTCCACTAGATGTCGCGATCACTACCATTTTCATACAACATTTTCATCATCTCTCAAGTCTTCAGGTTGAAAAATCATGTTTCATTGCACCTGTGCAAGGAACTTGAGTATTTAGTTCCAACATTATACCTGTTTTTATATTTCTATTAATCATCCAATCCATGTTTCTGGAAACAATTGTTTTTTTTAATTATTTCTCTTTATACGTTAGCAGAATGATTTAGTATTTAAAATTCTATTTATGTATATGCTATCTATTTTAAATGGTTAAGTACGAGTAGACTTCGCCATTATTTTCTACGTATTGATTAACTATGTACGTATTTGTTTTTTTGGATTTAAAGAAACCTACTTATTATATTTTTTTTATTAATATTATTACTATGTTTCTAGAAACATTATTTTTCTTAAACACTATTGAATCGCCCTCTTGTTTCCTCAACTTAAGTACCAGACTTAGAGGACACATAATTTATAAATAGCCAAACTAATAAAGTTGAACCTAATATTAAGATAATACCAAAAAAGAGAAGCAATTCACTCCAAAATCTTAAGTATTCAAGAAATTTATTAGGATATAAGTTTTAGATGCGACGCTTCTCCAATATTTTGCTCTTAGTCGGTGAGGATAACTGAAATTATGTAACTCTTTGAACTAACGGCGTCCTAGAAAAGGGACCTGGAAAATGCTAAAATTGTCTAAGGGTAGCGTTTATCGTCCCTTGCATCTGGCAGCGGGACTTTACGGTATCGTAAAAACGGCTTTGTGGAACCGTAACTCTTTGACTTCGCGAGAAAAGTGGATGCAGCTGCTACCATAAGCGAGTAAAAGTGTTGGGACTTCCGTAGTTTTGATGAGCGACGATATTACAAAATAATAAGCCAAGCGTATAAGCTGGTAATTTACTATGTGTGTATGTGTCGCTACGAGACGGTTTTATAAAAGCTGTTCGTAGGTAGAAATTGTTGCTTTTAAAATTTTCGTATTTTACAAAAGTAGACCGTATTAATATTGTCATCTTTTAAATGATGAATAGGTATTTAATTTTTTTCTCTTTATATGCTTATGTTGTATTTCCGTAGTTCGTTTATAAAAAAATAAGTTATATTGTATATTAGAGGCGTCGTCGCCCTTATTTGGTCAATAAAAAATTATGTAATTATGTGAGACTACACTGCAACAAAAAATAATAGAATGAAACGAAAATTACTCTAATCATATAAAAAGTTTTGACTAAAAACATAAAATAAAAATTATTTTTGGTAACAAGATTAGTTATATGAGATCAATGTATCAATGTATCAACAATTACAAAACAGTGATTTTTGATTCCTGGAAGTTATGAAAATTACCTCAAATATCTAAAAGATATTACAGACTAAAGAAATTACTGGAAAATACGAAAAGATGTTTTATCTCTGAATAACGAAAGTAACCTAAAATGATTTTAGCCGCCTGAAAACGTGAAAAAAAATATTTAAAATTCTTTGACACATAAGAAAGGAAGCTAAAAATTATGTCAGACATTAAAAACTATACTCAAAAGCCTGAAATAGAGGAAAAATCTATAAAAAATAGTTGTTAAGAAATTATGTGGCTAATCAAAAAATATAGTTACAATCCTGAAATAAAACTAGGGATAGATAAAAAGCATAACATAAATGAAATACAAGAAAAACCTTTAAAAAAATCCTAAAGGCTGCAGATTTAAATTATTATTTTATATTTCGTAATACATAAACAAAAAAAAATAATAATAATAATAATTATACTAGTAATAATAATAGAGATTTAGAAATAGGCTATTATCATTTCTTTTTATCGAATTTAAATAAGTCTAAATTCAGCGTGACTCACTTAGGCAATACGCAGCTATGCCATGTCTACATGATTGTACTCATTTGGAGTCGTTCATTGGACTCAGCTAGAGCTAGAAAACACACACTAAACACACTAAAGAGATGAAAAATGACTTCGCATAGAATGCACCATTCCAAGGTTTCCAAAGGACGAATAACACTGCCACATGTACATGGAGGCAGAGGAATCTTGAGTTCGTTCAGCAAGACGCCAAACAAATGCAATTTCTAAGAATTTAAAAAAAAATAAACAGTAGTACAATCTATAATACAATAGCAAAAGCAGAAGTAAAAATGGCACAACTTAATCCTATTGATTAATTTTTTTTTTACTTTTCGCTAATCTAAAAACTTACGACGAAATGACATAAGCTGGGATAATATAGAGTAGTCGGCAACGTGCACTGGATGAAGATTGGAAGTGTCTTATCTGAAACGGAAGGGTTTGTAGGTTATCTAAGACAATGTAATCAACATCAAGAACATCAAAAATATATATTGACGCAGCAGCTAGAGACTGACAAATGTAGAAAGTGCAATATCCAGACTGAAACCATATATACCTGAACATATTACATCTGGATGCACACAATTGACAAATACAAAATACTTGGAGCGGCATAATAAAGTGGCTGCAATTGCTACTGAAGATACACAAACTTAATCATAACACCAATATCCAATACTACAAGTTAAATACATCACTATTCATTGAAAATCAGAAAGACTTATTGGGACAAAGAACTAATTACATATCATACAGTCAAACATAATACACCAGACACAACCACTACTGGCTATGTAACAAAAGTAGCAAAAGAAGCTATGCTTTTTTCAATATTTCAATCCCTAAAGGTTACAATATTGAGGAAAAATTAATGAGAAAATTAAAAATTACGAAACTCTTAAACGCAAAATCAGGGAAGTATGGAAGCTTGAGCGTATCGAAATTGTCCCGTTAGTGATATCAGCAGTTAGTCTCATCCTAAAGAACCTGAAAAAGAACTTAATTAAACTAAAATTTTTAGAAAATACTTACTATACTCAAATCTGTAATCCTGTACCCAACGCACATTGTAAAATCAGTTTGGGAAGCGTGAACCAGTATACGTATCCTGCTATAAAGGTCGATACATCACCTGAAATAAATCGAGTAAACTCAAGTACATTAAATAAAAAAATGCATGCATAAAAAGAAACATACTAATATATCTAAATATTAATTTGCTAAGAACTAATCCAAGTAATAATATATTATGTAAATAAAAAAATCAATGGAATGATGTAAAGAAAGCTGTACAGCTTGTCATGAGGGATTAAGAAAACAGCATAATAGATAGAGAGAAAAAAAGAATTTACTTAAGCAATTTGGTGTTTCATGTGATCATGTTCTTTTTAAATGATGCAATTGACAAGGAAAAGTCTGTGACTCATGTAAATTTATTAGAATGGCTGTTTGATATGAGAACGATTTCTTTTGTCAATGCCAAATATCAGTATAAAACAAAAGTTTTGATTGTTTTAGGATTCTCTTTATATCTAGGTAGTCCCAAAAAGAAACGTATAAATGATCCGTAAAGTTAAAAGAGATAACACTAGAGCATCGCAGAGCATAGCTTTAGTTGTTAGACATAAATATTACCTATGATGTCTTTAGCATCGAGTAAGCTTTTTTTAGACAAAAATTGATATATTCTTCAAATTTCAGTTTGCCGTACTTTATGAATCCCAGTTTTTGGCTAAATCTTTAAAGGATAAGCAATTGGCTTCTATGAGTTTCATTTCAGACCAGAATTGCTAAAGATTTTTTAGAAATGATTTTAGAGTATGTTTGTGTAATAATAATGTGGCCATAAAAGTAACTTCCTATGTGCAGTTCAAGAACTTTTTCCAAGATTTTTGATTATGTTGGCAATACAGACATAGATCTCAGTTTATTAAATTCGAATTGTTACATTTAGCTTTGGCAAGTTACCAGTTCTTTATAAAATAACATTTGAATATGCAACAATTTCTGGTCGAACTAACATAGGGTTGTCTAAAAAGACAACATAAAGAAATTATTGTAATAATTAAATCGCCAACACCAATGCCTTAAATTTAATATTTGCCATAATATTATAAGCCTTACCTAATGAAGTGAACAAAAGAGTTGTATTTTGAAGTCAGTTATTTTTATAAAAGTTTGATAGGTCTGGTTTATAAATAAAATTCTTATTTCATTAATCAACGGTTTTTAGATATTTTTGTTTTTATTTTTTAAGTGGTGTTTTATGGGTAAATTTTCCCCTTTTAAATCATCACATCGTAAATTTATTTTATTAAGATATTTAATATCTGCAGCTCAACATACATTTTTTTTAGCTCAGAGGGCATTTGTTATTAAATTTGTAAATTTATATGATACCTCTAATAAGCAAGATTATGTCTAAAATAGTCATACGTCTTCAGTAGAACGTTTAAAAAAAGTAAGTGCCTGATTTCAAAGGTCTTTTATTCCGATATTAACGTTTTTTAATTTCATTAATTAATTTTTTTAATTTTAATTAATTCATTAATCTGATATTACCGTTTAGTGTACCGGTTTTTTACTATTTATTATTTTTACTGAAACCTGTTGTATTGAACCTGTATTCAACATATTTATTATATTTTTTCATTAAAATGTCAATATTTGTATGACTAGTCTTATTAATCGTTAAGAACCAAACAAAATAAAAACGTTAAAAATCATAAAAAAAATTATAAAAAAATAACTTTTTGTTAGGAAAATGTTTTAATTTCGGGTATAAAATTAATAACTAAAAATATTTCCTTCTTAAAATTCATAAAGCTTTAGAGCATAATAAGATTTTCCTTAATTCCTAAAAGCATTTAAAGAAAAACTAATTGTTAAAGACTGCAAAAAAAGTCAGTTGGGATCATCAAGATCTTCGAAATGAGAAGTACCTCACCTTCGAATTTTCCTTTGAGTACCGCCGCTTAAACACACATTGTTCATCAATTTACGCACTTACTACCACCAAACGCGTACCCTTGCATAGTTTTGGTTAATTTATGTTTCAAAGGATGATTACTACGGAGCCAACCTTTAGGAATAAATTGTGCGGTGGTAAGCCAGGCAGATCCAAGGAGTGTAAACATTTAATTAAATAGTTGGTGACATCTGATTCATTTGTTACACAGTCAATAGATTTGAATAAATGCATTGTTCCAATGATATCATTCTGAATTATGTAGTATAAATCATCTACGTCTTTATTCTTAGCTGCTAAAAATGCTCGATGCCTCAACCATCTATTATTTTTGTAGTTAATATGATGTTTGGGAACACTGTTGATTAGTTTGTATTTCTATGAGACAAAGCTACAGAAATTCCGAGGAAATGAATCCGCTTGATTCGTCGACCATTACTGATAGTCAGTTATTGCTTAGAGAAATCTTCATCAGATGGATCACTTAGAAATGCAACTCTTATGTTTGTTGTCAGCTGAAGTAGTATAGAAAGAATATATAGATAGAAGAAGAAATAGTATAGCACCATAGATTCGATGGTGTGGCATTAAGCAAACATTTATTTTGTCGGCAGATATATGCAATAAAATCATTGCGAATATCTTTTAATGTTCAGTTAAAAAATATAAACTACTATTTCCATCATCAATTACCTTTATTATTGAATTATAAGCTTTCTTTTGTTGGGGATTTAACGGCGCTCTTCACGATCAATTTCTCATGCTTCTTCAGTTATTTCATTTGTCATGTTTTTTCGAATTACAGCTTTATCAAGAAAGATTTGATCATCTTGGTAGCGGCATGGTTAATAATGAATCAAAGAGAAAATGTATATTATTGAATTAACTCCATAGGTAAAATTACGTTTAGCTGTTAGCGCGTTTTGTTATTTCATGTCAGATGCGTTTTTGTTATACCGTGTTTCATAGTGATTTTATAAAAACGCAGTTAAATAGGACAAAGAGTATCCTATGTTAATCTCCTGTTTCTAAGATACTTCTCCACCAGTTTTTAGCCATATCGGTTTAGCCGTTTTTAACTACCACGACTTTCTTTTCTTGTATATATATATATATATATATATTATATGTATTATATATAACCTTTATATATATATATATATATATATATATATATATATATATAGATATATAGATATATATATATATAAAGGTTTGTCAAGGGGGACAACTTTCTAACCTAAAATTACTTCACCCCCTTTCACCCATTGCCCCCCCAGGGTCATCCGCTTAAAAATTTTAAATGGCAAGGGGTATCGAGTAATAGCTTGTTTAAAAGGTCTTTCAAATTCTTTTATTTTGACATTTGATTTTTTTAAATCGGTCGATTCGTTTTCGAGAAAATTAGAAAAATGTTTGTTTATCTTAATTTGTTCAGATAGAAAACAAAAACATGAAAATATCAGTTTTTATTTCAATAAGTGTTCAAAATGTTGCCTGTTTTTGGCCAAACATTGGCGATGTGCGAAACATATAGGCGATGTTCAAATTCCTGACGGACATTTTCAAAAACATGTTGTGGGATATCATGGCAGCTGTCGATGATGCGTTAACGAAGTTAATCCAAACTTTTAGGTTGGGGAGTAAACACAATAGATTTTAAATTACTCCATAGAAAAAAGTCTAACGGCGTTATTTTAGGAGATCTATCATGCCATTCTATAGGCCCACTTCGCCCTATCCATTTATCTGGAAGCTCGTCGTCTAGCTATTGCCGAACGAGAAGAACATAGTGAGGAGGAGCGCCATCTTGCTGGAAATATATTTGAGCCTCATCAACTATAGGGTTTCCATCATCATCAATTTGATTTTCAATGGATTCAGTGAAAAGCGGATTGATGGTATTTCCCAACATATCCAAATAAATGTCTCCATTTAAATTTCCGTTAATAAATAATGGCCCAATCACTTTATTTCCTCAAATGCCTGCCCATACATTAATTTTTTGAGGGTACTGGGTATGCCCTTCTACAAATGCATGAGGATTTTTATTCCTCCAATATCTACAGTTATACTTATTAAGAAATTCATTTAGATAAAATGTGCATTCATAGCTGAAGTAGATATTCTTTACATGAATAGTATTATCATTAATCGCTTCAATCATTTTTTCACAAAACTCAACTCGCCCATGCAAATCATCTTCGGTTAACTCTTGCAATATTTTCATTTTGAATGGATGAAATTTATGAAGTTTAGTAACTGTGTGAACAGAACCTAATGAAATACCATTTGCAGCAACAATTTTGTGTAATGAAGTATTAGGATTTATTCCAAAATGACCCAAAACTTCAACTTGAGCGGCTTCATCCAAAATTCGCCGATGATCACGTTTTTTATTTGCAACAGATCCAGTTTCAGTAAACTTAGTAACAAGGTCCAAAACATACCTATGCGAAGTTATCTTCTCCGGATGTCGGGCGTTAAACGTGACGGCAGTTTGCCGAGCACATTGATTTTGGGCACCATAAATTAGAATAATTTTCACTCTTTCGGCTAGTGTGTAAACCATTTCCGAAGTAAAATCTTCAATTCAACAAATAAATTTTCACTATTCCAAGACTATCACAAATGTAACTGACGGCAAAATAGATTTTTTATTTTCCTTAGCAACTATGAATAGCTAAGTAGGTATAACAATAAATACAGTTCGCCCAGGATATCTGTGTTGATGAAAAGAATGCGGAAAAAAATTCAGGTTGTTATTTAGTTTTTTCCACGTCTAATCTTCAGAATTGCTGTTTATGTTGGTAGTTTTCGTTTTAAATTATAAATGAATTGTAGATTTGGCAAACTCTAACGGGCAACACATGTTGAAATAAAAACTGATATTTTCATGTTTTTGTTTTCTATCTGAACAAATTAAGATAAACAAAGATTTTTCTAATTTTCTCGAAAACGAATCGACCGATTTAAAAATATCAAACGTTAAAATAAAAGACTTTGAAAGACCTTTTAAACAACCTATTACTTGATACCCCTTGCCATTTAAAATTTTTAAGGATGACCCTGGGGGGCAGAGGGTGAAAGGGGGTGAAGTAATTTTAGGTTAGAAAGTTGTCCTTCTTAACAAACCTTTTGACGTATGACGTATTTCGGCGTTTTTCTTTTAAACAGTGGTTTTCGGTAAATTCGTGGTGGGAAGTATTCAAATGATGAACACTCTGTATATATATCTATATATACATATTTATTTAATATATATATATATATATACATATATATATATACATATATATATATATATATATATATATATATATATATATATATATATATATATATATATATATATGTATATATATATATCTATATATAGATTTTTTATATAACATTCGGCTTACGAGCTATACGATTTCGAACCTTCTCTGTTGTTAACTAGATCAATTTTCGTCCAGTTTCGTGTCATCTTCATTTACTTCTTTCGAGTGCGTCTAAAGTTGTATCCATGGCATTTCAATTTTCATTACTCCCAATTCCATCCTCTTCATCAGATATATTTATATCTATGAATATATACAGTATCGGACAAAATTAGAGAGACTTCTCTATTTGCCAACTCCAATTTTTTGTACTTGAATTAATATTAATATTTGTTAAGCAGTGTATACCGGAGTTGACAAGAATTCTATTATCAACAATTCATTTTTGTAGCTCATGTTTACATTTATTTAAAGAATGTTTTTAATATTGATAAAAAATTACTGCGACAGAATTAAAGAGACTCATTTTGTATTTAGTTTCGCTGAAGTCGCGATTAGTTTAATTTCTGTTTATTAGTTTGAGAATATCATTAGCAATGCCTCGTGGTAAACATTATTCCATAGACCTAAAAGAAAAAATTATAGAAGCCTATAACTCAGGTCGCTCACAAAAATTAATAAAAGAGCAATTCAACGTCAGTAAACAAATGGTTTCTAGAACAATAAAAAATTATCAGCTCCGTGGAAGAGTGACAAACCTTAAAAGAGGTGGCCGCAAGAGAAAAACCTCAGTACTGCTAGACAGGAGAATTAAACGACTAAGTCAAAATAATCCGCGTCTATCTTCAACACTGATTTTGGCTGAATTGGAGGCGCCTGGGGTTTCATCCAGGACTGCGCAGCGGTGATTAGTGGAGGCGGGGCTTCCTGGAAGGAGACCAGCAAAAAAACCCCATCTATCAAAAAAAATGTAGCTGCTAGAATGTTATTTGCAACACGTCACCGTTACTGGACAGCTAAGGACTGGAATAAGGTTTTGTTTAGTGACGAGTCTAAATATAATATTTTTGGAAGTGATGGAGCGCAGTTCGTACATCGCCCAGCAAACAAAAGGCTTGATCCAAAATATGTTTCTGGTACTGTGAAGCACGGAGGTGGCAATTTAATGGTTTGGGGTTGTTTTTTGGGTTATGGAATGGGTCCTATCCACATAATTGAGGGCACTATGGATGGATTTATGTATCGTACTATACTGGAAGATGTAATGTTGCCTTACGCCGAATGGGAAATGCCGCTAAGATTCACGTTCCAACACGATAACGACCACAAACATACGGCCAAACTTGTGAAGGAATGGTTTTTGGCTAACAAAATTCAAGTTTTAAAATGGCCACCGCAATCGCCGGACTTGAACCCAATTGAAAATCTTTAGAAGATTATAGAGAAAAAGATTCGCACTAAAAACATCGGGAATCGTGCTCAATTATTTGAAGAAATCGAGAATGCCTGGAAATCAATGGATCCGGCTGTAATTTCGAATCTCATTGAATCGATGCCGAATAGATGTGAAAAAGTTATCCAGAATAAAGGGTACTGGACAAAGTATTAGGTTAGTTTAATTAGTATAAGGTACAAATGTACTTTAAGGATAAGTCTCTCTAATTTTGTCGCACAGAATTTTTTGCATTTTTTTATTTTTCCTAATAAATCTTGAGAAATGTTTTTTTTTTTAATTTATTTTAGTGCCTTTTTAAACTACTTCAAAACATAACATCCTTTAGCACAAAAAGAGGAATTTAATCATTTTTATCTTACATAAAAGACGTAAGTAGTCGAGTCTCTCTAATTTTGTCCGATACTGTATATTTAGAATATATTTATCTAGAGATATATTTTTCATTTTCTTAGATAGTATTAAAGTTTGTCCTTAGTAAAAGATTTTTGTATGAAGAATATAAAGGAAGAAAATGATAAAATTAAAGCTACTCATAGCAACTATCAAAATTAATTTAATTTTGTCTTTAACGTAATATAAACTTATTTAATATAACCAGCATATCTTTATTATAACCTAATATTAAAAAAGAATTTTCAAAACATTTTATTTGTAAGCCATAGAACTATATACAAATATATACAAATATAACATTTAAAGTTCTTTTGTCCCCACTTAAAGATCTTAAACATAAGCCCTCGATATTATAAAATTAAAATTGTACAAGCTTTCATTTATGTACAAATTTAAGAATAATATGGTATGCATATAGCAGAATTATCTATAATTACCAATTATTTTAAAAAATCCAGTTTTTTATGTAAGAAAACGGATTTTATCTGCTGATTATTGTCAACTGAAATTCTTTTCAACTCAAATTCATATGGTTTTGTGAAATAGATAAGTAGAACATAAGCTTATATAAAGGAATTGGAATATACTTCCATGGAGAAGCCGCCAAGACAATTGGAGCAATGCGACTTTAGGCAAACCTTTAGAAACCTTAAAAAAGTAAAAAGGCATTTTAACTTGGCAGTGCTTTTCTAATTTACATAAAAACTTAAATAGATTCAAAGTCTTTCAAGTAAAAAGGATGAAGGGTTAGCCAGATTTAAGCTTACGGCAGTCGAGGCAGTATGCTTCGTCGACAAAATACAAGAAGGAAATATTTTCATAGCCCATCAAGAATTCAACTTGGCAAACTACTAACTACGTCTATTGCGGCAAGAAATGAAAAGAAGTCGACAAGATAGTTTTGTAAAAAACTTAGGAGTTTGTAATTAAAAGTTTTAAAGTTACGTGCTGCCAACTTCACGAGAAATATTACCTCATTTTAAACCGGTAAAAAATTACAAAAATACCGAAAAGGCGAAATGGAATAATAAACTAGCTTAGTTTACAAAGTTAAAGATCAGGTACTTTTTCTTTAGAAATTTGGAAAGGAAGTCGAGATGTTTAAAGTAAAAAAATATTTTTAAATAAATAAATCCATAATTAAAATTAAGAAGGTCATTTGCCTTTATAACCATACAATAACAATACAAAGGCCTTTGAGTGCTTCTTATAGGTTTTTTGTTCAGAAAAGCTAAAATAATTCTTGCAAAAAGAATTATTAAACGAATAAAATGAGGGTAGGGACCAGTTTGCTCCTAGTTCATCTCGACAATTGTAATTAAGTCCCGTAATTTATTCGAAAGAATTTTTTTTAATGCAGAAAATTCACGGAGCATATGTTATGTAATAAATTAAAATCAGTTTTAATTAAATTGGTTTTAAGAATATGATATTTAGTGTTATTTAAAATATATATTTTAATTTTGCAATATATTGTCACTAATCATTACTTTGCCTGATAAAGATATAATTAGAGGTTTACACATTTTGTATATCTAAAATTTATACAAAAAATACATATGTATTAATCTCAAGTCCGATTAATCATATCTACCTAAGTTATGCATACATTTAAAATTTTAAAAAGTTTTAGCATTATTTAAATAAGATAATATAATTATCCTTAAAAATATAATTTTAGCAGGACCAAACTGACATATTTGACTAATAAACAAAAGTCACTTTACCTTTTAAATTCGTAGGAAAATAAAACAAATTTGAGATCAGGAGTCCGAAAAATTCCCAGCCGGACATTTTAAAGTAAAACGATGTGCCTCGCACGCCCTCATTTCATGGCTATACGTTTCCATTTAAAGTTGCACAAGCGAGGCACACAATAAATAAATGGGATCCGCCTTTTTTCAGAGAATCCCGAATAAAAGTTAAAAATTACAACAAATTTATCTGTGCGACTTACGTTGGCAAATAACTGCACGAAACTTTACTCTCGTTAAAAATGGCCACTCATGAAATGGCTGACGTTGTATATGAGACATAATAAAATATTTATAGTTTATAAAAATTTGATAATATTTAATATACAATCTAATAATAAATTTGCATAATTTATAATATTACTGTTTTCAGGTAGTACAAAAAGAATAAGGTAACGTAGAATCACAACATATTTTAAGGCATGATGTTTAGACTCTTATTTAGGTAAAATTTTTAGCCTTTCTATTTCTTAAAACCATCTTTTTAAAAAAATGAGTAGCAAAGACCCAAATATTAATATGATCCAAATATAGGGGCAAAAAATATGCAAGAAAAATCTTCTTTACCTTTTTGAGATTCATATCGCGTGTAGTTTTAGACCCTTCAGGCCACATAATGTGTTTTATATAGAGCGTTGTTCATAAAATCTCAATATTTTATATTTTTCTGCTAAACGACAAAAAAACCTTATAAAAAAAAATTTAATTTTACCGGGAAATTTATTATTAAATTTTTTTAATCATTGTTTTATAAAAAAAAAACTAAAAAATAACACAAGTTGTTTAAAATTTTTTTATTTAATTCAGATTGTACTCATTTGACGTACTAATTTGTAAATATTCTTAAACACTTTTTTATAAATAAACATCTTTTTATTTACTAATAAATAAATGTACGTATCAAAAAGAAGTCGGTATATGTACTTTTTGGTAAATAAAGAAATACAGTTAGGTTAAAAAAATTATTTTCTTTAAAATTTCTGCCATACTTTATATAGTCATTTTTTGTATACTAAAAACTTTTTAGTCTATTATTGATGAAACCTTATTACTTAAAAAATACTGTAAAATGTTAACTTTAAAATTTTTTAATAAAAAAAAATTTAGTCTTGAATTCAGTTTCGCCATGCTATAAAATAAGACTTTTTTTAGGCTTTAGGATACTGAAGCATGCATATTTAAAACTTTTTATTGAAACTTTGCGAAAGCTAAAATAAAATCATACAATTTTAAGAGTTTTTTTTTTACTTGAGCACGTAAAATCCATCAAAGTTTGAGAAAAGACTTTCTCGTGGAAGTCACGCACGCCGTTTGACCCTCTGGCATATTTATACATATTAAATGAGGTAAAGTCTTAAGAGATCAATTTTTTTTTGCTTTTTTTAAATTAATAAAAAGTAATTTCTTTTATTAATAAAAAGTTAGTGGACCTAGTTAGTAATTAAATAAAATTTAAAAGGCAAATAGTAGAAAATGTAATATCCTTTCTAATGTCTCCCAATTATATTTAATCCTATATTATATTTCCGTCAGTAAAAAGTTTCCTGATGTAATCGACCTCAAAAACATTGAACACCCATTTAGAGGTATGTTGCTTTTAAATAGAATTTTAATTCTTGAATGCAACAAATTTCATAATACAGAAATAAAAAATTTGTAATAACTATTTACAGATTCGAATTTTCTTCAACTTTTATCTCCTGACTTGTATCAACAGCGTTTATTGCTTAGCAAATGCATTGTGGACATATACATTATGGCTTAATATTAAAAGCCTTTATAATACTCTTTTATTGTTTGACATAAGCATTTAGTAATAAATTGTCATAATTTATTTTTTCGTTAATATATATTTCAACATATATTTAACGAATACTGAATATGCTTCTTCCGAGTCTATTCATCTCCGCCTTGACATTGTCTAGTTTGCCGTGGGTTTAAACACCTTTAACATTCGATGTTGCAATTGTCATAGTTAACCCGGAGATTCTTAGTACCATCTGACCATCTAAGCTCTACCGGGGACTCGTTTTAAAATTTTCTTACCATGATGATTTAACAAGGAAAATTACTTCACTCTTATGGGTTTCCAATGATAAACCGGTCCAGAGTCATCTTCTATACGCTTTATCTCGATATTGATAGTAGCTACTGCCCTACATGGTGCTAAAAAGATACCAAGTAGAAACGGAATTTTATTTTTTTCTGATAGCAACGAACCACCGCATCATTATGGAGTCAAAATCTTCGCATGCCCTTCCAGTAAGTCTATAATTAGTTTTTTTGCCAGCTTTATAGCAAGTAAAGTGACACTGGCACTGTCGCTAAATGTGATTCAAGTATATGCTCCAATAGCCGAGAAATCCAAAGATGAAATAGAAACCTTTTATAGTGATCTACAGGTAGCGTTGAAACGCGCAAAAAACACAAGGTAAACATCATCATGGAACACTCTAATGCTAAAGTTGGATAGAGTGAAGTCAAAAAGTGTGCTGGCGGTTTTGGTTTGCATGTAAGAAATGAGAAAGTTAATAAGCTGGTGGAGTTTTGCCAAAACAAAAAGCTAATAACAACAAGCATAAACTTTTTTTTTAAACTACCAAAACATAGGTTATGGACTTGGAAATCTCTAACAGATAAAAACGACAATATAATTCGAAATCAAATTGACTATATTTTAATTAATAAATGATACAGAAACTCTGTCAAATATACATATAAAAACCTATGCTGGAGTTGAGTTTAATTCTGACCATAACCCTGTAGTATCCATTATAAAAGTAACATTAAAGAAACTTAAACGACCATCTAATAAACAAAAGCTCGATATACAAAAACTAAAAAAATTATTTATCTTGCAAAAGGTTCAATACGATGTAAATATAAATCTCAGAAGTCTCTCAAGTTGTCAAGATGCTTTTTAAAATAAACAAAACATGGAATAAAATTAAACAGAAGATCGTTACGATGGGTCAGGATAAGAGATAGAGGTTGAACACAAATTAAACAAACTTGGATGATGGACGAAATATTAAATGTCATGGATAAGAGGCGTGAAAAGAAAAATATTGCTATTAAGAATAAAGAAATTAATCAAATAATCAAGAAAAAAGTCAAAGATGCAAAAGCAGAATGGCTGCACAGAGAGAGTAAGAAAATTGAAAAATATGAGAGAAAATTTGAAAGTTTTAATGTACTTAAAAAGATTAAGGATCTACCTGGTTTTATCACCTATCATAAATATCCTACAGTAATAAAAGATAGAGATTGTAATCTAATTTTGGACTTGTAACAATAGCAGGTTCGTTAATCAGAATACGTAAGAAAAATTTTGTATAATAATTATC
The DNA here is from genome assembly GCF_022605725.1 of Anthonomus grandis grandis. Taxonomy (NCBI): domain Eukaryota; kingdom Metazoa; phylum Arthropoda; class Insecta; order Coleoptera; family Curculionidae; genus Anthonomus; species Anthonomus grandis. The sequence goes on along the minus strand of NC_065548.1, from coordinate 24,624,740 downwards.
TAGAAATTATGCCAAAATATTCTAAATACATAAAACCATCAGCTTCACGCGAAGAAATTTTACCAATACTGTTAAACGAACAAGGGGAGGAAAGGCTAGTGCTCCTGATGAACTGCCAGTGGAACATCTTAAACTTACAGACAATCATGCCATTAAGGTTTTGGGTAATTTTTTTACATATATGCAACGGGAATTATACCAGAAGATTGGTTGCTGTGGTAATGTGTAATAATCACTAGAAAACCCAATGCAAAAGAATGCTATGACCGTCGAACGATTTTTGTCTCATAATTTGAGCGTCACACCAAAAGTTCGAACCATCGGACTAGATGACCGACTGTCGGAAGAAGTAAATATTGTATGGAGAGTTCATTAGAGATGTTAGCTTTCTCTATTATTGTGTAATTTGTACAGCGAGGCAATTTTCCCTGAGGCCTTTATAAGTAACAGACAAGAAGGCCTTGAGTTTTAAACAATATGTGATTTGCTGATGATACTATTATAAAGGCAGATAATCTCAAGAATCTCCAAACACTTTTACTAAGATTAAATGATCCATGTAATTCTTACCGTCTAAAAAATTAATCTTTAAATAACTTATACAAATAATGAGTTTATGGTCATAATCAAACGAGAAGATATCCAAGCTAATCTTATCATAGAGAAGACACCTATACAGAGAGTAAATAAATATAAATATCTGGATAGCTGGATGATGGAAACGTTGGATCAGTCAATTAAAATAAGATCCTGATTAGAGATAGCAAGAATAGCATTCGTCAAATTGGAACAAAATTCTATAATAACACGCTAAATAGAAGAAAATTTGATGAGTTCAGACATGCTATAAGAGGACCTAAATCTGCGTTATTACAAAACATAATGCAGAAGAAAATAAATAAAAAAAAAAGCTAGGGAAGAAGAAGAACAGTTTGGCTTAGAAACTTTGGAGATAGCTTCGAACTAAAATCAAAAGAACTATTTAAAGCAGCTGTAAATAAAATAAGAATTGCCCTGATGATATACAACCTCCGACTAGAAGAAGGCACTTGAAGAGGGGGACATATATTTGTTTATATACATGAAGAAGGCCTGAAAAAGGTAGCAAAACGTGTATAACCTTAATAATAGCTCTTAAAATTTGTAATATTTACATCCTCATGTAGGATGTTACAAAATTCGGTGCAAATGTTTTAAGGGCTTATTATTGGAGCTAAAATAGGACTTTTTTTTATAAACTTGTGTCCAAAAATCGATTATTTGTAACACTGATTACAGTAATACAGCAAACCAAATCTCTTAGAAATTTGCAAATCCTAATTGTTTTGAGTCATTTTGAAATTTGTCGTCCCAAAAATGGTGTAAACTCGATTTTAGAAAAGGGTTTAGGGGTGCTTACTCTTTTGATAGCCCATATCTCATGTTTCCAATAAGAAATTTGAAAATATAGAACACCGTCCAATTGACCATAAAAAAATCTAAAATTATAGTTTTTTGCATTTTTTGATAAAATTAACTTCATTTGACAAAAAATAAAACAGTCGCAGCCCACTTCGTTTTTTCTAGTTTAATAGAATTATCGGCTTTAATAATGCTCCGCTTTCCTCGCGCCTAATTATAATGAAAACGCCTAATTATATTGAAAAAATGCTAGAAACAAAAATTTGTGATTTTTTCGAAGCTAACTAGATGGTGTTGTTAGATTTTCTAGTTAAATTTCCTATAGGAAACATAAGATACGGGCCATTAGAAGGATAAGCTCCCCTAAATCCTCACCTAAAATTGGATTTACATTATCTTTAGAACGGAAAATAAAAGGAGCACCCAAGAAATGTGGACAATCAAATTTTCAGAAGAATTGATGCATAATTGTAGTTACGATTCCAATTAATGGATTTTCTTCAAGAAATTTGCGCGGGTTGTAGCTCTGAGGAAGTGCATTTCAGGATATATGTTGATGGGAAAAAAAGTCTTCTACCTCCAACAATACGCTCTTAAAATATTTCCACTAAATTTTGTAATACCCTGTATAATACAGATATTTATATATTTCGTATCCGCCCAAGAAGTACACTCTAATTAAAATACATTCTGCATATTTATATTAAACATAAAAATTGTATAATATTAATGTTTTTATTCCTTGAATTGCTCTTTCATCTTCACCTCTTCATTTATTAGAAATGCTACCTTAACAAAACCAAGTTCACAATATTAACGTGAGATTTGTAAATAAGTTAAATAGGCCCTGTTATCGTTTAACATTTAAAGACGTAGTATTTTGCATAATACTGTTTTTGTTTACTAAAATGACAAAATATATGAAACATCTGTGACATTTCATAAAAAAGAAAAGATTTATTTGTAATTATCAAGTAACATCTTCTTAATCATTAAATACTTGAAAGTTTTTGCTCTTTTCTTCTATCGCTATCTATATAACCATATTAAGCATGTTACTTAAGTAGAATAGATGCCACCTACGTATATAAAAACTACTAATAAAATCGTTTATTATATTGGGTGGAATGCATAAAAAGTAGTATATGCTAATGCTTCAAGTATGTACTACATTTCTAAAGTTTTTACTACACTAATGAAGCATTTACTACTCTCTGTAGCTTATACTACTATGTACGCGATACATAGAAGAAGGTGCTATGCTTTGGAATTATCTACTAGTTATAGTAGTATTTACTACAGTTTAAATGAAGTTGGTGTTTGACAAACTTCGGCCCCAGCAATCAAAGTGTTTTAGTAAAAAATGGCAGTTTTTATGGATGTGCATCGTCAAAAAGTATACAAACAAAGAAGAGAATACAATAATGACGATTTATATCGAAAATTATTTAGGTAATTACCATAAATTTAATAGATTTTTCTATCCCAATCATCTAATCACGCTTTGGTATTTTAGATTTAACAGAGAAAATGTAGAGTGGCTTGGACATTATTTTCTGCAAGATGATAATGAACCGGTGGAAGACCGGAAAGGTGGAGCCCTGTCACCGACTCGAAAAATAGAGGTTTTTTTGAGAAGTTTAGGTGTGTCTAGTAAATTAACTTTGTAATTTGAAAAATGTAAATAACTTTTCTTACAGGAGATCCTGGATTTCAGCAAGGAGTTGGTGTTAATCTAGACGACAGTCAAAGCACTGTTTCCAGAACCTTAGCCACGGTATCTAAAGCAATTTATTCAAAAAGAAACAATTGGATAAAGTCCCTCAACACTAACGTATTGCTTAGAGTTGCTATTAATGAGGGAGCACGTAGTGAGCGAATGCCCAGGGTTATAGGTGTTATTGACTGTACCCATGAAAAAATAAGAAAACCATCTATTCACGGTGATGAATACGTGAACAGAAAAGGGGTATGCTCAATAAATGTTCAAGCTACTTGTAATGCCCGAGAAATGTTTACAAGTGTGGATGCATCTTGGCCAAGCTCCGTATACGATAGTCGAATTTGGCGAAACTCCATAGTGCATGGAATTATGTATAATAATGTGCACGAGGCAGCTTTATTAGGTGATGAAGGATATGGTGTTGCCCCGTGGTTATTGACACCATATAAAAATCCAACTACACCAATGCAAGAAAATTATAATTTAATCCATGCAAAGGAACGATGTGTCATAGAGTGCTGCTTTGGTCAGTTAAAACGGCGTTTTCCAATGCTCCAGTATACTTTTCGCCTAAAAACTGAAAACAGTCCGGAACAAATTGTGAGTGCATTTGTAATTCACAATATAGCTAAATATCTACAAGATCCAAACCATGATTTTGATTGAATTGAGATGGAGGTTCAGCATCCCAATGAACTAATGCCAAAGGGTAATCAAGCACAAATTCGAAATCAAGGTACACAGCGCAGAAATGAAGTTGCTGAGCTTAATTTCATCAAAAAATTCAATTGCTAATTCTTTTAAAAGCTAAATGAGGTAATATAACTGAGGTAATTTGAAAATTTAATCCGAAAAGATTAATTTTTCCCATATAAAATAGCTGATCGCTTACTTTTCGATTTGCACAAATTAGCAGCCATTTTCAGTTCCCGAGTGACAAATTTAACATCGCAGGAATCTTGCTACCCCTATTAAGCCGAATCGAAACCATTTTCTCTAATTTCCTCGATTACTGTAGCTATTTCCTACATTGATTGGTTTCAATGCTTTCTGCTCAGGAATCCCAGTTAACACGCCAAAAATTAGCAAGCGAAAAAATTTACTTTTCTTTAGAATTTAAATAGTTCAAATCATTTAAAAAAATTGTCATTAACAATTTTTAAGTGGCTCTTAATTTAAATTATTGCGTTTGAAATATACAAAAGACAGTTAAAAAAATTTATTCAGCAACAAAACAAACCGTTTCATTAACAAAACGCAGACGAGCAATTACACAAATTAAATTGCCTTTAGAGATTTCTTTTTGTAACAGGCGGGTTTCATTTAAGATTTATGTTTTTAATTAATTAATTATAAAGCCTGACAGACCGGGAATTTACGAAATTGCCTGGCAGGTTGTCAGTAAAGTAAAACATTTTCTAAATTTTAAAAGGAAAATTGGCAAAATCTAGTTTGAAATCTGCGAGTTAACTTGGAATTAATAAAATAAAGGTATTTTATGATGCTTTGCAAATTGCATTAAGAAAACTTTTCAAGCGTAGTGAGATTAATTATTAAAACGAACGTAACAGTTAATTCTCAGCTCGTTTTCTTTAAATTACTGTAAATAATTGTAAAGAAATTAGTAGTAAAGTATTCTATCTTACTTATATTTTGTACTACTATTTCTCGTTAATAATAATTTAATACAATATTTTAAAATTTACTTATAAATATTAGTATTTTAGCTTTACACGGCGTTTTTAGTAATAAAACACTTATTTTAACATTGCGTCGAACTTCAATTAAATGCTCTTGATTTACCTTAAAATTCGTAAGATAAAACATTTAAAAAACTCTCCATTCATATATTATGCGAAACTTCTAAATGGTAAACAATTTTGTTAGCAAAACACGCTGTTTGTGGGTTTTATATCCCTCTATTTTCTAAACGACCCAAATGTTAGCGTACTTTTATTTTATTTGGGGGCTTATTTTAAATTCGTTAGCTCAGCATTGTGCAGATGTTTCTGAAAGCCAAAAACATCGTATCCTCAAATTAAAATAAAATTTCAGGAAAACAAAGGCGTTTACTTTAAATAATTTATAGCAAATTCGTATTATGTCTTGTGTTAAAAATAGGTCATAAATAAAGGGGATTAGGAAAATAAGCCCTAAACAAGGATACTTGCCAAGAAAGTGAAGAGCATGGTAATAAATAAATTTATACTTAACACTAAATAAATCTGTACTGATTATTAAATATGGTTACAAAATAAATCCTAAACTTTCTGATATATTTGCAAATAGGGGCATATAATACTCAAGATGCTTTACTAATGTAATTGTATTTACTGGCGCTTACTAATTTTTTTGATTCCCCTCTTCTGGGTTATTTATAAAGTTTGTAGTTGGTTATCCAACCATTATCTCGGGCGCCACCCTCAAGTTTAATGTGGATGAGGGACCACGGCCTATCGGGTAGCCTTTAGAGAGTGGAGAAAGTAATCCAGGTCTTCTGTATGAGCAAAACAATAGGCAACATTGTAACAAAATCACATTTATTCATCCCAAAACCTAACATGTCATCTCTTTGCTAGTACTTTTCAATAAGCCTTACATACGGTCAAATTCAATACGGTACGGTGCGGGAAGAGGAGGGGTGCAATAAAGAGAACCCATGTCGGTAAGCAAAATGTAAAAGCAGTACGGTAATTTATGGCAGTGAATGAACGGATCAGATACGGCCCAGAGAAGATAAAGTATGAAGCGGTCGGTATTAATCGGAATGGTAAGCGGTAGGTCACCCACAGGATAATTAAGCGGTCCAATATAAATGCGGTCGCTCGTAACCTTGGCCAATTCTGTTTAAAATGTCGGTAGACGCGGTCTTAATTATGTAGGTAGAAGATGACAATGTTGTCAGGTTGGGAATAATGGGATAATATCCAATGCAGTGTAATACCTCGTAACGGTCCGAGACGTAGCCCCGTAGCACTTTTTAAAGAATACACAGTGTTACCCCGTAACGGTCCGGCACGTAACCCCGTGGTTATTAGGAATAAGAAGATAATGTCCAATGCAAGGTGCTACCTCGTAACAGTCCGACAGGTAGCCCCCTAGCACTTTTTAAGGAATACACAGTGTTACCCCATAACGGTCCGGCACGCAACCCCGTGTATCCTGTAGACACTAGGAAAAAGGGATTTGCCAGTTGCCTACCTTCTTACCTATTATACTTACATGCTGACAACAGTGGCGGAATGAAGGAGCTGGCGGCGGCAGAGCGATGTACGGTACTGTGGGGCTTACCTCGGTCGGTTACTGTTGTCGCTTCGGTCGGTCGGACTGTTCTCAGCGGACTGCCACTCAACGGACTGATGTCTTGCACTGAATTCTCCGGCGTAGCTTTGCTGGCTCTTGCCGGTTTCCTGATGAAATTTATTGTTGACGTTTTTGGCGCCTATCTTTTTTTTCTTGGTCGCATCGAGGTGCTCTAGCTTATGATGGCACGGAACGTGGGACTAGACTGATGGGATGTGAAAGCGATGGTTATATTTATAGGCTGGGTGGGCGGCTGGGATTGGTTGTATTTACAGGTCTAGGACACGCCCACCCAGCTCGTCAGTTTTGGGCCAGTGTTTGTTTACAGTTTTTTTAATGTGTAAAAAATTATTTTTTATTTTAAAAAGGAAAATAAAAAGTAATTAAATAAAATAAAAATCAAAGTAATAATTTAAATGCCGGATTGGAAGTTAATTTATTTATTTAATTTTTTTATTAAATTATTAATTTTTAAATTTATCTCATCCTCCGGCAAGGATAAAAGAGCTAATAAGGTGTTGTTTTGTAGAGGCGTTTTCATCTGTTCAGCCTCCAATCTCAGACTTCTCGTGGTCTCAGTCCCCCTTAACATCGGGCCCGGTGTGGGCTCTCTTTTTAATGCATTCGCATAGTTTTTTTTGCTTTTAATAAAGTTTGGGTTTTTGGGACAGCGCCAATAACTGGCCGGATGGTCGCCGCCGCAATTGCAACACTGGGCCGGTGCTGCTCGTTCTTTTTTTTTTGCATTCTGTATAGATGTGTTTTCCTTTGCACTTATGGCAACGCGGCCCCGCGTTGCAATTGCTCGCGGTGTGCCCGAATTCCTGACAGCGATTGCACTGTCCCACCTGCTTTATGTTATTAATTGTGAACGTTTTGAGGCTCTTTACACGGACCCTTATATTCATGAGGTTGTCGACCTTGTAGATGTCCTCTTGATCTTTATTGATTAGGAACCGGATGAGATCCGTTTGCCTTCTTTGACCTGGGCCAGTGTTAAACCAGCCCATTTCTTCTGGCTCGAATCCCATCCGGTTTAGTGCTTCCTCTATTTCTCTCAAATCAAAGTTTCTATCGAAACCTCTCAGGATAAGATTCAGCTTCCTGTCCTCCTCAAGGAAGAAGGAGTGGAATTCCATCTCCCTTTCCTTGAGGAGAGCAGTCAGGTTTCTGTGGTCCTGCGCTGTTTTGGGAAAGAGTGCCAATCCTAGCCTCTCCTTTTGTACCTTCGATATGTTGATTTTGTTATCCATGATTAATTGATACTTTTTTGCCCAATTTGTGGTGTCTCTGATGACAACCTTGGGTACCTTGGAGCTGCTAGGTTCAGAACTCTTCCCTTTTCCTGCAATGGATAGGTAATTGAGAGGCATGTGTAAAGGGTTTTTTTCTTTTCTGTTCGCCGCAGCTGCTGGGTGCGCCGAGGGACCAGGTTCTTCCGTGTCGGTGTTTTTATCTGAATCTGAATCTTGGGATTGCACCATCTCCTCCTCGCGGGGGGAGGAGATGTTTGCGTCTTTCTTAGATCTTTTTCTTGTGTTTTCCTTTTTTTGGTTTTCGTTCAACCGGTCCCTCAGCGCCTCCAGCTGCCCGGCAAAGTTTTTGTTGTCGTTTTCTAATTTTTCATTGATCATTAAATTTTTTTCCATGTTATCATTCATCTCCTGCAGTTGAGCATTGAATATGTCGTTTTGTTCTTTGAGGAGATCGACCTCATCCTCAGCGTTTTTTAATTTGTTTTTGAGCTTAAGATTTTCGCTTTCGAGTGCTTCATATTTCACGTTTCTATCCAACATGACCGACTGCAGGAAATCTACCCGAGATAGGAGGTATTCGCGGGTGTGATTGTACGTTTCTAAACTGTAAAGGGGTTTTTCCGCTTCCATGTCTTGGTCGGGATGCAAGGAAGGGGATGGATCAACGGACTGACCACTGCCGGTAAGTGCAACGCGTTATATAGAGCACGGACATGTGCGGTACTTAGTAAACGCGGTAACAGTAGTGGTAATACAGACACGAACGGTACTGAGGTATTAACGCGGTGACAAAATAATAATTAACGCGGCCGCGCGTTTATTAACAAAATAGAAACTTTCCTAACTTTACTGGGCAAATCTTAGTTGTCAATATGAATCTTGAAAATTATTAATTTAAGTTGAAAAAAGAACCTAGTAATTCTATAGATAAATAAGTGAATTACAGAAAATTTAGTTACTTCATTACATTAATATAGACTGCAACCTCTCAAGCAAAAGCTCTATGTAATTAAGGCAAAATTTTGTTGAATCGCGGCACGGTACCAAGATTCAAGTTTACCGCTCACTTGGATAATTTAATCAAATAATAATATACCTTAGTATACCTTATATTATAGCTTAGATATTCATATAATTATGAAATTTACTTTTAAAAGAAAAGATGGCTTAAATTTATAAATAAGAAAATACAATTTCTATTGAATTTCTATAAAAAAATTATTTGTCGAGATCAACATTGATGCATTCAGTAAAAGGAGAGGACTAAAACCTGGATTTTTTTCTTTTTATAATTTTTTGCTATAATTAGCTATCAGAGAAATGAAAGCTATATTATTTTTTAAAATATTAGTTTTTCCAAGTTTTCAAGTTTTCCCCTTTTAATTCTTTTTACTACCTAAACAAAATCAATTCAATTTAAAATAAAAGAATACAATAAAGAATAAAACAGCCAATTAAGTTAACTCAATTGACAAAAAACATTTCTTTTCATTTGTAAATAATACCCTCGTCTACTACTATTTTAAATAAAATTCAAATAATTTTATGAACCAGATAGCAATTTAATTTACTTTTACTAACAAAGAAATGCTTATACTTCGTATTGGCCTAAAATGACATATTAAATATTTTGTTTGCTGCAACTGCTAATATGTCAATAGAAAGGCCTATTAATAGTTTAACAACTTTTTTAATATTTTTAATTTTAGTTAGTTATTTGAAATTGATATTTATTTCTTAATATTAATTAAGTAGAATATATAGTGGCAAGGTAGAAGATAAACAACTATATGTATATATATACAGGGTGTCTCACGACGAATAGACGCGATCGATATTTCGGAAACTAATTTTTCAAAAATTTTGAAAATTTGGCAACATAGCACAGTCGATGGGGGCTACACAACTAAAATATTTTGACAGTTGTGACGTTTCCGGTTATACCGGAAGTAGGTGTCAACTTCGTTATTTTAAATGGAACATCCTGTATATTTTTACTTTTTTGGCTTTTACGTGAAATTCTAAGTATATTTTGTGTATAATGTCCTATACCTAAGTGTAACCGTTTTTGACATATTTTTAATTTCATGTGAAAAACTATGTTTATAAGCCCTAACATAATTACCGATTACTCCCTTTTAGTAGCTTTTATTTATTGGTTAGTTTTGGTTTTATTTTAGAGGAAGGACCACTTTAAAAGACTATTTTAAAATTTGGCTAAAAAAAAGATACAGGGTGGTCAAAAACTAGCATTAAAAATTAAAATAAAAAAATCATTAAAAGTCAATTTTTTTAAATGGAAACCCCCTATTTTTATAATTTTTTCATTAAGATAATTAAAAATAAGGTTAACTTTGTATAAGGTTATCTAGTCCAAAAATTGATAGTTTCCGAAATATTGGCAGTTTAAATTTGGCCTAATATTAAAAGCCGTATAATAACACGGCTCAAGGATTGTTGATTAGTTGGGCATGACGGTTGTCATAGTTACCGCTAGAAGCGGCAGTAAGACAATGGATTATATGCATTAAATTTATAAGTTACTTGCTATTTAAGTTTTCTTCGTAAAAGTGTAATTTAATTAAAAAGTGTACATTTCTGTTATAATCCATCATCTTACTGCCGCTACTTCTAGCGGTTACTATGACAACCGTCATGCCCAACTAATCAACAATCCTTGAGCCGTGTTATTATACGGCTTTTAATATTAGGCCAAATTTAAACTGCCAATATTTCGGAAACTATCAATTTTTGGACTAGATAACCTTATACAAAGTTAACCTTATTTTTAATTATCTTTATGAAAAAATTATAAAAATAGGGGGTTTCCATTTAAAAAAATTGACTTTTAATGATTTTTTCATTTTAATTTTTAATGCTAGTTTTTGACCACCCTGTATATTTTTTTTAGCCAAATTTTAAAATAGTCTTTTAAAGTGGTCCTTCCTCTAAAATAAAACCAAAACTAACCAATAAATAAAGGCTACTAAAAGGAAGTAATCGGTAATTATGTTAGGGCTTATAAACATAGTTTTTCACATGAAATTAAAAATATGTCAAAAACGGTTACACTTAGGTATAGGACATTATACACAAAATATACTTAGAATTTCACGTAAAAGCCAAAAAAGTAAAAATATACAGGGTGTTCCATTTAAAATAACGAAGTTGACACCTACTTCCGGTATAACCGGAAACGTCACAACTGTCAAAATATTTTAGTTGTGTAGCCCCCCTCGACAGTGCCATGTTGCCAAATTTTCAAAATTTTTGAAAAATTAGTTTCCGAAATATCGATCGCGTCTATTCGTCGTGAGACACCCTGTATATATATATATATATATATAACTATAAACTTTAAACTTTGTCAGGCATAGATGTATTATAGATGTATTATTCTCAAATGTACGTTTATATCCACAGACATACAGACGATTTTTTTTTCTATATTATACTTATAATAATATTATATACTTTTTAATAATTAATCATTATTATTATCACTTTTAAAAAAATTAATTTAATGCATTACCTAAATGGTTCTATAAATAAACGTTTAATTAATTCGTGGTTCGATGAGTTCGTAAATTACATATCTGATTTTGATATACTTTCTTAATTTTTTTGGAAAATATGTTAAGTATATCAATACAATTTTATTACAGTGCCATATTTTTTTAATAACCTAGATCTTTTAAGCAAAAAAGATCCGAATAGAATTAACGCTGCTTCAAACGCAGCTTTTCTCTTGGACGTAATAATTTTTAATCCGAATATTGAATATAAAACATTAGAATCTATTCTTATGACTAACAGTATAACTGATTATTATTTAAAATACGTAAATTAAAATATTCTTAAATACAAGCCATATAATAAAATTATAAAATATCGCGATTATGACCATCCTAATACCTTGGAATTTGAAAATAGAGCTTAGTTACTGCCATGGCATGATGTATATTATACTTATAATATTGAATGAAAAAGAGCCAATAATTATTAATAATATAACCTATTTGGTTAATAAATATGCCCCTGGTGAAACAAAAATTATAAAAGAAAAACCAATTACTCCTTGGATTACTACCAATATAAAACTTTTAATGGAACTCAGAGATAAGGTATGCCAAAAATATATAAAGCAGAAAACCAAAGGAAGTCTAAATTATTACAAAGAGTTAAAAATATATACTAAACATGCAATGAACAGTGAAAATTAGTTTATTTTTAATATAATATGTCATTAAAAAAAGAAAAATAATTTTGGAATACTGCTAAAAAACAAAATTTTACAAAAAATAAAAGCAGCTATTTGTCTAATCATTCTAACAATGCAGAAGACTTATATTCGTTTTTTTTTACGAAGAAATCGTACATATTATATAAAATATTGAAACCTATGCGGTAGAAAGAACAGTTTTTTAAATGAATGAAAAAAGGCTATTATTATCCCCTTGCCTAAAGTATCATCTCCTTAAAATAGATATGAGACATTTTAGTATTTTAGCATACATTAAAAAAAATTTGAACGTCATATTTATAATGAAATTTTGGAATTTATCTATAATTTAAAAATAATTCAAATCTGATCTGACTGTCAATGAGGTTTCCAAAAATCATTTACCACTTGTACAAGTCTTTTGAGCATGATTAATGAAATCATAGCTAAAAATTATATTAAAGAAATAACGTGTTCAACTTTGCTGGACTCTTTTGATAGCATAGATTATAAATAACTACTAGCGAAATTACAGTACCCTGGGTTTTTAAGTAATGCTATTAAATTTTTTAAATCTTATTTTGAAAATTTAACTGCAACTGTGTAACTGTGTTTTAGTAAGAAAAGATTCAGATCTAAAATATTTAATTTTTTTGCTATTAACTACAGGTGTCTCATAGAGTTCTATATTGTGACCACTATTTTTTTCTATTTAGGTGCATGATATGGAAAATTGCCTACAATATTCTAAATTGCAAATACGCAAAGGACTTTTAGGTGCACCTACCTTTTGACATAACAGGCTTCCTCATAGCTGAAAATAAAATGTATAGTTATATAAGAATCGTAATTTAAACAAAAGTTTTGTGTCATGTTTATAACGAATAATGAAAATCATAACTGCAGTTAATAAGTTATGTATACCTTCAAAATAACTATACGGGGTAAAGGTATACCCATTGTTTTTAAGAAAAACAGTTTAGGAGTGGTAATTGACTTAAATGTAACTTTTACAACACATAATATTAATAAGATTAAGGATGCTTAGGTCCAGTTAAAAAGTCTACATCAGTACAGAAATATGCGACCATCAAAAATATTGGCTGTGTGTTGTGTTTTATTGTTCCTTGACTAAGGACACATTGTGTACGGTGGATTTTTAAAAGTGTATTTATCTAAAAAAATTCAAAAATTGCAAAATAGCTGTATAAGGTATTCATTTAACATGCCATTGAGAAATCACATCAATTATTTTTTAAACTCAATTTTAAATATGAATAATAAAAGAAAAGTTCATATGTATAATTTAATATATAGGTCTATCAAAACTGGAAAACCCGTAATTCTGAGACTTTTATTTTTCACTTGGTAAGTTTAATATATTACTAGAATCCCTTATCTACTGACAATTCCTACGCATAGAACTTCAGCTTCTGAAAAATCATTTAAATATACAAGTATTTGCATGTAAGATAACCTGCCTAATTACATAAAAGAATGTTTACGTAGAAGTTTCTTATAAAATGTAAAAAATCATGTTTTAATTGCACAACTTGCTGCAGATATATAATATTTGAAGGCTCTACCTGTCAAAGATCTGCTTAGCTGATTCATGCCTGAAGCTTATAAAAAGGTACATTCTCAATAACTTAATATTAAAAATATGTCAATTTAAGTTTTGCTATTTTCCTCTTCTATAATTCCCTTGCCCTCCTGCTGATACCCACACTCTACTTAATACCTATTAAGTTTTTTAAGGCTACAATGCACATATACTGTTATTTCTAATATTTTGTTTTTACGCGGGTTCTACGACACATTTGCTGAGTCGCATGAGTATCAGTTTAAACAAATCGCAGTACACTACAATTACTAGAAAAGTATATTTATTTACCATTAAGAGTAGTTAGTTATTATTCAGTCTTTGAAAGCATATTATTTGTGTATTTTTTTCTTCTTAAATGGTAATAAAACTATTTTGATTTGAGATAAAGTGGAACCTAAAGATTATCTTTTAACAATTTAAAGTTTGTAATAAACGTGGATTTAGAAACTTAATAATTTTTTATTAGATTAAATATTTTACCTCAAAATAGTTTTACTAATACAAGTTAATAAATGCAGGTATTTTTTCTAATTGTCATTTTAGTATAAATGAAAAAATAATTATTTATAAAATATGAGTTACAATTTTTAGAAGCATGAATTAATTTTGTTGTGCCTTCTTCCCATACTATTTTAAATGTAAAAAGAAACCAGGTTACCACATTATTTAAATGTAATGAACTAATTATGTAAATGATTTTGTACTCATAAGTCTAAAATATTATTTAATTTGAATTTCTTATAAAACGTTATTAGAGTTTATTTTATAGTAGACAAATAAAAAATATATTTTTTTTTATTATTTTTTTAAATTATATTATTTTAACTTTCGCTAAAAAACGTTTAAATAAATTTTTGCAAATTTAAATATATTAACTTAAAAAAATACATTGGACACAATACGAACAAATAGGATCATTTTGTAATATTTACCTTGTTTTCTATTTTTAATTATTTGTGTAACATATTTTTTTTTATTAATTAAAAATAACATCTTTTACTATTTTTTGTTTAAATAAAATAAAATATTAAAAATATAACAAAAAACAAAAATAATTGAAAAAAATCAATGAAAGGATTTTCTTTATTTATGTGTAGGCTATTTATTGTTATTAATTAATAGACATTAAGTAAATGCAAGAAGAAAATTCTATAATATATCAATAACTGTTTTTTTTTTCGAAATTACGCGGTGTATACGTTAAAGCAACATTAAGTTTTATCTACCTAATTAATAGCGAAATTTTGATTAAGATCCGATATGCATTTCTCCTGCTCCTTGAATTTATTGCCGTCTTTTTTATCCGTAAATTCAGCTTTTGATTGACAAAATTTGATTTTTTTAATGCTATTTTTTTATCAAACCATATGAATTTTTAGACTCCTGGGTTTAACACTACAAAACACAGGTCACACAAGAGATCCAAGAATCTACAAAAAGTAAAGCGTTCTCTAGGAAATATACATACATACTTGTCAGTAGTTACTAGTATAAAATATACACCTTCTAAAATAACACAAATTTAATTTTGTTAATAAACTTTAGAGAATAGTCAACATTTATCGAAGCTGTTAAACCGTGTTTACTCACGACGCGCCATCTAGCTTAATATCAATATAATTCAGATAGAGACAAAAATATAAAATGAAAAAACATATGCGAAACTTAATCACTAATTCAGAGGATCACAATCATAAAGTTTGTAAGAAATTCTCTTTAATGAATTAAAACACCTTTTGATACCTTTCGGTTTATTGATGAATATAACTTTTATAACAAAAACTTGATGTAGGCCTTAACAAAGTTTATAGAACTTTTATTTTCTCTTTAAAGAAAAAAACAATAGCATAACAATAGCCCCAAACTTTTTTTAAGAGCTCGTATACTTTTTATAAATTAGTTTTGAAAAGTTAGATGGATAGGAATCGAGGATAAAAAGTAAAATGTAACGGAAGCAAAAATGAAATATTATGTTGTATTATATCAGGGACAATAAAAAAGCGACACGAATAATAAAGAGTCTCGGGTAGAATTATTTAACTTAAATTGATTTTAAAAACGTGAACTTTCAATAACAATTCTATTACTGATTTCACCGACTGCTCCATTTTTTTCAGTTTATTATTTGTAATAATATTTATATATATCTAGGATCAGGTTAAAGCATAACATGTAAATATTATATGCGAACTTTTGGAGTTTAATGTCAGATTAGTTGTTTTGATTATTGACGCTTAAGAAGGCATAAAGAACAGTAAAGAAGAAGGAAAAGAAGAATATTGAGAATGTTTTAAGCGGGTCTGGTAATTAAGTAATGATATTTAATAAACATACATTTTTCTAAATGATATATTGGTGTCAAAATCATTTTTTATTATAAGTTAATCCCAAAATACGCCTATCTTTATATTATGAACATTTAAATTAATCCAGTAAATGCAATTTTCCCAATAAAATATGTATATAACTAAATAAATTATTTCATTTAACAGATTTATACTTAAATTACTCAATTTGTATAATATTTAAAACAGTACTGAATTTGCTTTTCAGTTGGCCAGCATAAAGGCTTTTGTACGAAAGCGTTCTGTAAATGTCCGTAGGGGAAATGAAAATGTAAAATTTAGTAACCACGCTTGAATAAGGCATAATTTATTCACACATTTCTGGTTCTGATGGCTTTTTTTATTATTGAACCTATATGTATTTATTGCCAATTTTTTTTGGTAATATGAAAAAAGAAAATGATAGAAATCTAAGCGTGCTTATTTCAGTAAAACGTTTGGATCTAGATTATTTAGTTATCTCTAAATTAAGCTTTTTCCTCGTAATTACCTTGCAATAAGCCACTAAAAAGTTTTACATGGCATCTCTGACATGTTTATTCAGGTGGATTCTTATCTAGGTTTAAACTTGCTTTAGTAGTAATATAGCCGATAATGATATACAGTTTAGGAATACACTGACTCTAAAGAACCGATAATTTTGTAGCTTCTCTTTCTCTAGTATTTTCTTTTTGCTAAATATGTATTTTCCTATTAATTTTAAGAAATAAATATAAGTCTTAAATTCCAATGCTTTTATGAAAAATAAATCGTAGATGAAATAATTTTTCCATCATCATTCATGTATTCCATTATAGAATTTCTTATTAATACAAGTAAAAATTACTAAAACTTTAAAAAATGAATAGCATATTAACGTTATATAAGAATTGATAGGTATACTCAACTTCTTAGTAATACTAGTTTTAAATCTTATTATTTTTCATTAACTATTACAACTTAATATAAATTACATTTTAATAAATTTAAAAGTACTCAAAACACCATTTTCACATTCTTAGAGAATGTCTAACTGTCTTTGGACTCCAAAAAGGTAACAGCTACGGTATTCTGAGCCGTTGAAAACTTTTGATTCTCTAGGTAATAAAATACTATGGTTAAAGATAGCTTGCTACGGATTTTCAAGAATGGTTTTGAAATAGGCGTAATCCTACCTACCTATTGCACCCATTCTTCTTCAGAAACTACTCAATGGGCAACGTCGCTGTTAATGTAAATACAGTATTTTGAAAGTCTCCTGTAAATTTTATAAAGTATGTGCTAATTTTGGCCTATAATAAGGCAACCAATATCTAAAATTGGAAATAAAGCTCCAACAATTTACTGGTGAATCAAAAAGTTGCTATTTTTGGCTAAACAAGACAAGTTTTTAAACTGCTCGTTCGTAAAATTAGACTTTGGACCGCTTGTTTAAATCAATGATCAATGCGCGCTGTTACCATAGTGATGCTTTTAGCAGAAATCCATTTTTGGTATGGAACGTATTTCGGAAAATGTGGAAAATGGTTTCACCTCTCCTGTACATCATTAACTAAACAGGAAGTAAGAAACAAGTCGAAGAAGTTTATGTGATACTGTAAAAATTTCAATAGTGGTGAAAGGACACGTCTTACTGCTCTTGAAAGTGCTGAAATCTACCGAGTATACTAATAATGATGTTAAAGAAATAACCTCGTTTTATAAACAAGGAAATTGATGAAAACCATGTGTGGTGATCAAATTAAACAAAAATAATGGCTCAGTACATACAAACATAGACCAGAGAGAAAGTAATAATATTTCCAATTTTTTAATGCATTAAGTAAGAGACTTAATTTAATAGAGTTTTAAAATTAATTAATTGAAGAACTAGAGAATACTCTAAAAGAAAAAATTAAGAAAAACAATAAAATTAGAAAGGAATGTGAAAAGTTCAAGAAGGAAAAGTTCAGGTAACAATAATGGAGAACGAAATCATGAAGTTAAAGAAACATAAAGATGTGAAACTAGGAGAAAATAATATAATTTAGTAGGCCTTACTACTGATAACGAAATGCTTAAAGATGGTTTTGAAAAAGCGCTAGCTGTATTAGGCGTTAATACCACAGATAACGACTACCATATATACTATATATATATATATATATATATATATATATATATATATATATATATATATATATATATATATATATATATATTTATACAATACATATATGAACAAATGTTAAATTCCAATGATCCTGATAAATATGCTCCTAATTTCGTAATCTATTTAATCAATTTTTGAAAAGACCAGCAGCAACTTATATATTAAATGTAAAGATCGTAAATTAAAACCCTGGATTACTCATAGCATAATTGAACTTATTAGAAAAAAAAAATTAAAAAATAATAGTATTATACCTAAGACTAATGAAGCTAAAAACACTTTTAAGGACTATGGTGATAACCTGTCTAATTAAGATTATAAAAAATTAATATTTCTCTAACAAACTGGCGGAAAATAAACATAATATAAAATATATCTGGAAGGTGGTCAAAGAAGTAACAAACGAGAATACAAGATCGGTCTACGATTATAGATTTATAATTAACAACAGCTGCGGTAGTAAAATTGTAATGGATGTTAATATTGTAGATGCTTTTAATTTCTATTTTAGCACAATTGGAAAAATTATGGCGGGTAAAATTAAAAATCCACAATAAGCTAGCCTAAAAACAAAAAATAATCCTCTAGGTATCTTAAACCTAAAACGTAAAATAAATTAATTCAATTAATAAACACTCTTAAGACTAATACAGCATCTGAGGTGACGAAGTATCTACGTTATTTTTGTAAAACTATCATACACACTTTATTAAACCAATTCTACATCTTGTAAATTTAATATTTGAGACTGGAATTTTTTACTTAATTTTCAAACATGCCACTGTAACCCTGCATGAATCATTAAAAATTATTTGTTGTCAGAATTCCAATTCAGATTTAAATAAAACAGAAGATGCGGTTAATTGTATTACAGAACAGATACACGAAAATGTTTTTATTGTGGCGAGAGGCGCATGCCGATTTTTCTAGACCTTAGCAACGCGTTCGACACTGTGACACACGGTGTTCTACTAAAAAAAAACTGAAAAATATTGGGATTTGAAGGACTTCTTACATTACCTGTTTGAAAGAACAGAAAGCGTCAATATAAATGGATGAGTCAGTTTGCCTAGGTTGGTAAAATATGGTGTACCTCAGGGAACCGTCCTTGAATCGGTATTGTTCTCTATATATGTTAATGAGTTGCTGCAGCTGTTACCTAATGTTGGCACGGTGTGTTTTGCAGATGATACTACAAAAATGTTAATATTTAATACTTAACCCAAAATACCAGAAAAGTCAAACTTTTATGCTTCTCTGTAGATTCAAGAACATCTAGCAAATTAAAAGAGGTCACATTGCATGAAAACGACTGCGGCACAACTGAATGTTTTTGCACCAGGCAAATAAAAAGACAAACATTAAACATTATGGTAATATTTTGAATGAAAATATTCTTACTGAAGCTCGGAAACTTATTTACAGATTTCGTCAGTGAAGACCATTTATACAAAAAAATATCCTTACAATCATTTATCAAGCTCTAGATGAATCATTGTAAACAACTTCATAACAGGAACAGGCGGAACGAGAAGGATCATCCTGCAAACTCTTGTGATTACCAAAAAATATTTTCTGAAGATAGGTTTAACCAACCAAAATCTTATCCTCGGATATAATTTTGCTAAATTGTTCAAGTCAATCAAGTAAAATAAATTTACTTGAAAGCTGTAGTTCGGCTCCTATATAAGAATCCACATTAATTGCATTTTATATCTCACAATTAAAAAGCCACAGAGACTAAATGTCAAAAAGCCTTAATCTATATCTCAGCAAAAATCTATAATCAACTTCCCGTAGAACTCAGAAATAAACCCTATAATAAAATTGAACGTAAAATCAACGATAATTGATTTTGCATAATTACGTGACTTGGTTAGTATGATAGTACTTTTTCTTCTTTTTTCTGTTTTTTTTTTAACTTTTACCTTAAATTTTATTTAAATTTATTTTATTGTTAATTTTTAAATCATTTTTATAATATCTTAATTCTAATAAGTTACTCTTATTTATCTTAATGTTATGATCTTTAACCAAGCCTAGTTAATAAGTGAATACATATAAACAGGATGGAATGTATAAGGCATATCCAATAGATAGTGTACAGGCTGATTCTATCAAGATAAACAAATTAAATGAAAGGCGATTAGATCTGCTGTTTATTTTTGTAATTTGGAAAACCAGTAGCGCCCAAATTCTTTCTTTTTTGGTATAAATAACCCACTCGCACTTACTTATTAATGAGCCGGGCTTATTTATCAATCGATTTAAAATATATTTATATCAAATTATTGGGAAAAAGAAACCGCATTTTAAAAGTGATTGTTTCCAATAATGTGCTATTAAAAAAATAAAGTAAATGCCAAAATTAATGGTTTGGACATTTCAAATAGGCGTGTAAACGATTTAAGTCATAAAATGCAATAAAAACTATTTTTTCGTGATTACTTAATTAAAAATTAAAACTGTCAATGCATTCATGGCACCCTATTTTAAAATTGAAAAAAAAAATCTATGAGTATAAAACAAGTAGCAAATAGAGTATCATTATTTTCAGAATAATGTGTCCCATTTAAAATAAGAATTTTTTTTAAACCTCTTAAATACTTCTAAAAAATAAGATGGTTATAATTTATCCTATTTTTTATATTTTAACCATTAAATTAACCACTAAATGTTTTTAAATAATGTGTTAATCATCACGAAATATTACACTATCAAATAAATAATTTATTAAAATAAAAAAATCTAATTAGGGCGAGGCTAATATTATCATTAAATATATTCTATTTTCTACTATTTCCTTTATTACTTAAAAAATATTCTATATATACTATATTTACATTTCTTGTAGCTAAGTTATACTAACTTCATTATATGTCAAATGCATTCTGTATTTAGAGGTATCTGCAGATGATTTCAAATACAGTCTAACTTGACTGTAACTTGATATTTCAGATAATGAAAAATATTAAGTCCCAAATTATTTCATGCTAGACTGAAACTGATTTAAGTTTAATCTCGCATAATCAATTACTCCTAAGTTTCTTGTCTGATTATAAACTCCCATCAAAACTAAAGTTTAGAGTTACACAATGTTTCATTTAAAGATTTTAAAATATTTTGTGATAGTAGCTGTTTTAGAAATCTTCTTTCTATATATTGTACAAATATTGTAGAAGCTTCTGAAGTACTTGTTTATGTTTAAACAAACTAGTATATTTATTTGGTTTTTCATAGGTTTTAAAAACTTACTTTATTACTTGTTTGAAACTAAAGAAGCTTATATTACGTAAAATTTATTAATTTAATTTAATTAAAATCAAACAGGATCTTTTTATGATAAATTTAAATGCTGTATAAACGTCAATAGAAAGAAATAGTGTACGCTATCCATTTTGATTATCCATTAAAAATTTAAATACCTAATAACTGATTAAGTAACTAAAATAATTTATTATAATTATTATATTCTAGCAACCCAATATATTAATTGAAATAAATTTTAAGGTATTTAAAACGAAGATTAATTAGATTAAAAAATATAATATTATAATTAAAATGTTTTATTAGAATATATAATTTAAATTTGAATTAATATTTTATGCCGCAATGCAATATTTCATATAACTTTCAAATTGTAAATATTTTAATAGAATATTATAAGAATAAATTAATTTCGCAAAAAGTAGTAAAAACTTAACGGAAACTACGGAACTTTTTAGTAAAATATTTTTGAAATCTTTATGAAACCAGTATGCCTTCTAAATTTTTAGTAATCTTTAGATTTATTATTACTTAGATACC
Source organism: Anthonomus grandis grandis (assembly GCF_022605725.1). Classification (NCBI taxonomy): domain Eukaryota; kingdom Metazoa; phylum Arthropoda; class Insecta; order Coleoptera; family Curculionidae; genus Anthonomus; species Anthonomus grandis. The sequence goes on along the minus strand of NC_065548.1, from coordinate 24,602,946 downwards.
TTTGAATATTAGATTACAACAATATAATAATAAATTAAATAAAGATATACCAAACAACATTCAATAGGTTTAGTTATTATGCAAAAGTACAAGACCGTACAGAATCCATTTAAGTTATCAAGTTAAAATTGAAAGACTATTAGATAGTGGTTTAAAAATCAACCAAGTAATATATTGTACATATAATAATTAAAATAATATTTTATCAAGTTTCTTGTAAATATTTTTTCTATTTATTTTATTATATTTTTAAATAAGAATTAACATTTGAGGCTATTGCAAAATAAAGAGCAGTTGTGTATATAAATATTTATTAAGTTGATTTATTTACCTATTATGTTGAATAGTAAATTTGAATAATTTAAAACAATCAACTTAGAAACTACTATATCACATACTCAATTTATAAAAAGCAATTATGAATTTAAACCTTTAGCCTTTACGTTATATATATTTCAAACTAAAATTAATAGTTCTTAAACACAATAATGCATTTAAAGTATAACGGTTTTTTTATAGACCTGGGCAGTATGGCTTTATCAGAGGATCTCTAAGCTTGTTTCTTCTTTTCAATATCGTACTAAAAATATATGATGAAATGAAAAAATAAAAAATGCTTACCAACACATTTTGTTGGCAAAGGTAAATTAAATGAAGTTAAATATATATATTAATAAGTTTTTTTTTATTTTTTTTTCCAAAAATACTTCTGAAGAAAAATTAATATTTGATTATTGTAAATAAAGTTCAAAAAGTAACAAAGAAAATAAAAAGATAATTTTTTTAAAAACGTTAAAATTCGCATTTATATTAGACTTAATTGTATTTTATTTTTCTATATTTTTATTTATGGAATAATTTTAAAACAAGTTACAAATTAAAGACAATATTAAAGCTACATTTTGTGTATAGTAGAAACAAAAGACTGAAAGCTAAAGTCAGGAATTCGCAAAGTTTATTTAAAGGCATTTCGAGTTTATTTATAAAGGAACTTGCTTGAGATTATTTTAACGTGTTCTAAATATATACTCGTTTAATCAGATTTACATATTTTATCTTAAGGGAAGCATTATTATTAAAGAAATGCAGACTTTTAAAAGGAAAAAGTATCATAAAAGAAAAATTATTTTTTTATAAAAACAACACCTTGTCGTACATTTTTAAATTAACTGGTCTTTTTCAATTTGAAAATTGCAAAGGACCATCATTTTTCATTTTGACTTTAATCAAGTTAAATTGCCAGGTTTCTGTTACTTGCCTGTGCCCGAATCTATCTATTACAGCGGCATCCTTGGCTTAGATACTTGGATAATGGCAGTGTTTTTGAAACGAGACGCCATCCACAGACTCATAACAATTTCTACTTTCCGTAAGCAAACACGCCTTTTATTTTGCTCATTTTGTTTGTGCAGCAGAAAATCTGGTTGAACAAAGCCTTTTTTTTTCGTTTAAATGTTAGTAATAATGTCATTGTTACTAAAAGTATATGAGTTTTTTAAATCTAAGAAATTCGTCACAAAAGAAGCCGCTTGGAAACCAAATAATATATTGTACTACGAAATTGATGTATAGAAAAAAAAAGGTAAAAGAAAATAAGAAAACAGGGGAAATTTATTTTCCCCTGTTTAAATTTATTTTTTTTCCTGTGAATTTTATTTATAGAAAAACTGTAATATTTTAATAAATTCATAATTCAGCTATCACCTTTTTGAATATTTTTAATCGAATAATGAATATAATAATACGTGCCTACTGGAACTCTAAACTACCTTAAAATTGTTTTTAAAAACCGATTTTTTAAAAGAGTTTTAAATACAGAAGAACTGAAATAAAGAAGAGAATAAAAATTGTAATTTTCTTAAGCAATTTATTTTTTAAGCTAAAAAGTAATATTAAAACATGGCGAATATATTTGAAAATCAGGTACAAACGTCACGAAACTACAGTGTCACAATCTTTCGAATACTGATTGAAAATATCAAAATCTGCGATCCAACGTTCAAAATGATTTTAACCAGATGAAGGTAAACAATAAAAAATGCCATAGAATACCAGCAAAAACGCCGTTTGGTAAGCCGCCAGCAGTATTCGTGCAGTTTTTCAATGTCGATGATCGGTTGACGCTTTTAAAACATAAGAAAAAACATTTAAATATACAGGTCTGAAAGTGCCTAAACAGCGGCTACCGATAAATATATCTAAAATTGCTTGGTGTACTAACGGTTATTTACCTTAAAATTCGTGATATTATTTACTGAATTAATACCATGAAAGAACTGGGTACTTTTAGAAATTACTGTTTTTTTTACGTGAAAAGAGGATATTTTTATATAATTTAATTATTTCTCTATATTTTTCCTTTTTGCTTATAAACTTGTGTTATATACTATGCTCGTATTGATGTTAGACCTCTTTTAAGTAACTTCATTCAATTTAAGGATTATATTTCTAACTATTATTTTAATGTACTTGATATAATGGAGAGCTGGCTGAATATAAATGTAACTTACGAAACTTGTGAATCTAAATGTAACTTACTTGTGTACATGGATATCATCTGGTTAGATAAGATTGCATTGGTAGTAGACGAGGGGATGGGTCTATGATTCATATAAAATCTAACATTCTGTCTTCCATCTTAAAAAGTGAGTGCCGGACTACAATTGAACATATATGGGTAAAGGTGGAGATAATGTGTGCATAAATTATTATCAAGAAAAATATTTACAGACCTCCTAGAACTAATTGCTTGGAACTTTTAAATTATTTTGAGGATAGAGGTTTTAATTAATTTTTATTCTTTATATGTACTTTAATTTTTTATATGATTCTTTATTTTGGTTGATAATGATGGTTCTTATATTATTTAGTTAAATAATATTTTAGACACTTTTAGTCTCACTCAAATAATTTCAGAACCAAGGAGAATATCTCATTTAACTTTTGCAATCTGCTGCAATCCTAGCATTGTATAAAAAGCGAGATGCTATTATTTCAGATCACTTACTTATTTATGTCCACCTGGATCTAATTAATGCCGAAACAGCCAATACTTCTTATTTATGTAGATCCCTAGACCGTATTAATTATGTTTAGTTTTAAAAGTAGATTTTTTAGCCTAAATAATATCAAGCATTTTCGATACACATGCACCGTTAAGAAGAACAAATTGTTAAAAAAAGTCGTAAAATTAGATAACATCAGACTTATGAAAAATCTTCGTAATCAAGCAGTTAGGATCTTGTTTATTGGGATTACTTATAAAAATCTAAGAAATCTTACAACTACTGTAAGAGCTGAAAAAAAAGCATATATTAATTACAAGTTTCAGAATTGTAGTTTAAAGGAGAAATAGGCTGCTAGCTTTTAGTTAAATATTTTTAAAAATAAATATAAATCCAAATTACCTAAAAAATGTTAACCAATGAAACAAATATTTTACTGAAATAGGATAAAATAATCGAAATCCTTAACTTGATTTCCTGAATTTGTATTACAATCATTTATTACATAACATGACTTTTCAATCTTCTCCTGTTGATGAAGAAGAACTTTAATTCTTAATATAAAATCTAGAGGTTTATGTGCTTTAGGTGCAGAATTAAATATTACATGTTTCCCTCCTTGCTGTTATTCTATAAATACATGTACAGGACGTATGTTTACTCTGTTTACACACGATTTTTTTCGCCTCTCTATAAGATACCAAAAAAAGTTAAGATAAAAAGTGTTTGTTTGGAAATACAAATTTTGTCGACAGTATTGGTTAATGTACAGAGTGTCTCAAAAATAAAGTTTTTATTTTTAATTAAATTTTTTTAAATGGAACTCCCTGTATATTTTACCAACTTTGTACTCTTTATTAAGTTATTCATTAAAAATTTATAATATACTCTACATCAAATGTTGATGGTTTATGAGACAAGTTAGTAAATAAGTATCTATTTATCTATTTTTGTATTAAAATGAAACAAAAGAACGTTTTTTAAAATGCCCAAGTCCGAAAAATTTAAATCATGATCGATCCATAATATATATAAGAAATAAAGCGAACATAATAAGTGTCCTTGCACTCATGGTAATGAATTTACGTAAGTCAGTACGTGGCATCTCAGAAGCGATATACTCAGAAGATCAGTGCAGCGAATTCTGGATACCACCCTTTTAAAATTTACTCGGTGCAACATTTTCAGCCAATCAACTATCAAAGAAGATTTGAATATATAGCCTTTGTATCAGCTCAATTACATGATGACCCAAATTTTCTAGGAAAATTATATCGAGCAATGCATCACGATTTTACAATAATGGAATCGCAATTTGGCATAATAGTCATTATTGGTCTACAGAAAACCCACAATGGGTCCAAGAAATTCACTTTCAGATTATTTAGGGAAAACATGTGTGAATTGGACTTTTTAATGGTCGAATAATTGGACCATATTCTTATGAGGTTACCGTGACTGGGTATTAAAGGTTTTTAATCGAGATCCTACCAACGCTGCTGAAAGAAGTTCCTCTAGCAGAACGACGTAATATGTGGGGTCAATAAGATGGTGCTCCACCTCATAACTCGCAGATTGTATCAAATCTCCTTGACAATAGCTTTGGAAGATAATAAATCGAAAACAGAGGTTCTGTCAGGTTACTAGCTGACTTAACTCCGATTAATTGTTCCTTGTAGGGATATTTAAAGGGACAAGTTTACATGGAACAGCTAAGAAATTGGACATTTAAAAAACAAAATTACACGTGCTTGTAGAGCAATTCTGGAAGAAGTAATAAGAAGCGCCTGCAACACTGAGTTAATAAAATGGTACGAACTCTGTGAAACAGAGAACGGTCAGCAATTCAAACATTTACTATAGGTTTTCTTAAATTAAACTAACTTTATCGTTTTACTACACTTCTATATAGCATATACAGTGCTTTTCTTTGAAGTCCCCCCCCCCACTTATTTTTTGAACGGGTCAAAAAAAATTTTTGAAACTTGGCATAAGTAAATTGGTCTATAGATACTATTTTTCACTGTAAACTAGGTAGTTGTAAATTCCAAGATCGCGGCTGGGCGACATCTTGAGAAAAAATTTTAAATAGAAAGGGGGGTCGTGTGGTACCTCATTTTAAAGGTCTCAATGAGTACTTTATAACCCTGAAATATTAGACCCATATCTTAACTCTTTTCAAAATGGCGGCCTAATAAAAAAGTATTTTTTTTTATTTTAACGTTTTACATTTTTATGATTTTTAAATAGGTAAAAATCAGTGTACGAAAATAAATGCGTCACTATTTTATTTTGACATAAAAACTACAGTTCTAAATGTCAAAATAACACATAAGCGCCATCTTGAATAAATGCATTAAATAGAAATCTTGTGTTACCTCATTTAAAAGGTTTTATTGAGTACTTTTAATATTTATTACATGGACTCGGTGGACTCCGTTTTGACCTGTCTAAAAGTAACAGCCAAAAAAATACACTGTTGCGATTTTATTAACGTTTTTAATAATAATATACAAATAATTTATAATTTTTGAATTTTGGATTTAAAGATTAACTTTTTGGTTTCTAAAGACTTACTGAACCGCCCTCGTATGTCACATTTCACGTTAAAGGTTATTGAACATTATTTAGACATTCCAAAAACCAAATAGCTATTAAAAAAACTCGAAAAAAAATTTAAGATATTTTTCCTTAACCGGTAAATTACTCTTGTATCGGTCATTGTTAGATATTGTTTAGTGTGTTTGGCAGTTTGAATTTATTGTTTTTTTCAAAATGGTTAATTCTCGTCCATTAGAGGAAAAAGTAGAAGCAATTTTTATTTATGGAGCAACGCGTAATTTTCATAAGACTGAAAGGGTTTTCAACGAACGTTTTCCTGATCGTCCTATTTGCCGTAAATATTTAAGGGAACTTGTAAATAAATTTACAAGTACTGGTACTGTCCAGGATAAAAAACGCCCAGGCCATATGTCTATTTCAGAAGAAAAGCAAGTCCAAATAATTGGCGAAATAATAGAAAATCCCCAACATTCTACTCCAACTGTTGCTGATATCTGTGAAGTTTCAACTTCGACGGCATGGAGAGTTTTAAAAAAAAAATAAGTTTCACCCATACAAGATCCAAATGGTCCATCAACTGACTGAAGATGATCCTGACCGAAGAGTGCAATTCTGTGAAATTATGGCAGAGAGAGTAGAAAGGCAACCTACGTACGTGCGCAACATTTGTTTTAGCGACGAATGTACTTTTTTTTTAAATGGTAATGTCCACAGACAAAATTGTCGATATTGGAGTGATACCAATCCACACATTTTTCGTGAAACCCGATCTCAGTATCCGCAAAAAATCAATGTATGGGCAGGAATATTAGGGAATCATATCGTAGAGCCGCTGTTTTTAGAAGAAAATTTAACAGGTGAATTGTACTTAAATATGCTGGAAAATGCTATCGATCCTCTCATAACAGAAATTGTTGAGGCTAATGTACATGAATTTGACATGGAAATTACATTTCAACAAGATGGTGCTCCTCCGCATTTTGCCAGGAATGTGAGAAATTATTTAAATGATAATTATTTTGGTCGTTGGATAGGTCGTCGGGGTCCTATTGAATGGCCAGCTCGGTCACCAGATTTAACGCCGCTAGACTTTTTTTTGTGGAGATACCTAAAGCAAAAGGTATACGAAACAGAACCTGCCTCAATTTTTGAGCTACGACAAAGAATCACTAACATTTGTCAAAATATTGAGGCAGATGTATTTGAAAATGTTCGACGTGAATTTTCAGATAGGTTATTTATGTGTCAAGAGGTACAAGGAAATCATTTCCAGCATCTTTTAAATTAAATATTGTTTTTCTTTTGATAAATTGTTTATTTGCTAATTGTAAATTAGTATTTCATTGTATTCTATTAAAAACGTTAATAAAATCGCAACAGTGTATTTTTTTGGCTGTTACTTTTAGACAGGTCATTGAAACCTTTAAAATGAGGTACCACACGACCCCCCTTTCTATTTAAAATTTTTTCTTAAGATGTCGCCCAGCCGCCATCTTGGAATTTACAACTACCTAGTTTACAGTGAAAAATAGTATCTATAGACCAATTTACTTATGCCAAGTTTCAAAAAATTTTTTTGACCCGTTCAAAAAATAAATGGGGGGGGGGACTTCAAAGAAAAGCACTGTATACCTTTAGCATTGAAAATTTCTTAATTCTTCGGAAGATCGTTTGCTAAAAACAAATTTTAGCAAATCGACAGCTATTCTATCCTTTTGGAATGAAACTTTTAATATTATGCAATGAATCTTTTATAAAACATTATTTAAGGACTCACTTAAATATTTAGGCTCAACATTAGATTAATTAAATTAAAATTTAAAGAACATATGACTATTTGCTCAAAACGCATATTTGATGTTAAAACTAATTTATTCACATATATATTTTCTATCGTAAGAAACTAAAGCTATGGTCTATAAACACTTAAGGACGGTGCACTTTATATTCGGCAGAATTTTCTTATAAAATTATTAAGCCTAAATGTCCGCCACCGTAATAAAGCATCCTACCGATATTCATAACATCCATATCCGAAAATTAAACCTATTAAATATACCACCTCACAAAACTAAATTATTTAAGAAGTCATTTACCTACCAAATTACTTCTTTGTTAAATAAATACAAAATAATGGACTTCTTTTTATCGATACCAGTCTTCAAAAAAACTTTAAAGCCAAATTGGTATAAGAGCATTAATTTGCACATCATCTTACTATAGCATTGTGATATAATGTGCAACTCAATTTAATTTCTATCTGATCTTTCTTTCTCTTTTTCTCTCTCTTTCTCTTCTCTTCAATTTCTTTTGAAGCTATTGTTTTTATTTTGGTTTGCTCATAATTTTGCGACCAAGTATTTCTTTTTTATACAATTTTTCCTTTACCCTCGCAGCTGCCCCTCTTCTGAGGCAAACTGATGTAGCTTTTTATTCCGAATAGTTTACAATTTAATTATGTATTATTTCAAAAATAATATGTATATATGGGAATTTTATGATTAATTTTGTTATTATTAATATTAAATTCCTATTGACCTTTTTGTCAATTCTATCCTAATTAGAATATTATCGTATATATGTCCAATAGAAAATACTTTTGACGTCCAAGCTTTAGGGTACTATAAGGTTATAAATTGCTAACTGCAGCATTAGATTTAAAAAAGACAGCGAAAAATGAAACATTTATATACAGGGAAAGTAAAGAAGAACTAAAAGTAAGAGAACAGAGGAGGAAGAAGAAGAAGAGAATTCTGGGTTCACCGCAGCACTAGCAATAATATGAAGATGGCGCCTTAAATGCTAGTGTCTGTTTAAAAGACCTGTTACTAGCCTTCGTATCTCTTTACGTGCAGTAGTTACCTAGTAGTTTCATAGTCTACTAGTCTTTTTGCTAATCCCAGCCTAGCAAGGGAATCGGCTTTCTCAGTTCCAGTATACCCTTAAAGTCTAATGCTGATGTGAGCTCATGAGCTAATATTTTTAACTGTAATAACCTTAATGGCTGTCCCGCTTCTGAGCAAATTGATAAGATAATATTGCGGTATTCACAATTTACGATTTTCTATCCCCATTTCAATACGGTAAAGACTTGGAAGAGAGTAGCGGGCTAAACATCCTGTGTTTATGGTATTGTTATAATTTTGGACCAAATAAAAATATACACTAAAAGCGCCTTATGCCTCTATCTAGAAGAAGCTATGTGTCAACAAGTAATTCTTCTTAATGTCACACTTTCACTACTACTTTTTGAATCTAATAACAAAATGCGGTGATGTGCATATACCTTTTATGTTTGGAAAAATATTTGATGAGGTAATAAAATATATAGCGTGACAAATTGGTATTTTTATCATTTAAAAGTGTAACCAATGCTTAATATTTTTTATTGTTATCATTATGTTTTTCAGCAAAGAAAATGCATCAACTTTGCAAATTTAACGATCTAAAAATTTAAAAAAATAAAAAAGTTGCAGACTTAATTTAAAGCACCCTATATATCCAATATAATATACCTAAACATGATTTTTTCTTACCACGCACAAATTCTATTCATGTTCATTTTAAATCAAATTCGCTTCGTATGCACGTATCGTTTATATACAGGTCACAAAATCCACACACACAGAGACACATATACAATGCAGTCTTTGGCATCATTGTAATTGAAAACTCAGCACGACAAAGGCTTAAATTCTCCTGACACTTAATCAAATAAAAAGCCGAAATGGTTACGGTCGTAGCGTCGAAACGAACCGAATTGTAGCTGAATGAGTATGGAGCAAAATTGCGATGCAACTTCATAAAATAGATTGACAGCGTAATAGTGGAACTAGAAATCCTTTTTTAAGTATAGAGTTTACATTATTTATATTCTAAACCAACATTAAAATGTGTAAGGGCCATTACTAAATATTTGCATAATATTATACATAAAACCCTTTGCTTAACAGACCGAACTGTTTCAAACTTTGGGATCAAATTATCAAACGTAACTTTCGTGAATTATACTGAAAAGAGCAAACGGTGAGTTATTAATTTGTACCAAAAAGCCAAAGGTTTCCATTTAAAATAAAGGGGGTGTACTTTGGCCCTTTTATGCAGCCTACAAGGGTATTGTTCTTAAGTATTTTCGAGTTTGTTTTTGAAATTCAAATGTAAAGGGATCCTTTAAGAGCTGTTGTAAAAAGAGGGGTTTGAAAACATGAAATAAAGAACTTAAGTAGGTAAAGTCTATCGAATGCCATGGTTTAAAAAATAATTCTGATTTTGTTAACTAATAAAATCTTATATTATTAAGGGTATTTTCGTAAGGTAATCGTTTTTTGAAAGTGACAGATAAGAACCGAATACTAAGTAAAATATTTTTCGGTTTTTGTTCACTAACAAGAAAAATTATTCTACAGGCTTATAAATGTCTGACCATCCAATGTATTAAGTGCAAAAAATAATGTATTTACGCAAATTGGTGATATCATTATCATTCTCGGTTAATTTAAGACTTTCGCTATTAAGTTTTTGTTGCAAGTTAATACGGTAAAAAAAACGAAAAAAAAAAAAAGAAAGTGCTCAGTCGTGTATATTCTCGATGAAGATAAAATGCATTTATTTTTCAAGATAACAGACTCATCGAATGACGAGCTTTTAGCCAATGAAAGTCGACAAAAAGAGGTTTCAAATGTTAAAAAAAAATTAGTGTGTAATTAGTAAGATTGCAAAAAAAATCGATAGCACAAGGATCGAATGCTGCAATCAATAGTTTAAGCTTGATAACATTAAGGTGCAAATTGGGATTTTATATCTAAAGCAAGTATATAATGTAGGTATGTCAAAACGTTATACTAAAACAAGACAATTTTGTGTTATTTACTTAAAGTAAATTCTAAATTTATATGAAAAAGTAGATGGTGGTATTATGGAAGCTTGTGACCGTGCCTCTTTTAAGGTTCTTGCAATAAATTAAAAATAAATTGTAATAATTTAACTAACTTATACTTTACGCTTATAAAATTATCGCTTGCTTCCAACAGTTCGTTGGGTGAATATTATATTGTCCTAATAGTACCAAAAGCAAAATGAAAAATCATGCATTTAAAAATATCGATTAAATAATTTTTGTTACTTTTGTAATTTTTTACTAGGAATGTTATTGGTTGTTTTAAGGAGCACATTAAATTTAAGATTTCATTTAAAGTTTCGATAAATATTTATTAGGATTGTTAAAAATTAAAATAAAAATTTATCTAATAGAACAAAAATAATTTATTTATATCTGAAAATTTACAAAAATAAAATAAATGTTCTTTAAAGATTCATTAGTGGTAATAATATTTTGTTTAGAAAAACATAAACAGGGTTTTTAAAATGGAAAAAACAGGTACCGTATATGTTAAAAACACTACCAAGATACATAACATTTTATTCATTTTTGTTTAACTTTTTTTTTTAATTTTTAAAAACTGACGGGTTATTGTATTCTTTAAACAAACATTTCATAAACGTTACATCAACAGGGGGCATAAATTTAAATAATCTTGTTAGATCAGCTACTTTGGCAAACGATAAGAGGCACTTTTTTGGCTCTGGTGCACATCGTACTTCAGGTCCTAGTACTAGTCTGAGATATAATAGGAACTTCGGTAAAAGAGTCGTCACTGTGCTTAAGCTTGTAACTAATTTTGTTTGGATAGAGTCCCACATATTTTAATTGCCGTACTGAAGCATAAGGAACTTTTAAGTTTAGCGCCTGTGAAGCTTCTTTATATAGACCAAAATCTTGTGCATTCATATGAAATACTACAAAAGGTCGTTTCTGATTCACTGAAGGAAGAAGTCGAAATCTCCAAATTTCTGTGCTATTTCGTTAACAGAGGGATGTTTTTCTAGGAACTTCATCAAAGCCAAACTCATAATAGAGTTTTTGTTTTGAGTTACGCAGGAGTCAGACCACAAAACGATTTTTGAAATATGCGGGTAAGCTGCTACAACGCGTTCTAAAATTTTAATTAATCTCGAAGCAATATCACTTCCCTTCCTCCCATGCGTTCCTTCGCTCCAAATACAACAGTACGCTTGTTTGCTTAAATTACAGTGTGCAGTAAGGTTGTAGGTGTTGAGTTTTCTGCTATAGAAAAAAATGGATAAATTAGAACGCGGTAGTGCAAAAACGTTCTCTAGGTCAAAACATATGATAGCAGTGGTTTGATCTTGGTTGGATCTATCCAAATCGCGTTCAATTTTCGCTGAGGTTTTTCCTTGTACATGATTTTCAAATCTTTGTTTTTCTTCATCAGTCATACCATATTTTTGTTTTATTCGGTACTCCTCGCACACATCACAACGATCCTTTTTTGGCTTTAAAAAATCAATGTTGTATTCATAGTTAAAAATATTTTTGTAAACAACCTTTATAACAGGTTCAATTTGCTTTCCATTGCAAAATTCAGTGTACAAAGAATATAACTTATTAATACTTAGGTTTCCTTCTAAATATTCCTTTTTTGTGTCAGCTCGACAATAATGAGATTCTACTCTCGGAACTTGACTAATGTGAAGTCGAACGTAGTCTTTGCTTGTATTACTGATAGTTTTCTTGGGATGACAACCTTGACGAGATGGTAAAGGAATTCCTGTAAGGTTTTCTTTTTTTTTCTCATGAAAATAGTTGATTCTTTGTTGACTTATGTCCAGTGTCGTCAAAAAAAATGTCTTGCATACGCGAATTTTTTCATCTGCTACGTGAAAATAATATTTAAATGAATAACTTCTACGTGATACTTCTCGTAAAGTTTGCTTTCGTATTTTGTTTATTCTTTCGGTATTTTTTGGGTAAAAGTGCCATTTAGCGTTATTGGATAATAAATTTTTGAAATATGGTTTCTCGTTCAGGTAAACTTATCTTCTTGCCACACAGAAATTTGCAATTGCTCTCACAATTTTTTAAAGTTTTTAAATTTTTTCCTTTGCGGATGTTACCTTTTACATCTCTATGTTCCTTTCCTCTTTGGCACAAAACTTTATTAATATTCATTTTCTACATCTCAGGTTTTCGTTTTCGTTTTCTGGTAGATTTATTTTCATCAGAAATAGCGGAATTTTGCTGATTTCTTCGGGTGCTTCAGAGTTGCTTTGCAAAGGTGTGTCTAAAATAAAGAAAATAAAAAAAATATTATTTTTTACTAAAAAGCAAAAATTTAGTTTTAAAAATAATGTATATCTCCTTGGTTACCTACCATTTTTCTGTGTAACGTTAGACATAAAACCTCTCATTCCTTCCACGCTTTCGTCAAATGGGACAAAATCTGGATCAAGATGCGAATCATCACTGTTCTCTATATACTCCATTCTTTCACGTGGATTCATTCCTGATGTTGATATCAAATAAAATAATACAATATTCTAAAAGTAAGCTTTAAAGTTCACAATTACACCACAAAATTTTAAAAAGATATTATTATAATGTTCTAACAGAAAAAAACGCATAGAAAATTGAGGTTAGAAAACCAATGTTTACAGTTAAACCAATTAAAATACAATCTTTTCTAAAATCCATTTTATTAAAACAAATTATTATACTTACGGCTCCATGTCAAAGTCCATTTTTTTCAAAGTGGCCAAAAAAAACAGCACTAAACCGTAAAAAACCAGCACACGGTTTTACAAAACAAAGCTCGATGTTGACTAGTGCGAAATAATATTATATTGTTCTATCAGCAGTTGACTTTGAAATCTGATTGGCTCATCTGTTAGAACATTATAATACTAATTATTTTTTAAATTTTGCACATAGAACATTTTAATATCGGTTTTAACTTCGGTTGTAAGCAATTCAGATTAACGTTTTGAATTCTGATAGAACAATTAAAAAAATATATATTCAAATACATTCACGAAATGTTTCGCACCAAAAATGCTAATAGATCAATATAATATTCATCCAACGAGTTTACGATCTGGTTTCACTAAATTTATTTATTACAAATTTAGGTTACATACAGTACACAGGTACCAAAAAAGCATTCACTAGGTGAATATATAATTAACAGATCAAACGAACTTACCTAGGTGAAGTTCGATCTGGATTATAAGAAGCCTTGTCGAAGTAAATAAGTAGAACAGGTAGTATCTCCGATGGCATCGAGTCTCACACAAATTGCATACCTTCAGCCTTCTTCAAAGCTACATTGTTGCAATCAAGGGAAATAAATCATAGGGTAGGGAAGGGACTTATTTACTTCGGCAAGGCTTCATATAATCCAGATCGAACTTCACTTAGGTAAGTTCGTTTGATCTGTTAATTATATTTCAGCCTTGTCTCGTAAATAAGTAGAACAGGTAGCTATTTAAAGCAAGTTGCAACAATTTTCATTGGAAACATAGATAAAAACTCATCATAATATTAACAACTAAGAACAGTCGTTGCAAAATTGTATTTTTGAAGCAAAGGTCTTTTATAATGATTGGCAAAAACAGAGGAGTCTGTACTCTTTGACCAGTTGCCAAGGCAATAAGGATTGCTAATTTATATGTGAGGTCTTAAAGTCTTAATGTTTCATTAGACATAGATTTAACCCAAGTCAAAACAATAGAGGGGTCCCATGTGTAATTGTATCTGGGAGCAGTAGGTCTTAAACTATGGACCCCTTTAAAAAACCTCTTAATTCTAAAATCCGAAGTTAATTCTGGCCCCAAAATTTAAGTAAGGCTGCTCTAAATGAATTTAAAGATGTATAAGTAGCTCCATTTTTAAATTGAGTAGTAGATAATTTTAAAATATCTGGGACAGAGGCTGAATAAACATGAATAATTCATGTTTCGAGATTTTCTAAATTGCCACCACAGTTTAAGACCTGAATTATATTGTTGAATTGTAGAGGTAGTAATGGAGGCCAAGCAAATTTCTAAAGCTTCTTCAGGTACTGAACCAGCTCTGAGGGCCTGGAGGATAACACTCCTGCCACCAGGGAAATTTTTTGCCAAAGTGGATGAGGCACGTTCCTAAAAGAAAGTAAACGTTCGTCAGCCTCGAAAACTAAAGGTGTTGATTCTAATATTGATGTAAAAAGTGGGTACCATGGCTGGGATGTCCAGAAGGGCACAACGACAATTCCTCTAGCTTTTTCCTCTTTTATTTCGTGCAAAGCACGAAGAATACCAGAAAATGGTGGAAAAGCATAAAAGAAAAACCTTCAACATTTTATAGTAAAGGCGTCCACTGCTATGCATTCTGAACCTCCCAACCATGATACAAGCTTTTTGCATTTAGCGGATCAACTTCTGGTTTCCCAAAAGTTGATATTATATCTTTAAACACCAAGTTGCTTATTTCCCATTCGGTTTCTTTAAATAATTTAAGTCTGGATTGTGCATCTGCTTCAAAATTGTCTTTAGACTTTATATAACTGGCATATAAATAGATATTTTTACCCTAGCACCATTGCCAAATAATACGAGATGATTTATTTAGGGATTGGTGCTGTACACTTCCTTATTAAGATAGGCCATGGCAGTTGTATTGTCAACTCGGAATAATATGTTACGGAATAATGTAACCAAAAATATACTCAAAATATTATGTTGTCACCAAAAACAACAAATATGTATGTTGCCAAAAACATACAATTTAAATTGTACGTCACCAAAAACGTACAATTTGGTACTTACTGTTTAACTGGTGGACATCCACCCTAACTGTTTCACGAACAGAGTGGCGAGGCGACAAATCACTATCATACGGTGAAGAATATGCACTGGGTTCTCCGGTATCACCGCCTCTAGAGCTCCCCATACTCTCCAAATGTCGCCTTTTTTCTCGACTATTAATTTCATCTAATTGTTGTTGCATTTCGGCCAATCGTTTTCCTAAACGCCGATTTTTCCGTCCTCTAGATCGACTACGAGAATGTTGTCGTTTACGGCTGTGCTTAGGCATATTAACCTATTTATTTAATGAACAATGAACAACACGGTAACACGGTACAAAATAAAAATCGATAATTTGGAAAAGCGGAGCGGTACATATGGACGACTCGACACACAAACGAAGACTGAAGGTATGCAATGGATTTAGGTATGCAGGACCAGCATACGTTAAAATACAAATATGCCTAGCCAATGAGAGCGCTTCGGCATCCGCGAGGGCGTGGTACGTGAACCGCCAAATTCAAGATAGGAAATTTTCAATGTATGTAGTTTTTCTATTTATAATTATATTTAATTAGGTTTTTATGATGCGTATATATTTTAGATAAAGAAAAGTGCAATATGCACTAAAAACATCTAATAAGAAGATATTTTAGCTATTATTAGTAAATGGATTACTGATTTTTTTAAATATTTACAGCGTGTGATCAATTATTATTTTAAAAATATTTTATAAATACTTGCCAAATTTGGTTTTTATAGCAAATTATCTCTTTTAATGACGAAATTTGTTAATCATTTGGTATAGCGGTACGTGTAAGCGCAATGTATGAATTATTTAATTATTATTGTTAGTTAAATATTAAAAATGGGGTGATACGAAATTGAATTGGTGTGTAGAGCTGATAAATTAATTGGTTAATAGATGGATGAGTGGATAAATAAAAAAGTTTTTTAACAATATATGGTAAACATTTCAAAGTTCGCATTTTTACATACCTCTGTGTCATAATTCTAATATGCACCTTAGTAATATAATAATTGTCAATAGGTATTTGAAAGTATATCATTTTAAATTTTCCACTACCACTATACATATTCTATACATTATACTTTAGTGGTTGATATAAAGTATATATATGGTTGGAAAAGCTGGATAATGGATAAATATGACTAAAAAGTCAAAGTATAAGAACAGAAAACAAAAAAAAACGTAGAAATTATATTTTAACTTTGTTTATTTCAAATAATAAAAAATCTATAAATTTATTTGTAATTTAAATATAATAATTTATGGTATTTTTAATATCAACAACCTCAAAATTAAATGCAAAGAGGCTAAATGTATTAATGTGGTATATAGTATGTAGTATGTAGACTCGCACTTCTTTAGCTTATTTGTCATCTCTGCTGGTCATGTATATACAGCGCAAACCATTCAAACTTCAATACAATAGTAACATGGACAAAAATTACTGCTCTCTGTATACATTTTAATTAATAAATATATACTCACAGAGGACCTTCCCCCTCGTTCCATGTCAATTTCAAGTTAATCTAATTAGCTTTTCTGCACCCTAAAAAATATTAAAAACATAGCGAACAAAATGTAATAGCAAATGATTAGTTGAATATTAACATACAAAATAAGCTAACATTTTAGTCTTAAAATAAAAGATATAAAAATAGTTATACAGAAACCAACTTAAAATTTGTTTTTACAATTTGAAACCTGCACCAAAACCTTACAAAAAATATACTTAGTTATATTATACTGATTATAACACAGAATACCATATAAAATACCACATCCTATTTTTGTTAACTTCACAGCTATAATACAAACATAAAAAAATAGCTACAATTCAAATAATATCTAGCCATTAAATACACAAAGAAATCTAGCTTATTTTTTATTTGGATAGTACATTTGTTTTTCAATTTTTCTTTTCTTTTCAATGCCCTAAGAATTTTCTTCCTCCACTTTTTTTATATTTGCTGATTACAGCCATAAATCTGGCAAATGCATTTTTATCTAAACTTCTACCATAGCTACAAATATCTTGCAATGCAATCTTAAAATAAGTACAAACGATGTAATAAAAATGTAACTTATATTTTACTCAAACTACTTCTCGATTTTCTTCAAAGTCCATTGCAGAACTATTGACTTTCATTTTTAAACTCTCCTGAATAAAATGGTTTACATTCCCCTGATAATTGATTTGGATAGTTGTGGGTTGATCAACAAACAAAACATTATCCTCTTTCTCTTCACTCACAGTTGGGGAACCTACAACAAACTCGCTCCTCTGCTCAAAAATGGCTACAGCATGTATATGTTTACAAAGTACTGTTTAGACAGAATTTTCTGGACACTCACATCTGTATTTATGAAAACATATTTTACAGATATTACAGTATCCAGTGCGACATTGCTCATCCCATAGTTCATGACAAGACACAAGATAGAACTTACCAAAACACTTTGTACTTTAAATTTTCCAAACTCTAAAAATTCAACGTTACCATTCATTTTTTCGGCTTTGTTATGGGCTTCTATTACAATTTTATGCTGATAGCTATTTGAGTTTGGTCTTGTTGACATGTTCCTTGAATGCGAATGCTTCCGCCAGACTTCTCACTTTGCATGTGCTATTAAATCCTAAAAGTAAACACAACAAAAGATACTTATGTATGTTTGATAATGATAACTAAGACTTTGTACAACCTCTGATATTACTCCTGTTGCAATTGTAAAATATGTGTTCTTCCCCATTCTTAAACTTGTTTCAGGTCTAACAAGCATAATCTACTTCCCTATTATCTTGTGCCCTCCAAGATGTGAATTCTTCAAAATTCCTAAAATTTAAAATTGATTCTGTGACAGTTATATGGTGAATATCAAGCAAATGTTTGTTTAAACAGTTAAAATATGAAAATGTCTGGATATCATTAGTACACATTGGACATATAATGTGTTTTATTTGTTCCTTCCCAACAAATTCAGGGTGAAACTTTTTCCAATGCCTGTTTTTGGTAGATGTGCTTGAAAATTCCTTATCACAAACTTCACAGATTGCATTTTGTTGACTGCAAAATAAATAATTATTCAAATTAGAACTAAAAAAATTATATGCATCTTACCTTAGTGATGCCATAATTGTCTAACAGACAGCAACAGATAAATGCAAATATTGGTTTAAGTGGAAATTAAAATAAGGAAATTATGCACTAAGAAACACTGGCAAAATTATTGAAAGGTAATCAAACTCAAACACTAAATTGTTTGTTTTTGAGCCCAAAACCAGCACAGCTATGAATTGTATAGATAATGGAGTAAACACTCAACACTATACACTATGAATTTTCACTCAAATAGTCGCAAAGTTGATATAATTGTTGATAATTAAATCAATTATTAGGAAGCAAGCAAAGCAAATAAAATCTGCAATATAGGTTAAGTTAAACAAAACCAATGCCTTGATTTTCAATTTCCGTAGCTAATCGGCAACGAAATTTGACGTACGAACTTTCACGAAAGGATCAGCAGTGCTGCTCCACTCTCAATTTCTCTGATTGGCTGGGCATATTTGTATTTTAACGTATGCTTGCAGGACCGGGGAGGTTTTTTTATTTGCTTTGAATTTGTGTGAGACTCGATGCCATCGGAGATACTACCTGTTCTACTTATTCAAATATAATAAACTTATGATAGGTTTAGTAAAAATTCCTTTGCAACTACATTCATAATATTATGTTAAGATACCGAAAATGAAATGAAAAAAAAACTAAGAAATCTTGATAAGAAAGTAATATAGAAAACTATGATATTATGTATATACATATAATAAAAAATAATTATAATACAATACAAGATTAGAGTTAAATAAACAAAGAAAAAATTATTTTATTTTTTCAAAAATTAGTTCTTTAGTTGACATTTGTGAGATCCTATTGGCGTATAAAAAATATCCGATTTCAGAATATTCTTACGATAATTAGCTTTATTTTGAAATATACATACAGGACTACATGGAAGTTCCTCCCCTTATGTTGGCTCGATGGAAATCAGCTGCAAACAAGTCTCTGGCCGTTACATTTTGTCTTGGTATCCATATATTAAAATCAGATAGGAGAGAATGTGAATTGACAGGACTATTAACTATTTTATAACGCATAAAGTTATCGGTGATATTTCTTCGGTTTTTAGAGAGTTTTAAGAGTTAAAAATTTTAATTTAGATGGTATTGTGGAATAGTGATGGTTATTTATTGATGAATTTGTTTTAAATCCCAGGTAGTTTAGAAACCTGTTTTGCAACTGCTCTGGGGACACAATATATACGTTGTTCTTTGGATTTTAAATTACCGAGGCAAAAAAAAATTTACTGAGGACAAAGGCATTATACAAAAAGATAACAATTGACCTACGGTTTTTAAAATTCACTGAATTTCTTTTTATAAAACCAGCCATTATATTTGACTCGCTTATAAACTTTTCAATGTGTGCTTTAAAAGACCATTTCTATATCAGGATTACTTTAAAATCTCTAATTTCTACGAATCTTTTCAAATCGCTGTTATTTGTAGAGTTGACCGATAGTATTTTATAAATATTCTTGGTAAAATAAATACAAAAACACTTCGCGGAATTTAAAAAGAGTCGATTTTTCTCGCAGTAATACTACAAGCGCAAAAGGTCTTGTTGGATTTGAATGCTCTTATTCAAAACCTCCATGTTTAAGTATATTTTTAGTTCATCTGCAAAAAGTAGTTTTTCACAATATTTAAAACATGTTTTTATAGTATTAATATTAATTATAAGGAATAATGGACCCAGATGATTGCCTTATGGCACACCTGCTGTTTATTTCCATTCCGATTTATGGCATCAATTGTTACTCTACCTTTTCTACCTGTATTATAGGAACAAGGTACTCCGATTATAGTATACAGTGTGGTCCAAATTGGGTGTACATGTATGGGTATCTTGGAAACCATAAGAGATAGAAAATTGGTTAAATGGGGCAAGTTGTAGAGCGTTTAGTTACGAATTTAGTGCCGCTTTTAGAATGATTTTAACTTTTTCTGATTTTGAAATATTTGGAAAAAATCAAAAAGTTGCATTTTTGAAAAAGGGCTGTATTTTTTTTATTTCAGCGTATTTTTAAAATCTGTAAAAACATTATTAGGACAACTTTTTAAGGAAAACGCATACCTGAATTCAGTTTTTGTCTTTGACGTTTCGGTTCTGAGATTTCATCTTCAACTTCTTTTTTTCTTATGGCGGCCATTTTGTTTTTTTGCTAAATTAAAAAGATCTTTTTTTTTCCTTTAAAATGATGTATAACACTTTATGAAAATATTTTATGTTTACGTCAAAAAATTAAATAGGTTATTTTTCGCTGAGTTGGCCATGACTTTTATTGGCATTTTGTCGTACACACAATTATTATTAACTTACTAACTTGCTAACTTACACTTCTAGTTACCTTGCGCAGGGTGTTTCTATTTATATTATTTAAGACATTCCGAACCCTGTCCTCTAGTTGTTTGAGAGTCGTAGGAGGTTCAAACTCGTTTACTTCATTTTTAACATATCCTCAAAGATAAAAATCCAGGGGTGTATATCTGGAGACCCAGCTGGCCAATTTACAGCACCGCGGTTCGCGATAAGTTTATCGTTAAATGCTTGCGTTAACAAGTTTTGAACGTCCCGAGTATTATGCGCTGGACACCCGTCCTGTTGAAACCACACATCACTCCATATTTGTTCTTCAGGTATTATAGCTCTTACGGCAGGTAATATCTGCTCTTTCAAAAGATTTAAATATCTTTGACCTATCAGTGTTTGGTTATAAATAAAGGGCCCAACAAGGTAATTATCTAAAAACAATTATAGTATTTTACTTGAAAATAATTTTGTGGAGTGGGTAATTAACTTACCGTACATACCATACCATACCATTCATGAGGATTCTCAGTAGCATAAAAATGACGATTATCCATGTTGAATACTCCGCAGTTGCTAAAAAACGTCTCGTTGGTCCAAATAATTTTCCTGCTGATATTAGGTATTTCTTGACATTACCTTACAAACCAGTTTAAAAATTTTAATCATCTTGGGTAGTCTGTATCTCTTAAACCTTGAACAATAGTAGGCTTATATGGACGATATTTATTTTTTTAAGGACTCTTTGAATGGTAGTCCTTGGTATATGAATATTAGTTGCAGCTTTTCGGGTTCGCATTAAAATGGTCTAAACTGTTTTCATCGCAAGCTTCATTGTCCCTTTGATAATTTTCTGGCGTTGGTATTTCAAAACTTCCATGAGTTCTAAGGTTCATGACAACCCTAGCGAATAGTCTTGGACCTGGTTGTTATCTCTCAGGATACAGTTCCAAATATCTGGCGATTGCAAGATTTGCATTCCTATTACATGTAATATAACATTCCAATATGTCAAATATTTGACATGGCCATTTTCAGAAATTAAAAATTTAAACAAAACTCACTAAATACAAACGAAAACAACTAGATACGAAAACACTATTTAACACTAACAAGAACAAGAACAAAAAATTAACAAGATAAGAACTACTAAACAAGATAAAAAGTGAAATCAAATAAATAATATTTTGCAGAATTCTCAGTAAATGACGCTAAATCATTAAACAATAATAATTGTTTATACGACAAATGGCCTTCGTAGTCATGACCAACTCCGCGAAAAATGAACTTTGTAACTTTTTGACATAAGAATTAAATATTTTCATAAAGTGTTATACAATTCAGCAAAAAAACAAAATGGCCTCCATAAGAAAAAAAAAAGTTGAGGATGGAATCTCAGAACCGAAACGTCAAAAATAAAAACTGAATTAAGGTCCTTAGAAAGTTGTCCTAATAATATTTTTACAGATTTTAAAAATACGTTGAAATAAAAAAAATACACGCCTTTTTTAAAAATGCAACTTTTTGATTTTTTACAAATATTTCAAAATCGGAAAAAGATAAAATCGTTCTAAAAGCGGCACTAAATTGGTAACTAAATGCCCTACAACTTTCCTCATTTAACCAATTTTTTATGTCTTATAGTTTCCAAGATACCCATACATGTACACCCAATTTGGGCCACACTGTATACATCGATTTCTTCAAGCCTTTGATCAATATTTCAGAATCAATTTTGTCCAAGGTTTTAATTAAGTCTATGTATATCGCCTCCACCTGACCTTTCTTGTCTATTAACTTAGAGATAAATTCTGAAAAACATAATAATCTTTTCAGGTAAAAACCATGTTGTTATTGAATAATTTTGTGTTTAACACTCAGAAAAATAGTGTCGTACCTAATTCTTTCCAAAATTTTACTAAAAATACATCATAATTTACTAATGAGCCAATAGTTTGACACGTCCTCTTTATCACCATTTTTAAAAATGGGCGCGTTTTGGGAAAATTTTCATTTTTGAGTGAAAATTCCTGATCCCAATGATTTATTAAATATAATGCTAAGTAGCTTGAACAAATTAGATGCACAATTCCTCACAAAACTAGTTGGTATATAATTTGGTTCTGAGCTATTTTCATTTAAATTTTTACATATAGAAAAAGAGTTATTGCCTATAATTTCATATTGTTTTTATTCTGAAAAACTGGATTTGCCTTATTGTAAATGCTTTTAAAGGATTAAGTAAATAAATTATTAACATCCTTTCCCCCTTTTGCAAAAATTAGCTAATATTTTGTAGGTTTTACTGCTTGCGGAAAAGACAAATTGCTTTTTCTTTTAGTGCCATCAGAGCCCTAAAATTTCTTTGTATTTTCTATGATATTTTGCATTTGATTTTCTATATTTTAATACCATTAATATATTCCTTATAATCATGTTTTATCATTTATTTGGATAGTGATCTATTCTCACAAAATCCATCATATGAGGGTGGATTACTGTGAATTTATATTTTTTGTAAAGTTTGTTTCTTATATTACAGAAATAGCTTCAAAACAAAAATAGATTAAAAAATTGCTTTCAATTTATTTTAATTTATTGAAAAAACGTGTCAACCATTTCCAAAAACTTGCTTTCAAATTGGACTGACTCAAGAAATCATTTATTAATAATTGAATACCAACTCACTGTTGACATGTTTAAATCCCCAACGATCAGGACAAAACTACTTTGCAATATATTCTGAAATATAACTAAGCCACTAATAAAAGTTGTCATTAAATATTGTCACATCCAGGTAGAACTAGATACAACACACTAATAGGTTCTCTCTAATATTGGGCTTAATAGAGACCCAAATATATTTACACTCTAGGTCGTATGGTCGGTTCGATTTAAGTATCGATTTGACAACCATTAGACAATTACCTACGTTTTCTTTCTTTGAGTTTATTGATTCTCCATCTCGGCGATATACTAAGTTGCTGCTATAAAGCTCGCTTGATAAGACATTGCTATTTAGTCAAGTTTTGATTAGGTAGGTGACGTCATATTCATTAAGAAATATATTTTGATATAATTCGTTTTTCTCTATTATATTTTCTATAATTTCATATTATATATGCAGATTTTCCCTTATTGTGCTGAACTAGTTTTCTTAAGAATGATGAAAAGTTACAGCTTTTTTAAATTGAGGCATAGGATGCCATAGAGATCAAAATTAGTACCACTGCTCTTTTTAATTAATATCAATGGCCTTAACAGCAGTAATTCGATTTTAATTTAATATACATTGCTGATGCCACAACGTGTATTAGAAAAGCATGTATAATCAATAACACCCAGGTGAGTGTAGTTTAGAGGCACTTAGACCATTTTATTTAAACCAAATAAATAATAATAAATGTACTCATACTAATTTTTATAGATTTCAGAGATCAGATGTAAACCAAAGCTTGATTCAATATTTTATATTTAAATTACCAATTTAGCATCGCTTGTTAAACTTCTTAAGAAAACTTTAAAAGACTACAGTTCAATCTAACTTGAATTTTAATGAATTTTAACGTACAAGATAAAATGGGAAAAACCCTTGTCCTTATTACTTCAAATTGATATCTTGATTTACATACCCAAAGACTAACTTGGTAAGACGTGTGTGACACATATTATGTATAGAAAGCCACTCAGTTTAAAATTTATAGGTGTTTTAATAATTTTGCCTTAATAAATAAGGCAATAAATACATTATATACGACGTTTATAAAACATAAATTAGGAAGTTCTTTTTGCGAACGATGAAAACGATAAAAGCTTAATCTTACGAGAACTTTTAACCGCAAATAATTTTTTATATCCTCTGCAAAATTATTGTGACCTATTTAATCTAAAATATTGGTTAAGTAATAAAGCTTTCCATTGTAATATTTTATAGTTATAGTATTTTAAAATTAACACGACTTTCTGGCTAGGAAGTATCATCAAGTGTAAACTGCCCTTCTTCGATGTTCTGTTAAAGATAAATATACATATAAATATATAAATCATTAAAACTCTATATAGGAGGATAGCCTTAATAGGTAAAATAATAAAGAAAGAGACACGGCAACTTAAGGATCCTAAACGATTTCGTACATCAAGGCATCTTTAAAAAAAATCAGGAGAAAGGCCAGAAAATTTGAAGTCAACAACATGACATGCGAGGTTAAATGTCGAAGACTAAACCAGAATGCCTACTGGACACCAACTATTTATATTTAGAAAAAAGAAGTTTATAGCCGTTGCCAAGATACCAAAGGTCATTAAAAAAATAAAAGGTGAAGTTTTTTAGAGCATAAAAAATTATAAATATTTGCAATCTTAGAATTTTTGCGTTATCTATAAATCGCCCTGTAACTCACAAACTAATAAACTATTTGCAAGGTTGCAAATGGATTTAGAAAAAAAATTAAAATTGGAATTTTTTTCTAATTTACCCGCCCTCGTATCTCCTATAGTTTCGAAAATAGTAATAGTCATACATAGCAAATAGGACACCCTAAATATTTTAGAGAAATCACGTATTGTAGATTATTATAAATATTTTTTTACCAAAATTAATTTGTCTAATAGATATCAAACGATTTTTTCCGATAACAGAAAGTCTGAACAAGTAAGTATTAGTTGTGGTGTACCGCAGGGTTCTATTTTGGGTCCTTTGCTTTTTATAATGTATACCTCAGATCTTTTAAAATCGCTTAAATATTGTAAGCTTTAGGCATTTGCTGATGATACGCAAATTTATTATTGTTTTGATTACAGCGACTATAAAGAGGCCGAATCACTCATAAATGAAGACCTGCAAGCACTAGGCTTAAACTCAAAAAATCACAATTTAAAATTAAATCCTAATATGTCCCAGCTTATGATATTTGGTAACAAAAATCAAAGAGAGTTTTTAAAATCTAATATAAATATTAATTTCGATAATACAAGATTGGAATTTGTAAACAACGGTAAAAACTTGGGGGTTATTTTGGATGAACAATTAAGATTTAAGGAACACCTTAAAAAAATTTTTCAAAGAACTTTTATGTCCCTGAAAACATTGTATAATAACCGCCATATGTTAAATGTAAAGTTAAGAAAACAATTATGTGAATCCCTTGTACTGTCTCATTTTGATTATGCAGACGTAGTTTATGGGTTTTGTCTAGATTTGGAAAGTCGGGTAAGAATTCAAAGGGTCCAAAATGCTTGCGTTCGATTTGTTTATGAACTCCGAAAATTTGACCATGTATCTTATTTATATAGAGATATTAGATGGCTTAAAATGGATATGCGCAGGATATTACATTTTGCAGTGTTTTTATTGAAAATAATTAATGACACATCTTCCCCTGTCTCCCTTAAAGAAAGACTATATTTTCGGGACACTGTTCATGGTTTAAATATAAGGTTTTCTAAAAGAATTACGGTTCCACTTCATCATAGTGCCATGTTTCAGAGGTCATATTCTTATAATGCAGCAAATATTTTTAATAAAGTACCAACAAACCTAATTAATTTATCAATTCAATCTTTTAAAATAAAATTCAAGGAACATCTATTTAATTTGCAAATCAATGGAGATTTTTTTTAGTGGCTTTTGTTGTTATTTGTGCAATTTTTCTGGCAAATTTAATGTTTGTTATGCAAGTTTCCTCTAGTTTCTTCTAATTGTAATATTTAATTAATAATTTATTGTAATTTACTAATTTATTTGCCTAAGATAATTTTTTTTTTAACTACCTAATTTATTTACTGAGGGTAAAGTATAGCTTCTGGTTCAGTAGAGTAGCTCTTTAAAGCTAGACTGCGCCAGTGGTTTATGCTACTTTTTTTTTAATAATGTTTTTTTTTCAGCTTTTTAATAATGTTTTTTTTTCTCAGCTATGTTTATGTAATTTTAAAAATAAAAGGCATATTTATTTATTTATTTATTTATTTAAAATTATTAATATTCATTTTATCCTGAGAAAGTGCGATTACATTTATGTTAATTTTTTATTTAGTCTTATGCTTTTTTAATGTAGTTTCTGAAGTTTTATACTGTTTTTACTTTAATACTTTATTTTTTTGCTCTCTTAAGCATTTTTTGTAAGTAACTATGTTATTTTTATTTTGTTATTTATGCAATTATACTAAAATATATGCCCAATATACAAATTATTTTAAACAGGTAATATAAATTAATGCCCAAAATTTATATTATATGTTAAAACAGCAAATTAGTTTCTTTCCTCCAAAAAATTTTGTTTTACTATGTAAGTAGCTCTTCCTATTAAAGCAATTACCTAATAAATTATTTTCTGCGGACCCTCGAGGGCATCTTTTTAGCTTCAATTTTCTTTTCGGATTGCTTTTGAAGTTTTCAAATTAAATTCAAAAAACTTTTTGGAAAGGAAAGTTCCTTTGGAAATAGCTTGATTTATTTGAGGTTTACCAAGGCATGGATTTACATAATTACATGATTGAAAGAACAGAAAAAATATATTTTTTATAATTTAATGATCCAAATAAGATTATGTCGTTTGTTGGGCTTAGGCATCAATAAAATAAAGCTCCAAGCCTATTTAAATTTGCCGACGTTTCGCAAAACATATTTGCATCCTTAGGGCGATAAAATATAATAATAATAATTAAGATAACATAAAAAAGCATTTGTATAGTTAAAACTTAATTATATTTAAAATTAAAATAAATAATATATGATTTTTCTAATTTTGATACAACTAACGTTAGACACATACACATTTATGATACAAACGAGAGGAGAAAAAAGGGGACGTATATTACAACAACAAGAAAAAATATATAATTACAATTTAATATTTTGGACTTAAGAAAAAAAAAATTAAATTAAAAATTTATACAGAAAGCTTTTTTTAGATACGTGACATTAGTAATATATAATATATATTAATATAGGGATACATACAATTATATTTTAAGAGTATTGTATATATCCTTGTATTGTCTAATGTCACGTCCCTAAAAAAAGCTTTCTGTATAAATGTTCAATTATATTATTTTTTTGACTTACGTCTAACATATTGAATTGTAAGCATATTTTTTTCTCTTTTTTGTATTATAGGTATGTGGCTAGCATTGGTTATATGAAAAGTTAGGAAAATCCGGTTTAACTTATTTTAATTTCAATTATAATTAAGTTTTAACTGTACAAACACTTTTTTTCTGTTATCTTAATTATTATTATTGTATTTTCGCGCCCTCAGGATACAAAAATATTATATATAACGTTGGCAAATTTAAATAGGCATGGATTTATTGATCTCTAAACCCAACAATATTTTAAACGATAAAAAAAATATATTTAATTTTTTATCAGGCATCCTTATAAAGTGCTAGTAGTTTTATAAAACTTATTAAATTTTTACAGTAAATTGTATACAGTGCTTTCATTTCAAAATAATCCACCCTTAATAACTTTCTTAGAAAAAAAAAAAAAAAAAAAAAAAAAAAAACCCGTCAAATTAGATATACAGGGGGACGTTTAATTATGCATTTACTGAAGTTCTGTCAATCACCTCCTCACCTCCAGCTAACCTCACTTTAATATGTCAAATGGGAACCCCCATCGTGTGATACATTATAGTAAGCAGCGAAAAATTCTCTATTTAACGGTACCAAAAGAAATGAAATCGATAAATGTGTAAGCAAATAGTTAGCGAAAATGTCTAGAAATAATGAATATTTTATTTACGCCAAACTTTGGTATTTTAAATGAATACTTTTAGTGTGGTACCTACATCATTTTAAAATTCTTACATTTTTTATAATAGATCATCAAAAAAAAAATACAAGCAATTTAGAAGTTAAAATGTGTGGTAACAAACAGTACATTTAATTCAAGCAAATTATTTATTTTTTTAAGTAAAGAATGTGTACCGTTATTTGCGAGAAAAAAGTGTGGTACAATAATATAATAGTGATATATGTTATTTATTTTCAAGTATCATACTGTATATTAATTTGTTATACCATGAATTATTATTATTGTTAAATATTTATGCAATACTATTGCACACGTATGCACGACAATTATGTAGAACACTGTTTTTAAAATAACTACTAATATACCAGATATCATCGAAGAGAGTAATATACAATGGTGTAAGCGCATTTGGCATTCTTATTTATAATTCCTAAATCGAACCTTCACATGGCGATCCTGCCAGTGCCACACCATTTTTTAGTGCATTTTTCAGTAAGAGTAGTAAAAGTATGGGAGCTAGTTGCTGTAAAGTGTGCTAATGTACAGTAACATACAGTGTGAGTCAATATGGGTACTACTAACACCAAGCATGCTGAAGTTACGGACACAGGTGTTGTAAACTCCAATTTTATAGTGGAAGAACAAGCTATAAATGTCCCTATGGATATCCGTATTCTGCTTTATATAATCACTGTGGCTGTTGTAACCTTGGTGTTACTAAAAATTAGGAAGGCTTACCGCAGAAACATGAAAAGAGACTTGTCAAGAAGTCTTATGCTGAAAGCTCCAGTTGGTGATGTCTAAGTAAGACTATTACATAGTGGTTTGTGTTTGTAAGTCCGTGTTAGTGAAAGAAGAAACAATGTGTTGGTGTAGAAAAATATTTTAGTAAAACCTGAAATCAGTGACATTAAGGACGAGCGATTAAACGCCACCTGTTTATTGGAAGATGGAAGAAGGAGATGTAATGGTGATTTTGCATCCGTCCCAGGACATGGACCACACAAATGTTATATTATAGTTGGTATGTAATTTTATTTATTTGTGCATATTTAGAATAAGATTTTTTGGCTATTTAGCAGTTTTAAAATATTTTTGGGGGTAAAACTATTTTTTTTTATTAGTTCATAAAGTAATCGAAAGTTATAATATTATAATATATTATAAAGTTACATATTACATATATATAGCTGAATAATAATTTTTATGTTGGATTTTTGTTTACATTTTTCATGTACTACTATTATGTTAGATTTTTTTTACTGTAATTTAGGCTAAATTTAGTTATTTTTATGTCATCAGCTTGGGAGGAACTTTATACCAAGTTATCAAATTTAAAAATATTAATTACTAACGAATCAAAAAGAGTCTTAAAGAAAAAAATACCTAAATCAGAGGAAATTAAAAAAGAAGTTAGGGATAATTTACTTAAATACTATAATACCTTTGTGCAACTTGTATTACATGATTACAAAAATTTAAGTCAAGAATAGTATTTTGCTATTAAAAAACTTTTTTCCGTCTCAAGAGATAAAGTAGTCAGGGTATATCAAGTATTAAATGTTTCGTATAAAATACCTACATCGTGCACTGAACTAATTGATCCAAACGTGATTGAGGAGGATATTATTGACAGTGAAAACTCTTCAGAGGGTTCAGACGAAGAAAATACAAACACTGAAATTAAAATTGAAACTGGCAAAATGGCGATGACTAAAATGGATTTTTTTAATTTCACCAGCAGGGTTTTGTGCAATGATTTTGATGGCTCAGCGGATAAACTTCGATCTTTTATTGACGCACTAACTTTAATCCAAGAAAATTGTGAAGGGCACGAAGCAAATGCCGTGGCTCTTATTAAAACTAAATTAGTTGGTAAAGCAAGAGACCTTATTGGCGATAATGATACCATACCAATTATAATTCAAAAACTAACAAGCAATATTAAGGGTGAAAGTTCGCAGTTAGTTTCGGCAAAATTATTAGCTCTTAAACAAGGATCCAGCGATACATCAAAATATGCATCTGACATAGAAGCTTTAGCAACAAGCTTAAAAAGAGCGTACATAAATGAAGGTGTACCAGTAAATGTAGCAGAGGGTTATACAACTAATATTGCAGTTAAAGCCCTAAAATCGAATGCAACCTCAGAAAGATCCAGGTTGATAATGGAAGCAGGCACATTCAACACAACTCAAGACGCCTTGACAAAGTTTGTTAGCGTCGAAACTGAATCAAAAAATTCTACAGTCCTTTTTACACAAAATCGATTCAACAATAGAGGCAATCCAAATTATAGAGGTCATTATCCTAGGGCGCAAGGACAATGGAAAAGAGGATTTAATAGAATTCCTGAAGTTCCTATCCATAATAATTATCATGGTGGCCATAGCAGATATAGAGGTCACAGGGGCTATTCTCAACGAGGCAGAGGAAACTATTCTGTGCGCAGCTTTGAGACAGATAATTCGGGAAACGAATTATCACCCCAACCAGGTCCATTGGGGGAGCAATAAATATTTTTAACATGGACCTATCGTTGTCAAATTTTATCGTCGTTCAGACCCAAATGACACAAAATGAAACAATAACATTAATCGTAGATACTGGTGCCGATATTTCTTTAATTAAGCGAACAAAAATCGATAAAAACCAAATAGTTGACAGAGCAAATGCTAGCAGGATAAACGGTGTTACAGAAGGACATATAACTTCCATAGGTACTACTAAAACTGTAATGTTTATTGACAATTTTTCTTTAAAACAAAATTTTCACATAGTTGAGGATAATTTTCCCATACCAGCAGATGGAATTCTTGGTAGAGATTTTATTACACAATATCAATGTCAATTGGACTACTCTAATTGGACAATGCAAATAAGACTTCATAATAATTTTATCTCTATACCAATTCATGACAGCCCTGCAAAAGATATGTTAATTATCCCCCCGAGATGTGAAATAATTAAAGTAGAAAAGTTAAAATATCTTAAAGAAGATTCGGTTGTATTAAATAACGAAATATCCCCAGGCGTTTTCATAGCATCAACCATAATTTCTAGGTCAAGTCCAATAATTAAAATTCTAAATACAACATGCGAAACCATAACCATAAATAATCCTAAAATTGTAACCGAACCCCTAAAAAACTTTTCGTGTTATCAATTGCATTGTAATCAAAATAACCGAAAAGATCAACTATTAAAGGAATTAAAAAAAATTTTTTGCAAAAATCTTTGCAGTCTTATAACTTTGTATGTGAATTTATTTCACTTATATTTTTTGCGAAACCTACCTAATAGGTACAAAAAAACACTGCAATACCCTTACATTTTTAAGGCGTTTAAAAAGCAGGCGATTTATTATTGTTAAAACTGTCAGTTTGACGCTTGTAATTTTTCAATCTTAGTTAAAACAGTAACTTAATAAAATAGTGTATACGCTAGCCGAAAGAAATAATTTTCCTTTATGGAGCTCAAGATCGGTGTGCTCGCAGAACCGCGAGAGCATTTAATATAAAGTATCAAGATAAAAACGTGAGCCATAAATACGTATAAGAATTGATACGAAAATTTGAAGAGACGGGATCGATTTGCAATGAGAAAAAATATGAAAATAGAGTTGTCGATAAAGCATGCCAAGTTGAAGTACTAGCACAATTTGCTATGGATCCAACTTTGTCTATACCAAAGGCCGCAAAACTAACAAATATTTCCACTGGTTCCGTACATAAAGTTTAAAAAAAAAATTAGTTCTTTCCTTATAAAATTCATATTCTTCATGAACTCGGAGAAGATGATTTTGATAGGAGAATTCAATTTTGTGAACTGATGTGTCAGCGAATTGACGACGATCCCCATTTATTGAAGAACATTTGCTTTAGTGACGAATCGACCTTCTTTTTAAATGGCCTGGTGAATAGACATAACTGTAGATACTGGGATAATAAAATCTGCATGTTTTTCGGGATGGCCATACCCAATATCCCCAAAAAATTCATGTTTGGGCAGGAATTTATGGGAATGAAATAATCGGGTCATTTTTTTTGGAAGAAAATTTGACAGGCGAAATTTATTTAAACCTGTTTGAAAATGCAATATACCCTTTCATCATCTAATCTATGGAAAATCAAGTAGATCAACATGGTGCTATATTATTGAATGAAAATAATATACATTTTCAGCAGGATGGAGCTCCCGCGCACTACACTTTGGTAGTTGGAGAGTGACTTGATGAAAATTTTCGAGAAAAGTGGATTAGCAGACGTGGTGCATTCGAATGGCCTGCGCGGTCTTCGGACCTACCCCGACTAGACTTTTTTCTTTGGGGCTACTTAAAAAGCAAAGTTTATAAAACCCCACCTGAGAGTATTGAGAATTTAAAAAATAGAATATTTCAAGAATGCAGAGAAATTAGCGGGCAGACCCTTGCCAATGTTCGTAAGGAGTTTGAAAATAGGCTTTTTTATTGTCTTGCTAATAACGGCGTGCATTTTGAACATTTAATAAAATAAATTTGTTAAACTAATTAAATTTGTGTTTCTACCCTACCGATTTACATTTTAATTGCTTCTTGGTCAATCAATTGTATATTTTTTTCAACCATTGATAGCATAATGAATGCCCTTTAAAATAATGTATCACACCGTGGGGTAGCCATTTGACATACCAAAGTTTGGCGTAAATAAATGATTCATTATTTCTAGATATTTTCGCTAATTATTTGCTTACACATTTTTCGATTTTATTTTTTTTTGGTACCGTTGAATAGAGAATTTTACGCTGCTTACTATGATGTAACACACGATGGGGGTTTCCATTTGACATATTAAAGTAAGATTAGCTGGAAATGAGGAGGTGATTGATAGAACTTCAGTAAATGCATAATTAAACGTCCTCCTGTATATCTAATTTGACATGTTTTTTTTTTTTTTTTTTTTTTTTTTTTTAAGAAAGTTAGTAAGGGTGGTTTTGTTTTGAAATGAAAGCACGGTATTAATTAATTTATTGAATTTATATTGATATTTAATTAACAAATAAAAAAAGGCTTTAGACATGGCCCTTAAGGATTATAAATAAACCAACTTTAAATATATAAGAACGTTCAATACAGGCAAGTTAAAATATTTAAAAAATTTTAATTAATAAATATTTAAAACTCTCAACAAATCTATACCCCGGATATCCCAAAAGCATTTTCAGTAATCTTCTTTTAAAAACAGATTTATACATATTTTCTCTCAAAGTAAATACTCTTTTATTTTTACCAACGGATTCAGTAAACTTCTAAAAAAAGCAATTCTGTCTTTTTCAGATACTTCGATTTGAAACGAGGATTACATTTGTAGAATATAAGGCATCTTAAATAAAATATTTTCTGAAGAAAATTTTAACCAGAGGTAAAATTTGCTGCTTGCGTGTACAATAATTTAAATGGCACCTTACTGACATACCTGCGAATTTCTAAAAAGCTTTAGTTAACTTACTAAATATGACTTTAGAGGTCGCTGTTCTAAGACAAGCAAGTTAGAAATAGTTAATATTATAGTAATGAATAGGTTTGGTGTAAGGTAGGATTAAGTTGTTAAAAAAATATATGTATTTGAAGTTACAAAGAATATTTTAAATAAAATAAATTAAAATTTAAAATTATATTGTATTGCTCTTTATCTTACAACAAGAGAGGAGCTAAATACACAAAACTAGCGGAGCCCTGCAGTGGACTCAACGGAGTTAATATGCTTTAAATCTTTAAGTTGATTGAAAAAAATTGAAAAAATAGGAATGTTAATCAATACATTTTTTGATATTCTCGGCAAATGTCGTGTTAATTCTTATCGTTAATATTTAAAAAATCAAAATTTCATATTTAACTATTTTATCGCTTTACAAAATGAAATAGACTCAATATCAAAATATCTTATTAAAGTAATGCATTCCTTAATTCATTCATAGTAAATGTTCAAAGTGACCACCCCTCATTTCAATGCAGACATCTGCTCTTCGTCTCCACGATATGCATTTACTATGAAATGTCTACGCATTATTGACTGCTCCAATTTGATTTGAGTAGTCAATAATGCGTAACCGTAGTTGCTCTTCAGTATTTAATTGGTACTAATTAAGTCAAAGTTTTCAAGTGGCCGTAAAAGTGGCAGACTAGTGGATTAAGATCTGGTGATCTTCTTCGCCAAGCTTGTGGACCACCAGGTCCTATCCAACGCCTTTCAAAAAATTGGTTCAAATGATTGAATTCACAAAATGATGAATGAGGAATTCACATGAATTCCTCATGTTCCACAGGGTACGCAGATAGCGGAGAAGAATAGCAGATATCTGCAGTTAAATGAATAGTGGTCGCATTACTATGAATGAATTAAGGAAAGCATTATTTTAATAAGGAATTTTGGTATTTAATTTTTTAAGGTAATATTATCATTTTTTAAAGGTTTTAAGAAATCATGAAGTTGTGATTTTTTAATAAATTATTTAATAACTAATTGATTACTTTTAAAATGTCATAACTTTCATGAGTTTATTATGATTAACCAGTTAACAACCCATCAGAGCAAACTCTTTACCTTTCATTTTCTCGAAAAGCTTCGCTCTGGGCAATGCGCAACAAAAGTACCGCTTTTGAAGGAAAAAGTATGAAGTTTTCGAAAAATAAATCCTCGTTGGAAAGCAAATAATTTGAAAAAAATTATTCATGAAACCTCCACCCTTAACGATTTTCCAAATAATTTTTCAGTATCAACATTTGATTTATGGGTCAAAATTTATGGCAGAGAATTCTTTTTTCAAAATTTTATTTAATTTAAAAAAAACCGTTTTTTAATATCACTCTTTCAGTGCCCTAACTCCCTTAATATGCATTTTCCGCACCATCTTTTGACACCCCGTATATGTGATTTTTGATAAATTAAATTCTTTTGACGTGTTCTAAAAGGCGTTAAAATACGCGACTGAAAAATGAAGAAAACCTGTATATTAATGTCCTAGTCTTTTAATAAGCTCTAAACATTTGAATTAAGAATTTGTTTCTAAAATTTAAGGAAATATTTTCTATATATTTAAACAAGTTATTTTGACAAAAACTATATGTACAACTATACAATTCTCCATCTAGGCGTGCTGGTAGAATATGGGGTCCACAAAAACTTTTACTACAATGTTTATTTTACCAAACTAAACATAAACAGAAAATGCTTATTAAAATGCTCTACTGCGTACAACATGTGGATTCTCATGACTCCAGATTCATAAATTATAGTATTTTACTGGGCCACTTAGGGTAAGCATTGCTTTGTCATTCCATAATTTTTTTTAAGTTCTCTACTTGGCCAAAAACCAGTTACAAAAATTAGGAGTTTCTCAGCATGACCAGGTTAGGGAGCTTTGAACTGGCTGCAAATGGAATAGATTCTTGTGATCTTTTCTTTTTAAAACCCGAAAAACCTTATTTTAATAACAAAAACTGCGTTGGCTTTGAAATTCTGAGTTGCTATTCGTAGACTTAATGTTGTCAAAAAATATTTACAATTACGTTTCGATGAGACTGATAAGACAAGTATAACTTGTAATTTACCTAAAATTTCTTTATACTCAAGACTCATCTATTACTCTCGTCTATTACTTTAGAAAAAGGCAGTGGTATACATATAGCAAGAATAAGAAAATCTCATCCATTTTTTACAAAGAGACCGACGTATACAACAGACGAAAAACAATGAAAAACACAAAGTCACGGTCTCACAACATTTACTTAAAGCTACACGTGTTTCGCTCTATTCAGAGCATCATCAGGTGTAAAACAATAATAATTAGTCTTGAAAGAAAAAAAGGACATTAAAAAGACTAAAACCTTAAAAAGCCACTAACGTTGGCAAAACAGTAAATAAACATACATTTAAGGTTAGGATGACTATACAGTTATTTAGAACCAAAAAATAAAAATAAAAAATATCACACCTATTGGCAATCGAACCCGCGACAACAAGCTTACAAGCCAGAGACTATAACCTATGTGCTACCGGAACACTGAGGAGAAGTTCAAAACATTTGTTGTTAAGCCAAGGCATTCTAACACAATATTAAACTTATTTCAGTTGGAAGAGATTATGTAAATATAAAATTGATTAAATAAGATTATTAAAAATAAGGTTGGGTTCAAAATTAAATACGTCGTTAACACAGACAAGAACAGGACTCTTCTTGGCTTTAGTGATTTCCATCCTCTCCAGAAGGTCAAGCTTTTTCCCTTTAGGGCATTCATGAAGTATTTCAGCTCCGACCTCTGGAGAAAAGTGATGTGTGGAAGCTAACAGGTGATTCGCAAACGCTGACTTTGTATCACGGACGTCTGTATTTTTAAATTTCTCAAACAACGCTACATGTTCTTTAACGCGTGTAGAAATTTTTCTTCCAGATTGGCCAATATATACAGCGTCACAATCCCCACATTTCAAAGAGTAAACCCCTGATTTCGAAAAGACATTTGCCTTGTCTATCACGCTCACTAACTGTTTTTTTTTAATTATTCGCGGTTTTAAAAGCGATTTTGATATTAGAGGTCTTAAAAAATTTAGCTAAATTTAATGAAATTGAGCCGAAAAAGGACAAAGATCTAAAGGACTTTTTGTCGTCTTTCGCATAAGGAAGGTTGTAAGTCAACCTATATTTATTTAAGAACTTAAAGTATAATTTGTTAATTAAGTAAAGTGGGAATCCATTATTAAAAGCAATATGTTTTATAATATTAAGCTCTTTAGCAAACGCTTCCTTTGACAGGGCGATGTTAAAAAGTCTGTAAAAGAAAGAATTGAAGGAGGCAAATTTGTATGGATAGAGCTGAATAGAGCGAAACACGTGTAGCTTTAAGTAAATGTTGTGAGACCGTGACTTTGTGTTTTTCATTGTTTTTTGTCTGTTATATAGCAAGAATGCAAAAACATATTGATCATATAGTAATCGTATTTGCCTTTAAAATGAAAATATTGCTAAACTTCAATTTGTCCTAAATTTATTTGATATAAATGTTGATCTAGATGAATTATTTAAATATTCGATACGCTACACTAGTAAAGCCAACCTGTTTTTTTCATGTCGATATCGAATAGCAGTCAATCCCATAATATCAAGAACCCAAACAAGCCTTGTTTACTAATTACTCCATTTTACATTGTACTGTCCGTTATCTCGAATGGATCGGCTCGAATGAGCCGACTGAATTTCGTTAATACGTATGTATTGGTAAGCATTTATTGGCAAAATAATATAAATTATATGTAATAATATATACATATATAACATATATTAGTATATAAATTATTTAGCAATAATTTATATTTTCTAGTAGACAATATGTTTATCCAAAAGGTTTGTAAGGGGTGTCTTAGTCGAGGACCAGCAGTTAGATTTACAAAATTCTAAGAGATATGAAGTCTGTTAAAGTTTGATACTTACAATTTTTATAATCGTATTAAATTGTAAACACTTCTACTTGGTAAAAACATTTATATGTCTGAAAACAAGAACAAGGGAAAAAATCTGAAAAGAATATCTTCTTTAATGGGATTACCCTATCTGAAAACTTTTAAATTTATTTATAGTCTTCACTGGTGCTTTTCTTTCGTAAAAATATGAGTTCTTAAGTATTTTAAATGAAATAATATTTTTAAATTGCTAGATCCAGATAGAAATAATTTCAAAAAGACATTAAGTATACTAATTTTGGTAAATGTGCCTTTAGGCTAAATGATCAAAATTAATAAACGAAGTAAAAATTATCTATATTATCAATATATTATTTTAGTTAAAATATAAAATATTTAATTATTTAGTTATGTAAAAAATAAACATTTAATATTAGCCGTTAAAGAATTCGAAAAAAAGGCACTAAGATAATTATGTAATAATAATAATAATAGTAGTATGCTTTAGTTAATTTACAATACAATATGTTTTAATCTTAGTATTATTTATTATAAGAGAGTATTAATATTACGATTTCATTGGAATCGTAACAAAATAATCTCCGAAATGCTATAATGGGTCGTGTGTATTGGTAATAAAAAACAGCGATATCATATACTGTTAATATTTCTATTATTCTAGTTTATATATGCCATTAAAAGAAAAACTTTGTTAAACTTTGATTTTTTCAAAAATTAATTGATATAATTATTGTTCGATACATAAATTATCTATTCGATACGCCAAAGTAGTGACGCCAACCTGCTTTTTTCATGCCAATATGGACGCGAACACAATCATATGATATCCAGAACTCAAAAAAAAGCCTTGTTTACTAATTACTCTATTTTACATTGTACGCTACGGCATGGGCTTGAATGGTTTCGATTTTACGCCTGTATTTAGGCTTCTATCTATTGAAATTCGCAAAATAATATAAATAAATTAATTTTATTTCGCAATAAATTATATTTTGTGTTAAACAAAATACGAGGACCTCTAAAAGGGTTGTACAGGGTGTCTTAGTTTTATTATTGGAACCTTTGGTGGAACACTCAAATCACAAAACAGTTTTACCACTAGCCAAAACTTTTTATTTTACTATTGATACGTGCTTCGTTATTAAAAAGTATGGCTGAAAAAATTTCAAACACTAACTAATTAATACAATTGACCATACAGGATTGAACCATAATCCCTATTAAGAATGGTTTTCTGATTTTCGAATATTGCTAAACTTTCGTGCGCAACTAATTTTCTATTGTTAATAATTGGTTTAAGTAATCTTAAGTTGTATGTCCCTAACCAAAGGTGGCTAGTACTAACATCTTTAGCAAAACTTGACTTTTTAACTTTTCTATATTTTACAGAAGCTACATGTTCTTCAAAGTAACATTAAGTGGTTTACCCTATATATTTCTCATCACAATAATTACAATTAATTTTATACTTTTCGCTCGCCTTCATTTTATCTTTTGCATTTCTTTAATTTGGCCAAATATTGATAAATTATTCTTAGATCCTAATCTTTCAAAAACCCCATCAAAGCTTCTTATCACGATAGGATCATATTGTACTACAACGAAAGTTGGCTTGTTTTTACTTTTTTTTTAAATATGAGTTTCTAAAACTTACTTTAAACTTAAGTCTTTTAATCAACTTAGCAATTATCCTATCATCATGCTAGGGTGGTTAGCAATTGTATTGTCTCTTTTTTCAATTCAATTTGTCACTACTTAGAGAAAATTAGACCAAGCGATGTACTTCTTGCATGCTAGCCATTTTATGTTAAACGCACCAGCTATGTATGTCAAAGTATTTTATTTTTTCTGTTAATACTAAATTCTAACTAATTACTCTTTCTGATGACAAGAATATCTAAAAGTGAAAGTTGATTATTTATTTCTTGTTCAAAGGAAAATTAATTTCGTTTAGTCTGAATTGTTGTAATAACAACATTTTATTTTGTGTCATGCATAGTTACCATTATTTTCCAAAAGTTCAATCAGATATTTCAAGTTTCTGGTATACGAACGCTTGGAAACAATGACGATATATTGAAAAAAAAATATTTATCTTCACTAAATATTAAATTTTTGACTTGAAATAAGCTGTTAACTCTTCTTGGCTAAAAAACTTTTATAATGTGCTTTTAATGCGTTTTAATAATGATAGAGAACCTTCGAAAAGAGATAAAGAGATTGTGGACCCTTTTAAATTTGTAAGGGTAGTTATAACCTCTGTATAGGGAAGCTTTATAAATCAAAGAATATTTTATTACCCTTAATAAAAAATCGAGCATTTTTAATTTTTCTACCAAGTAGTATACTGACGAAATCTAAACTACCCTGGAAACTTTTACTGCGCTTAGGTGTATTTTTTAAACCTTTGATTCTACAAGTTATATTTTATTCCAGGCATTTCATAAAATTCGCTTTATTTTACTGCGATTCTAAATATTTTTTGAGCATTTCAGCCTGGGAAACGTTTAAAGTAGTTTGCCAGGTATGTAACGTAAATCCTTAAACAAATAAATTAACGTTTAAACAAATTATAATAATTTCTGCTAGAATCACAGCCTTGACACATTTTGCATATTCCTAGAAATATTTAAAGGCAAAATTGATGTATTTTCACTAGTACTTTGGACTCTTCTTTAGTGATTTTTTAATAAAATATTTTGCATTTTTAGCTCTTAAAGAATGTCATCGATCCAAAGACCTAATAAGTGCTAACTTTTTGTACTTTTTACACATATTGACACTAAAAAATATACAGAAATAATATAATATATAGAATATAAAGTAACACAGCTTTATCATAACACTTCATCTATATTTCAATCTACCCTATAGACATTTAAAAACGTAGATTGCAAAATAATGTTTTAAAAAGACAAGGGAAAAATCCCAAAAAGAATGTAGGAAAATTTGCATGGCCCCGTCCCAAATGGGGCAAAGTGATAGCGGGCCTGACAGCTTTTCCAATCTTGACAAATGGTCTGAGGACCAGGCTAATGTCCCCTTTTTTACTCGCAGCTTGTGTGGTTAAAAAGCGTTTTGCGCTACACCGGCGTTTTATAAAATTTAATTTAAAAGTGGCTGTTTTATTCGAGTAACATTCGGCTTTTTTTAAAAACGCTTTTATTTTATTTTTAATTTTCTAAAAAATTTATTTAAAAAGCATTTTGTGACTTAAATTTAAAATTTTTTTTATATAGCTCTTAAAAGTTTTTAAGACTATATGTTTTTATAATCATTTTTTAGTTATTCATATAGGTTATTTTATCCAAGCAAAATTCCTTTTTTAATTAAAATCCCTTTAATATTATTTTTGCTAGCTAAAAAAATATTAAAGGAAGATTTTGTGACTATAACAGACGTTTTT
This sequence comes from Anthonomus grandis grandis, assembly GCF_022605725.1. Lineage (NCBI taxonomy): Eukaryota > Metazoa > Arthropoda > Insecta > Coleoptera > Curculionidae > Anthonomus > Anthonomus grandis. The sequence continues at coordinate 24,561,666 of NC_065548.1, read as the reverse complement.
TTTTTATAGCATTTAAAGATTTAATTTGGCACAAGCAAGGAAATAAAAACTAATTCCTTTAAGATACGCTTGACATATTAAAAAAAAAAAACACAAAATTACAAAAGTCTTATAAGCATGATATTTGTGCAAGTGACACGTTGCCTAGTAGATGCTAAATCTTATATGGGGGTTTATAAAGTGAATATTATATGATTCAAAACATTTAATGAATTTAATATTTTAGAGCTTTATTTATATACAATCTTTGGCAAGTTAGAATAAAATAAAAAACTCTGTGAAATAAAAATGTTAAAATTTTTTAATGATTTTTTTTTTTACATTTTGTAAATTTTTTCTTTTATAACGTCTCATAGAAAGCTCAAGAAAATAGCAAAAAAAAACAGCATTTTTTCATTTTAAAGACATTATTGTATTAAATCTTTTTTAAAATTAGCGAGAACTATCAAATCATGTTGCACAAGTTTTCAATAGCGTTTATTAAGTGACTTGAATTTCTCTCTTTTATTTAAAGCGAATAACAAAATTGTAAAATATAATTTATTCTAATTTGCATCAATTTAGGTTCCTATAATGAATGTAAGAATGTAACATGCGAATCATAGCCTGTTGGACTGTATCACTGGTTGGAAAGATGCACTTGACTCGTATTAATACAAATATGTATATTAAAAGAATTAAATGAACTTTTATTGCCTTAATTTATATAATTTTAATCAAAAGAATTGGTTGACGTGTTGCTTGGCTGCGTCGCAACTTGGAGTGGCGCTCGCCGTTGGTGGCGTTGCTAGCGCTCTCGCGTGAGGTGATTTGGGCTACAGGGCCGCACTCGACATGCCCCCGGCCTTGGAAGCTCAACTGCTTTCAACTGGAACTGGAAGAGGACACAAGCGAACAACTGCCCTCGTCAGGACTCCATCTGCGGTCTTCACAGATGCGACTCTTGAGATTCCATCTGCACCTTTGATGAGGTCCAAAACTCGTCCTAATCGCCACTTCATTGGGGGAACGTTATTATCCTTGATTAGGACTATCTGGCCAACCTTCAAATTGCCCTTGGTTTTCTTCCATTTCTGCCTCTCTTGGAGCTCGCTTATATACTCGTGTTGCCAGCGATTCCAAAATTGCTCGTAAACCTTCTGCAGCAATTGATACTGCGACAGTTGGTTTTCTGGTATAGCCTTAACTGATGGCTCCAAAACAGCTGTAGTACTGCGGCCGATTAGAAAGTGTGCGGGGGTAAGAGGGGAATGATCATCAGGATGAGAGCTCAAAGGGGAAAGAGGTCTCGAATTCAACACAGCTTCAATGCGTACAAGTAGGGTTTGGAAATCAAAGATTAGCAACGTATAAGAACCCACTACCCTTTTTAAATGATATTTCAAGCTCCTAACACCCGCCTCCCAAATTCCACCGAAATGTGGAGAATTCGGAGGAATAAAGTGCCACTTAATACCCATATTTTCAACTGACTCAGTAATATTCTCGTTATTATCCAGTAAAAATTGACCCATGGACTGTAAATCTTTATTAGCTCTAATAAAGTTGGTTCCGTTGTCGGAAAAAATCTCTGTTGGTTTTCCTCGCCTACCAATAAACCGATTAAGAGCTTGCAAAAAATCATCAGAGCTCAAAGACGTTACAATTTCCAAATGGATTGCTCGAGTAATAAAACAAATGAATAATGATACCCAACATTTGATAACTTTGCAACCGCGTCCGCGTCTATCCTTGACCATAAAAGGTCCCGCATAGTCTACTCCTACCTTTACAAATGGCAAAGCCCGCTGAACCCTAGACGCGGGTAAATCTCCCATGATGGGTTGAAAATTTGTCGGGTTGTAACGGGAACATTTAACGCAAGTATGAACAACCTTTCGCGCTAAGTTCCTTCCCGATATGGGCCAAAATTTGTCACGAATATTAGCTAAAAGCAACTGAGGTCCCGCATGTAACAAATTCTCGTGTTCATACTGCATGATTAGCTTTGTCAAAGAATGATTGGGACATAACAGGATCGGATACTTCTTTGAATAAGAAAAGTCGGAATTGGACAGTCTTCCTCCCACTCTTAACAACCCTTGGTTATCCAGGAATGGTTTTAAACTAAGTATTTTACTATTACTTGGCATTTCGGCTTTTCGTGATAAAATGGAATACTCATCTGAAAAAGATTCCATTTGCGCAATTTTAATGAGTCGGTGAAACGCGTACTCGACTTCCGCGAAAGTAATACGTGTGAAAGTTCGGTGTTTGATAGAAATTTTACAATTCGAGTAAAATCTGAAAATAAATGCCGCAGTTCGTTTTAATTTTAGTAAACTGTTAAATCTGGAAAACGGAAAACTGATAGGTGATTTAACGGTAAAACAATGTTGTCGCATTTCTGGCAAATCGTCTATAACAAATCGGTTAATTGGCCACTCACTTTGATCTTTAAGAAGCCAGACGGGTCCGTTCCACCACATGTCTAAACCCAAAAGGTTCTTAGGCTGAACACCCCGTGAGACTAAGTCTGCTGGGTTATCCGAACTATAAACATGTCGCCATTTAAAATTACCCGTTAATTTTTGTATCTCCGCCACGCGGTTGTCGACAAATGGTTTTAGTAAGTTCGGAGAAGTCTGTAGCCATCCCAAAACTATGGTTGAGTCTGACCAGCAATATATTTCATTAAATTTAATTTGTATAGATTTTAAAACTTTGGAAATAAGCTGAGCGAGCAAAAGTGCTGCACATAATTCGAGACGCGGCATAGTTAGGGATTTCAAAGGTGCTACCTTGGATTTCGCGCATAACAAATGGGATTCTGAATTACCATTGCTAGTATAAGAGATTATGTAAATACAAGCACCATAGCTTGATTCTGACGCGTCTGAAAATCCGTGCAAAGAAATGAAACTAGGGTTGCTGCAAGTAACCTTTCGTTGAATAGAGATAGAATTCAGAAGATTCAATTCTGACGAAAATTCTAACCATTTAGTCATAATATGACTCGGTAAAGGTTGATCCCAGGTAAGATTCTCTGCCCACAATTTCTGTAACAGAATCTTGGCAATTATTATGCAAGGGCTTACCAACCCAAGAGGATCAAATATGGTTGCGATTCGTGATAAGATTACTCGTTTAGTAATTGGCTCGACTTCGTTTGAATGATTTACTACTTTATAGGTAAGTATGTCTTGTTCGCTTTTCCAGGAAAGACCTAAGATTTTCGTATCGTATTCCTTGTTTTCTGAAAAGTGTACTGTGTTGTCGTCTGAATGTAGATTTAATTTTCGTATAATGTCTGATCGATTCGACTTCCACTTTCGCAATTCGAAACCCCTTTTGAGCAAAACCTCTGAAAGTCTGTTAATTATATACTTTGCTTCGTCTGATGAATCCACTGACGTGAGAAGATCATCGACATACATATCTTGTTTGATAATATTTGAAATATTAGGATAATATTCCGAACATTCGTTTGCAATCTCATGAAGGCTTCGAATTGCTAAAAATGATCCTGAAGTGGTACCGTATGTCACTGTATTCAGTTGGTACGTTTTAATTGGCTCACTAGGAGTAGGTCGCCATACGATTTTTTGTAAGCTTCGTTGCTTAGGATTAATGAGTACTTGCCGGTACATCATTTTTATATCGCCTGAAATGACAATCGCACGAATCCTGAATCTTAAAAGGATTGATATTAAATCAGATTGGATAATAGGGCCATTCATGAGTAAATTATTTAGGGAAACGCCAGACGATGATGATGCTGATGCATTGAACACAACCCGAAGCTTGGTTGTACTACTGGCTTCCCTAAGGACCCCATGGTGAGGAAAGTAGTATTCAGGGTTATGATTGTCTTCGTCTTTTACTTTAGTCATGTGTCCGAGTGTCTCGTATTCATGTAAAAAGTCCGTATATAAATTTCTTAGTGAATCGTTTGTCTGAAGTCTTTTTTCAAGGCAAAGAAATCTTTTAATCGCAATGTCGCGTGAGTTTCCGAGTTTATGAGGCGAGCTTTTGAGAGGGAGTGACACTATAAATCGACCGTCTGTTGAATAAGTCAGATTCTCTACAAAATGCTTTCCACATAAAACTTCTTCGTTTGACAAAGGCTTATTGTAGGAAACTTCCTCTACCTCCCAAAATTTCGTTAGCTGTTCTTGAACGGATAAATTTTTACTTAAATTGCAAATTGTTCGATTATTGAAACCTGATAGAGGGCCTGCGACAATCCATCCAAGGCGAGTAATTTGCATGATAGGACCGTTCGCGCCAAGTTCGTATTTTTCCGTGTTTAAAAGTTGCCAAAAAACGTCGGCACCGAGTAGTAAGTCGATTTTATCCGTCACATCAAAGTTAGGGTCTGCTAACTGAAGGTCCGGTGGAATGTTAAATAATTTACGATTAATAGGATAATCTGGTAAATCACTGGTTATTTTGTCTAAAACGAAACACGTTACATTAAAATTGTACGAATTAACCAACGAACGAATTTTTAAATGACATCGAGAGCTAGCACGAGAAACCTTGTCCGATATTCCGGAAATGGTTAAACTAGCATTTTCTGTTGTTAGTTTTAATCGATCGCATAGTTCTGTAGTCATGAAACTAGACTGTGCACCACAGTCTAAAAGTGCGCGTGCCGCTACAAAGTTTCCTGCAAAGTCTCGTACCAGAACCCTGGCTGTACATAAAATTGCGTTTTTTGCTACCGCGAAATTACAATTTGTCGTTTGTATGTCCGTATACTGCGTATCGAGATTAATGTTCGTATGTTGTGTATCGGTAATGTTCGATGGTGTATGCACCCCAACTGCTGCATTGAGTTGCTCTGTTCTTTGCTTGGTTTTGTGTAAAATGGTGTTATGTTTCGCACCGCAAAGCTTACAGTTAGTCCACCTACAATCTTTGAATGAATGATTAGGACGTAAGCAATTAATGCATAACTTTAATTCCTTTACATTTTTAATACGCTCGGGTATAGAAAGCTTCAAAAATTCCGTGCAATAAAAGAGGTTATGATCTGATTTACAATATGGACATGTATACTTCGGTTTGTTACTAACTGCATTGTCGCTATTTGCATTTACGAATAAGCCTCGTGAATTACCGCGGTTATTATTTCTTGGAACATAATTCTCGCGTGAAACCCGTTTTTCGCTAGACAATTTTTGACAATTCATCTCCATGTTTTCTAACAAGTCTGCCCGTTGCCTTAAAAATAATTTAAAATCTTCGAGGGTGCAAGGATGGCTATGCTTAGCCTTAATCCTCTCCCATTCCCGTGCCGTGTTAAAGTCTAGTTTGGTAGAGACTATGTAAATGACTAACGTGTCCCAATACTCTGTTGGTTCACCTAACTGCTTAAGACTTGTCAAATTTTTGAATAAATTGTCGCTTAGATTTCTGATTTGAACTGCCGATTCAACTGTCAAAGAATGCATTTTAAAAATCGAATTGATATGATTCTGAATAAGAAGATTCTTATTGTTAAATCTTTCGTATAATGTTTTCCATGCAAATTCGTAATTATTCGCGGAAAATTCGATTGTTTTTATTACCTGCGGAGCCGTACCGATTAAAGACGCTCGCAGGTAGTGAAATTTCTGTATTTTGTTTAATTTTGCGTTTTCGTGTATCAATGATTGGAAGATATCACGGAAATCTAACCAATTCTGAAAAGACCCGTCGAATTTGGGTAAATGGATCTCTGGTAACTTAACCCCTTCTGTTGGATTAGAATTTTGATTCGCGCCGTTTTCGTTATCCGCGGAAGCAACACTTTTATTGTCTGTTTGACTGTGTTTCTCTAAAATTTCTTTACCCGTGGATAATACTGAATAAAACCGGTTGTCAAATTCTTCCCTTTCTAAAATTTGTGAATTTACATCTTCGACTATGCGCTCTATATCGTTTTGCACGTCATCAAATTGAGACATTAATGTTTCGGTATCATTTAGCCTTTGCTCCAACTCTATTACCTTAGCACGATCCAATGTAGCTTCGATTGCTTGCAAGCTCTTAATAAACCTTTCAAATAATGTTATTTTGGCCTTTAATGAACCACGTTTCTTTACTAGAGCTTTGACTTCGTTCTCCATAATACTTGATTTATTATGTTAAAATTTAAAAAAAAATTAAAAAAAAATCTTCACCCAAATGCCAACCGAAAATCTTCGTACAAATGGTTGAAATATCTTACTTGCTAAATAAACACAAACAATACTTTATTAGCAATATATCTGCATAAAACCACAAAAGTTCAATAAAACGATTAAAAACCAATACTTAAAAATTTTACTGAATACGTGCCTGTCTCTGACTCCAAATTCCACTGCCTGCACGCTAAAACTGTGTTTTTGCGGCGCAGCGTTTCGTGATGCGACAAAAAAACGGACCACAAATGGGAAGAAGAAAGAAGGAATGAAATGACTTACCGCACTCAAATCGGCCGTCCGCTCGTATTTAACCTTGATCGGTCTCGCTGCTGCTTCGCCACCGCAAAGATGGCTGTCGGTCGTTTGCAAAACGCCGAATAAACGTATCAAATTTTCTCGATTATCGGGTCGAATGGACCATGTTGGACTGTATCACTGGTTGGAAAGATGCACTTGACTCGTATTAATACAAATATGTATATTAAAAGAATTAAATGAACTTTTATTGCCTTAATTTATATAATTTTAATCAAAAGAATTGGTTGACGTGTTGCTTGGCTGAGTGGCGCTCGCCGTTGGTGGCGTTGCTAGCGCTCTCGCGTGAGGTGATTTGGGCTACAGGGCCGCACTCGACATAGCCATTTTAGTTATGCCTAAAGTTTGAACTTCAAAATGTATAGATTTTACACTTCTTACGTTTCTAACGTTATCGTTACGTTTTTTTCTAACATATAACGTTTCTGCCGACTATTGAATATTTAAAATAGTTTTGTGACATCACTTATACTCCAAAGCTTTAACTTGCATAAACTGTTTTCTAATACGTAAGTAGAATGTCAAATTATGTATCATTGCTTGCCAAATGAGTTTTTTGTTTAGGAGTAATCTTAACATATACATGGTAGAAGGCCTTTAATTTTACTTATTGTATCTTTCATTCCCAATCATCTATAATATTTTGATTTTTTAAATTTGTGTTGGATGGTGTGTTTAAGTAAAAAGAAATACGTTAAATCAATATAAATGCGTAAAGAGATATGTGATCTGTCATTAAAAAATGCTTTTATATTATACTTGCTAATTAGATCATCTGATTTTTATACAATAAATTTACAGATAAACGCTTTTGCATTTCTACTACTTATAAAGTAAAATGTATTTATTTTCGTGAAGCTAAATTTATTAGTTTTAATCCTATAGAAATTAAGATATAGCTAGTATTATTTTTATTTAGTAATATTTGTGTAAATTAGACCCGCATTAAATTTTTCTAAATATTCATCTTAGGTTAATAGACACCTTAAAAAAATATGTAACTTAAGGCTAAACTTTTTAATATTTTCTAAAACAAAAAGTTTACTGAGTTTCTTCATAATTATAAATAGAAAAAATTTTCTATACACTTATTTTCATTAATAGCTTTTTTAAACCAATTTTAACAATTGATTCTTTTCTAAATTATGATTTTATTTTATACTTTACCTTTTAAAAAAATAATTTAAAAAGCGTTTTGTGAATCAAATTTAAGGGTTTTTTTTATAGCATTTAAAGATTTAATTATAGGTTTAATTTTAGTAGATTTAATTTAGTCCCAGCAGCAACATAAAAGCCAATTTTTGGAATTAAAGTTATAGATCCCTTAGGCATACGTAACACCTAACAAAAATTAAAAAAGCTTTTTAAAACAATATTCGTATAAGTGACGTCTCTTATTTAAACAAGAGCGAAGCTCGTACTTAACTAGTTAGTACCAGTAGAATAACTTTTGGTCAGAGGAAACTATTTAAAAAAGGAGAATTAATTAGGAATTGCTAAGCAGTTGCCCCGGCAACGCGGTGAGTCAGACGATTTCTTGTTTTTACGGTTTTTGAGATATCATGCTTCAGAGAATCTTGACGAAATAACAGCTTCTCTCTAATCTACGTATACTTTAATACAAAATAGGACTCAAGCACTTGACATAACCCTTTATGTATAATATTTCAAAACTTAAGTATTCAATAACATTGATAACTGTAAGAATTCAACAACTTTAACCTAAAAAAACAAATACCAAATTTTATTTCAGAAACAGATTTAAATTAATTCGGTTTTAGTAGTTAAATTTCAATTATAAAAAGGGTTTTCTACTTAAAAGCTTCGTTTTCGTTGCGATGAAGACGCGACCATAATTTGATTTAAAAACACCCACTGTGCAGGGTACTTAAAAAATAATAATGTTGAAAAATTAAGATTTCAGTATATTGTTAATATAATTGACACATTTTCTCAAATCATTTTGGCTCATTTATGACATACAGGGTGCGCACAATTAATTTCCAAAAGTAAAAAAATGTTCAAAAATTTATAACTCAAACACCATACTTTACTTAATAGTCCGGTTATTATTGAAAAGTATTACTCTTATCATAGTCTTTAAAGCTCACGTTCAAAAAATAATTATTAAAAAATTAAAACAGTTTATAAAATTTAATATACTTTTAACTGAATTAAATTTTAAATAAAAAACAACCAACATAGAACCATTAAAGTAAACCTGGTAAAATAGTTTTGGTTTATTTTAAGTTTGTAAAAGGTATTTAAATATAGAGAACTATACGATAAAGCTATTGAAAAAACTACTAAGTGCTTTTGTGCTAAGTGCTTTTATGATGCTATTCGTCAGACAATTCAATATAAACAAAAAACATGGTAAAATATTTTATAAAAGCTACGGTTTTATATGTATGGCCAGATTTTCCAAAAAACATAATATTAAAATTTAGAGATTACTCTTTAGGCATGTTAGTATATAAAGTTTTCTTGTTCAAGTTAATAAATCTGTTATTAGGCCTGATATTTACTGGTATACAGATCGTGTTATCGTGAGCTACGTATTACCCGAAATAATGGCAACACCGCTTGGTTGCGGCTTGCAGGCGGCGGAATTTTTCGTTTTTATTTTTTGAACCGGAAATCAGCAGACCTCACTTTGCTGTGTTACTGCACTTTGCATTAATAATTTTTGAGCGTTATTTTCGTGTTTTTTTCCACTATGGCTGTTTATACCCCTGCCGAAAGAGTTGAACTAATTAAATGGTTTTATGGATTCTTATTTGCAATTCGGCAGTACAATGTAGAAATTTGTTTTCAGTGATATTTGAGACCTGTTTATAAAATTTGATCATTTGATTGTTTCAATTCATTGCATTTAATAAACTTAATTGCAATTTAAATCCAGGACTTGATCTTAATATAATGGAGGTATATTTTTTTTCATCGCTGCAATCGCAAATCGACAAAACGTCAAGAACCACCACTATCCTGAAGTGGTCCAGGATATCGAACGGTGGGAAGAAATGGTTTGCAGTACCCTAGAACTTGATTCGACACGGTCCACTATAAGTGTTGGAGAGGAACTGGGAATGAGCAATAAAACTGTTGCTCGTATCTGGAAAAAATATGGGTACAAATGTTTCAAGTATTCAAAAACTCAGGAAATATTTCCTGAAGACCAGTGGCGAAGAATGGAATTTTGTGAAACCATGATGGAAAAGGCAAATGAAAACGAATATTTTTTTAAAAATATTTTGTTTTCTGATGAATCTTCTTTTCCATTACATGGCAAATATAATCCTTCCATTGTTCGTTATTGGTCTCAGGAAAACGAGCACAGAAGTTTTCACTTTCGTACCCAGTATCCTCAAAAATTGAATGTTTGGGCAGGTATTTTGGGCAACAATGTTATAGGGCCATTTTTTTATGGCACTTTAAACGCCCAAAGGTACCTTGAGTTGCGGCAAAACCAAGTTCTTCCTGCCATTCAAATCCTACCTGATGTAGACCTGGGATCGGTTTATTTTCAGCAAGATGGCTGTCCTGCTCATAACGCGGCTATGGTAAAAGAATTTTTAACAAATACTTTTCCTAATCGCCTTATTAGTGGGACTGGCGATATTAAATGGCCTCCTAGATCTCCAGATTTGTCTCCAAATGACTTTTATTTGTGGGGTTACCTTAAGCAGACCATTTACAAGCATGAATTTAGTAGGCCACAAATTTAGAGGAGTTGCGAAATAAAATTGTCGAAGGTGCCAATTCCATTTTACCTGAAACTCTTTTGGAGGTGCGAAATAGCTTTTACGATAGGTGAAGTTTTTGTTTAGCGAAAAAAGGCGGTTTATTTGAGCCTTTTATTTAAAAAATGATATGTTGTTAAGTTTGTTTATTAGAGTTTTATTTCTGATTTTTTATTATATTTTATCAGAGTTGATATTTTATTTTTTATTAGAATATCGCTTTAATTTTCATTATGCAAAACACAGCATATTAAACATTTTAAGATTACAATTCTATGCGGGTTTTACACATTGTCATGTCACTCATACACGCGCACTCGTACACGCGCGACTTTGCAAAATTTCGCCTTTATGCGGTTTCCTATAAGTAACGAACGGAAACACGATCTGTATATTTAAAAACTCTATTTAGCCTTTTCTTTATGGACGAATTTGTTTAATACTTAATTGCAGTACTGTAAATAAACTGTAATGCAATATTTTAAATGCACCTATTCTACTGGTACTACTAACTAGTGCCTATCATAGAAATAATTATAGAGGTATAGACCGGATGACTGTAACAGTAGCTGAAAAGATAGAAATACAGAAAATATCTACCTACATAGCTGAATCTTCTCTATAGTTGTATAGAGAAGATTCAGATATATAATGTTCTAACAAAATATAGTCGGAATTTTTAGAACACCTTGTACCAAATATAAAAAAGCAAAATGTATCATAAAATTTATTTGTAAAATAATATATTTTGTTTAAATAAAATAATATATTAGCTAGTACGGTAATATATAAATGCTATCATATAATTTAGCTAAGTTTATTGTAATATGCTAATTATAGGCAATTCATTTTATTTTATATGTATTTGTTTGAGAAAAATATTTTGAAATTGTGGGGTCCGGCTTTATATTATATTACTTGATAAATGTCCAGCCTCTTTAAAAGATTTTTTTTGTTAATGTTTCAAACATATGTTATTTTTGTTTCAGGAAAAGAAAAAAAAATGTTTTTAATGACATCCCTTTTAGGTAGCACTGATGATGGATTAGCAGCGGAAAGGGCTTTGCTATAAGATTTTTTGAAAATATAGACGTTATACAAAAATCTTAGTTTTTTATATAGATGTTACGTGTAGGGAGCTAAAACTTCAAATTAACTTATCTACGGTATGGCAGTCATGGCTGAAAAGTACAGAAAACTTTCCCTGAAGAGGGCTATACCACAAGTGGATATATGGTTTTTAAATTAATGCCACAATGAAGAAGTTACACCTGTATTTTCCCGCATAAGGGTATCAAAAAATGTTCCGTTGATGCTAAGACAGGAGATGGAAAAGCGAATCGTGAAGAAAAACATATGTCGGTATTATGCTAAGTTAAATCAATTAAATTTTGAATTAAAACAAATATATGATACACTGGAAAGTACTTTAAATTATGAGGAACAAAATTTGCTTAACGATATTAGTGGCCATGTAAAAATTCAAAGGCAGGCAAAATTTCAGAAAGTTAATATTTTAATTAAATCTAAGCTGACTTAGTTTAAACAATCAAATAACAAGAAATTTTCCGATTTTAATTTCTTTAAACGTATTAGTAACCTGTCTAACGTTTTATTTGATGATGATAAGATTGACCTTTTGAAACTTGGTCTTTATTTTTTAATAAATAAGGAAATATCGGAAAGGGACCTATCACGTTTTGCGATTGAGTTACATATTTTGGTAGAACAACTGTATATGTCCTATGATACTAAAAAGATTCTTAGGGACGACTTAAATTATGTTTACATAAATTTTCCAAAAAAAAGAAATAAGTTACTAATTCTCCCAAACAACACAAAATATTTAATTCTACCCTTAAAAAGATCAAATTCAAAATCAAGGATAGGTTAATCGAAGGGTTTAATAATTACTAAAGTAGATAAAGGAGCATGTTTGGTCATAATAAATAGGGTTGATTACACCCAGAAAGTTGAACATTTTCTTGTGGAGAACCAATTTAAAACGATCGAAAACAACCCTTTAAAAAAGTTCGTAAATAAAAAAAAATTCATAATTGTCACGATCTCCTTAAAGAATTTAATGCTCTTAAGATTTTTATTTTTAGTTGCCCTGCAATTCCAAGAATATACGGGTTACCAAAAATTTATAAAACGAATATTCCTATTCTGCCTGTGGTTAGTTTTACTAATACACCTGTGTCAATTATATCAAAATTTGTTTTTAACCTTATTAAAGGCCTTACAGGATTTACACATAAACATACAATAAAACATACGATAGAACTGACCACGGGTCTTAAGGATATTGTCCCTAGTTACAAAATGATCTCGTTCGATGTACGTAACCTGTTCACTTCAATACCAAAAAGTGAAACGGTTATAAGGGCATGTAACATTCTTAGGTCGAAGTCCGTATCAGAGAGCAAAGTAATGTAGGTTATAAATCTATTAAATTTTTGCCTATCTCAGGGTTTTTTTGTTTTTAATCGAAAATTTTACCAACAACCTGAAGGTCTTGCCATGGGGAGTTGTTCATCGCAATTTTTAGCAGATGTATTTATGGACAACTTAGAATGCACCCACATTATTAATAACGCAGAAATTAAATTTTACAAAACATATGTTAATGATTATTATCTTCTAATAGATAAAGGCGCAAACGCATTTAACAACCTGCTTTATGAAATCAACCAGATACATCCTAACATCAAAATTATACTTGAAGAGGAAAACAACAATTCTTTAAATTTTTTAGGTCTCACAAACAAACAAAAACAAAATGAATTAGGTTTTAGTATATATAGAAAACTCACACAAAACGATTACGAAATTCACTTTTGGTCCAACCATCCATTTCAACGCAAAATGGCAATTTTTACCTCTTACATACACATTAACACAGTAACACTCTTACATACATGTTACTTAATGTACCACTTTCCCCAAAAGATTACTTAAGAGAGGTTAATACAATTAAATAAATTGCTAGCAATAATGGTTATAATCCAGATTTAATTGGGGAAAAAAAAAACAAAATCAAAACTAAAAAGCTTAAAAATCTTGTGGTCCCCACTTTAAACTTTAAGGCTCTAGAAAACTAAAAAAAAAAACTAAAGTCAAAAGACAACGTTAGTAAAAGCGGTATATAAATTAAACTGTTCAGAGTTTAAAATTTCCTATATAGAAAAGACTTGCAGATTTCTAAACATTCGCATTAAGAAACATTTAAGAAAACTGAAAAAGTCGCCCTTTGGGCATCATTTCAAAGCAAGTATAAATTTGACCCTGAGAAGGATTCAAAGTTATTAGTTAATGTTTCTAGTAGAATTTTTATGAGGTTAGATTTTTTGAAGGACCTCAAATTAATAAAAAGATGAGAAATAATGAAAAATGGTTAAATATACTAGAATTAAGAAGAAATTTTATACTTTTATAACTTAGGTTCAATATGGCCACTAAGTTTTTAATAACCTTAAATAATGCTAGATTCTCAAATGATAATTAGATTCCTGAAATTTATAAGGTGATTTGATTGTTTAGTTGAGTTCTTTGTACATAGATAGTGCCACTTTATTGTAATTTTTGTTTATTTATATGTTAGCTGTTTTGTGTATGTTATGGTAAGTATTTGTTAAATTTTCCTTTTTTCGGGTTACATCATCTTAATTATAATAGGTCTGATGATGCTCTAGTCGAGCGAAACATGTAACCTTTGTCATTTTATAAAATGTTTTTGTGATGCTGTAGATTTTGTGTTTTACCTTTTATAAAAGTAGGTTCAATAGACTAAAGTTAATATAATTAATAAATTAATTAAAAAAAAATAAAAATTATGTTTACACACCCATGCTATAGTCGCTTTGCAAAGTAATCAAACTTTAAAAGACCAAAAAACCATGTTATAAGAAGAAAAAAAATTACCGATAAAATATAATAACATTGTTATCAGTAAGGTAGAAATAGTTAAGAGGATTAAATGTAAATACGTATGTAAGGCCACTTGTTTTAATTCATTTTATTTTGTAATACGATCTCGTCTCTATATTTAGTTTGAGAAAAATATGTTAAAATTGTGGCGTCCGGTTTTATGGTATGTTACGTATTAATAAATGTCCAGCCTCTTTTTTGTGAAAGTCCTCAGATCCTCAATATTAAGGCTTTATTCCTGTACGGACGTCACTGGTTTAACTTTAAAAAATCTCCTACATTAGAAAATGGCTGTTGATACTCATAGAGTGTGTGCTAAATGTCATAAACATATCTTGGAAGTTAATAAATTCATCATGAAAAAACTATTTTTTATTAAGATTTTAATGTCCTCTAATTAAAAAGTTAAGGGAATTAGGACATCAATCACCAATTTTGTTTAGAAAATGTTTGCATCTTCTAAAATTTTTATAATAAAGCTTTATTGAATATATTTGTTTATATAAGAATTTTATTATAATTTAATCTTTAAAACTTTTATATTTCAAAATAATTAAACAAGCATTTTTATGAAAAAAAATATAAATGATATTTATTAAATAACTTATTTTGCTTTTTTAGCCTCAAATAATTTTTAAAATTCAATAAAAATACGATGACATTAATAGCAAACCCTGAATGGAGTATTCAGTAAAATTATTAATTTTTAATACCTTCAAAGGAAATTAGTTAAGCAAAAGAGCGAACCTCCAAAGTGCAGTGTTCCATCAGCACTGCGGTTTATCCGATGAATTTTATGATAAAATTTTTCACTGTCTGGCGAAATATTAGCGGTCTTTGTTCACGTCTACCGAGTTTTTAAAAAGCAATTTTGTTTTATTATTCTTTGGTCTTTTAAGTGTAGTAATTTAGCCAATTAAAATAAAAATATGCATATCTAGAAAAATTAATTTGGGCCAGTTACTTTTTACAAAAAAATCAAATAGGAAATAAACGAACACTAATTTTTCTATGAAAGCTTTTGAGAAAAACAGGCTTTAAACAATAAAATATATGTTTTCTGTTGAGTTGTACAGTAAAAGGTAATTATGTGAAAGTGTAAATTTAATTTAAAATCTACCTAAATAATACGGTATAATATTTGCTTGCTTTCATATAATTATCTGGATATACGTTTTGTAAAATACAAGTATATTATCACATATAGAAATTCCATCTTCACCGGCTGCATTTGTTTTTATAGAATTTACAATTTTTAACAGACTTGTTTCGTCTAATAATGACATAAAAAAATTATTTGTTACTTTGTCATATACAGGGTGTCCGGAAGCTAGATGCAATCCTTTTAGGGGTTAAGGCTGACTTAATTTCAAACATTTTAAGCTAAATATGTGTAGGTCGAAATTTGTTTATAATTTTTTTATGGCAATTTTTGCATTTTTGTCAAGAAATACCAAAATTTCACACTTAAACGGTAATAGAGCGCAAGTTACAATTAGTATCGGAGTTTCAAAGTTTATTTTGTTTTGTCTAATGTGTATTAATAAAAATACGATCAATTTCAAGCTTCTGTGTAGAATAGTAAACTTAGAATTTATTATATTAGAAAAAATAGAGATATTGAAACGTGAAAAATAAATATGGAGTTAAAATAAAAATGCTTTGTATTATGTTTAAATAATTGTTATGAAAATGCTTTTATCATTCCAACCTCTCTAAAAATATGCCTAGCTTCTGCCCTTTATTTTAAGATATCACTCATGCCAATGCCTGGCCAATTCTCAGAATTATGGCCTCTTTTGTGCGGCAGGTCATGTAAACAAAACATACTGGATGGGTTTTCTATTATGGGACAGTTCAGGTGAATATTCAGGTAAATAAAAAGTAATAAAAACAAAATTAAGCAGAGGTACCTAATAGTAGATACTGTAGGGTAAGGGGTACCTAGTAGGTACTTTGGGGTGGGGGTTACAAGTTAGGTACTTGCTTAATAAATAAAAACGTGTGGTTTTATTTACGTGCCTTTTGTTGTTTAGTTTCACTCTCGCCTCTAATCTTGTAAGACTATCAACTTCGTACTGACTGTATCCACTGTTTTTTAAATCGAGTTTCTGCCTGTTTTATTAAACAGTATTGTAAAATGGAATTTACCAACCAAGAGTACGCTGACATTGTCTTCACATATGTACGCGCTAACGGTAATGGAGCTTTGGTACGACGCTTGTACCAAGAAAGTTATCTAGATCGGAGATTACCAAACTTCAGGGTGTTTTAAAACATCTTTTGCCGTCTTACTGAAGGTGGCATTGAGAATAATCCGGCACGTGGAGTCAACCTTGGCCATAATAATGTAGAGATTGAGAAGCAAATACTGGAAGCTTTTACCGCAGACCCTAATGCAAGCGTCAGAAAAGTAGCTGAAGACCCTTGGCCTTTCTAGATGGAAGGTGTGGACGACCATGAAGAAAGATGGACAGTGTCCCTTTCATGGTACGGGGGTGCAGGGCTTACAAGAAGAAGACCCTGCAAGATGAATTCAGTTCTGCCGCTTTTTATTGAACATGGACATCGAGGACCCGTTATTCTTAAGAAGTATCTTGTAGACAGACGAGTCCAATTTTCCCAGGGAGGGTATTACCAACTTCCACAACCTCCACAAATGGGCTGCCAAAGACGCAAATCCGCACTGGAAAAAACAAAAATCATTTCGGAACAGATTTTCGGTCAATGTGTGGGCCGGAGTAATAGGCACGAATATTATTGGGCCACATTTTCTACCAGAGAATTTAAATGGTGCCAACTATTTAGATTTTCTAAAAAATGATATCCCCGTTTTTCTAGACGAAGCTGGATTATGGGAACAAGAAAGACCAATAATCTTTCAGCAAGATGGTTGTCCAGCGCATTGGTCCTTGGCTGTCAGGAATTACTTAGACGACTGTTTTCCGGACGGTTGGATCGGTAGAGGCGGAACCATTCCTTGGCCTCCTCGATCGCCTGACCTAACTCCGTTGGATTTTTTCATATGGGGCCGGGCAAAGGAGCTTGTATACACCACCGAAATAAGAACAAGAGAAAAGTTGATTCGCAAAATAAATTAAGCATTTGACAGGATGAAAGAAGATATGACCAAAAGAGTAACCACCACCGAAGTAACAAAAAGGGCTCGTGCCTGTATTAAAAATAATGGATTGCATTTTGAACATGAACAATAAATAGTTTAAACAAAATTGTGTTTTATTTAACATTAAGACCTAAAATCACCCCACAATCGGGGCTCTAATGCTTAGTAGGCTTATGAGAGGTCTCAGTCTAATAACTTTTGTTTACATGACCTGCCGCACAAAAGAGGCCATAATTCTGAGAATTAGCCAGGCATCGGCATGAGTGATATCTAAAACTAAAGGTCGTTTCAATGTCTGTATTTTTTTCTATAAGTTTACAAGGAAGCTTGAAATTGATCGTATTTTTATTAGTACACATTAGAAACAAAATAAATTTTGAAACTCCGATACTAATTGTAACTTGCGCTCTATTACCGTTTAAGTGTGAAATTTTGGTATTTCTTGAGAAAAATGCAAAAATTGCCATAAAAAATTTATAAACAAATTTCGACCTATACATATTTAGCTTAAAATGTTTGAAATTAAGTCAGCTATCATCCCCTTAAAGAATTGCATCTAGCTTCCGGACACCCTGTATATTTTGTCTGTAAAATTCAATTTTATCATGGGAAAAAATATCAGCTATTCTAATTTTATATTAACATTTCTTACATGATAAATATCATTTCTAGAAAAAATTATTTTGTGCTAGTTAACCAGCAGTTACCTTTTAAAAAAACATCAAACAGGAAATCAACACTAATTTTTCTATGGAGGCTTTTGAGAAAAACAGGCTTTAAAGGGTAAACTATATATTTTCTGTTGAGTTGTACAGTAAAAGGTAATTATGTGGAAGTGTAAATATAATTTAAAATCTACCTATACCTTCCTTCTTTATTAATTAAAGCCCACGACCCTTTCAGCTTGCTGCGCACAAATTAATAACTAAAACCATTAAGCGCTGCGGTAAATAAGCAAAATGAACAACATTGTCCGACTTAATTTATGAAATCGTGAGTTGAAGAGGGTTTTCGGTTTGTTTACTTCTGCTGGGTCGTTAGTGGCAAGTTGGGGACCAAAAATGTTTCAATTTGTGTGGTGGACAATAGTGGAAACATGGATCAAAATGAGGAAAAGCTTTAAAGGATCGGAGATTTAGTTTGTACGAAGGTTTGACAGTTTTGCAGTACCTCATCTTGTCGAGTGAACAAAATATTTAAATACTTTCCTTCATTATTATTAAGAAAAATTAAAAAATATATTGCAAACTGAAAAATATATTTAAATATATCAATCTTTATAAATGCCAACTTCAAATTTTTTTTATTTGTCCTCAAGATACAAAGTTATAGTTACAATACAATAATAATTTTTAAAAAAATTACACATAAGGACCACCTCGCGATTATATAACCGAGACTCGTTTGAATACAAGCTCGTGTGAAGTAGCACTGCTTTCTATAATGCTTTACAAGTATTCATGTAATCGAATATTAAAATCAGCTTTATTTCTAGTAGAGTGAGTATGGTCACGAGCACTAAAAAGTACCCTTAGATATGGTGGATCTCCACTTTTAATTACTCAGTATTTAAACAAAAAAATTAGATATTTGCGTTTATTAAACATTGATACAATTGAATTAATACGCAAATGTGGGGTAATGTAAATTCTGAAAGCTATACTAAATGAAAAACGCATGCATGTATTTTGTAATTTTTGAATAGATTTAGACTTACCTAATGTAAGAGACTTATGATAAACGATATTTCCATGGTCAAAAATTGATAAAACAAGAAAATTGCATAGATAATATTTAGTTTTTAGCGGCAAATATTTTTTTAAGTAGTTTATTTTCCTTAAACGCATATATGCTATACCAAGTTTTTGTTTAATGTAAGTTTGAAAAGAGAGAGCATTATCCAAAAACATTCCCAAATTTTTCACTTCAGTAACTACTGGCAGAGGGGTGTCATGTATTTGAATAATAAAAAAGTTAGATAATTCTGTTACTTGATTTTTATTGTTACCAAAAAGAATAATCGATAATTTATTTGCATTTAAGTCTTAAGTTATGATTTTCCACACACTGATTAATCATATTAATTTCCGCAATAAAAGTTTGTTGAAATATGAGAAAATCACTCGGAGAAAAAGAAAGGTATATCTCAGAGTCATGAGCGTATTGCTGTTTTTTGGCTACATAAGTAGAGAAAAGGCGTGGCCCCAATATGGATCCCTGTGGTACCCCTGCATTCATAGGTAAAAAGTTGGATTTGATGGTATTGCCAAATTCTGTTTTTAAACAAACACAGTGCGCTCGGTTTTTAAGATACGATTTAAAAAAATAGATCGCATCCTTAGACAATTCAAAATATGTTAGTTTGGCTAAAAGCACTTTATGATTAATAGTATCAAAAGCCTTACTAAAATCTAAAAATCCAAGGCATGTTATTTCTTTTTTATCCACATTAATATCATTGATAAATTTTACTGGAGATGTGGTGATACTGAAATTTTTTCGAAAACCAAACTGGAATAACGCTCACTAAATTAAAAGAAATGGTTAACTGATTAGATATGTATTTTTCTAATATTTTTAAAACTGAAGGTAAAATGCTAATTCGTCTTAGATCCTTAAAATGTAACGGTATAATATTGGTTGTTTCTATATATCTACGTATTCTAAAATACAAGTATTAAAAGTTTATTATCACGTATAGAAATTATATCTTCACCGGCTGCATTTTTTTTTATAGAATTTACAATTTTTAACAGACTTGTTTCGTCTAATAATGATATAAAAAATTATTTGTCACTTTGTCAGATATATTTTGTCTGTAAAATTCAATTTTATCATGGGAGAAAATATCAGCTCCATTGTTAAAATTCGAAAAATAGTTATTAATTTTAGTTACATCAGCAAAGTAAGGAGGAACATCAGGTTTTGAGTCTTGAGTAATGTTAAGTCTTTTTGCGGGTACCCAGACATACTTCCCTTTTTTACTGACTGAATTGAAATATGCGATTTTTTCCCGCATAATGACGTTTTTGGTATAATTTCGCAGTTCTCGAATATATTGTAATCGTGGGTCTCTTTTATTTATCAGATAATTATTATAAGCTTGTTCCCGCAATTTCATTACAAATTTAATAAAGGGTGTTTTTTTAGAGGCGGAGAACTTTCATTTGGCAACACTGTTTTTTATGACAGCCGACCTGACAGTTCTGGGTTATTTCTAGATTAGTTTGGTTTGGCAATTCATCATAAACAGACTCACGCCGGAGCAACGTTTCCAAATTGTTCAGATTTATTTTGAAAGACATGATTCTATTCGAGAAACACATCGGGCATGACGTGAGTTTTATGGTGCTTATAATCGTCCTTCAGAGAGATTAATTCGAGAAACTGTTATCGTTTTCGCACGATTAACACTTTTACTCTAGTCGACAATACGCATCCCGTAAGACGCCGTACAGAGCGCACGCAACAAGCGATAGCTGCTGTGCAGCATAGTGTTGGTAATGATCGAAATGTGTCAATTCGTCGTCGTTCTCAACAAGTGAACTTATGTCCATCCACTTTATGGAAAATTTTGCGCAAAGATCTCGGATTACGAGCATATAAAATTCAACTTTTCCAGGAGTTGAAACCCCAGGATCGTCTTTTGCGGCGTACATTAGCTGAATGGGCGCAAGGAAAGACTGCTATTGATCCACCATTTCATATGAAAATTTTGTTCAGTGATGAAGCACACTTTTGGTTAAATGGCTATGTAAACAAGCAGAATTTCGAATTTGGGGGGATGAGAATCCACGAGCTATTGGCGAAAAACTGTTACATCCAGAAAAACTAACCGTTTGGTGCGCTTTATGGGCCGGTGGAATCACTGGTCCTTATGTCTTCAGAAATGCTGATGGTCAGAACGTTACAGTAAACGGTGAGCGATACAGAAACATAATAACCAAGCTTTTTGTGCCTCAACTGGAAGCCGTTGCAGGCGTTGTAGAAATTTGGTTTCAGCAGGACGGTGCCACGTGCCATACAGCGCGCCAAACAATTAATTTACTGCAAGAGACATTCGAGCAACGAATAATTTCAAGGAATTGACCTGTAAACTCGCCAGCTCGTTCGTGCAACTTGACGCCATTAGATTATTTTCTTTGGGGCTATGTTAAGTCGCATGTCTACGCTGATAAGCCCGAAACACTTGAGCACTTGGACATACAACATACGACGCGTGATTGCTGAAATACAGCCTGCAGTACTGGAAAGAGTGTGTGAAAATTGGACCTCTAGATTACGCCACGTACGCGCCAGCCATGGGGGTCACATGCCCGAAATCACTTTTAAATATTAATGCCAAAAAAAAAACTTTAATATAAAAGCAAATTCATTTATACCAATAAAATATTTTGTGTTTAATTTCAATTTAAAGTTCTCCGCTTCTAAAAAAACACCCTATAGTAGGAGTAATCCATAGTCTATTTTCTCTTTCAGTAGTTTTTTCCAAATAATAAGAACATGCTTATTGATTAAATTTACAATGTTGGAGTTAAATTATTCCAATTTTATAATAACATCTCTTACTTGATAAATATCTTTCTATGGCAAACAATATGCATCTAATTTAAGGGTTTTATAATGGAGATCCTTATACTTTCTATATTCCAAATACCTTTCCCCTACTTTAACAATTAGATCAAAAACACTGTAAACTAGGCTTATATGCTGCATTGCTTCAGAAAAAAGTTACTATTTGATATAACCACAGTATAACAATAATATATTATATTAATAATATATTATAATTTAATAATATATTATACTGTGATATAACTACATCTAGAAGGGTGTTGGTTTGAGCATTAATATTTATTTGAGTGAAGTCTGTATTATGCTGATTTAAATTAAATGACTGGAGTAGTGTAAAATATTGATCTAGAGTTACTTTGCTGTTAATAAGTTAATATTTAGATCTCTCACGTCTCCTAATAAGCTGGTCTTGTATTTTCCATAATGAACCATTTACAAACCTATTCTAAACAAAAACTTGCTTAAATACTAATTATTCAAAACAGAGTTGATACAAAAATATGATAAGCACTTCTTATATGGTCAAAGATTAAATAAACGTTCCTTAAACGGATTGGAAATGTGCTAACATCTACGTCTTTTTGGCACCAGAAGATCCTATACTGATCTTAAACTCTCTTAAGAAAAATCCAATTTTATTTAATAAATGCTTCTTAAATCAGTATCTCTAACGGTTTTATGTGCGCTTTTAATAGATATCCACATTTAAGTTCAGTCCTGATGTATTTCTGGCGATGCACCTACTGTTCTCCAATATTCCTTTTACATATAAAATTTTAAGACGTCCTGTTTTTGGAGTTGTTCTGGGATCTTTTAAACCTCGCTCTTCAGATGTTGGTTTGACAACATTGGAAAATTCTTTTGTGGTATATCCTCTTAAATTAAGCTTTTTGATGGCTAAGCATATTCGAATGATTTCCACTACTGAATCATTTAGAAGGTCCATCATTCCATTCATATAAAGTGCATAACGAATTGAGATAGCTACGTATAAAGCTGATATTCAGAGATCCTCTTTAAACACAATGGATAAAGACTTTCCACAATAAAACTGTAAGTTTGGGCTAACGTTATTTGGTAGAAATTTAAAAACTGGGTAAACTCTTCCCTCTATGGTGCGATTTGTCTAATACTCTTGTCGTTCCCATAGGCCTTAAAAATATTACAACCATGTCGTAATACTTTTCTTTGAAGTAAAAGTATTAATATTACTGTCCAATGGTTAATGTATTAGTACTATTAGACTTTCCTTCTTTGCATATATTTTCCTTAAGTACTTCTGACTTCATATTAAAATTCATTAGCTTCAGTTAGTCGTAGTTACATCTATGATAACAGATTTTGTTATTAAAGTAACATTTATTTACCTAAAAATTATTTCAAATTTTATATTGGATACGTCAATTGTATTCTTTTATTATGTGGTATATCACTCAACTTTTAATAAAAAAAAGAATATTACCAAACGAAGGGCCCTAGAAATCTACTAAATCAGACTACTTAGTTATTAGAGGTTAAATATAAGCAACAGCCAATTAATTACCCGATTCAAATCAACTCGGCAAGTTTTAAATTAGATAACATCTATCCCACCTAACCTTATAAAAAATAAAAAAGAAAAATTACGGCCTTGTATAATTATCCTAAATTATGATCATTTTAAATAAATTTTAATATTCAAATCGTTTGAATTGCCTTTTTCATAAATTATTAACTTAAATTAAAAAAGCTTAATATATATATATTTTAAATTATCTTTAATACTTTATGACTTTAAATTGTTAATTTTTTTTTAATTTAAATTTTAATATTCTGTCATTTTTTTAACAAAACCAAATATCGCTATTAAGCAATAACTTATACCATATTATTTCATATTCAATATTCTTAAGTATTTAGGGTTAAATTTAATAATATTGACCATAGGTATTTATTATTTGCCGGTTAATATTTGCCTGACTTAGTAAAGGCATTAGTAATTAAATAAGACCAAAGAGAAAGATTAAATCATTAAAGAATAAGAGTATTTTAAGCCATAATAATTTTTCCAACTTTTTTTTATAGAAAAACTAAAGATTCATCATTAATGATATAGCTAATTTATGCTTCGTAAGTCTTGTTAAAAACCTTTTGAAATCATGTAGGCTTTCAAAAGAGATATACAAAGAAAACGAGATATTTTTTTATAAAAGAAAAAACATTTCTTAAGAAAATTAGTTTAAAAAAAAATTAATTCTATGTAGCAGAAATCGTAAATATAATTAAAAATTCTTAAGCTCACTTTTTCATAAAGTCGTATTTACTATACTTTTACGTACACTTCTTAATAAGCAAAGGAACATTATGAATAATAAGTATATTTACACAATGACAGAACTAGTAATTTTTTTTATATGAAAAAAAAAATTCATTAATATTCTAAAAATTTGTGGGCGTTTACAATATAAGTCACCATAGCGTTGAACTTAACGTTTTAACCCAAAAAACAATCCTGACAAAATAAGGAATTTAATCAAGTTGCAAATCTTGAATAAGTTGGTGCGGTGACGGACGATATTTCATGGCGAAAGCAATTACCGAGCAATCCCGCATGCATACAAATTGACAGCCACTCGATTTTCTTTAATGAATTAAAATGGTTTGGTTAGAGGATTGATTAATCTACTTTTTTACCTTTTAACTAGATATTTTTGACCTATATATTTACATACACCGGGTGACAGAGGAAAAAGGGAACACTAAATAACTTTGTTACTTTTCAAGATAAGCAAATGAAATTTGGTATATCGATAGAATAGTTAGATAGTAGATAATAGAATAAGAGAATATTTTGACTTATTCTATTATTTTTTTAAGCTAGAAAAATCTTCCAAATTTGTTTTTAAGAAGCAACTTTATTTCTAGTTTGCTGTCCTGTATGTGAAAATAAATTTTATATTATCGTGCTTAATAGTGCTCAACCAGTTGCCAAAGGAATGTGATACTGAGTTTTACCTGATACCAATAGCGTTGGCAAGTCGAATGGAGCAATCTAGTCTGAAAAGTTTTAAATTTTATATTTCTAAGTAAACTGTAAGTTTTGTCCAGATGTTTGAAATTAGCACTCGTCAGCATTAAGTCTACTCTGATGATGTGTTCAGCAGCTCATTTTCCCTTACAACATTACAAAACTTCTTCGACCAGCGACTAGCGGGATTTCGAGTATCTTGCAGTCTCTTTAGGTGCGGTAGTTACCTGGTGAGATAAAGGAAAAGGCCCGGAATATACAGTGCATGTCTCGTGCTAGGTGCTTCCACCCATCTTTTGCGTATCTTGTCGAGCAGACAGACATCTTTTTGCAGCTTATTATAGATTTAGAGTCTACTTAAGTGAGTCCGCTTCCTTTTTCCCAGCCTTAGCCAATAAGACAGGTACTCAAACAAGCTAAACTTCAAGCTGAAACAACTTTAATACAGTTCTTTTACCTGTTTCATAAGGATAAGCTCTTACAGTAGAAGCCTTGAGCACACCTTCTCCACTGTTATAATTTTATTGGTGGTGCTTCTATCTAATGATTTTGACTGTGTCACAGTGTCGACAATTTAAACATTTCTGTCCCTATTTAAACATACCGAGCAATTTAGCTTAAAAAACAGTGAACTGATCTTCTAGTGAGTAGGTCCTACTGGTATATGGGGTAAAGTTACATAAAGTATACTAAATATTGTTTGATTGATCTTCTCTTGTTTAAATATTTAAAACAAAAGTGTAAATTATATAGAAATTATAATAAAAGTCTCAACGATAACCCAATTACCTTACCAGTTCCATTAAAAAAATGATTTCAGCAGAAAATTTTAGGTTAAGAGTAAATTAAAAATTACAAGAAATATTATATTCTAGGCGTCTTAGTGCCAAGTATTTTTCAATTAATTATTTTAATTTTTTTTTCTAACAAGCAAATTTGTAGTAGTAAAACACTAAATACATAACTTTTATAACTATAATTAGCTTTACATTAAAAATACAATTTAAAATAGCTTTTATTGCATTTTATGAAATAAATTAATTAAATTCAACTTTCCTGATGTAAATAGAGCTTTATTAGTTTTTTTTATTAAAAAAAAACTATTAAACATATTTTTAAAGCTTAAGAAAAGCTGCCTATTTAAGTTCAGGTAATCTTTGATAATCATTTAATTAACACGAGCTATAAAAAGTATAACTAAAAGTTTAGGACCTAGAAAGAATTTAATTAAAAGTGTTATTACAAAATTTAGGGTAATCTACCCTAATAATAAGGACCTACGTAGGTCGTAGGAATTAATAAAGAAAAAAACTTAATTAAAATAAAAAGTTTGGCTGAGTCAACAAAATAAATAACTTTAATTTAATTTTTTTCATATAATGGGAAATATTTAATAATATTAATGAAATAATATAAATATCACTAAGGTCTTAAAACAAAACCAAAATAAATATATATAACTTTTTCTATAACTGTAGATATTTTTTAAATTTAATTTTTATAACAAGGCTGATCAAACTATTTTATACATTTTTTAGAAAAAATGGAAACAAATATTAATAGAAAGGTTAAATAGAATTAAGCCTAAAAGCTTTTTAAGTTATTTTATAGGTAAACAACACAAAAATATTTATTTAGCAATATTAAAATGTGTAACACTTGTTACTACGCACTATTTTTTTTGAGAAAATTTAAATGATAGTTTTTATAAATTTTTCAAAGATGTAAGGTATTTTTCAAATTATAATTTATAAGTTATTTACACCGTAATAGTATAATAAATAGACATATTTCAGCCATTCTAATGACGCTTTTAGTGTTTATAGCTTACATTTTAATTTACTTTAACCTAATTTTTTAATAATCAGTATCTTTTTTTAGAAAATAAAACTTTTTAGTGGTATATTAATTTTTTGTTTAAAACAATTTACTGATAAATTATCAAATAAAATTGAAACTAAATTTTATTTCTTATTAATTTGTGAGTTTAAATTGTGTTTCATAAATTTTTTGGTAGTAGCGATTTTAAAATATTCTTCTGAAAAAGAAAAATCGAAAATTCCAAATAACCTTAAAAACAACAAAAAGTAATTAAATTGTTATCAGTAGTCACTTATAGTACACTTAATACTTTTCAGTTTCCACATTTCAATTCCACATATTCCACAAGTACTTACTTTTATCTTTTGGTTACAATGGTCATAATTTAAAAAATTGGAACAAAAGTTACAAAAGTTTTTATGAACATATAAACATTTTCGACTATAAACACAACCCTTAAATTTTGTTGCAATTTCAAAAAACTTTCTTGTATTTATCAATTTTTTTGTACATTTATAAAAAAATATTTTTGCTTTATAAGCACATCTTATTTAGCAGTTTGGTATTTAAGATTCTGTTTTTAATACCTTAGTAAATTTTAAAAAGCGAGTTAAATAGAATATTCCTGACAGTTGATTATCTTTTAAAAAAAATGCAAGTAACATACTTAGAACTATTGTAAATAAATCTATCATCTATTCCTAAGAATTGCGTTATAGTAAATCGAAATGTCGGTTTCATTTGATAAGTTATCCTTTATCAGTCCCCACCCCAACTAAATATAAGCAGTCAATAAACCACCAATATCTAACAATTTAACAAAGTAAAACTATATTACAATAAACCTTGTAATATGGTGCCAAGTAATTAAACAAGAACGAACATTTCTCGCTGGGGTTCCCCAAGGTATAGTTTTAACAAGCCATAAAGAGACTTAACTGTTAGCCGCCACCAGGGGTAGTATTATTAATGTTGTATTTATATTTGAAACCACTACCTTTGTGTTTGGGATAATACCTTTACTAAAATTTATATTAGATGTAAATTCTTATTAAATAGTTTCAGTTTAAACATCTCTGAAAATGGAATTTTCAAAGACGGATTATTTACTTTGTTTCATCCTTTCTTTGGACAAAAAGTTTTACTTGTTCTTTGGGAATAACTACTAAAAGTGTCTTATACAGTTTTCATATCACAACCTTTTTTAGTAAGAAAATAGTTCATTGAATCACAATTATACAGAATATCAAGTAAACTTCAGATCTACAACAGAAATTATATTATTGCCAATTTGGCATTTTATAATTTTAATACAGCACTTTTCTTCATAATGATTACATGCCCAAAAAATAAAAATAAGAAAATCAATATATTAGAATTTTGCAACATTCTTATTAATAAATCTATTCTACCTAACTACTCTTATATTATATATACATAGTTGTTATACAGTTTGGCCCAAATTGGGTGTACATGTATGGGTATCTTGGAAAATATAAGAGATAGAAAATTGGTTAAATGGGGAAAGTTGTAGGGCATTTGGTTACCAATTTAGTGCCGCTTTTAAAATGATTTTATCTTTTTCCGATTTTGAAATATTTGGAAAAAATCAAAAAGTTGCATTATGGAAAAAGGGCTGTATTTTTTTTATTTCAACGTATTTTTAAAATCTGTAAAAACATTATTAGGACAAGTTTTTAAGGACAACGCATACCTGATTTCAGTTTTTGTTTTCGACGTTTCGGTTCTGAGTTTCCATCCTCAATTTCTTTTTTTCTTATTAAAAGTTGTCCTAATAATATTTTTACAGATTTTAAAAATACGTTGAAATAAAAAAATACAGCCCTTTTTCCATAATGCAACTTTTTGATTTTTTCTAAATATTTTAAAATCGGAAAAAGATAAAATCGTTCTGAAAGCGGCACTATATTGGTAACTAAATGCCCTATAACTTTTCCCATTTAACCAATTTTCTATCTCTTATAGTTTCCAAGATACCTATACATGTACACCCAATTTGGGCCACACTTTGTATCTATCTTAATAATATGATGTCTATTACTAGCAATGATTTTACCATAAGTATACAGTTAAATGATGAAACTTCTCGGATTTTTAATAATTTTTATGAATTCTCCGGGAATGTAAAGATAATCATTTGTACTTGTTGTAAATATTTTCTAATTTAGTGTTAAAGCAAATGATTTATATGTTTTTCGGTCAAAATAAAATTTACTTTTCTTTTGCGTCTAGTTCATGTCTTTTTTCTGAAATGTTTTACTGAAAACTTTTGGTTTTAGATGTTTTCGTGTAACTGGTAAAATACTTTTTTAAATTTATACAAAGTAGCAATTATATTAAAGAAAGAAAACTTGTTTTCTATAAAAGTATTATGTAACTTCAACGGAGCTAAAAAATAATCTATTTGATCATAAAAGCTTTATTAATTAAATACATTTTGAATTGTACCTATTTGTCTTTCTACCTGCTTATTATGAGAAATAGTGACTGGTGTAAGAACAATCAAATCACCATTCTTCTGAAAATTTTCAAAACATATCTGAGCATAACTGAGTTATCAAAATCGATTTCATTAGGTTTTCCGAACACTAAGAAGATAAATTATGAAATTGGAGGTAATGTTATTTTCTAATCATTTCACAACGGGAATATTTGAAAAATAATCAACAATACAAATATAAAAATTTCCATTTAAATTTAAAATATTTATTAATTAGTGCTTCTTTCGGAGAAGATTTGTAAAAAATAATGCGTGGTTTACAATTTATTATCCTATTATCAATATCTTGTAAAATATTCAGCTAATAATATAATAATATATTATTAGCCGAGCGCTAATACGAGCGCCATATTCAATTTTTTTTTAAATTTTGTTAACATATTCTATCCTTAAAAAATTTGAAGTTTTATTGAAATGAGATAACATATTTTCTTTAATAATTTTATTTACATATTTTCTATAATAGCAAAATTGAGTTGTTTTTATTTTATTTGTTATATTTTGAATTTGTTCTTGAAAAATTGCTATGGTTATTTGACTTAACTCAAAAAACTTAAGCCTAAATGTTATTTTCAAGAAGATTGTCATTTGTTTTATTGTTTATCGAAAAATCATGATAGTGCATTAGCTATAGATAATTTTATGGCAGGTTTATAAATTAAATAAATGGAATGAGGCTGACTTTGAACAAGAATACATTGTAAACGTAGCGAGCATAAAGGTAAAAAATTTTTGATTATAGAAACGAGATTTGTGATCTGTCTTTACAGTTAATTCTTTGCCAGAAATATATCGACGGAAGCGTAAACAAGAATATATAACGGCTAACATTTCTTTTTTAATTTGAGCCCAATTTTTTTGAGTACCTGTTAAAGATTTTGAAATTTAGTATAGCGGTAAATTAATAAAAAGTAAAATACCTTTGATTGCGTTTTCTGATGCATGAACGTGTAATAGTTTTTACTTTGATCACAGAACATTTTGTAGGCATAATTCTTCCATATTCATCTACATAATGTTCTACAGGAGTGTTAGATTTATTCGAACGCCCTTCTTGTTTTTCTTTGCTTTTTATATAAAACTATTTATCTATGATTTTAAATCTTATCTACGATAAAGTATACCAAAGGTTGAATTTTACCGAAGGATCGGCTAATAACCTGACTAATAAACGGCAAAATATTTGGAGTCCACTAACATCATTAGCAATCGTCGGTATGGTTTCCAAAAACACAGGTCTACTGGCAATATGCATGTTTGGACTAAGATAATGAATCCCGTGCAACAGCTGTGAATATTTCAAAGGAAATCAAAATGGTCTTGCATGAAATCATGTAAAACAAACAGTATTCTTATGGTTTACCATCAACTCTCGTTGCTTGGCTTGAAAGTTTCGTCCAGAATCGATCCATCCAGATTGTCACTAATGCACACACCTCGTAGAGATTTTAAATTAGCGCTGGCATCTATCAGATATGCTTGTTATCTTCCTGTTATATATCAAATACCTCCTCGGCGAGATTTCTAATCTAGTTTATAGCTTTGCTAACAGTATGTGCGAGGTGAACCTCTTTTTTTAAGTCACCCAATCAAATGACTTGAGCTGATACCCACTGCGATAAGTGTCGCCAAGTAAAAACTATTAATGCTAACCTCAGCATCATTTTGTAGTGAGGCGAGTGTAATCTGATTGAGTTTACTGTTGCTAAGACTCTAAGGCTGCTATATCTACAAATAACGCTGTCTCTGCCGCGCCCAGTCTTAAGATATCCGGGCTTACTTTGCTATTGTTTTCGTCAGTTGGCTTGTTAGGTGTGGAGTTAGCGGCCGTAGAACATCATAAGGGTTATCACTCTACAAAAACGCCAACGGCTTAAAATCATTATAATTCGAATTCTAGCTTTTTTCTTTATAAAATACAAAAGGTTTCACAAGTGTATGAATTAAAAAACTATAAAATTACAAAATAAATTAATCGTTAAAAAACAGCTAAAATGACAGAGAAAAACGAAAGACCATCCTTGTACCAAGGGCCCTCTTAAAAGAATTTATATACTAGACAACACGTACTTCGCTCACTCAGCAATAAGATGCGAATATACAGAGTGTCATTTAAGTGCGGGGAATACTCCAGCAGGTGATTCTATGAGTAATTTCAAGATGAAGTTCACATTAATATAGGTTCAGAAAGGCTTCATTTTCAAGATATAGTGGATCAAACTTTTTTAAAAAATTGTTTTTTCCTAAATATTTTAATAAACTTTTAGTCGATTTTGTTCAAACTTAACAGTATTATTAAGGGCAGTAAGAGGCTAATTTATCCTTCTGCTTCCCGGAAGATATCCCAACCAATATTTTTGATTAAAAAAATATGCGCCACATGACTTTTTGTCAATGTTTTTATTTGTTTTGAATTAAGCAGCTAAAAATAAAAAATGTTTTTGTCTCCTGAGCAATAAAAGCATTTTATTGCATGTCCACTGGAAAATAACATAATAAAATATTAGAACCACCGAACTAATTAAGCAGTGAAAATTAAAACTAATTTCGATAAGACAAATTAATATAAAATAATCGCATAAGCTAATAATTTATAACAGCAATGTTTTAAAAGAAACAAAAAATAAGAGTGCCGTGGAAGAAAAAACAATTACTATTCAAATAAATCTGACTTTGACATAACTTCCTTAAAACACTGCGTAATTAACGATTTCAATTATTTGAAGTGTTTCGAAGAGTATTAAGCTAATAAAATTACTAATATTGGAAAATGGTTCAATTTACAAATACAGAAATGGCCGATATGCATTTTGTTTATAGAATGGCTGAAGGCAGTTCTAGAGCGGCTAGGCGTATTTATCAAGAAAGATACCCTCATCGTATTATACCAAATAGACAAAAATTTGTGAGAATACCTGAAAGGCTTTGTGGATCAGGCACATTTTGAAGATCGGCTGCTGTAAATGGGAGACCTAACACAGTAAAAATAGTGGAGATTAAGAAAGCGGTTTTACATGAAGTTGAGGGTAGCCCCGATACAAGTAGACGCAAAATTACAGAACAATTAAACATTTCTCACTTTACTGTATGGCACATTTTAGGAGAATATCAACTGAATCCTTACCACATATAGCGTGTTAAAGCGTTATTACCGGCCGATTTTCCAAAACGAGTTGTTTATTGTACTTGGCTTTTGCAATAAAAGATAGCGTTTCCAAGATTTTTATCCCGTATTTTATTTACCGATGAAACGTGTTTTTTCCGAAATCAGTTATGAACTTTCATAAGAATCTTGTCTGAGCTGAAGAAAATCCCCATGCGGTTACAGAAGTCAATTATCAGCAACAGTTTTCCGTGAATGTTTGGGTTAGTATTGTAGATGATTATCTCATTGGGCCCCATTTTTGACCCCTGAGATTAAATGGTCAAAAATACTATAATGGTTTTACCTGGACTATTAGAAAATGTCCCGCTGGAAGCAAGAGGAGCAATGTGACTTATACATGATGGGGCTCCATCTCACTTAAGCCATAAAATCTCGCCAATTTTTGAATACAAATTTTAGAGAAAATTGGATCGGGCGCGCAGGACTACAGTCATGGCCACTCAGGTCACCGGACTTAAATCTGTTAAATTTTTTTCTTTGGAAGCATTTAAAGTCCCTCGTTTACAAAATTCTAGTCAACACTAAAGAAGAATTAACCCAACGAATATGGAGTTCATGTGATTAGATAAGACGGGAATATTTCAACGAGTTCGGCAACCTATGTTAAGATGAGCTAACGTGTGCACTGGGGTTGAAGGAGGGCATTTTCAGCAGCTATTATAAGTCTGGTGCTAGTTATTGGGCTAGTAATTTTTTAAATCAAAATAAAAGTTTAATAGTAGATCTAAAAATTAGGCAAAAGCTCATTAATATATTTAGAAATAACCGATTTAAAAAAAATAATTGACAACCTGTATCTTGAAAATGAAGCATTTCTGAGTAACTTTAACTTTTTATCTTAAAATTATTCAAAATCATATCCTGGAGTTTGGCCACGTACTAATAACACCCTGTATAGCTAGCAAAGTTTATATTCATTAGCCAAAGAGTGGTATTAGGTCTTGAATGTATCAAAAGTCGCAGGATCATTGAAGATCTTAGGGCAGATGCATTAAACTATAATAATAATTTTTTTTTTATCGTGACTTTAATATTACGGCTATAGGTGATTAAATTTAAGCATTCAGAATTCTGTTTTACTTTCCTTTCAATTTCCAGCAGTGCAAAATTCATAATTGTCATTTGAAATATCATTCAAAAGGAGATACCTGAGTTACCTGACTGATACGAATACGTTAATATGATGGTTTTGAGCATATTGTTTACATATTACTTTCTTTGAAATTTTTCAGGATGTCCTATGCTATGCTTTAGTATATAGACTTCGAGTTAGGTGCCTAAAATGTCTCAGATTTTTTTAAAGTTTTGGATCTGTCGAATAGCAAAACAGTTAAATAAAGAAATAGTGATCATAGTGTCTCAGTTACTCTCGTATATAGACAAGGGTAAACTTAGTTATATTTTATCAACTTTGATAGAGATTTATTTATTTTCAACAATATATTTTATTCTTAATTAATAAACCTAGCAATGGACAACTTTCTTTTGACCTTATTAGCTGACTTTTTTCTGAATCATCTTGAAACCTTGATTATTATCCCGGTACTAGCTGATAATAAAATTAGAAAATGGGTCGGATACGTGGATAATTAAAAGCCATACTTAATACTGAAAATTTTTAACCACATATCATTTTAGATTTCCTTAATAGCTTACACCCTAATATTAAATTCACTATTAAAATAGAACCAAATAATTGCATTCATTTTCTTAAATTAATTATTTTAAAAACTGAAATTGGTACTGGTAGAATTAAAAATTTATTAAAAGTCGACTTAAACTGAACACATTTTGTTTAATTCGAATCGCCCTTAGTCATACAAAATGTCAGCTCTTAATTGTTACGTGTACATAGCTCTCAATACTCCTTTTAACTCTTTCAACTATAATGAAGGCATGAACACTATCAAACAATTAGCAACTAATAATAGCTATATTTCAAAGGCTGTTAACATCATAATCTCAATATATTGGTCTAGAAGTAAGGTCCTACTGTTCCGAAATAAATAAAAAAATAATAACTCTTTAAAGAATAAGTCCTTTCATATTTCCAAGCTGCTATCGGACTAAATATAGAACATTAATTTTCTTTAAATTTTTATAATATACTTGACATGCACTTAGCAATACCAAAAAAACTCTATACTGATCTTAAGTGCCCTGACTGTGCATTCATCTATATTGGAAAAACAAAACTCAGACTACAAGAATACAGCTTAGTTAACATAGTTTCTCTCTTGCAAATAATAGTCGAATTATTTCAAAATTTAAAAACAACGATCATAGGGAATTAACTTTTCTGCAAATTTCGTGACCTAAAGCAGTAATACCAATAACCCATTATATAAAATCTTTTTATGATTAAATCTTAATCCCTTTGCCCTAAGATCTTTGATCCAGCAACTGGTACGATCTATAACATTTCACATTAATGTGCTTTTATAATTTAGTTGTTTTTTTTCCTAATCATATTTCCAAAAAAAATATGAATGCTGATCATAATGATTAAAGAAATTAATTCCTTTAATCGAGATTGCTTCCGATACACTTAATACTCAATACTTCTTATTACCTCTCAAACCTAAAAATTTAAATGTTATTGCTCAGTGGAAGAGGTAGATACGTTATATATGTTGAATAAGTTTTTTTAAATAAGTGAACCATTTTTGTAACGATGGTCGTTGGTATTTCTGTTTATTTGTAGAGTTGTGCTTTAACGAGTATGTAATTTATTATTTTGACTAATTTTGTAATTTTTACACTTATAGAACCTTATGTATTCTGTAAAGAAATAAGGTAAAATTCTTATTTTAATAATTTTTAACTATTGATGTTTTTTGTAGTCGTTTTAACTATTGATGTGTTTTATAGATTTTAAATATTGAAAAAAGGTAAATTGATTTTGCACTAGATTCAATCACATTAGGATTACTTTAACTATCCTGAAGAGTTCCTTCTAATATCTTTTTTCTATTTAATTTATATTTTAAGAGTATTTTTATTTTATATTGCTTACTTAAACTAATAACGTTTGAGATAAGTTAGTGATATATTCTAATTTAATCTTAAATAAACAGTTATTAAATTACCAATATTATTATTATAATATTGCTCCAATTTTACATTAATGACATGGTTTGTGTATCACACAGAGGCCTATCCAAAATTATACCCTTAATTAGCAACATATAATAGCCAAATACATCATGGTCGTTCCCAAATTAGAGAGCACAGACAATATACAAAGAAACTTCGGAATAATGGGGTTCTGATAAGGGTCGAAGCCGATAAGGTATTATTTTGTGTAGGTATATAAGTCCCCAAAATGCTTCCATTTAATTAAATTAAAATGATCTAATAAAATATTTATAAGTGATTTACCCGTCCTTTATATAAGACTTTAGGAATAAATAACTTATGCTGAAATAAATTAATAATTAAACTTTTAGGAGCTTATGCAAAAATCGGACTCTTTAGGCGGCCAAGTTTAATACTGTTCTGATAAACTCAACATTTGTTACAGATTAAAGGCTTATATAGATTTTTTATTATAATTATATTATAATTTTCTATTAAAAACTTTAAAGAATTTGCCTAATTAAATATTGCAAATGATTATTTATTATAAAAAATAAAACTAATAAGTACTAGCTATTATTCAGACAGAATTGAAAGATGCTACAAATCTTTCTTTTAATTAGTTTGATACCTGTATAAGAACAGTTTATTTTTTAACGAAAATTTATAGGGTATGAGTTTAGAAATAGCTTATATTTAAGGAAAAACTATTTACTTGTTTTTTAGTTTTAATTCAATGACTATTTAATAAAACCAATCAAATATATGTTTTATTAGGTTCAAGCCCAAGAGGAAAAAACTTATATTTTTACTCATTATTTAACAGTACCTTTTTTCTTTATAAAACAAATCGAAAAAGCCATTAAGCTAAGGGAAATACCTATTTTTACTGACTGAGCTGGGAAATTTCTAAAATAAGTGCTAAGTATAAACATGTGATGGATTATAAAATAAATGAAAATAAATTTATTATGAGTTCACGAACGTAATGAAAAATTTATGAAATAAAAAAACTGCTTAAAAAAAAGTATATTTCTTTAATTTATCGGAAAAGGCGGAAAATTTTAAAGACCGCTTAGAAAAAACAAGGAATTTCTTAAGTGTTTAAATGAGGTAAAAGATTTTAAAATCTGCTTGGAACAAACAAGAAATTTCTTCCAGTTGTTGGAAAAAAATTAAAGTTTCAAAACTTGCTTAGAAAATTAGGATTTTTTTTACATTTTTTAAAGAAAGCGGAAAATTTGAAACCTTGTCTAGTAAAATACGAATGTTGTTCAATTTACTAGAAAAAAAATATCAAAATTTTATAAGCTATCTGAAAAAAATTAGAGGTTTTTTCAGTTTCGTAAATTAAATAGAAAACTTTAAAATCTGCCTGAAAAATAAAGATATTTCCTCAATTCTTTGAAAAGGAGAAAAATTTTAAAGTACTATTTAGACATTTATTTTAATATTTCCAAAACGATAGAGAATTTTTTTTTCGATTCCTATAAAAGAATAATACAACTATATATACACTAAGAAGATAGATTGCTCATAAATAATATATAGGATCTCTGATATAATAGAGACCAAGTTCAAAAGCAAAAACTTCTATTGAATTAAAATCTGTAACTTTTGTATATTACTGTTAAAGTTTTTTTGTTTAGTTTCATAAATGTGCAAAAACACATACTGGGTTTATCAAAAAAGTTGCTTATATCAATTTTAGTAATAATTAAAATTTGTAATAATTATAGAAATTGCAATACAAATAAAAGTATTAGATTAAATATTGAATTTATCAAGCAACTATCATTATTTTACACATTAGCTGCACAACAATTCACAAGAAATATTGGGATCTTTTTTATTTAGATTTATGTTTTTTATAAAAAATGAGTGAAGTGTTGAATGAAGTGTCACATATGCTAACGGCAGCTTGTCACTCTGGAGAACATTAATTGGTGGTGGGTTGGCAATGTTGGCATTAATTAATCTAGAGATGCTTACCTTTTAAATTGTGGGCACAATATGCCCACAAGATATGCACCCGGTGCAAAATATGCACACGGGGCGGTAGCCCCGTGTGCATATATTTTATGCTTATATTAATTAACAAATACTTACCTATAATGAGACAGGACAGAAAATTACGATAATCGTACTAGTACAGTAGCCACTCCCAATAAATATGTGACATTTTGACAGTTTTTTTTTTTTATGAATAAATTCGTATTTACATATTTGATATTCCTGATTTGCGTGTGAATGGAAATTTGTGTTTATCACCTAAAGAAGTGATGTAAATCCTTCTAAGTTGCAAAATTTTGTTACTTAAGGCTTTAAATTTAAATTAATAGCATATATAATGATCAACGTGATGCCTAGTCGAAAATAGAGTGTAATTAGGCCGGGTGTAATTGTGAATCATACGTAAGTAGAAAATCCTTTATAATTTTTAAAATTTTGCATTTTTTCACATTATCCTCACTTTTTTATCAATAAAATGTTCAAACTCAACATTCTATGTAAAAATTTTCAAAAAAAAATTGTTTTTTAGACGTCCCTTTAACTTTAACGGACCCGATAATCCCATGCAGGCCCAGTTTTACAAGAATTGAGAATACAATGTTGCCTTGCTTAGCTTTAAGTTGCAACGGGTACGAAAATCAATCCAATCTCATAGCATTAGCACATTTTTAGGCTATGTTAACTTTCCAAGAATTCAAATTTACAGAACTCGTGTATAATACGCTGATAATGCATACGCAGACATGACCTTTTGTCTATACCTTTACATAAGAAAGAAATTTTAAAAAGTAATTTTCTTATAATATTGTGTCCAAAGTTAATAAATACAAAATTTGGGAATATTTAGTGCATTGGAAAACAATTTATGTTATTTCCTGTTAATACTGACATCTCTGGTAAATCTGTAGCCCTGGTTTTGTTCTCTTTTGTGTCAGCATTTTGTGCTTGTATCTGGTGGGCCTTTAGAAACATTAATTTTATATGTATATTTTTTTTCTATAAGAGTAAAACAGAAATATAGTCAATATATGTACCCATCCCCCTCGTTCCTCCTCTCCTGCCTCCTATTTACTATTTACTAAACTACTAGTTTGAACCCGTCGAAATTCAACGCTAGAACACAGGCCAAAGCATGTTAAAAAAAGTAATCTATAAAATTACCCGTCTTCCAATTCAAAGAACTTCTTTGTAGACAACATTTGAAGTAATGTTGCCCTTGGGTACTATTTGTACTTTTAAATTGTCAAACGATCGGGCGCGAGACATAGCTATGTATAGCTGGCCATGGCTAAACGCCGGTTCCGATAAATAAATACCAACCCGTTCTAGGGTTTGTCCTTGAGCCTTGTTTATAGTCATGCATAAAACAAGACGAATGGGGAATTTGCGTCTTTTAAAACTAAATGGCAGTGAACTATCTGAAGGCATAAGATCTATTCTAGGAATTAATACCCTTTGTCCTGTTGTACATTTGAAGTAATGTTGCCCTTGGGTACTATTTGTACTTTTAATTATCAAACGATCGGGCGCGAGACATAGCTACGTATAGCTGGCCATGGCTAAACACCGGTTCCGGTAAATAAATACCAACCCGTTCTAGGGTTTGTCCTTGAGCCTTGTTTATAGTCATGCATAAAGCAAGACGAATGGGGAATTTGCGTCTTTTAAAACTAAATGGCAGTGAACTATCTGAAGGCGTAAGATCTATTCTAGGAATAAATACCCTTTTTCCTGTTTTAACTCCTGTGATAATTTCCAAATCTAAACAGTTTTCATACATATGTCTTATAATTAATCTGGTTCCATTTAATAAGCCTTGAGATACATTTAAATTTCTTAATAGCGTCACAATGGCACCCACCTTTAGTGTCAAAATATGAGGAGGTAAACCGCTTAATTCCAAACTATTTGAAAACTCTACTGGAAATTGAAGAATTTCATTTTCTTCTTCAGTGACTAAATGATTTACCCTTTTTGCTACTAACATACGTTTTTGCGATTCCAGGTATTAAATCTAAAACTTTTGTATTAATGTATATTATATGTATGTATATTATAATTTGCAATGTTCGTTTTTTGGTGCAAGAGTTGCGTATTTGGAGACTTGTATTACATCTTCAGCTTTTAGAAATACAACGCCAAAAATTTCGGTCACGATGTCCTGTTTGCTCATTACTTAAAGCAGGAATTATATATTTTTATATAATTCCTGCAATTAATTTATATTCACCATTGCCAATTTTAAGAAGAAAGTCACTAAAGTTCACTCTTCCGATTTAGCGCGCATGTTTTTATACAATTTAAATATTTTAAATTTCGACCACAGTGGAGAAAATTTAATACAATGGTAAACAATTGTCTGTCTCGAAGAGTGCCAACCAGCAAAACTTGTCGAAAGTCTCCCCCAAGCAAAATTATTTTACCTCCAAAGGGATGTTTATTACCGATTATATACTAAAGAAGACGATTTACACACAGTAATGCATGAGCACTGGCCATTGGCGCTTCGTCCCATATAATTAGTCGTGTTAATTTAATATCTTCTGCCATTTTACTGTTAATATTTAAAGATGATACCGAAGATTCGTGATTTTTCGTGAATCTGCTATGTACTGTGCGACCATTTGGTAAAAGCATTGCAGCAATGCCAGTCCATACTACTGATATTACGTCAAAACCCTCTTTGTGACACTTCGATATAAGACACTGATACAAAAAAGTTTTTCCTGTACCCCCTGGGCCATCTATAAAATAAGCATTGCTCCTGTTAATATTATTTTCTTGTATAACTTTACTTATTTCATTAATAATTAGACGTTGCTCCTGGTTTGCCTGCAAAATCATAGAATCACAATCATAATTTAAACTTAAGTGAGGTGCATTGTCTGGAACTAATGGTATATTATTTACAATTGATAAATTAAATGTCGAAAGAGAAAAACCATGCAATGTTAAGGATTTATTAATATCATTAAGAGTGAGTTTATAAGCAATATCCTGACTGTAAAGAAGCAGGTAGTCTTCGCTCAGAGAATCCCTAAAAGTATCTCACAATGAGACTGCATTAGAAGGTTGCTGAAATATGCAAATATAAGCAAAAAGTTGCCTCATTTGATATGGCATTTGAAAAACGGATGCTTCTTGTAAACAACGATGCCATTCGGTATCGTCCTGAAGCAGCCCACGTCGCATCGCTGCCTCTTTAAAAGAAGCATAATGGACATTATCGTAAGTCCTTAAGCCGTCAA
This sequence comes from Anthonomus grandis grandis, assembly GCF_022605725.1. Classification (NCBI taxonomy): domain Eukaryota; kingdom Metazoa; phylum Arthropoda; class Insecta; order Coleoptera; family Curculionidae; genus Anthonomus; species Anthonomus grandis. The sequence continues at coordinate 24,520,973 of NC_065548.1, read as the reverse complement.
AACTTGTAGCACCTACAAAAAAGTTATGAGCTTATGAAAGAGAAAAAAATGTCGCAGACAGCGCCCCCTACATTGTACACTCAATTTGTTAAAAAAATGAATTTCTCGACCTAAAAAACCCCTAACTACAAATTTTTGTAAAAAAAAGTTAACTGTTGTTAAAGTTATTGGGGAAAAACAAAAAAAAAGTTTTAAGTTTAACACCCTGTATCTCAGTTAATATCAACTTTTGGATATAGGTAAATATAGTTAAATCGTAATATTTTTACATCAGGAGTCTGTGGTTTTTCTATGTACCATTAATTAGTGGACACCCTGTATATGTGTATATAATATAAACTGTTGATAATTATTATTATTACTATACTTTCTCAACTGCCTAAACAAAAATATATTTTTTACCATCTCTGAATCGACAAATATGTAAAATAGCTACTAAGATTTTCTAATAAATATTCAAAGCCTAATAAAACTATAAAATCACTACTAGAATCAGTATTAATGTATCTTTTAGCCGATAAAAAAAACTTTACTTTTATTTTGGGTCGTTGAGCCTTTATCTCACTAGTGAAATTAATTATTTCTTTTTGCCAATTCAAGTAAATACGGGTTCACAACATTTAAGTAATCACATAAAATAAGAATCATTTTTATACACCGTATATAAAATTGACATTTACAATGTACTCATAACATTTATATTATCTATATAAATGTTATATATCTTTAGATATCCTTATAAAAAAATAGACAAATCTAAATTATTTATAAAACAATGTTCATAGTTTCTCTTTTGCTGGTCCTCATCTATTTACACAAAACTACATAAATCTACGCCTAAAGGGAAATTCCAGTAGCAGCGGTAGCGGCAAAATATTAGCAGGAAATTTTTGACATACACTCCGTGAGCTCGGCGACAATAAATTAATCTGCTAAGGAAACGCCAGATCCGCGAGAATTTGCAAGCGCGATACCAAAGCATTTGTCATCCTAGGCTGTGTAGAGTTTATATTTTGGAGCCCAAAAGCCTAGGCAAGTACTGTAATTAGTAAAGAAAACATAAATTTTGCCCTTTTGTGTTTGGTGCCTCCTACCTTCATGCTACGATTTTTTTCTCAAATGAGAAGTTGATTTATTAGAATATTTATTTGGTCATATGATTTTTATCTCAACAATCATTTTTAAATAATTATAAACTAGTAATAAAACAAAAATACAATTATTCTGGTTTAGAAAATTTTTCAATACTTTTTGTGATAAATGTCTTGCCAAGATAACTAACAAATACTGCTTCTGAGATGACACAACTGATTTTATCACTTTTCTTATATTAATCTTTAAGTTAACAATAGAAACGCGTTATTATACTTATTAAGCCCAAAAGCCTTAAATATGATAATATGATTGTTTAAAACAACAGATTGATATTCCTTATTGTTTTTATTTATGAACTAATTATTTACCACGATTATAAATAAAGTTATTATAAATTAGTTTTTTTTGTACCTGTCGCACCGATAACGCACCTAAAGGGTGGATTTAAAAATTCCGTTAAAAAAAATTGTAAAAATTTTAAAACATTTTAGTAAATCAACCATGAATATAATTCATCGTGGTACTAAAAAAGGTTTTTCTTGTATCTAATCTATTATGTTCATATAAACATAAAAGGAAAACAAAATTATTTAAATTGTATAAAAATCTTAGGCCAAGATATTCTCCTTCTTTTTCCTTAACTTTTTCCTTCCTTGTTGAGTTCCATTTTGTGGAGTAGCACATATATGTAGGTCTTGTTTAAAATATTCGAGTCTTCTCTACTATAATGTGTTTGTTATTTGCTCTATTTGAATTTTCCGAGGTAAGTCATCGTTCGAAAAATTACCATCGGTCTTATGACATTTTTCATCGACATTAGTAACTGTTTGTAATTATTTGAGCTTTAAAAATACGTAGGATTTTAGCATTCTGACTCAGAGTTTTAAATTATTATTCCTATTATAGACTTTTTGGATCTTGGAACAAAACCGTTCTCGCCATTTCTATTCGTGCTTTAATTTCTGGTAATTGGTCTAGCCATTGAGTTACCCACTTTCCAGGATATTTGGATTTCCTCACTACCTCTCTACGGAGGTATTTTCTATTATAAAATTTCCGCAGATATTTTCCTTCTTGACAATTATGATAAATTTATCTTAATATAAAGCACATAATATATATATATATATATATATATATATATATATATATATATATATATATATATGTATATATAATAAAAATGTTATTATAGTGCACAAGGAATTACAATCTGTTTGTGCATATGGTTTAATGAAATAAAAAAAAAGAACTAATTAGGTATAAGTAATGGTAAATATAATGTTACACTAAGTACTTAAATATGCAAATGATGAAAGGAATAAGTTATATCAGAAAATAGAGTAGCAAGTAAGCACGAACAAAGTCATTTAGTATACCAATCTATATTATTTACAAGTAATCATGTAATAATTTTGCGTTTTATCTTATTAAAGTTTTTATTTTTCATGTCAAACGGAAGCATGTTGTATATGTTTGGCACTATAGAAAAAAGACTTTTTTGACATTTTCCAAGTTTTACATTTTGTGTTACTGCTTCTTTTTAACAGTTTGCCCTAGTGTTAAATGCATATGTTGGAAAACTTATAAATGATTTGTCTCTTGATATGTATCTGATTACTGCTTTAACCTATAATTGATTTAATTTTAATACATTAGCTTCACAGAAAAGAGCTGTAGATGAATACAGATTAGGTTTTTTTAATATATATTTCTGGGTAATTACTTAAGGTTCTATAATTGTTTTATTTGTTGCTCCTCTACAGTAATGCAATAATTTAATATAGTTTCTACGAGAGATAAATAAACTAACCTTAGTAAATGATCTAAAAGTCTATAAACTGTCTTAGTTGGTAGAATTTATAAATGAGCTTTTTGATTTTGGCTGACACATATTATATATGCGCCAACCAATTCAGATTTGACTCAATAACTATTTCGAGATAGTTTATTTCTGTTGTGTTTTTTATTTTTAAGTAACATTCACACTAAAAATTATCTGAACAGTTATGATTGTGAATAGTAGGGCTATCTAGAAATTCAGATGTATACTTAGTTACTGAGAAACAAATAAAGTTATATTTGTTTGTATTTATTGTTAAATGATTCAGATCAAACCAGGTTTTAATTTTTTTTATGACATTTTCTGCTTTATTCTTAATTTCCTCCCAGTTGCGCCCTTTCATTAGAATGGCCATATCATCAGCAAAGCAGATCACTTCTTTCTCTTCATCCGTCAATAAATGGAGCCAATCATTTACATATACAAGAAACAAAATTGGTCCCAATACTGTACCCTGTGGCATACCAAACTCAACCAGTGAAATTTCACTTATACTGATAACACTCGAAGAGCTTAAGCGCAACGCCTCTTATGCCTATTTTATCTAGTTTATTGAGTAGAATTCGATGTGTCACAGTATCAAAAGCTTTACTTAAATCGAGGAATATGCCCATACACAACTTCCTCTCTCGAAAAGTTTTATTGACAGATTCCGTAAGGGATACATATATAGGGCATCTTCAGTGCTAAAGTTTTCTCTAAACCTATATTGATGCTTAGAAATTACCTTGTTTTGCTGGAAAAACTCGCGCGAAACTCGAAAGTCTTAGCTTTATGCATTATTTAATAAATTTTGAGAGCCTACTAGTCAAAGCAATTGGCCGATAATTATTAAGTCCTTAAATTTAAAAATCGGTGATATTATATAGCGTGTTTGAAGCAGCATGGAAATTCACCGAATTCGAAGATAAGATTTATTAAGTATTTTAGTGGTTTAAGCAAGTAAAGGTGATTTTATTTTAGATTGTTGACCGTGATTCCATAAAAACCGGGAGCAACATTGTTTTTTAGGTTTCTTAACGGATATAGGTTTAAAAAATATTGAATTTAAGCCGGTCCTTCTAATACTTGGTGTGCATTGATTAGGGCTGATTAGGGATATTTTACTGGCATTCCATTGCATTCATTAATTTGACTATTATTATAAAATAATTCATATCCTGTAATCTGAAAATTATTTTCATTATGAATTAAGTGAGTTTCTTCATATGTCGCTTAATTTTGGTAAAAACATTTTCAAATCTTTAAATCTATGAGATTGTCTATTTTTACGATAGTATTATTTGCAAATCGCATGTTACTTAAAACTTTTCTATTAATAAATGCTTCCTCTTTTGTGTTACTTAGAGTATCTCCAAAGACTTGTTCACTGTGCTGGATGGTCGTAAAGTAAAGAATAAATTTAATATCTCATATCAAAAAAATGTTTTTTTTTATAAATCGCTCGGATCCATCGATGTTATTTTTTTGTGAGGCATATTTTGCAAAAAAAAAATATACAGAGTATCTCAAAAAAGCTTTGCTAAAATTTTTTTTCTTTTTTAATTGCAACCTAATTTTTATTCCAATATAATAAATAACTTTCGATTGACCTTACAATTCTAAATATGTTTTATATAGCATGTGCTTTATCTAAGACCAAGCATTTTGAAGTTGCTTAAACTTTAAAACTCATTTAAAATTTGAAAACTAAATATTTCGGTGTAACTCCGTAGTAACAAAAGAGTAATTACTGTCAATAATTATTATCGTTGATAGTTCTGTGTTTAAACAAAAACACTCAAATCACCCGCAAATATCGCAATCGACAGTTGGTAAAATTAAGCAGAAGTTTAGTCAATTCGGTCATGTAGGAGATGTTTCTATATGTGGTCGTCCTCAAGTCGATAAAAATAAGCAGTTTGTGGTTAAAGATAATCACCATGTAGCATCTAGGCAGATAGCAAAGGACATGAATATTGAAAAAACAAGTGTTCTATAATAAGTTGTATACTACATACGAAAAAACCTTCTGCTTAATTAGTGGCGTCAATAGTAGCATCAATACATAAAACTATTGGTACTGGGCCGGTGTAAATCCACTTTGGATGTGGAAAGAACATACACAATTCAATCAAAAAATAAACGTGTATCCTGGCGTTCTTGGTGACATTATTATCGGGCCTTCCTTTTTTGAAGACAGGATAATTTAACAGGTGAGAGATACCTAAGTTTTTTAGAAGAGGAACAGCTTTGGATATTCTTTTTCTTCATATAGAGCATCTATATTTGCCACAGTATATCTATTTCAACAAGATGGTGCTTCCTCTTATTTTGCTGTGGAAGTTTAAACTTTTTTGCACGACACTTTTCCAAACTGTTGTGGATTGGAACGAGCGATGTTATTAAGTAGCCACCAAGATCACCCGATCTAACATTACAAGACTTTTTCTCTGGGGATACCTTAAAGAAGAGGTATTTAAAAGCCAACCGGCAAATCTAGATTTAAAACAACGCATCCGGCAAAAAAATACGTTGAATAACGTCCGAAATGGTTTGAAATGTGCAGCAAGAATTTGTAGATTGATTATTAGGCTCTTGTCAGTTAACTAACGGAGGATATTTTAAACATTTGTTAAAAAAAAATATGCATAAATTTATGAAGCTTTGTTTTGAAAATTATTTAATTTTTTTCCTTTTCTTCATGATCTTTTTTCAAATTTTAAAATTTGAATGAGAATAACTCCAAAACACTTTGACTTCCTGTATAATTTTTTTTTCGAGCGATTAAAATAAAAATTATGAGATATATATTTCATAAGACATATACAGGCGAATACTCCTTAAAATATTGACTTTTTCTGAAAACTGTTAAAGATTAAACTTCGGCTGCCTATTTTAAGTACTTATTTGCTATAATTCTATTATTAATATTACTTTATTTTTAATCTCGACACGTATGTCGCTAACGATGTTAGCATTGGGAAGTAAATTAAACTAAAACTACTTACAAATCTCCTTATATACTAATTATGTAACTAATAGAACGGAAAAAAGCAATGAAGCATGACCAAACAAATCTTAAACACTAAGTAAACTAGATAATTGACTATAAGGAATTAGACCTTTATCCTTTTCAAGAATGTTTTTTTGATTTTTAGATATTGCTAAACTTTCGTATGCATCTAATTTTCTATTGTTATTAACTGGTTTAAGTAATTTTAAGTTGCGATCCCTATACTGGTCACTTTGCAGTTTCGCAAAAATGTTTATTATTTACTCTAGGCTATTTAAATTTTTGCACTCAAGTCGACTATTTTTCTTATGAAAGCTAAAGCTGTCACTTTTCTATTCAATTTCTTTGATTTCCTCATACTTCCCGAGTATCTAATCTTCTATATGATCTTTAATTTTTTTTTTGAATTATCTGATTTAATTTTAGAAAATTGATGTTTTACGTATTACTTCCCGTAAAAGAAGAATAACATTTGTCATCAATTTCCAAATTGCCTTTCTTTCTACTTTCGGATTTTTATTTCCTGTTGCTGTAGCAATACTGTTGCAATAGCGCAATACTGCGCATACTGTTGCAATAATTTTCGATGAATTTCGAAACACATTGATAGATTTCAAAAATTTATATTTTCCTGATACTGTAACCTAATTGAACTGTTGAGTTGTCCTATATCTATAAATGTTTTATTGCATTCTATTGCAAGACTAGTTCAGATTTTTAAAAATAACTTTTATACTAGAAATAACTCGCTTATTATCGAAATTAATGTCGGCTACTGAATATGCTTTGACTAATTTAACAAAGTTCTTATATCTCTCATTAATCTGATTTCAAATAATCAGCTGTATCTGCTGAGTCTTGCTTATTTGCTGGATACATGCACTTCCACGACCTACCTTTTGATGGCTCAAAAGGTTTTCATGATGACGTAGTGTACATTTTGACAAAATTACATTACCTTGCTAATTCCTGACTTCTAAGCCAAATTTTCCAATAGATTTCTTTATCCCTCCTTGTCATGGCTTTTTTTACTAATTTTATAGCTTATAGCTTACCACAGTTAAACTACAAGTATTACCACGAGACTTTACTTCTCAAATTATAATTTTTTTTATCTAAAATTAACTTATTAAATAAAGTTGGGCAAATCCAACCGTAAAGTGCTATTTAGATGCCATAAAATCTGACGTGCCTCCACAGGGGCCAACTTTTAATGACTTTTACTAAGTCGTAAGCGCGAGAACTAAACTGGAATGACTATAATGTTTCAATGTAATGCCTATGACCTAAAACAAACTTTAATTGAAAATGCAAACCGACTAGTAGTGGTATTGTAAACGTACAACTTCATATATGCTTTGGCTTAAGGTGTACTGATAAAAGATGATTTATACACATAAAGTTTGGGCAAAATTGCATTTATTAGTAAATATTGTATGGTTATATACTCTTTGTTGGCATGGTATAAATTATCCGGTAATAATAAGCTAATTATATGTATTATAAGCTAATTGTATATGAATGTCTTTTGCTTTATTTATGAATGGTCTCTGTGTTCACTTAAAATTAAGAGAAAGTACGGAAAAAAAATCATATCGATAAATTCTAATAAAAATTCTTTTATATAAAGGTTCGTAAATTGATGATCTATTTTGTACAAAAAATAAACGAATTCCCATCAAAAATTCTTATTTATAGTTTTGCGGACGCCCGAGCCGATGATAAGGTAATAATCGATAAATATACTTTCCAAGCACGAAATCGGAGGCCTCAGCTTCTACACTTTCCGATAAAGAAAAGATCCCATTTGAATTATACATGATATTTAGGGTGTATTCCCAGGGTTGATACAAGTTTCCGGTGACAGGGATTTATCCAGGGATTTTATGATTTTGTAGTTTAGGGAATAACTAATAAAAGGACTTGCTTAGGTTTATACTTGAAAGAATTTTAAGCATCTAAGGTTAGTGACAAACCTAAAGTATACTAGGAAAAATCTTTTAGCTTAAAAAATGAATATCGTATCCATTTAAGTTATGCACACAATAATAATGATTTTTTAACATTAGTATATTTTCATCTACTATTATGTGGAATAATTTTTATCTTTTTTTTCATTTTGCTTTTAAAATAACCTATGTTTGTCTCTTAAATAATCATTTAAGTATTTTAAAATATATATATTTTAGTTATTTTATTAATGTTAATTGCTTTTTCATATTGAGGCTTCTAGAAGTTGACATGGAAATTACTTTTTTCACTTTACTTTTCCCTAATACCCCTTAATTATTATTTAAAGAATAATTTCCTTAAAAAACAAACTTATACAAACCATTAAATATAAATATCATATTTTTTAAATTATAGATATAATTTATAATTCTTAACAGAATAAAATACGTATAGGGTACGTATTTTTATATTGATTAATGTTACCTACGCCCAAGCTCTCCTTCTTTATTATTTCTTTATTCGCTTCTTCTTTACAAAACAATTCTTCTAATGGTTTTCTATTTTTATGAAAAATGCATAACTTTACTTTCGTAATAAGTAGCGACTGTAGTTATCCTTTTGTTTCCATTATGCTTTGCAGAAAAGAGAAATAAGATTGTTTTGCAAAAAGATTGTCCTTAATAAAAACTATTGTTTTAAACACATCATTTCTTTAGTTCGTTATCAAAAATGGCTTTTATTAGCGAAATGATCTTACGCTATAATAAAGTAAAAGTTTTGGATTTTTAATTTAAATCGTCATAACATGTACTAAAATAATAACTTTTTTATAAATATTTTTTACTCTATTAATTGAAATTCATCCAACCACAAATGATGAAAGTGTAGTTTTACATACATTTTAGTTAAATAAGATAAAAATTCATAAAAACTATTTATTATCAGTAAATATTATACATAGTAATAATAGAAACCTATTTTCTAAAATAAAGCCCAAGTACTTGTAGTCAAAAACTTTTATTAATTTTATTTAAATTAAAGTAAAGAAATATTTTTATATTATAAATAATATTAGTTTGTGCACTTACATATATTATTTATTATATTATATGAAATATATTATCTATTTTTTAAGCAATTTTTTTTAAAGATTTCTGTTGCCCAGCACTTGAAAGAAAAAGAAAGAAAGAAAATGTGCTATATTACGTAAGAATAATCTTGTGTACAGGCATCCTACAAGCTAAAAAAACAAAAATACAATTTCAAAAATTGACAAAACAATGAACAAAGTTAAATACAAGAAGACAACACTTTTTAATCATACTTGAATTAAAGATAACTAAATAAAACAATCAATTACTAAATAAAGGGAAACTTGTTGACAAAGCTAGAGAAGAAAAAAGGAAAAAACAACTTTCCAACATGTCCAAGGTTAAAACCTATCATTAAAAAAGTCATCCAGCTTATAATATGCCTTAGCCAATAAAAGCGTCTTTAATTCTCTTTTAAATTTCTTAACATCCGATATATGTCTAACACATAGAGGAACGTGATTGTAAATTTTTTTACTTATGTAAATTAATGAGTTTTTGGTAAGGAAAGGCGTAGGAATAGGTAGGGAAACATCATTTACACGACATGTCAAATGGCCAGTGTCAGAGGGTAGTTTGGGAATTTTGTGAATAAGAGCAGCTGTTTCTAAGATAAAGAGTGAAAAAAGACTTAGGATTTTTTCAGAAATGAAGAGGGGTTTGCAAGAATCTCTTAACTTAGCAGAACACAGGTATCTAACTACTTTTTTTTGAATAAAAAAGACAATGTTAAGTAGCCCCTTATTGGTTAAACCCCAAAAAGGCAAGTCATACCGAATATGAGATTCAATAAGTGAAAAGTACACTGAACGTACAACCACCCCTCCCAGCTCTTGTTTTGCCATTCTTACTGCAAAACATTTAGAAGATAATTTCTCAGCGAAATGTAAAATATGATCATCAGCAAACTGAGCCACCTTGCCCTGCAGTTTCAATGAACTCAAGTCATCCACATACAGTAAAAATAACAGTGGTCCCAACACTGAACCCGGGGGAACGCCGCATTTTAGGGATCTAGAAGCAGACAAACGCCCTGACACTGTAACCTTCTGAGTACGATTTGATAGAAAGGACTCAAGCCATCGCAACGCTACGCCCCTAAAACCATATTTATCGAGCTTAGATAACAGTATTCCATAATCCACACAGTGAAATGCTTTAGATAGATCACAAAAAACTGCCGCCGATGACTCTCCAGAATTCAAGGACACATAGACGCTCTCCAAAAAGCTAAAAACAGCATCATGAGTCCCTTTACCGGCTTGAAATCCAATCTGATTTGCAGACAAAATGCCATTATGATGTAAATAGGACAAAATTCTGCTTTTTGCAAGTTTTTCAACTATCTTAGAGAGGGTAGACAAAATAGAAATGGGACAGAAATTACAAGGCTGATCCAAATCTCCACCCATATGAAGAGGGATAATCATTGCCTCTTTTAGAAATGAAGGAAAAATGTCAATATGTAAAGAATTCTTTATGGCAGAAACTAAAGCATTTAAGGCTGAATCAGGCAAAAAGAGTAACAACCTTGAAGATATCCCACCAGCTCCAGATGATTTATGGTTGTTTAGGCGTTTGATTTCATTTTTTACTTCGGTAAGATTGACAGGATGAAAGAAAAATGAATGCTCAACCGACACTTGTTGAAGATAGTATAAGGGATCAATGTTACTATGAATGCCCTTGAGCAAGATATTAGGTATATCACAATAATAGTCGTTTAAAATGTCAGGTCTTAACTCCGGTTCAGATACTTTTCTATGGCAATGTCTAAAATCATTAATAATCGACCAACACTCTCTTTGCCTGTTTGATGACATATTTAAGCGATCCCTATAACTATAACTCTTTCCATATAATGAGATGAAAATAATACAGTATTATATGGCATTTTAGCAAGAATAGCTTCATGGTCGGAAATACCAGATGGGAGTACTGTGCATAAAATGTCATCAAAATTTGTACAGAAATAGTCAATTGTAGTTGCAGATGAAGAAGTTATTCGTGTGGGAGAAAGAACGTGCATTTTCAAGTCGTAAAAATTTAAAATACTTAAAAGAAAAGTACGTGGCAAGGTTTCATCAGTGTAGTTGATATTAAAGTCACCAGCCAATATAACTTTAGAGTGTAGGGACAACTGGGATAAAAGAGAATCAAGTTTGTCCAGAAACATAGCAATATCTCCTGTAGGTGGCCTATAAACACAAAGAATATATAAATTAAAACGCTTACAAAAAGAAAGAGAGAATTCAAAAACATTCTCTAACAGAAGATTATCATACTTATCAATATTATAAAAAATCGTTTCAATTGTTTGCCTAGCCAAGATCATGGTTCCTCCATGTATAGATTGTTGACGACAAAAATTTGATATAGGAACATAATCAGATATTAAAAAACATTCACTAGGCCTCAACCAGTGCTCAGTTAGAAGTACAATATCAGGAAAATTTTTATTTTTTGTTTTTTTTTTACATGAGTCCATCAAAAGATGAAGCTCATCCATCTTATTGCTTAGAAATTGTATATTAAGAATAAACATACTTAAGCTTTTCGAAGATCTAATTTCAATCTTACTAGTAGAATATGAACATAAATGAGATTCAACCTTCGTGAACATGTCTATAAAAAAGAAGAATTTAATTCACGATCAGTAATCAGTTCAGACTCATTAATTTGATGATTCAAAGACAACTTATTCAATGAAATATTAATTTTAAAATATTTGAAAATATGTGCTTGTAATAATGATGCCAAGGCTGAACCAAAGTTACTGGCGTGATTAGACTCTAAAATCCCATACAGATTAATATTATTTGCCTGAAAAGTACGATAAAGGGCCTTATTACTATTATAAATATCATTATGCTTTAAATAAGTATAAGGACTTTTAGGAGATTTTTATTTTTATCTTAAATATATTACATTCTTTAGAACAATTTTAGTTTTTTACAATAAGTGGGGCTTAGAATATGTTGATGGTATACGTAGTTTTAACTACATTGTTCGATGAAAAGAGTAACTATTTAGTTTAAAAAAAAAGCTATTTTTGCATAAAAAGCTAAGTTTTGTTTTTGTTTTTTAAAACTTTTAACTTGATTTTTTTATGTTATTTAAATAATGTATACAATTAAATAGGGATTAGAAGTAGCGTGCATAAATCTATATTATATTAAAAATGTTTACAAAAGATAATAAAGTATAATAAAATAATAAATAAAGAATAATAGAATTAAATCTGTAAAAAGTTGTGCAAGAAGGATTAAAGAAGTGACAAATTCTCTAGGATGTCAAAAGTACAAAGCGCGCTATAATAATTGTTTTTCATTTAAATTTAAATTATATCTTATGCATTTAAGTTATGCACTGTAGTGTACAAAAATTATATCTGTTAAATAAAACTACTTTATTATGTAAGATGTATATCTGCATATTTTTTAAAAAGTAATAAACTTAAAACCTATTTCTAGCAATTTCTTTGAACAGATTTTCTTTTTTAGATATCCTGAAATATTCATTGTCTATATATAATACTTTGCCACCATAAATTAAATACTCCGTTCAACTTCCTTGGTACATTTTTTGAATTATTTACTAATATATTGATCTCGAATACATTTACGGTGGCGCATTAAAAACGAAACAGAGACAATTACGTCAATTCCATTAGCTTTTTCAAAAACAACTCAGAGCCGTCGATTTAATTTATGAAGAAGACACTTATTAATCACAAAATTTTCTTATTGGTCTACAACCCCCTAAGAGCGGATGCACCAGCTCTAAAGTCTTAAATACATTGATACTATGATGTACTTTAAGTGAGTACTTAAGATTTAAGAATAAATAGATAAGATTTTCTAATTTAAACATTAAAGAGAAATTTAAAACATTTACTTTATTACTAATTAGTGTGGGTTCTTTGAAAAAATGATGCCAGGAATTAAAGTCAACATATCGATTGTTACACAATATAAGACCAAAAATAAGCTAGCTTCAAAATACTACAGAATATTTTAAATTTATAATTCTACATTTTTAAAAAATTATTGCAAAAATACTTAATGTACCTCCCTAATGACCTTAAGCATATGAAATACTAAAAATGGCCACTTCTCCATTCTTCATACAATAAAACAGATTTTGCTTAAACTGTTGCCGCACGTTCTGTTATACTTCAGGAATGGTTTGAAGGCACTACAATTCAGTTTTCTAAATCTTAAAATGAAATGAGTTTAATCTCAAAGCTTCTACTTTTTAAATGACCGTAAATAAAAAAGTCTATATATAATGAATTTTGCAATCGTGGATGCCACTTATTGATAAATGAAAAATGCATAATATGGTGGCGTAAGATCTTGCTGAAATATCAACCTACCTGTTATTTTGATATTATTATAACTGTTAATACTAGATAAATGGCCCAGTATAAAAACTCTAGTACATTTTACGTGACAGATTCTTAGGTAATAAAAACGAAGCGGCTAAATTAATCTCAAAGATGCCAGCCCAAACATTTAATTTTTGGTGTGTATCTCACGATATATTCTGGGATTGGCATCGGACTAATATTAGCACTTATGACGACTTACCATGTCATTTAAGAAAAAAAGAATATTCAATATAGGAACACGTATAAAACAAAACATTTGGATCGTTATTGTTTTGTTTGTTTATAACTTCTTACGAGATTTTCAATATTGCATTTGCGATTTAGCATTGATCCAGTTTCTCGCAATTTAGAAACAAGTTCTAGTCATACTCTCGTTGAACTTTATTATTTTTACCTTGCTCGTTAAATTATTTCGTTATTAGTGCGTCTATTAGCTTATTAATTATTTCCAAAAATAGTTCAATTTGTGATTTTGTGATTATAAAGTGTACCTCTCGTAAACAAAAGTGACGGGATCAATGGTTTTAAAAAGCTCTGGATTGAAGCTAGCTTTTATTGCCTGTTATTTTTGGATGCGGTATCCTTTAGGTATTTGCCATTTCAGTTGCACGAAAAATGAAATCTCGTTAAGCTCGAAACGGTCTCTTACTAAAATTTTATATTAAAACTTGCACTCTATATATATATTCATAAAACCTAACTACACAACATTAACAATATACATATATAAAATCATATGAAAATTTTCCATTAAATGACGACACAATAAAAGGCAAATATTATGCTAACTTCTCAAAATGCTATACAAATAGGTCCCTCGGTGCTTGTTTTTACGTCAGCGTAAACGCTATTATGTTGAATAGTATAATATTTATAAAGAAAATATGTGTTGCAGGAAATTTAGCCCAAAAGGTAAACCGAAGGCTTATTTTATCTCTTTGGTTTGCTTAGGCTTAGGAGAAAAAGATATTCATAATAAAGTAAATAAAATATGAATTTTGCTTCACATTCGGTATAAATAATATTTAATAAGTAAGTATTTTTACTTTTCATCACTGGCATATCTTTCTAATCAATATATTTGATACGTTTTTACTCTTAAACTGCATTGCTATTTTATTCATATTTTATTAATTCAACACTAGGGTTTTGAACAAATATTCCATAATAGTTATTAAGTCTCTGCAATTTATTTATCCCTCTTGTTTCTTCCCAAACAATAAAATACTTTGCAGGTGCCCGTATTTTGCGCAAACAAACTAAGAAACTAATTACACGGTCCGTTTTCTTCTGGTGGAAAAAATGGAAAATTACCGCCTTCATCGAGATTAATCTTAACGAATCTGGGACGGCGAGGTTCGTATTATACTGCAGCAGCAGGAGAAACGACTTTATCTTTTCTCTTTTGCGCTCTATCTCTGCGCTTTAATTCGGCCAGGTTTCTATTTTTTGCATTTTGAAACAATATTAGCTTATAAATTTTAAAGAGTTAGTGCAAAATTTTTGATTTATAAGCTAAAAAATTGCACGGTGTCATTTTTAGTTTGTAAATTGCATTATAAAAAATACAACTGAAAGAAATTACTGAGAAATTAAAATTTTGAGGTTTTCGTTAAAAAGTAATGATATTTAAATAAAAAGGTCTATTAATTATATCGATTATAATACGGGGCATTTCCTGGAGTAAGATCCAGTATGCAGTTCTAGTAGCTTGAGATCTATGCTTAAAATCAGTAAAATATTTCTATACACCTCATTTCTGACTTTAACTTGGTAAATAAGGGTCTTCATTCTGAAAATAAACGTGAAGTCACCGAAAGATAAACGGTTTATTGCCCACACCTAAGTCGCGACCCACCTACTTCAATAGTCATGAGCAACACTGCATTTTATAATGAAAAAAAAACCTCTAGTACTTTTTAAACATACTTAAATCAAAATTTTACAGGATGGTCATTTTATAATAGATGATAACTTTTTCTTAGATGTATAAATTATTTTGCAAAAAAATAAGTGAAAAGTAAAATGCCTTGAACCTAGTTTAATTTTTGTATATGGGATACCTTATATCAATCATACAGCCTTGGAGTTCAATAAATTATTTTTATTATTCGATATATATACAAATTTACTTCTTACTTTACGTACTTCCTTTTTTTTAAGATATTTAGTAAAATTTGTAATTTTTTTTGTATTTTAATAGACCTTTCATTTGATAATATGTAATACTTAAGCAAAATAATTTTAAAAGTGTTTTTTCTTTTTTGGGTCTTAAATAGTCTACATTTGAAATATTCAAGTTCAAATTTTACAATGTTTAATTTAAGTAAGCTTTGTCTCTTTTCAAATCCTCTATATTTTATATATTTTCATATTGTCTTTTTCGGTTTTCCGTTTATTTTTATTCAATATATTTCTGCCTGGTTTCTAAATTTCTTTTAAAAATTTAAATACTATTTTGCATATGCTCTAATACGTAAGATATTTATACTTCAAAAGTTATTATAAAAAAGAAATTAATATTTAGTTTCATAATTTTATTAAATTTCTTTACGAAGCTTAATTAGGCTATATTGATTAATAATGGTATACAGAACGACACAAATATTAAGATATAATTATAAATTTGGAACTAGGAACTCTTCAACTAATTTCCAATATTTTTCTCGTTGCATAAGGCTCACCACGTATAAGTAAAGATTTGGTGTAATAATTTTAATTATTCAAATTCATTATATCAATGAATGATAGTTCGGAGTGTGTTATATCTGAATCAATAAAAGTTTTGCTTTAGTACAGTCAACAGTACCCAACTAGGAGAGTACCAACCAAGATTTTTTTGTTAGAATATTGCGCAAATTAATGATGGAACTGTCATTATGCCTAAAAATGGCGAAGAGTATTATTTTACTGGGCAAAAGGGCTTAAAATAATATTTTTAAAAGAATTATGCGATTTCTTAAAGACTGATTCACAAGATTCACGACATGTGCAGTAGATATGCTAACAAGATACTAAAACACATATGAAGATATTTTAATATGATAGATATTTTAATTTAAAGAAATCCCATTACTGCTCGCCTTAGAAAACACAATTTTAAACCATTTAAAAAACAGGGTTGCAAGAGGGTAATATCATATAGGGAAAATATGTAACAGGATGATTAGCTACATTTTTCATAGTGATAGGAGGAACATTTCAATTTTAGTAAGTAATTGAATTAAACTCGAAATTATACCACTAATTACCCTCTGCTGTATTAAAATAAAAAGAAAATAATTTTTTAGTTGAATAATACACCGAGGTAGTACACCATAGGCTAGATAACAATAGATGTTTGACTAAACAATCGTTTTCAAATATGGCACAAGGAGATTTATTGCCAAGGTATTTTCTAATATTAAAATTAAATACTTAGCATGGATCAAATAAACAGATATATAAAAAAAATTATAAACTTTATAAAACAAATATGGCTGCTGATGCTACTAATAAGATAAAAAATTGATTTATTGTTTAATAATTTACATTTTAAAATAATATTTCATTATTGTACTAAGTGAACAATAGTGATTTGTATAATTTGTCCATAAAGAAAGAGATATGGTATGTACACAAATATGTTTACCATCGATTATAATAATAAAACGTTTTAAGGTTTATATCATTTTACCCATTGTCATTTAAGATTTAGCCATAAGAATTAAATATCCTATATACCTTTTAATGCACAAATCGAAAAAAATTAAAAGACCTTTTATTGATTGATTAGGAGTTATATAAATTATTAAAGCTTCTTTGCTTCTGCAGCCTAAAATGTCAAATGCAAGACTTATTTTGGGTGAAAAGTAAATATTTGGCATATAATAAAATATACATATAAATATTTTATTTCCAATACACATTGAGATTTATTATGAATTTCTAATGCACCAAATACTAGCTTACATATACCAAAATTAAATAAAATTAATCTTCGGTTAAGGCTAAAAAGCTTTCCACTTAAATTTCTATTAAGTGTTTATTAGATTCTAAAAAAAGATAGTGGCCTCTAAGAAAATATTTAATAATAATAATAATAATAATAATACGGTTATTATATCACATAATCAACTTTAAGTCGTAAAGAAGCTTGAAGCAAAAGAAAAAGTTCTTTAATTCTTTAGTTCGCAGGAAGTAAATTGGCTAAATCTTTAATTTATTTATATATTGAGCAATCGAATATGAAAAAGACCTCTTAAATAATTTTTTATTGTGCGATGGGATAGTTAACAGATCTTTTCGTCTAATGTTAAGATTAGGCAGATCCGTGCGAAATTTGACTTTTTTAAAAAAATATGGAGGTGTTTTAAATTTAGGAGTTTTAATGAAAAAAAAAACAGAATGTGTGTAAGTCTCGTCAATAGTGCATACTTAACCAGTTTGCATCAGTGAACTTATAAGATATGTGGTATCTTCTCCCTTCACCATAAATAAGCATTAGACAACAGTTTTGAAGCTTCTGAATCTGGTCGCATCAGAATAATCAAGACAGGGACCATAGATGGTGTGACAAAACTTCAATGATATTTTAATAAGAGAAATGCAGTCTAAAAAATTGCTTTAATAAAGAAATAATGCTCGGCATTCCAAAATAAATTTGTGATAAAATTAACCACTTATAAATTGTACAATTGCACTATGTTTATAGTGGACCACAATAAAATTATAATTGTTTTAACTGTTTTTCTGTTGCTTATGATAAAAACCATCAGATACAAAAAAATCCCAAAGTACCATATTATTATAAACAGAAACCAAAAAGAAATTTAGACGCCACGAATATTATAACCTAAATAATAAAATATTTTAATTATTCAGTAGTTAATTACTGTACCTTATTTACTTTTTAACTGTTTGTCGAGTTTAACGCTTACTTTGTGGCTCAAAAATGGAACTCAGAGGTCGCTTATTGGAGTTGGCTGCCGGTTCAGGAATGGTAACTGACTGATGTTCTCACTGGTGTTTTGACAACGTCTTCCTTATCAGAAACTCTGTTGGGCTTTCCTTCAGTCAGGGTTGATTTAAGATTTTTCGCCTTTAGGTCAGCTACAGTATATTCTTCGCTATCCACTTATTTTTCTTGATATACTCTCTGTGATTACTTTCTCTGGCCCTTTTTTGGTATTCACGTAAGATTTTACTGTTTTAAAATTCCTGTGGTGGCAATTCATGAGATATGTATATATTAGTACCCTTTAGCTCTCTGTAATTTTTCAGTAAATCCAACGTTAGCTTATAATTAACAAAGTCCACTAGAGGTGGCTGTTGCTTTCCCTCTTCTGCCTTTCTAAACCTTAAGAGATCTCTGATATCCTTAATGCGGCAATGGACTTTCAGTTTGTTGTTGACAATATCCAAAAATTTCTGAATATCTTCAGTTTCATTGACTGATTCTTCCAAACCATAAAAAGCAATACTATATTTTGTTGTCCTTTTTTCTACTTATTCCAATTTGACTTTTAGTTGTTTATTTTTTTTTTAAGTACTTATTTTTCAGACCCTAGTTTAGTGAGCTCTTCCAAAATCTCGGTTTTAAAAGCTCCAATTTTTACTTTGATCTCCTTTCTAATTTGAAGATTTCCCTCTTAAATTTTCTCGTTTTGTCTTACGATGTCCTGAATTAAATTGTATAAATCCTGATTTGTTACTGTGACATCCATATCTGATCGCCCCTATATTTTGTGTTAGTTCACGCTTACGCAGCCTTTAACGTACCTTATAAGTACTCGCTGTGCGAAAACTTCACGAGTAGTTTGTATCTTGTATATTGATTATCTGTATATAATATCTGTAAATACGGATGTCTCTACTAAGTATTAAAAATAAAAATCAACACAAATACACACTGCCACTTTAGGAAAGATCTAAAAGTCTTATCGATCTGTCTTGCATAGGGTTATCTAAAGCTTAGTAATTTACTAATATAAATGTAATATAACATCTTCACCAGTATTTTTATTATTAACCAAAAGTCATTAAAAAGTAGAATAAATCAATATTAAATAGTCGACTATATAGCAAAAAAGATTAGTTGCTTTCTACTCTAACACTATCCTCAAAAAACACACTTGGTAAAGTTTTCTGCCTTTTCTATTGCTTTATTAATATATTTACAGTAAAATAAAAAACTTAAATGGACATGATGCATAGTTTTTTTTAAGATCTTTGTAAAAAGTAAAAATGCGTTTTAATTTATTATTTTTTGATTTTGTAACCGGACCTGCCATATTGCTAATGTAAAAAATAAGTGTAAGAAAGTGCTTAGTATGTGAATACTCGCAGGTATCTAAAATTATTTTATGGGTCCATTTTTTGAAATATAATGATCATAATTTTTCTAACCTGAGGACTGTATTGATAAAAGTTAAATTAAATGTACATAGAAACTAAAACCTTTAAGTATGATGACGAAATTTTCTCAAGGGTTCTTGACTTTTAGCTTTATTAAAATATTTATATATCTTTTATAAAATATATAAGTCAATCTTCTTATTTATCTTCTATTCATAATCCCTTAGATATTTATTTTTTGCTTTTTTCCTTTCGTTTTTTGATTGCCTTGCTTTGAAGATCCCAATAAAGATGAACATGAGGGCAATTCTTGTTTCTTCCTACTTAATAAAAATCCCATTTCAAGGCCTTTGATTAAATAACCTATTCTAGCATGTTGCTAAAATAAATGTTTAAGTTATAAGTCCTGAATTTATCTATTTGAATAAGTATATAAAATAATATTAAATATAGCAAAAAATATTTAAAATTACTATTTATTTATAATCTTTTACATTTTAGTTTGCTGTATATGATAGGCATTTAGTAAGTACGGTTGCTTATGAACATTACTATAGTTTTCCATGTTCTATTCTTACGTTTCTATCATCGAATATACTTAATTATCATAGTCTAATGTCTGTGACATTTCAGTATTAAATTCCCCAATGTATAACATGTTAGAGAAATATATATGTTCAAAATGACAACATCAATCCATCATTAAGTTCATATTCCAATAATTATTAGTTAATATATCTACTATTGACAAATTGATGCCACACGCTGACATGGTTGTTTTCGCCATGTTGATGTGAAGTAAAGATAAATCTATGAGGTTTATTTGGAGCACATTTCAATTGGTAAGCAAATTTGTAAGAAACTAAAAGAAAATAAAATATAATAAATGAAAGAAATAGGCCTACATTTTAATCATTAACCCATAAATTACTTTTCAAGCTTTTAAATATCTTTTATCCGTAGATCTATGGAAATACACGAGTTGAATTAAACATGGCAAAACACAAGCCATCATTCAGCCACGCGAAGATTTATGCCGCTGCAAAAGGAGATTTTCTCCAAGATTTATAAGTTTGGAGAGTCGACATCCGTATTAAGGGAGACATGACGTATTTATATTTTTATCTTTGCGGTCTGTCAAATAACTAAGGAGCGGAATGCATTTTATTTAAAATGAAACTTTTTCATTTGACCTTTGTAGATCTCTGTTATATCTTAATTTCTATAAGTTATTAATACTTTTTTCATGGAATAAATCTATTACAAGTAATTTGTTGAATATTATGTTTATTTAGCAAAAATGTATTATTTATCAATATAAAATATGATAAACAATTTAAAAATAGTAACATTCTTGTACGAGGCGTAACAGCTATATCGGTTCACGAATGCCGTTTTGTGAAACAAGTTGATTTACTGTTTGGGGTCCTGTTGTAGTTATGGCAGATTGGCGTCGTAGAGCGTATTATTACGCACAGTTTTACCAAGATTTATGTTTTGCTATTCTGCCTGTGTTTATTTTGCTATATTAAGCCAAAATAATAGTTTTGTTTTGCTTGTGGAATATTTTAGAAATTATTTTAGTACCTTAATAACTTAGTGTTTTATTAAAGAAACCCTTTTTTTAAAATGAGGAATGCTTCCATTTTAGTTCATTTAATTTCATCTCCCATAGTATTTCTAAATTTGCTATAGTTTATTTATTTGCGGATGATATAATCCAAATCAATTATAAGTGATACAATCTAATTTAAGCATTGTAGCATAGCCTTTATGACCTTTACAGCTTTAAATAATACTTTGTCATAAATTTTATTAATTATTAAAATAGTGGAAATAAAACTAATTTTATGGACCCAAAACTGACCCAGATCTCCTTTGTCCCAAACGCAAAATAGTTCCCCAGTCGCCTCAACCCTGACTTCACTCAAAGTAACGAGGACTTCTCGACGTAACAACGGTCTGACCACAAAACACAGGAACACAGTTGTCTAGAGTTACAGTTGCGGAGGAGTAATTGACGAAACTGAGTATTCCCTACAAAACAACCGTATTTCCTTAATGCAAATAGGTTGGTTGTGTTACATAGAGAGCAAAAGGCCATCATTGTATAAAGCGATGTGTTATTAAGGGTCGAAACGGACGGTGCTGAAAAAGGACAAAGAATATGATAAGAAAAGAGCCCCTATACAATGTTAAAATACTGTTTAAAAGGCGTATTTAAATATTTAGCATAATTTAATAAATATTGAACTTAACATATAATAAATTTACAGGGTGTTAAATATTTGGATAACAATAATACAGCTTGTAAATCCTCGAATAATCTTAAGGATAAAAGTTTGTATCTATATATATCTTATGCCTCATAGATTTAAAAAAATGTTTGTCAGTGACCTCCGAAAAAAATGTTACGCTATTGATTTTTTTAGAAACCAAAGCTATTTTTCAATTCTCCTATTCCTTCGATTTTTTCTATTTTTGTTTTAATAATCCCGACTTATTTAGCAAAATAATTTATTTAAAATCTTAAATTTAAAGCGAAATGAAGATAGACAACAACAACAAGAAACATAAGCAAAATAAATATTCCAAAATATTTATAGTAGCTGTTTAAAATGTCCTCCATCCACATGTATATAAGCAATTACTCTTGGTCGCATTGACTTTTTATTTAGGCTTGGCAGTACACGATTATATCATTTCGTCCCTTTACTTTAATTTGAATCATCACTGTATACACTAAGCATTTTAGATACCTCCAGAAAAAGTATTTTAAACTAATCAGATCGAGAGGCAGCCATGACTGCGTTCCTTTGCGACCTAGCCATCGATTTCGATTAGTGTGATTTAAAAACGTGTGCACTTGTAAGCTAAAATGTGAGGGCATACGATCGACCTTCTTAATAAAAGGACATCTGCTTTCTTAATAAAAGAAAAACTAAGTCTTCAAGCATTGGCGGCAAATCTTCCAAAAGTTATTATGGATATTTCTTATTAGGTTTTGAAAAAATTAGCCTCTAACTAAAAAGAATTTGTATATCAAATTAAGGATTTTTCAGTACTTTTTGAAGAACTATCAAAAATTAATGCAAACATGAAAAATCTAGGTTATAATACCTGGACACCATTAGCAACGTAGTCTACTTTTTAAAGTTCCGGTTTCATGAAAATATTTATGAATACTATAAAATGTTCTTGAATTCGTTATTATTCAATTTGGATGTCTCTTGCATAGCACCTTGGTATAACGGCTTAGCTTGGTATGCATTTCCATCTACAAGCCATATAAAAAAAACGGCTACTTTATCTACGGGTACCTCACCTTTTAATAATTATTATTAAATAATATTTATTATCTGGTGTAAAAAGAAACATCGAAAATTATTACTCTTTTTCATTAGTCAGCCTACAAATAATTTTTATTTTGGTGGCTTTAAGAAAGTATTTAATGTGCTTTTACTTTTTTTTTCAAATATTCAATGTGATGCCTACGCAAATATCCCTGGTCAAAGAGGATAACTTATAAGTTTTTCTATCCAAAAAAATTCAGTCATAGTGGGTGTTATTTTTTGATATTTTTTAGTCAGTTAAAATCCCTTACGAACGTCACTGGAGACAATTTAATGAAAAATTTTGCATCGAAAAATGCCTAATGATAAAATAGTGTATACAAATTTTATAAAATTTTTTAAGTGATAAAAGCCCACTTAAATTAAGATTAAACATGTATCAGTATCAATAATCATGTATCAACAATCCTAAATGTTAAATAATTTTCTTATTATATTTTTGTTTTAATCTATACAGGGTGTTTATTTGAAAACTTCCCATCACGGATTTATCGAAAACCATTGTTTAAAAAAAAATTGTCAAGGGGGACAACTTTCTAACCTAAAATTACATCACCCCCTTTCACCCTCTGCCCCCCAGGGTCATCCCCTTAAAAATTTTAAATAGCAAGGGGTATCGAGTAATAGCTTGTTTCTTCGAAAAAAATAAGGTCTTTCGAAGTCTTTTATTTTGACGTTTAATTTTTTTAAATCGGTCGATTCGTTTTCGAGAAAATTAGAAAAATCTTTGCTCAGTTTTTATTTCAATAAGTGTACAAAACGTTGCCCGTTAGGGTTTGCCAAATCTACAATTCGTTTATAATTTAAAACAGAAACTACCAACATAAGCAGCAATTCCGAAAATTAGACGTGGAAAAAACTAAATAACAACCTGAATTTTTTTTCCACATTCTTTTCATCAACACAGATATCCTGGGCGAAGTGTATTTATTGTTATACCTGCTTAGTTAATTATAGTTGCTAAGGAAAATAAAGAATTTATTTTGCCGTCAGTTATATTTGTGACAGTCTTGGAATAGTGAAAATTCATTTGTTGAATTAAAGATTTTTCTTCCAAATGGTTTACATACTAGCCAAAAGAGTGGAAATTATTTTAATTTATGGTGCCCAAAATCAACGTGCTCGGTAAACTGCCGTCACGTTTAACGCCAGACATCCGGAGAAGATAACTTCTCATAGGTATGTTTTGGACCTTGTTACTAAGTTTACTGAAACTGGATCTATTGCAAATAAAAAACGTGATCATCGGCGAATTTTGGATGCCGCTCAAGTTGAAGTTTTGGGTCATTTTGGAATAAATCCTAATACTTTATTACGCAAAATGTTTCCCGTTCGGCAATGGCTAGACGACGAGTTTTCAGATAAATTGATAGGGCGAAGAGGGCCTATAGAATGGCCTGCTAGATCTCCTGATATAACGCCGTTAGACTTTTTTCTATGGGGTCATTTGAAATCTATTGTGTTTACTCCCCAACCTGAAAGTTTGGATGAACTTCGTCAACGCATTATCGACAGCTGCCATGATATCCCACAACATGTTTTTGAAAATATCCGTCAGGAATTTGAACATCGCCGATATGTTTGGCCAAAAACGGGCAATATTTTGAACACTTATTGAAATAAAACTGATATTATCATGTTTTTGTTTTCTACCTGAACAAATTAGGATAAACAAAGATTTTTCTAATTTTCTCGAAAACGAATCGACTGATTTAAAAAAATCAAACGTCAAAATAAAAGGCCTTTTGAACAAGCTATTACTCGATACCCCTTGCCATTTAAAATTTTTAAGGGGATGACCCTGGGGGGGCAATGGGTGAAAGGGGGTGAGAGGTTTTCAAATGAACACCCTGTATAAGTTTTGTATACTAAAAATATTGCAAAACTTTTAATTTTAAAACGGTTAATTTTCTAAATTTTTTCAAACAAAAAAAGTAGTAAAGTTAGTGTCATGTTTATTTAAGTTATGCATTGAAGACTAAAACTACTTAACTGCTGCTTACTTCAAACTACATGACAAGTCTAAGAAAATGCTAAAAAAGTTTTTGTTTTTATTAACAAATAAAGGAAATTGTTTAAATAAAAGAGTTATGCTAACCCTTAAAAATATAGGTGCAGATATATAGCATAACCCTGTATAAGCTTAGACTAAAAATATATATTAAAATATAGCTCTATAAAAAATATTTTAAAAAAGACAGACTAAAAACATTAAAAATGTTTTTAATGATTCAAATAATTACCCTTTAATAACTTGGTGTTATATTGTCACTTTATGAGTATAAACTCGTTACTATTATCGTGTTTTGTAAACATAATAATGAATCACGCGAATCGTGTTCCAAGTTAATATGCCACTCTGCGTCTAGCAAATATCAGATATTAAATGTCAAGTTGGATTTAATATCGAAAATTAATTATTCAAGTTTTACAACAAAATTTGTTCTTTTTTCATAAAGTAAAATAAAAATAATTATTTTGAACCAATTAATAGTATTTTTTATTATTTGCTTTTGGCGAGGCTTAAACAGAGATATCTTTTATGGTCCTAAATAAAAACTAATGCAATTATTTAATAAAAATGATTTTTAACTTTGGTAATTTCCTCTCTAGTTTAGTAATCTTAACCACAGGAAATAAAAGATTTTTGTTAAATAATAAATTTATGCCACTTTTTCATTAAAAAATTACTAAAGAAAAAATTTGCACATTTATCTAAGCTAATATCAAAAAGCTGGCTTTAAATGGAAATATTTTTTGCCATTAATAAAACAATAAACAACAAAAACAACGCATTATTTGTTGCAAACACCTGCTATATTTTATATACTCACCATAAAAAACCCGATTCATATTCATATTAAAAATATTACTTACATTAAATCGTAAAACAGTTTTATTACTAACTAAAACTTTTTATTTTATTCTTAAGGTGTTTCGTTAACCATGTTAACCTGTAAACAGCAAAACACGTGTCGAGAATAAAATATAGAGTTTTGGTTGGTAAAAAAGTTATATTATTTGAGTATCACCCGAGCGCGTTTAACAACAAGACTAATTCTTACATGTATACAATGTCTATTTAGGTTATGCATTTAAGAGTAGAAATTAAAAGTTACGAAATTAAAGTTAAATATTAACAAATATATCTTTGTAATAATAGTTGCAATATTTTTTCTTCAAGATACTAAAATAGTTAGCATTAGACGTAGTATAAAGAGTGTAAATAAGTTTAATCTAAATCCTACAATAAAGTTTTAAATAGTAAATATAACACTCTGTGATAATTAGAAATTAATAATTATTAAAGTTATTTTTTTTAAAGAATCTTTAGAAAAAACTCTTCTTTTTTCTAAAGGATTTCTATTTAAATCGACATTAAAAATCTCGTTTCAAATGGAAATCTTTCTTTCTATGAATAAAATAATAAACAAAAGTGCAACACATTATTCTTAACAAACGGTGCGTAATAATGTGCTGCATGTCACACACCTGCCATAACTTTGCTCTAGAAATTTCAGGACCTGGACGATAAATCAACCTGTTTCATGAATACTGCATTCTGTGTAGAACCTATTACAGCCTTTATTGCTAGCTAACACTTTAAAATTACACTGCGTGTTTAGCATGATTTATGCGTAATTTTTAGCATCCTTGAATGCAGTGATTCTAAATATAAAAAATTTAATTTAATTACTAAAATTATTTTTATACAAGTAAAGATACCTGTATGGGTTTTCTTATATTCTGTTTAAATTTGTAGGGACCAAATTCTAAACAGAACATAAGGCAGATAAATAAAAATATAAAGTAATAAATAACAATAGTTTAAACATCCTATTATTTGAAAGCCAATAAGGACAAAACTAGTTTTTTCACTTTTAAAGCATAAATCTTCAAAATCACCTAAAATTATTCATGACTTATTTTTAAGTAAATAAAATTAATACCAAATTCTTACTTGTTTTGGGTATGTGGTCACCAAACTAAACTCATCAGGTGTTTGGTCTATTGAGTCAAAATATCGTGAAAACCGTTAATTATTTGTTTTTAATGTGGCTCAATCTTTATTGATTAACTATATCACTTATATCATCATAGATCAGATTATTTATATTACCTATAATTGCCTTCACTACTTAGAATTCAATACTATTTTTTAAAACATATTTTTTTCTTTAAATAGCTTATATGATATTGATATCATATTTTATTACGAAATATGTGTTCTATATTTGCAAGACAATAATGACAGTTAACTCTTTATTATTTGGATTTTTAATTAAACAAGACAAAGTTGATAAAAGAGCAACCTAAATTGCACTTTAACTAGTTCGATAAAAATTCTTGGTTTTTATGATAATACGTCTTCAATCATAAATTGATAAAAAAATTGAATCATAATTTTTAATAAAGGTTTTTTTCCAAAATCTGAACTTATCGGTGGCCCCAAAGCAAAATCCTCTAAACTAATATTGTCTTCGTATTTTCTGTATTTATGTATTACTAGACAAAATATAAAATTTTCTATTTTAAAAGTTTTATATCTTAAAATTATCAAGTTTTAAATGAGTAAGGTAAAACATAAGTACTAAAAAAATTAAATTATAATTTTGCGATCAAATTCATAGTTTATAACACTAAATTCACCTGCAAAAAAACTAATATAAAATCATAAATTATATTTAAAACCCACTTTTTAACTTTTTTAGGCCTTATTACAAAAAAAAATTATTTTGAGGAAGATAAAATCGAAGAATCTATTCCCTATTAATTAAATGTAAAATTATTGGCAAAAAAAAATTTTAGTATTTTTAGGATAAAAAGATTATACAGGGTGTCCCAAAAGTAGACGTCCAAACGAGAGGAGGTGATAGAGGAGATCATTTGTAATCAAAAAAACCCTATATACTATTATCCGATTGTTGATGGTTTAAAAGTTATTTCCATTTTTCTCATTTTTGTAAAAATCGTTTCATGCATCATGCACAAAATTTATTACAAAAATATCATAATTTATTTGGATGCATATTTGTTTCTTTCACTAGTATGAAAAAAATAATTTCTCAATATGTTTAATTTTTATATAAAAATTATTTGCCTTTTAAGTGTACCTGGCAGAAACAAATTTACTACAAAAAGTTAAAAATTATCAGGAAAAGTTACTTATTTAATGAAGATTCTCATATGGTGAAATATTTTCAGATAAGTGATACGAGTCTTTTTTGATTGACATTTTTATTAAAATAATCGTTTTTAGACAAAAATCAAAATATTGTAATACTAAATAATCTAATTCCAAATAATGAAAAAAAAAGAATTTATTGCTATTAAACATCACAATAAATGTTCAAAATGTGAACCACCTGTCCTAATACACATTCGGCAACAGCGGATGAAATTACTTTTTATGCGCCGAAAGGCTCAGTCATTGTTGGTAATAACGTTGGCCGCTTGTCTTATTTTTCTTCGCAGTTCTACTTCAGTCTGGCTTTCATTGATAAAAACAAGTTCTTTGAAATATCCCCATAA
Source organism: Anthonomus grandis grandis (assembly GCF_022605725.1). Classification (NCBI taxonomy): domain Eukaryota; kingdom Metazoa; phylum Arthropoda; class Insecta; order Coleoptera; family Curculionidae; genus Anthonomus; species Anthonomus grandis. Next base: position 24,492,382 of record NC_065548.1, on the reverse strand, counting down.
AAAAAGTCTAAGAGGTTCAGGTCAGGCGAACGCGGCGGCCATTGGATGGTTCCGCCCCTTCCAATCCATCGATTATTAAAAGTAGTATCAAGATGTTGCTTTACGATTCGGGCAGAGTGAGCAGGAGCTCCGTCGTATTGTAGCCACATGTCTCGCCGTGTTGCTACAGATACGTCTTCAAGTAAATCGTTCAAGTTATGTTGCAAGAAATGTAAATAATTTTCTCCGTTAAGTCTTCCTGGTAGCTCGAATGGTCCAATTAATTTGCCTTCAATGATCCCTGCCCATAGATTGACTGAAAACTGATGCTGAAACCGATAATTTCTCACTATATTAGGATTAACATTGTCCCAATAATGCAAATTGTGTATATTAAATATCGCTGTTCTTTTAAAACTGCTTTCGTCACTCCATAAAATGTTTAAAAAAAAATTAGAGTCTTCTCTAATACGCTGCAGCACTTCCCGACAAAACTGAGTCCTTTTTTCATAATCAGTGGGCAGAAGTGTTTGAACACGTTGCACATGATAAGGATATAAGAGTTTTATTTGTAAGACTCGATGGACTGTGGATTTGGGAAGTCCCGAACGTCTTGCTATGCGACGAACACTTGTTGTTGGGTTCTCTGTTGCAAATTCCACAATATCATCTTCATCGTTATCATTTCTAGGTCTTCCTACTCTCCGTGGCTGACCAGGAATGATGCCTTCCAAGTAACTTTGATGCACATCTATGAAAACTCTATGTCAGGATAGCGATTTCGACCGGGAAAGCGTCTTTCATATTCTCGGGCACCACCTCGAGCATTTCCATCACAAAGCCCATAAACATAGTGCATTTCTGCATATTCGTGGGTACTATAAGCCATTTGTGAAGGTTTACTTGTAATAGTAGCAAAGGAGTTAAAACACGAAAAACTCCGAAAATAGAAACAGCAAACAGTCTAAGTATAAGAAATAAAGCCTAATTTGTTGAAAAACCAGAAAGAAACTAACTACATTCGCGACAGGAAAACGGTATGTTGATCTTAAAAATTATTTGAAAAAGTATGTTTAGTTTTCTTATCATAAATATTTGACCGTAAAAAATCTGCATAAGTAAAGCAACTTTTTCTGATAGCTATTTATCTTTGGTCGAACACGTGCTTTGTAGCAGCATCAATTCAAACGCAAAAATGTGTATGTAAAACTTAAACACATTGGGAAATTATCATTTTCTAAGTAGTGACAGAAGCAATTGTCTTGCATGCAATTATTACCTATGAAAAAGTACACTATTTAAGGCAACATTCTTAAAATAGCACGCAAATACGTGAGGATATTCTTTCTATGAGTTCTTTACAGAATACATGACACTATTTTTATAAAAAACAGAAAAACGGTGATTTTTAAATCATCAACAATCAAATAATAGTATATGGGGTTTTTTTGATTGCTACTGACCTCCTCTATCGCCTCCTTTCGTTTGGACGTCTACTTTTGGGACACCCTGTATATTAATATTAAAATACATTAGGAAATAGAATTTTTTTTTATTTGTTTTATGTTGATAAACAAAACATAAACGATTTTAAAAAAGCTTCCGAATTAAATGTTTTATTTAATAACAGATAAAACAAAATAACATGTGATTTGGGCCTTTAAACCATTTCAATAACTGTAAAAATAAGAACCTTATAACATTGAAGCTGATAGCAAACGAATTTATAACTTTGTACTTATATAAGGTAATATAATCTCTTAAACCAATTTTTTAATATTTTTAAGAATGTCAATAAAGTAAAAAACCCATTTTTTACTCGTTTCGGGTGTTTCCTTTAAATAATTGCTTAAGTATTTATTTAATTTTTTTTTAGGCTTTTTTCTTGGTGGATAAATCGTTTATATCGCTACCGAAATAAATAATTTATTATTTTCAAGTCGTTTAACAATAAAATATTTAATTTTTAAACTTTTCTGGACTTTTAATTAGGATAAATAAATATATTATATTCTTTTAATGTTAATAAATTATTTAATGAGCAAAATTTTATGATATAAAATTTAACATTTAAAATAAAATTAAATAATTAAACAATAAAACTAATATAACTCAGTACTGAGTTATAAAAAAACTTATGAAAATAAATATTTGATAGGGCAGAAAAAAAAACATCTTAAATTTAGCTTTTAACATTTTAGTTACAATTTATATTAAAATCTACTCATAATCCTTCCGTATATGGTGTAGTTAAGCATCTTTTGTAATTGATTTTTTTGATTTACAGCTTTTGTTTTTATTTAATATTTTCAATATTTAAATAAAGAATTTTTAACTATGTAAAAAAAATAAAAATCGCATATTTTAATTAAATTAATAAACCAGTAAAACTCACTAATAAAATCATATTTCATTTTGCATGGACATTTTTTAGGATTAAATTGAGTTTAATTAAATATCTATATTTTTATTTATTCGTTCAGTTTGATCTAATTTGTAGAGTCGAAAATATTACGGTATTTATTTTTTATTTTTTTATATTCGCGACAGGGAAACGGTATGTTGATCTTAAAAATTATTTGAAAGAGTATGTTTAGTTTTCTTATCATAAATATTTGACCGTAAAAAATCTGCATAAGTAAAGCAACTTTTTCTGATAGCTATTTATCTTTGGTCGAACACGTGCTTTGTAGCAGCATCAATTCAAACGCAAAAATGTGTATGTAAAAATTAATCCTTCCGTATATGGTGCAGTTATGCATCTTTTGTAATTGATTTTTTTGATTTACAGCTTTTGTTTTTATTTAATATTTTTAATATTTAAATAAAGAATTTTTAACTATGTAAAAAAAATAAAAATCGCATATTTTAATTAAATTAATAAACCAGTAAAACTCACTAATAAAATCATATTTCATTTTAGTAAAGGGAAATAAAATGTAATATTTTTAGCAGCAAAAATTGGCTTGTAATTAACAACCGTTTTAAGCGAATTTCTTGTTTGGTAATATTACATTTATTTATGATTTTGCATGGAAATTTTTTAGGATTAAATTGAGTTTAATTAAATATCTTTATTTTTATTTATACGTTCAGTTTGGTTTAATTTGTAGAGTTGAAAATATTACGGTATTTATGTTTTATTTTTTTGTTGTTTCCATCTAAATATATTTAAAGATAGAGTGGCTCCATCATGCACTATGTTTCAATGGTTTAAAAAAAGTAAATTTGATTTATTGTATTATCCAAGCAGAAAAAAGATATGCAGGATGGTAGGAAGCAAAAAGTAGGTTTTTTTATGAAAAGACGAATAAATTGGTATTTGTAGGAACCGACATAAATTATATTGTTTTTAAAATTGGTATGTTTTTTTTACTCGCGAAAATATGAAAAACAAATAAGTTAACAAATTTAATTTTTTTTAAAAGCATCCGTTTATTGTTAGGAAGAAATAAATAGCTTCACCATTTACCTGTCTTTGTGTCTCGAAGGCTTCATGTATTTCATAACTATTTTAATTTTCCCAATCTTCAAATCCGTGTAAATCTGCAAGAAAACATGCTTACGTTTTCTTGATTAAAAAAAATTCAATCAGTTACAAAATTAGGCAAGTTGGGAAAGTATAGCCCAAAATACTTACAAAACCAAACTAATCTCTGAAACAAAGAAAAATGACTATCATCTTTAGACGAAAACATTAAATTCTTGTTTAAAAATAAATAAGAAATTAATTTAAGCAGCAGTACTAGAACTAAGAATAAAGCATCTAACAAAAGCTACATTGACTTAGTCTAGATTAAAAAGAGATGCATTTTATATATAAAGCATTATATGAGAAGAATCTTTTATATTAAGGTCTGCCAAACCAAGGTTTTGGGTTTAAAAATTAATGTAATAACTTAAAATGGCACGTCCAAGTCACAAGTTGTTAAGACAACGATTTGGCTTTATTTACTAAATACAAAACGTCACCTAAATTAACAGAAAGATGGCTGACAAACGGAATATCAAGCAATCGATTAATCATTATTTGTTCTCTTTTTAACTTTACACTTTGCCTCTTGTTAATGTAAGGCCACTTTGGCACGTAAGAAAGAAATTAACCGTACCAGTAGAGGTTTTGTGGGGTAGTATAAAAAATTTATTTATTATGTTTTTCCTGCGAACACCTTTTCTTGACAGAATTTTTTTTAACAATTACAGATGTTTTAAAATTTGATAGTACCTTATATATGTAACAGAAAGGCTTAACTGGGAAACTAGGAATATTAACTTTATTGCCCAGTACCTTCCTTTAAAATTTGTTGTTCATTTCAAACATTTCCATTAAATCTGACACCTTAAATTTAAGATATTCTTTAAGATGTGTTTATTATGTGTATTTTTTTCATAAAATTATTTTTTACTGCGCGTTTATTTGATGCTAGAAAGTCTGGATAAAATCTGCCCACCCAGAAAAAAAATTTACCCAGAACGAAATTCAGTAATTTTTTGATCACAGTCCTAAATGACTTGCTTAAAACGTCATTTGTTTGATGTTTCTTCGATTTTAATATAAGAGTAGGATGAAGAAATGTATATTTCTTTGACGTAAATGACTTATTTATTAATTCTTATAGGGCATTTAAGTAGAGATCATTACTACTTAGAAGAAATATGAAATCCCTCTCTTAAATGTAAAAATTACTTTACAATGAAAGAAACACTCAAAAAGTAGGGAATTTTCATTAATCTTTTTGTCATTAATGTAAACACAATAAATTATAAAGTTAAACCTATAATGAAGCTACTAGCTCTAATTTAATTAACTTATCTGGTTTAGTTTCCGTCCAGTTTATTAAAGATAGTTTTAAAGGTCAATACATACAAATCTTTTTGACATCATTTTTCTGATTTTTCTGTTTTTAATCAGTTGTGATAATGAAGTAGGGTGGAGTGTAGAGTGTAATCTTAATATTTTTTACGTTCGTTTAGGTAGTTCTAGGTTTCCATATAATACGAAAAAAAATTTATGAAGGATTTTTAAGCAAAGATAAACATGCAATTAAAGATAAGTAACAAACATTCTAAGAAACATTTACTCCTATTACCCAAGAAAAGCAAACGATTTAAATAAATGTTATCATATATTAAAGAATTAGAAAAGCTTCCAACCTGAGCAATTCCATTCTAATCAAAATTAATGCGTTGGTCGTAGAGAATAGATGAAAAAACAGCGGTTGTGCCATCAAAAGAAACTCTGAAAAAAGGGAACAGTAGTAAGAGCTGGCTACGGCAGCAGCATTATAATAAGCTTGCTGATGTGGAGCTTGTATACCAACAGCAATTTGTAAAAGGCCAATTGTGTCTTTCTTTGTGAAATATAAATATTTTGTAGCTGAGGCTTATCATTTTTAAAAAGGGTAAAGTAATAATAAGTCAGCAAAAATAAATTATTGAAACAAAAATTTTGTTTTAAATACGCCAAATGAGAACAAATTAATTATTCTAGATGTTATTCTGATGAGTATAGTAGACAGAGACTACTATCCAACTGATAGTGAGCTTGTATGATTATCTAAATGCAAAATAATGGAAAGTAAACAAAACTGTGGCTTATGTCTTTTTTTGCTGTAATTTTAGGTGAGCATGTGTCCTAAAAAATTTGAAAAAAGAAATTTTGGGTGACCAATAACCAATTTGTATAAAAACAGAAAAATTTAAGTTAGCAGAAGCTTATAGTTACATACATATTGTATGGAAACTTGTTGCTATCTGAAAAAATTCAAATATCGGATTGACCTTCCCGATCAACCAATTTGAACCCTGTAGAGAATTTTTAGCCGCACTTGAAAAACCAAATAAGAAAAAGAATCATTAAAAATCCAGAATATCTGTGGCTAGTTTTGCAGAAAAAAAATTAAATGAATAGTAGTTTTTTTTAATTTATATTTTAAAAATGCATTGCTCGCCACGGTAAGTAATTTTAAAGACTATTGATAATCAAAAATGTGTTATAATATTTTTAAACTTGAGTGGCAGAACGCATTGCTTTAAATTCTGAAGGAAAATTATAATTTATTTTTATTTAAGTTATATTATTATTATTATATGAAAATATATTAAATCTATTATTATTAGTTTGATAGTAAGTTTATTTCAGTTTTTTTATAATTATATTAAGCATATTTATTTAAGAATAAATATTGTATATAAAAATTTAAAATGTCAGTAAAGCTTATGACATCCTTGTCTCAGCACCCTTAAGTATAACGTTATCAAATTATGTAAATATGATTTAAGGAAATCTTGTTAGATAAATATTAAATTAAATTATGAAAAGATACTTTTCAAAAAATATATATCTTTAAACTATTTTTTATGTAAAAACATAAGTTAATAATAATTAGAGTTTTTAAGTTTAGCTGAATATGGGGCTAAGTAAAACTACAACTTTCAATTTTTCGTTTTTGCCAACTTTCGCAATTAAAAACTCCGAGTTAACACTGAATAATTATAATGCCTATAATTGCATAATTAAAATGTTAGTTATTGAATAGGCATTGTACATATTTTATTTCGCGGACACTGTCTACTTATATGCGCATCTAACTTCATCTAACCAGAATTTAAATATTTATACGCTTTTCTTACATTATAAAAATTACAAATTACAATTAAAGTTTAACATTTAAATCTTATACCTTTTAATTATTTAATTTCAACTATTAGTTTTTTAATGTAATTATCGAGTAATACTAGTAATAATAATATAGTTATTTAAATTGTTTTATAATTCTTTTACTGATTGTGTGTTTTTTATAATAGCGCCTTGAAGTAGGCAAAAAACTTGCCATAAAGAAAAAAATTTAAAGGCTTGGAGTTTCATTTTAATACCAGTTAAACTTAAAAACTTATAAGTATTAACAACTAAAAATATTTCATTTCAATCCCTTTCAGCTTTCAAAAATTAATAATCAAATTAAAATTCTAATTGTAGGTGGTCAAAATTATAAGTAAAATCTGTATTGTTGTGACAAATTTATAATGAGTTACTTATTTTATTAGGTATTATGTCACTTATAGCAAAAATCAATTTAGAAAATACTATCTCACAAGACCAAAAATTGAAAAGAAGAAGAAAATAGACTTATTTACGTATTAAAAAGAAATATGAAGTTAAATCTTTAATTATACCTTTCGTTATACTTAATTTAAATTCAATAAGTTTTAAATATAATAATTTACTTGAGGTATAATAGATTTTTTTATATACCTAGAAGCTCAGGTTTAATCTATTAATCTCTGAGCTCGTTTCTTCTTTTCAATATCCTACCTAACTTTGTTATGAATTTTAGAATTAAAACCGATAAACAATCTCATTGTTGTTTATCAGTTCTAATTCTAACATTTATCATCATCATATAACATCAGACCTACTTTTTTAATAAAAATTTATTTAAACCCTTGATCCTTTACATATTTTTGGTAAGAAAATTTTTTGTGTAGTTACTTATGCTTAACGGCTTAAAGGCTGCGGCTATGGTTGGAATTGAAAATAACGTACTGATCCCATCTTTTTTTTTACTTTTACCTAAAATAATGCTTATCTGTCATTGTGACAGTTTCTTATCACATTTTTCCACGATGTCCAATAAAAATTTAAATATTTAATATTAAAAAAAACAAAAAAAAGTGAATAGGTCTATTTTCTTCTTCTTTCTAATTTTTGAGCATGTGAGATGGTATTTTCTAAATTGATTTTTGCTATAAGTGACGTAATATCCAATAAAATAAGTAAATCGCCAAAATTATAGTTTCAAAATATGTTTAGTTTGAGTTATATTTTATATTAAATAAAATAATAATCATTATGAATAATATTTTTGAATTTAGTTCTGATAACTCATTATCAACTATCTTATATGAAATATGCAAATAAATTAAACATTAATGAAATGAACAGAAATTTGACCACAATAAAAACATGCATTTTAGTAAAATCAAAATATAGGACTTTAATTTAATTTAATTAGTAATATAATTTAAGCTATCCTACACCTATAATTTTAATTTTTTTTTTATTTACATAAAAAAAAATAATTATATGGAAAAAATTTAATACTGCAATAACACACTTAAGAACATTTAAAATTTAACCACTACTATTATGACTAACTTTACATCATACGTATTTTAGTAAAAATAAAGAGGAAATCTGTTTAGAATTAAACCGTCACAGAGAAAATAGCACTAACGCAGAAATAATATTGAGAATGGCGAAGCAAAATCCTGCTTTTATTCTGTGCAGCAAATTTGAAATTTAAATGTTGGCTGCCGACAAATGTATTGACTCTCGCTAGCAATTTGCACGTTTGAGAAAATTAAATAGCTGGTAACCATTTTAACTATTTTGTTTTGCATGGGTTAATTGTTAAAGAAAATAATAGTATATGTTTCATTGTGTCATGCGTATTTTTTTTTATTACAAGTATCGCAATTTTTTTTATTCTTCTTAGACGAAGGAAAATTTTAAGTAATATTTAAATTTATTATGTTTGTCATATGAATTATTACCTTTCTTATTGCCTACTTGATTATTATTATATTAATTAGTTAACAGATCAATTGCTATTACCTATTTTTAAATACTATCTTAACCACCGCCATTTCCCTAAATTAGGCAGACATGTTAGTTTAATAATAAAGTGATAAGAAGATGTATGAGTATAAGACGAACTCTCAAATGATTTATATATAAATCACTTTACTTGTGAGTAGCAGAAAAAATAATTCCCTAACTAATATTTATAGCTATGTAAAGCCTCTTATTACTAATTACTATGTATTATATTAAAACCTTAGTACTCTATTATTAGCTTATATATTAAATTACAGTAACCTGTTTTAATTAGACATTGAGCATAATAGGTGTACAACATATTCTACATCAAACCTTAAATTAACTCATAATCTAAGCATGTTTAAAGTTATTACTGTTATATAACTTTTGATGATGTTTACCAAACGTAGCATGAATACAACAGTATTAACAAGATTCTGTTAGAAGTTTGCCTGGTGCATTTAATTAGAACTTTAGGCATCTTAGATGTGGTGTATTAACTGGTAAAGTAGAGTATAACGAAAACGACTTCTTTGCACAAGGTAAAATCTTGAACATTATAAAGCATACAAAGCGCTATGCAAAATAATATTTTTTTTCCATAAATTGTGTGTTAAGACAAGTAGTAAACGTAATTTTTATATTAAAGGTCTACACATAGGTTTAAGCGGTTTGCACTAAATCTGAATATCCGAGAGTTTTTTTTATCGACAAAAATTAGAAACAAGATCAGAAACTTACATTATTTGATTAGCTTTAATTAGTTTGAGATTAATTAATTACTTGTAATGTTTACTTGTTAATTACTTATAAAAAAACTTTAATATAATTTTTTTTTAATATTGGGTTTTTGTTAATACAAATTAGAATTATTGAATTGGTAGTATTTCTTATAAGGTATCGAAAAATTCTTAATACCATATACTTCCGCCTCTAGCGTTTATGCAAGTATAGAGACGCTTGCTCATACTGTCTGTGAGATTAAGGATATGCTGTTAAAGAATATTGCCTCACGAATAGCTCCTCGCGATAGTCTGACGTCGAGAAGTCTAGAATCTTCATCATGAATCTGTCATTACGCCTTGAATATAAATTAATTCTTTGTGACTTATATTTTTTCAGATGAAATCTAACTGTCTTAACCTTAACATTTAAACCAAAAATAGAGCTCGTGAAAACAAAAAAAAATTTATGAAATAAAAGATAAACATTGATATGTAAGCCCATGAGACATTACGGACACTAAAGAATTTCTTCGTATAAAAGCAAGCTGATGCAAGACTTTTGAATATATGTCAAACTGTCAAAAGATAAAAGTTATTTATTTACAGTTCTTATCAGAGTTCTCTAATCCCGAAAACCAAAATCTTACCAGATAACTGACAAAATTTGGATCGTTAAAAGATAAATCGGTAATTGTTATTATTACATCTTGTTTTGTCCTATTTTTATTATTATGCATATTTTTAATGCAACCTTCATGTGACAATTATGTTTTCTTTTCAAATACAGTATAAAAAACCAGCGGCTTTCTTGTATGTTATTTGGAGCATGTGTGTAATTACTTATACATAGGCTCAAAATATAGGGATATTTAAAACTTTAGTTATTAATTTTTTGTAAAAACTATTTTTTTCATACCTTAAACTATGAGCAGTGTAATATATACGACTGTAAAACTATCTGACCTAAATTCATCTGCAAATATTTACTCATAAAAACTGTTTTTTTTTTTCATGCCTAAAATACACAATATTGATAATGTACAATATTAGTAGTTAAATGTATTTTGTAGTTAAATTTAAACATTCCAAAAAATAATTTAAAAAATAAAAATATTCAATAATTATTAATCTTGGATTGATATCCAATAGTTCATTAAATAACACCCTCAAATTATCAATTGTTACAGAACATGATATTTATAAATCATTTTTATAAATTAAATGACAATGGGTATTGATGAGATTAGTTATGATATGCTTGATTTTTGCCTTTTGGGATAACGACTATTTTTAATAAATGTTTATAGAATAATAAATATCCTATCATGTGGAAAACGGCTTTAGTAAAGCCACTTCCCAAGCCTATACATATTAGTGGTCCGAATAAATTACTACCAATTAGCCTCTTAACGATCTTTGGAAAAATGCTTGAATGACTGATAAACAATTTTGTTTACTCTCAACACATTATGTCAGATGTTTAGTTTGGATTCAGAGCTTGTCATAGCACAGCAACAACACTTAGTAGGGTTACTAACTAGTAGCTAATTTTAAAACATGGATGAGTCAAAAATCTCCTATCTGGTACTTTTAGATTTTAGTAAGATATTTGACCTTGTTAACCATGACATGCTGATGGCTAAGCTGCGGATTTTTTTTGGGTTTTATGATCAACATTGTGGCTGATTCTCATCATATCTAAATCATACAAGGCATATTTTCAATCTTAACGGGACTAGATCTGACATTTAATATCTTTAACATAGAATGCATCAGGAGTCCATTTTTGGTCCCATACTTTTTATCTTTTTTACTGCTGACTTACTATCTCAGATTTATCAATACTCATCGCATTTACATGCTGATGACACTCAATTTCTAGCAGCAATTTATACTAAAGATTTTTGCGGGGGATTTACTAGTGTCAATATTATTCTCTACAATATCTCTGACTAGTCTTTGGGGTATGATTTGTTGCTTAGTGTCAAAAAACGTGTACATCCGATTATTTGGTCCAAGGTTATCAGGGCTAAGTTCATTAAGTCCAAATTTATAGTAATTCGTATAAAAGGAGTAATTATTTCTTTTATTGAATATGATAGAAGTCTTAGCCTTGTGATGGATGTTCCGATGAATTTTAGGAAATATGTTTTAAAGAAGCGGTGCTTTTTTTACTTAAAATTAAAGAGCCTTTATATTTTACATACGCCTAACATGGGTAATAATTGCTTTTTGGTGAAATCCTTAATCCTGCTACAGCAAGACTGCTATTTACTACAGCTATTTCACAGAAGAGTATAAAGCTAAAGTACAATAAGCTCAAAATATGTGTATGCATATTGCATTTGGAGGTCGGAAGTTTGACTACATCACTCCATTATATATCAATAATGAATATTGAAAAAACAGTTTTTGTGTTAACCTCCACTTTGCTATGTTTGTATATCGGATTGTTAAAAACAATTCATCTTATCTTACAGAATACTTAAATGCAAGGGACACTTGGCATAACCTTTACCTTAAAAATGTAGACAACTTTGATATACCCTTTCACTACAAAACAAAATTTAAAAACTACTTTGCCTAGCGTGCGGTAAAATTTCTCAATGCAAATTATTTGCTAGTGGCTGGTTCTGATCATTATTCTTTAAAAAATCAATACTGTAATGGTATTACTGGCGCTTACTAATCTTTTTAGTCCCCTCTCGATCTTCTGGGTTATTCGTAAAGTACGTGGTTGGTTATTCAACCACTATCTCGGGCGCCACCCTCAAGTTTAATGTGGATGAGGGACCACAGCCTATCGGGTAGCCTTTAAACAGTGAAGAAAGTAATCCAAGTCTTCTGTGTGAGTAAAACAATAGGCAACATTGTAACAAAATCATATTTATTCATCCCAAAACCTAACATGTCATCTCTTTGCTAACACTTTTCAATAAGCCTTACATATTGCCAAATATAATACGGTACGGTGCGGGAAGAGGAAGGGTGCAATGAAGAGAACCCATGTCGGTAAGCAAAATGTAAAAGCGGTACGGTAATTTATGGCAGTGAATAAACGGATCAGATACAGCCCAGAGAAAATAAAGCATGAAACGGTCGGTATTAATCGGAATGGTAAGCGGTAAGTCACCCACAGGATAATTAAGGGTTCTAATATGGAAAATAAATGCGGTCGCTCGTAACCTTGGTCAACTCTATTTAAAATGTCAGTAGACGCGATCTTAATTATGTAGGTAGAAGATGGCAATGTTGTCAGGTTGGGAATAATGGGACAATATCCAATGCAGGGTGCTACCTCGTAACGGTCCGACACGTAGCCGATCGCTAATCTAGAAATATTCTAGAAACTATTGTGATTTTATATGCCCAATATATTGGAACAAATTTTATTCTACACACAGCCACAATCACACATTTTTTAAAAGAGCAGAACATTCGTGTTTTAGACTGGCCAGCTCAATCACCTGATGTCAAGTCAATGCCTGGGATAGGCTTCAGCAAAGAATTTTTCACGGCCAGAATAAGTTTTAAAATCGAGGTCAGCTGCTTTAAGCTCTTCAACAGTGCTGGACAGCAATTTCTGAAGAAGATCTGGATGACTTAATCCATAGCATATTGCAGCTTCCATATTAATTTTTTTTTGTATCTATCTAGTTTCTTTGATATATTGTCATTAAATGTTTTTTTTTCTTACGAAAATCAGTATTTTGTTATCACGTCATAATTATGTAATATTGGAGTATCTTCGCTTATAACGGTTACAAAAAATATTTAATTTGAAAACTTAAAACCACTTAGCAATTAAGTGGTTAGCCTAGATTTTGAGCATGTGTATATGATATATTATATGATATAATATAATATGATATATTATATACCTAAACCAAAAATGACCTAGAAAAATAGTTGCACGGTCAAGGTACTTAAACTCATTCTTTTCTCTTATAACAAGCTATCCCAAAAATTCTGCTACAATAACTGCTCGCAAGCCATATATGACTTAAATCTGATCGCAGAAGGTCAATTGTTAACGGATTTATTTAAAAGCTATTAATATAATACGCAAAGCAAAAATAATTAAAAAAAAAACAAAATTTGAAAAAAACACGAGTTTAAAAATAAATGGCTAGGCAAATATATTATAGTGATCTTTTTGCCAAATGTAAAAATATTTTTAAAACAGCATGGCAATTCATAAATAATAATACTAGTAAATACACGCTGAATATTTTACTGATTATAACGGTTCAAATTTTAATGATATGCAGGTTGATTCTGAACATTTTAACAATATTTTTATTAAGTCCATGTACAAAAATACACATAACAAAAGGCTAAATCGGACTGAGTGATCTCGACAAATAATTAAAGATTGTTTTTATAGTCTTATCATAAGAGTGAAATGCTTAATTGTATTGTGTCCATCAGTGGTAAAAGTAAGGCCGCTAATGACGCTATTTCTCTTGCCTCCTTATTGAATATGTAAGTGACTTCCTTAAGGTTCCCGTATATAATAAAGGTGACAAGCATTTGATGCCTAATTATCGGGGAATATTAGTTTTATCGATATTCTTAAAAATCGTTAAAAAGTGTTTCTTTTTGTCGGAGCCTTTTTTACACAAATTAAATTCCAATTTGGATTTAAAATAAGTCGCTCCACTTAGGAAGCTATTTCGTTTCTTTATTCATATTTTTTCTCAATTTTTTAATTAAGTAATAAATCTATAAGCCTAGTTTTTTACTTGAAAAGTATTGACCTGATACTAAATAGATTTAATGATTGTAGTATGCGTGTTCTAACACATAACTGGATTAAATCTTACTAAACTGGAAAAATTAAAAGACAACCTTAAAAAGTGGGAAAATTTCTATTGTATCTAGGTCACTACTTTGATAAATTTATTTGACACAATTTAAGAGTTTTTGCGGAAAATGTGGTCATATTAACATCAAGTGGTGATAATTTTAACTCTGAAAATTTATCTAAGCTGCAACCAATAGGTTTAACCAGATGCTGAGTCTTTGTAATAAAAAAAAACTTAGTTCTTAGTAAGTCAAAAACCGAAATGATATTTTTCAGCCTTAAAACTAAACTACTACTGACGTAAAAAAAGTTTACTTGTAAAAATGTATAACAAAAAAATCAAACAAAATGAAGTTGTTAAGTATTTAGATATATTTTTCGACGAGCATTTTAGCAGATATAGTATAATAGAATTTATTGGTTTTAAGATATGTTATCTAGCAATTACGTAATAAAATTGATACTGCTTTACTACTGCCTTATTATTACTATTATGTTTCGTCGTGTTTGTCATATATAGTATTATGTTTAGGAGTAACGTGTAGTCTGTAGAAGTAAGGTTATAAAAGCAGCTTTTCATCTTTAACACGTTCAAAAGTTTTGACCTTAGTCATAAAATATTGACGTCTAATTTCGGTGCATCCTTTATGAAAGCAAAATAGAGAAATTTGCATTTAAACATACATTGACACTTTCGATTTACCATTTAGAAACCGTTAATAATCTTCGTCAACTCAATTTATTTTTCCAAGGCTGGGATTCTAATCTAAAATAATCACCGACTAGAACGCATTACATCAAATAAATCCCCTATTCTTGACAAAAGTCCGAGGTAATAGACAGTTTTCACAAACATTAAGTAACTTTATGTTTGTGATGTTTGTGATGTTTGTGCACAACATGCATATGTTTTAACGCTTACCATAGACGTAAACGTTATCCGCTAACTATTTAACAGCTCCCCAAAAAGTGTTTTCGAAATAGGTAATACGTTTACCGCTAACCTAATGAAAGCAAAAAGCTTTATTTTCAAGAAATTCGTGTTCATTGTTTTCTTTGTGATTATCACTACTTAAATTTCTAGCCTCATTTTTATTTAATACTAAACCAACTATAAATATTTTATTAATATTTGGTCTACAATATTATATCTAATTATTTACTTAGATAGCGTTATTTGAAAATTGGAAAATACTTAAAGTTACAATATGATTCAGGATTTTGCAGCTCTATAATTAGACAAAAATTATTGTGTATGATGTTCTATTTTGCTAAATCAACATGGGGATTATGTGCTAGGATATCCATTAAAAGTATTTAGTCATCTTCATCATTAAATCTGACCCTACTTCTCTTGAATTTTGTCTTCTGGAATTTATAGTTTTGGGTTGGCCGTGCTCATTGTTACGCAAAATAAAAAAAAACAATTTTTTTTTACTATTTCAGACAAAAGGAGACTAAATAAACTTCAATTACTGATTATTTTAATTTGACAATATTGTAAACAACAATAATGCGCATGCTTTTCGCTATGTTAATGGTCTTTCGTTCGTATGATAGCGGAGGGTGCCGGTAGGGATATACGACAAATGTCATACATGTGAATTAGTGGTTACTGGCGATAATTTTTAATGGTTTCGAAAACTGTCTAATATTCTGATTATAGTCAGATTATTATCAATTTTAATGTTTGGAACGGGATTCCGTATATACCGCTTAATAAAATCATTATGCAAAAATTTTTTCAGGTGGCGTTACAGTTGGGACCTACCTACTAAATTCCTCGTTCATTAAGGTATAAATGTAAAACATCACACCACACTGGAGCTTAGATTTTAGGCTTGCGGCAATTCTATTAACGCAAACAAAAAATAAGTACTATCTTATTTAAACCTAATGGTTTTTCTTGTAGAATAATCTATTCGGATATGCAAATTTTGCCATTTCCTTGTTTGTTACTTTTTAAATATCATCTAAAAGTTAATTTAAAATCCTGCTTATCCAAATATGAACTTACCAAAGTTGCAAACAACTTATTAGTTTTATAACTAAAATTATGTAAAAAAAATTCTATTACACTAAAAAAATTAACAAGGATAAAACTTTTTACCCTTTGTTTAAGAACATTTTAAAAATAAATTTCTTTTAGACTATAGGAGAATATATGTTTAATATGTTAAAACATATTAAAAATCTGCATTTAATATATTAAATAATTGCAGCGTCTGATCACACCTCCTTAATGAGATACTTTTGTCTCTTAAAATTTAATAGTGTTATTGTCATTTATTAATTTCTGTTTATTAATTATAGCTACTGTTTATTTTTGTTTTTAGGGTTTACTGATTTGTAGCATTGTAGCGTTTATTTAGTATTATTTGAAACGATCTGATATTTGTAAGGTCTTTGGAAATAAATATTTATCTAAATTTATATATATATATTTATCGTAATTAACATATACGATTCAAAATATAAAAAGTATAATTTTATATTTTTTTCTTATTTTCCTTAATTCATTTCTATTCAAGAGAATTCAATATAAAATTTAAGAAATAAAGCTGAGATCACAAATCAAATAAAGCTCAACGGAAACTTTTTGGTTTCTAAGCGATTAATCAGTTTTCATTTACCGATCTCATCGATACGGCATAATGATAACCTTTCATTAATAAGTTATTCTAATAGAATAATAATTATTCCATTAAAAGCTTAAATTATTTTAAATCCAATTTCAATTTTAAAGAGGGTTTCATAAAGTAAAACTAGTTTTAAACCCAGTTTATAAGTCATTTCAATTTTGTTGGATCAAACATTAAATATGGTAGTAAGTAACTTTACTTTGATGCAAATAGTAATATTGTTATGTAATTTTAAAATGTTGAAACTTTAAGGCGACCTTTAAGCAGTCTTAATTAGGTTTAAAACTGAATTTTGTTAAGTTTACTACATTTAGTTGAGCACAAACCACTTAACAATAATGCTTAAGAAGGAAAGAGTGCTTTTGTATTATATTAAAACTACTACTCGTATATGCCAGTTTTATATACAGGCTGGTCAGCTTTAATTGACATTAAGTTTAATACGTAATTTTATCACGTATATTTTATAGCAAATCTACAGGATGTAAAAGTTAGAAAAAAAATTGTGTTTTTCTTAATAACTTTTAGACTAATTTTTTCTAATCTCTTTTTTTTTTCAGATTTTGCTTACAGGTTAACAGGTTGTCCTCCTAAATAAAGATGAAGCTAATTTAAAAAAAAATTACCAGTGGCGTAACATACAGGGGGATTCGATTTTCTTTTGTCGTCAATCTGCGAAGCCAAGAGATATTGTGGGATAAAAGTTAAATTTTGAGACTCTCTGTTTAATTTAGAAAAAACAGTTTCTTTTGCAAATTTTTGATGTAAAACACGGTACGTTTGAGATATTTTAATTAAAAACAATTTAAAAAGAGCCAAAAAAAAATCAGGAGGGCTACTTGTCAATAAGATAAATAAACTAAACTGTCAAGTGTCGAAATTTCACAGTTTTGGTTTATTTTTGCTTATTTTTCTTATTTAAATAAATTATCCACTAAGAAATTAATACAAAAATACAAATATGAAAAAACTGCTAACATTATTTTCTTAAAAATTACAAAAAGAATAATTAAAATTTAACTTTCACAGTACTTGCTCAAAATGAAATCGTTGGGCTTACAGATATTTTTGAGCTTTTCTGGCTACAGAATTAATTGCTGCTAAAACTTGAACCTGATTTTCCCGCAGTTGATAACAAGCTCTATTAATGCATTCTACTAACTCGTCTCGTGTTTGAAGAGGCGTTTCGTAAACAATTTCTTTTAAATAACCCCATACATGGAAATCCAAAGGGGTAAGGTCTGGTGACCTTGGCCATGCCACAGGCCCCTTACCAAATTTTGCTTGACCATTCTCTGTCAAACGTCCTATCCATTTCTCTGGATAACTTTTATTTATCCATGCTCTCACCTGTCTTCCAAAATGTGCTGGAGCGTCGTCCATTTAAAACCAACTATCTATTCTTGGACCCAGCGGTACTTTATCCAACGAACTACGAAGGTGGTTGGTCAACAAATTCAAAAATAGCTTAGCGTTGAGCAGTGGCAAGAGAAAGAATGGACCAATAACATAACCATTAATAATAATTAGCCAAACGTTAACACTAAACTCATGCTGAAAAGACGCAATACGAGTTTCTCTCGGATTTTCTTCAGCCCAAACATGACAATTGTGATGGTTGAAAGTTCCCCTTCGAGTAAAACTGGCCTCATCTGTCCAAAGATTTTTTTTTAAAAATTGCTCGTTTTCATCAAATAAATTAAGTATCCAATTACAAAACATCATGCAATGGTTTTCGTCATCAGGAAGCAAATTTTGTACAAGTTGCAAATGGTATCGTTTCCTATGATTTTTATGAAGTACACGAAGCACTGTTGATTTTGTTATATTCAGTTGTATGGCTGCTCGTCGAGAACTTCGTCAATGATTATTGTCAAATGTTCTCAGTATGGCATTTTCGTGATCATTTCTTCTTAATGGCCGGTCTCGATCTTACCTACTTTTCAAACGAAACTCTCGAGAACGATAATGGATGTTTACAAAATCAAATAAGCCTTGGTTGCCTTCGGCCTGAATATCTTCTTTGATATTCTCAAACGGCAGCCACTACATTTTCGTTGCAGAATTCACAAATGAAATGGATATCTGCATACTCAGCATTATTAAACCATATCATTTTTCTTTTTTAGATCTTTTTATGTAAATACAAATTAGAAACTGTGAACTAAACTGGCACAATCAGAAAGAAATAAACAAAAACTGTTAAAATAAATAATGACTTTAGATCACTTGACCGTCTCGTTTGTTTATCTCATTGACAAGTCCAAGCCAGTTCAATCTTATTAAAAATTCCAAGTCTGTTCGTTTTTTTCGGTGCAGCCTTTTAGATTCTATTCGAACTTTTAAACTAAAATATTTCAAAACGGTGCCAAAATGGAAATCTCGCAACAGCAGCTGTTTTTTCTAACAGAGAGTCTAAAAATTAATTTTTCGTCACAAAATATGTCGTCGCTTCGTAGATTGGTGACAAAAGAAGATTGAATCCCCCTGTTTGTTACGCCACTGATAACGACAATCTATTAACCTGTAAGCAAAATTTGAAAAAAGAAAGATTAATTGATTTAAAATTTATTAAGAGAAAACATAATTTTTTTGCCAACTTTAACATCCTGTAGATTTGCTATAAAACATTTTTAAGCAAAATTTTCTTATAAAAGTCTACTTTTTTTTAATTTTCTATTACGTATTAAAATTAATAACGTTTGAAGCGGACCACCCTGTTTAATAATAATTTGCTAAACTATATTGACCTTAACTCTGCCCAGTATAACATCTGTATATATCTGTATACTGCCCAGTATATATAACATCTGAATGAGCCACTCGATAAGTCTATACTATGAACAGCGTGTACAGCATTTACTACTTGAAGACTATACGAGGCTTATGCAATTTTGTGGTTGAATTTATAATAATCGTTCTATTGTATCGCGCATACTTTTTACCGATGAAGCAACATTTACTCGTAATGCCTTTAATAATACTCACAACCGTTGATTGAGAATATGGGTATTCTCAATTAAGGTCACAACTCTCATGTATGGTCAAACGAGAATTCAAACGCAACAGTCAAAACAAATTATCACCATAAGTTTGATAATTATTTAATTGGATCGGACATTTAAAAAAATCGTCTCACAGCAGAAAATTCCTTTTTTTTTAAAATGAATTAAAAGCATTAGTAGAGGAAAAGTTTTATCAGTACGATGCAGCTCCTGCACATTTTGCTCATCAGGTCAAACAATATTTGAACAAATAGTTTTCAGGACTATGGATTGGTCACGGTGGTCTTAATAGTTGGCCTCCAAGATCTCCACATCTCACACCACTGGACTATTGGTTGTGATACTAGTATAAAAACACACATTTAACTAGCTAACGCAAGTTAGCTTAGCGTTAGCTAGTTGCGTTAGCTAGTTAAATCTGTGATAAAAATAAGATATACAAAGTGAACGTCAACCCTCGTGAGTCTCTGATTCAAAGCATTAGAAATACGGCAGTGTTAATCAAAGAAAGACATGAATCATTTAGAAAGGAAACAAGGTTCCTTCGCAGACCAAGTAGAATGTATTGAGAGGTTAATGGCAGTATTTCTTAATATTTGTTAAAACAGCGCTATAATTAAGCCCCAAAATAATGTATTATTGGTAATTACGCTATATTTTGAAAATAAATCTGAATCGCATAGGAACATATGCGTTTTTTTTAATTATTTTCACGTGTACTTGGAGTTTGGTGTGTTCCTCCCGACTCACCCTCTATATTATTATAAGCGATATACATTCTGTTTTAAGAAGTAGCGGAATTAATCATTTTTAATATTTTTGTAGCCAAATTGGCATAACCGTGCCTTATATTAAGGTGGATTTTAAGGGCCATCTATCATTTAGTTCGTTTACAGTACTAAGTTTTGGTTAATTATCCTTAAACGTGTTTTGCGATTTTTAACAATGAATAAAAAAGATATCGAACAAAGAATATATCATAAATTTTGCTTTGCATAATATTTACGGTGAGTATATATTATGGTTTTATTAAAAACATGTGTGAACGTATAAGTGGAACAGTGCATCTGAAAGTGGTCTGACAAATAAATTGGTATTATTTAAACATAGGCATGAAATGCGTTTTCGCTCGACTAGTACCGAAAGACCTTCCGAAGAAAAAAGAAAATTTTCTGGAAACATTTTATTGTTATTTGTTATTATTAAGGTCGCTGAAAACTTAGTGAGTGAGTCAATTTCAACTGATAAATTTGATCATCCTGTTGAGCACTTGAAATTCTTACCTGACGGTAAGACAAATAAAGAATGTTATCTAGGTGTCTTGCGGCGTTTGGGAAAGCAAATGGCGAAAAAAAAATCAGATATTTCGAAAGAGACATGAATTTTACATTGCGTTCACACACATCATCTAATAAGGATACTACTGTAAACTATCTCTGATCGAAAACTCAATAAATCTTGTCAGAAATATTCAATGTATTCACCTGATAAAGCTCGAACCGATATTTTAATTTTTTTAATAATTAAAATACCTCTTCAAAGCACATTTTTCAGTCGATATATTTTGTTCGGATCCTTGTTGTTACAAAAAAATAAGATTTTTCAATCAGTTGTTGTATACAGGGTAGCACAAAAAATTTATGTTAAGTTATTTACCAAAATAGTGCTGTAAAATGGCGCCGTTTAGAAATTTGGCCATAAAAAATAACGGACTTTTGTTTCTCATATTAAAAAATCTTCCTATAGCGAGTTTTATGCCAAAATCAAAAATTCTTCTCAAATAATAAGGAAAAATAAAAAATTAAATTTTAACTTTGACACCCTATATCATGCAAACTATCAACTTTTGGACTAAGGGATCTTTGGATCAATTCCCAAATTTTGGTCTGTAGTATCTCCACTTTCGAGAGTTCCCAACTTTTGGCAGACACCCTGAGTATAGTAGGTATACATTTAAGGTATACTGATCAATAAATTACTAACAATTTAAATATCCATATTACTTTATCTAAGAGATTTCACTAGCCTGTAACAAAGAATCACATTTTGTTTAAAAATGATTGGGCATTTTCTTAAATCTTAAAAATAAACGCAAAATTATTGACATTGAATTTTGTTTTTCTCTACCACATAGTTAACTAGAAATAATTTAATATTAATTAATATTATTATACTACTCCCAGAAAAAGTGAATTAATTGACTGGATTCTTAAACCTCTGATCTTAAATTACTTTGAAAAACTTAAGTTTTGTTAATATAATTTTGAGCACATACACGATACTTTACTTGTAACATCTGAATTTATGTATAAAGATAATTTTGATTATAATAAATAATTTATATTACATAACAGTTTTTAAAAAGTATTCTATATTTATATTAGTCATGTAACATTAATTAGTAAATCATCCTTAACATACCTTATTATTATATTAAATTAAACTTATATTTAACTAGCCTTTGCTTATTATATAGATTACTAAAACTTTATAAAAAAATCATACCTTAACTATTACAAATATTTATTGATTAAAACCATCAATCATTTAGCTTAGCTTCCAAACTCACTTAAAGCATTTTAAATGTCCTGATAATTCCATAGTAAATGGGATAAAAACAAAGCGGCAGGAACAGAAAATTCCTGTTGTTGTTGATGACACTAATGGAAACAGAACAAAAAGTTACTAAAATTTCAAGCGAATTAAAACCTACACCAACATGAACCCGGCTTACTGGCCGACAGAGCCTAATCCAGAATAAATGACCGTTGGCTGCGAGAGTAAAAGAGATAGGCAGGGTATTGTATGAAGAAGGGATGCGGTATCCACAGATAAAAGGATAGTTTTTTCCTGCTTTCTATGTTACTTCTAACGTCCAAATTATTTTTGGTATGGCTTTTTGGGCTAGAGAGTCGATTTGTAATTTTCCTTTTTTTATTAGGTTAGATGAGACTTAATTAGTTTTTAGTTGTAGTAGGATGTGCAAGTTGGTTTAAAAGGTTACCAGAAACATATGAATAAATACAATTAGAATCTTATAGATAATCGTAAGTTAGGACTGGTCAATCTTTAATGACTTTTAGGTCTTATTTTTATTTCCTCTTATTGCCTTAAGATTTATAACACTTTTGTATACATAATATGGTAAAGTCGATTAATCGTAAAAAATGGCAAAACCGGCAAAGTCTATTTTATTTTTTAACATAATTTGTTTTTAAGCATAAAATTTTAAACAAGTACTATTAGAAATTAGGGGAAAAAGGGCTAGTAGAGCTCTTTATTAAGCTAGCTCTTTTTGACTATGACACTAGCTTCTGCACATATGTGCTTAGTTCTGACTTGTGCTAATAAAGCTAATTTTTCTCTCTTTATATTTTTTATAATTGCAGGAAAGTTTTTATTAATAATAGTAGTATACTAACATACTATCAGATATTTCTTTTCTTGTGTAATGTGTATTATACAATGAAGGTAGTAACTATTAGTTTTGAAAGCATACTTTGAATGTTTACTTTTTTTGTGTGCTTATTTACCCTAAAGTCATCGATAAGTAGAAATACGTGTATGCGGGTATTAAGTTTCATAATAAACTAGCTTCTTCTTTCTTCAGAAATCAAAAAAGCAGTCGTGGCACTAGTTAAACACATTCTTAATAAATATACATCAAATAAAACTTTTGTAAAAAGATTACATCTTTCACATTTGTTGATAACATAATTTTGAAAATAAGTTTTTTTTTTATTATACTTGTTCTAAAAAGGGTGATTTGTATTTCCAGAAAAAACTTTTTGTTAATTTTTCTTAGCTATTAAATGCATTTTCAGTTTTTTTAGATACTTGGAACTATGTCTTATAAAGTGTTTTTTTTTTCTGGTATTCAGTAACGCCATAATTATTTCAATCTTTCATTTAAGTTTTTTGGCTCTATCTTAAATTTATCGATAAGCATAGCTAGCGGGTACAATTAACACTGATAATACTATAGTTCCTTTTTACCTAAAAACTAAAAAAGCGTTCCTGGTGCTGTTTAAAAGCATTCTTAAAAATATTTAATCATTTAAGACTATTGTAAATAGAAAACATTTTTGATATTTGTTCGGTTGTTTTATTTTAGAAATAAGTAAAATGATAATTTGTATTTTTTTTAAAATAATTTTTTCTACTTTTTCTTAGTAATAAATTGTATTTCCATTTTTTTTCCATATTTGGGGTTAAATATTTAACGTTTTTTTTTATTTTGACTTCAGTTTTTAATAGTTTTTTTTCCGAGCCATAGACTATGTGTATTTTACAATATAGTTATAAATATTAATTACGAAAAGTATACTTTGAAAGATTCGTTAATATAAAACTTTTGTAAAAAGATTACATTCTTGACATTTAATTGATAAGTTAACTTTAAAAACAAGTTTTTCTCTTGAAAGGGTAATTTATATTTATATTTCCAGAAAAAGCTCTTTATTCTTTTTTTAGCAACTAGTTACATTTTCAGTTTATTATTTTGAAATAATTGGCAATGTATATCTCTGAAAATATTTTTTTCTTGGTATTTTCAGGACTTTTCTATTAAATTTTAACTTTCTGGAAGAAATTTTTTATGAACTTTCATCCAGGATTACAATTCCATTTGTATCAACTAATAACCATTTGTAATAAGTAATATCAAGTATAAACTATTAGACTTAAGGCACTTTCTAGCTTTAGAGATCAAAACTTTGCATCTCGTATATTTTTTTTTATTTCAGGTAGTACAAAGACCCCATTAACTCTGATTAAGTCTAAAAAAACCAAAAGGAGAAAAAAATTAAAATATTAAGTGAAAACTAATGAAGCCAAATAACCTAATATTAATTACTTATCACTATATTGATTATTACTGATTAATTTTTTTCACAAAACTATCAAATAATCTGCATTTAACTGAAGTTATGCTTTCAACTTTTGTTGCGAAGATTAACCGTATTTTAAGCTCAACATATCTCAATATTTTTAGCATATTTTGTTTTAATTTAACCAAAGTAAATAACCATTACAACAACTTCTCCCTTCTAGAAGCAAAATTCTAAAGTAATTTCTTGCCAACTTTAATAGACTATCAACTTTTAAATAAAGAAAAACAAAAACCGATCAGTCAACAAACATTTTGCCGATTAAACAAATCGAGAATGTCAATGTTATTTCAGTAAAAGCTGGTAGAGTTTGAAAACCTTGCGGCTTTAAACCGTAAGCCAAATTGGTTTCTAATGAAGGAAAACAAATCGACTTCAAAGGAAAAGCTGTTTGAGAACGTAACGATGCCGGATGCGGTAAGAGCACTTTAACTGTTTTAAGCTTTCTGGTTTAAGCGCATATTTCTGCTTTATGACACCGTGTTGAGTAACGTTATTAACAATTAAGACTAAGGACCTTATATGTTTTATTCTCCAAAATTTGACACACGCGTGAACAAATTTTATTTGCGATGCTTAGGCAATTTAAAAACATAAAAATTAGTCACATTAAAAAACTAAAATAAATAAACACATAGCCCTTATAACACACCTTACATCTTTCATATATAAACATACATAGCGCATTTTTTTATATAGTAAGGAAATTTAGAGAGGGACTCCTTGGATGAAATGAATCAAAAAAGTTTCTATGAACCTATGCCGTTATAGTTTTGAATGAAGCGCGTGGTAAAATAAAAAATACTTGCGTACTTTGAAGCATTCAATTTTCATGGCCTGCAGAGATATTGACAAAAAACGGAAATTTGCCAAAATGGATTTAATTTTTTTCTGAATTTATTTTAACAGAGATAAAAAAAATTTCAACACTTTTTCATTGGCACTTTTTAAGAGCTACGTGATGGCGTTTTTAGATTTTGTATCCGACGTTTCGTTTTCAAAAAACCATCCTCAATTTTATTTTTTTATATTGCCTAGACAAAAAGTATATCCTGTAACTGATTCAATTTTCTATTACAAACTCAACAATGTATCACATGTCACTTTTTTTTTATTAGATGCATAATGAATGCGAATTTCCTATTTTTTTAACATATTTTTAAGTTGCAAACAAAATAATGCTTTGACATTTTGACATACATAAATACCTGTGATGAGTCACTGATTTCACATATTTGTTAAATATCTACTCACAAAGTAATGGAACATACTAGGAACTATTTATAAACAAAAAATAATAATCTACCATAAGAAAATCATTATTTTAATTACCTACACAAAGAAAAATAAATAAAAAACTGGGACAACATACTTGTTGTCTCAATATTAAATCAACTTTTTTTAATTTAATTTAAACCAGATGTTCAAACAGATTCCGGTTATTTTCTAAACATAAATAAGATCTTACGGTAGAATTTAAAACAGCACGCAATATGTCAGGTGTAATGCTATTGAATGCATTACTTACACATTCTTGAAAATGCTTCACAGTATTTAAATAATGCTGATATTTTTGTTTTTAAGAAACCCCCAAAGTATCGTTCTCCACTTAATCAATTGTGAGAAATGAATGGACCTAGTATTTTGGTGCCGAAAATTCCACACCACAAATTAAAGCCAAAGCGCTCTCAATGTTTTGATATTTTTTTAATGCGAGGATTTTGTTGCGCCCACTAATAACTATTCCGGCGATTAAAGACACCATTAATTATTAGTCACTGAGCTTTCGTCAGACCATATTATTTTTGCAGGGAAATTTATATCATCTTCGCACGTGCGTGTTTACTACTCACAAAAATGCCGTCGTCGGTCTAGATCCCCTGGTTTCACTGCTGGGAGTGCTGGGCAAAGTCAAAATTTATACGGATGATATTTATTTTTACGTAAAATAAATTGAGCAGTGGATTTGGCTACTCCTACATTTTTCTCAATTTGCCTAGTTCAGATAGTAGGGTTCTCAACAACTGCTTGTAACATATTATTTTCAGTATCTTCAAAAGATTCCATTTTCCTAGATAAAACTGGCTTTTTGAATGCACCATATTCTTTTAAATTTCGCTCCAACTCTAAGAAAATTGACTTACGTGGCTGGTTGCTGTCCGGAAATTTAATTAAATATACTGCTGCTGTATTTACAGTGTTCTTCTGGCACAAAATGTAGCAGGTCAGCATGTCTAACTTTTCTTCATTACTATAATAGCCACCCGACATATTCAACGATATTACTACAACAAAAAAAATACTTAACAATAAACAATAAAAACTGTAACAGCAATAACAAACTTTAAAAATAACTTAATAACTCTAAAACAACTCAACAATTATTATTTTCTCCGACCACAAACATAAAATTAATCTATATGCGTTGATTGAATAATAGTTTACTATTATTCAATCAACGCTATATGTGATAGGGTAAGAGGTATTTACGTCAAAATGTCAAAGCGTTATTTGTTTGCAAAGCTTTCTTAGAAATATGATTACAAAAATCGCATTTATTCTTGCATCTAATAAAAGAAATGTGACATGTGATACATCGCTGAATTTGTAATAAAAATGAAATCAGATACAGGGTATACTTTTTTTCCAGGCCATATAAAAAAAAAGTTAATGATGGTTTCTCGAAAACGAAACGTTGGATATAAAACCTAAAATCACGTAATTTTTAAACTGCCAATGAAAAAGGGTTGTAATATAATCGATTTTGGCAAATTTCCGTTTTTTGCCAATATCTCTGCAGGCCATGAAAATTAATCTAACCTAATCTATACGTTTCGGTGAAGTGGAGGGAACACACTTCACCGAAACCCTGGGAGAATTGGCAACCGTGCAAAATGTTGCACCGAGCCACTTCTTCTGTGGCGCTATCGATAGAAGCACGCATTATAAACGTTTAAATTCTAAAATTAACTGTAAACCTTACAAAATTAAAATATTCATACAAACAAAAATCCTCAAGTGTTATTTAGTTATAACATACTGTTACTTCAATTAGGTACTAAGATCCTCATGCTTAGGATCCTTATCTTGGACACCCTGTATATACTAATGAGAAATATTACGATCAAGACCCGTATAAAATTAAAATCAAAACTCCTATTGTAAGATGGACTACCCAGACTAGGTATATAACATGGACTTAATATTGGGGTTGAAACATTATTAGTATTATAGTTATTGCTAGTAATGAAGTATTAAAACTTTGTTTACTTAAATTCTTCTAAATGTCATCTTCCTCCATTCTAAAATCACGTTCCTTAGTTATTCTCCTGTTTCAAGCTCGGTTCCTCTTTTATTATAAGAAGTGCTCGTATTAAAATCTGGAAGCGTGAAAATTTAAAATTGTTTAAAAAGCAACTTGATAAATTGAAAAGTTTATTTGAAATTTAAAAAAAAACTGTCTGGCTTATTATGATTAAAAAGACCTTTTGCTATACTTATTAATTTACGACATTCTATATTTATTAATTGTTTATATAATTAGATACTTCCAAATGTTCAAATAAATTTTTCAAATTTCATTAGTTTATCTTAGTTTTAAGCGGAGTTTAGGACAATTGTAAAATGTTAAGGCTTTATTTTAAAGTCAACTAATTTTCTAATTGAATTCTCAACAGCGATATTATGTTGTAAGTCTAATATCCCAGAAAATATACATTGTGAATATGGATGATCCGTTACTGATCCGCAAAATATCGTAAGTACTTTGAATTCTTTTATTTAGTTTTTATCTCATCTTAGTCACACGGCTCTTTTTTAAATATGAACTTACATTTTGCTGTGTGTAATACTTTTTAACTTTTAGCGGTAACAGAGCTAGAAATCTTAATCGCAATACTTGAGAAAAAGGGCTGTAAGCATGCCATCAATACACCAGTAAAACTAATATTTAATCCTTTTTTGTCAAGAGAAAAAATTTTAATTATGGAAAAAAAATAAGGACCGTGTGTCTATTAAAAACTACAGACCAATTTTCATTCTATGGAACTTTGCTAAGGTTTTAGAAAATATTCTTTACTTACCTATTCAACCATTTATTTTAAAAGACCAATAATATAAATATCAACATGAATTCTTAAAAGGAAGATTGACAGTTACAAACTTTATATTCGATACTCAATATATTGCAGAAGCGTTTGACAAATAGGGCGAAATAGAACTAATTAACTTGGTTTTTTTCCAAGGCTTTTAATCCCCGCAATGACGTAGAACACTAAGATTTAATTTTAACACAAAAATAAAAGTTGTTGATGCACATAAACCCATTGGCATAAGAAGTGAACAGCCAGAAGAATGCCTTTAACTTAATTTTTTTGACAATGTGGTAGTCTTGCATGAAAAATAAGACGATAACAATAATTACAAGAATTTTTCTAGGACACTAATAAGAAAAAAAATATGTGTTTGTTGACCTCGCAGCTCAATACAGTCCTGTCTACGTCTAGGCAGTAATAAAATAATATGATCCATGTCTGGTTATGGCACCTCACTCCAAGCAACTTAAATTTTGTGGATTAGTTGTGCCAGAGTCTGTGGCGGATGGTGCAAAAATGCATGTCTCTTTCACATCATATCCCACACATGTTCGATGGTCCTTATATCCGATGAACGGGCTGGCCAAAACCCTAATGCTAGCTTCTTGTAGAAAGTTGGTAGTATGACGAGCAATATGGGGACATACGTTGTCTTGCTGAAAAAGGAGTGCACGGCCCTCTAGATACGTCAGTTAAGTGGTTTGTGGGACATCATCAACGTAATGCGCAATAGTCATATTACCTTGAACAAAGAGAAGGGGTGATTAACTATTATAGGCAATAGCCCTCCATTACTCCAGTTCTGTAAACATTCATCTCACCAGCAAATCCAATCTCACGCCGCGCCGTTCGCCACGGTGGCATTATGCGATAATGACATTAAACCATTTTGCCTCCCATTGGTGCCGTTCTCTGCTCCAGTTTAAACGTTGACGAGAGTGATCGGCACTCAGAGGAAGCTCTAACGGATGATATAAAAAAAATTCCAAAGACTCTAATGCAACATTATAGTGGGGCTAGTTGTCTGAAGCGCCTATCTTGACGCTCTATGGTAGTCGGTTTACTAGTTGGCCTTCTTTTTATTCCTTTTCATTCTTCTGTTCATAGCCGACATACACGCATTACCGTCATTCACAACATTATGATAAGCAATTATTCTATCCCTGTCAAAATCGCTAACATTGTGATAATTTGACGTCTTCGAAGGTATTTTTTTATACCTAAAACTAGTAAACGAACGACTAATAACTAAAAATAGGTGTACTAATCAGCACTCAAAATGCTTTCTTAATAAAAACTAAGATATAAAATTTCAGAAAGAATAGTAAACAAAAAGAAAGATCAAATATTGTCGTTGTTACCATAGCATTCTTTAAATATAGTTATTATGTTGCCGAAAAATCAAGTGGAAAAAATATCAGTGAGTATATAATATTAATTAAATATGTCTGTATTTTTGCATACAGATGAACAAAACTAAGTACAAATTTAATAGAAACGGGAGGCGCCGTGCCACTAAGTCGCTCTTCCGCGTAACATCTGCTAGAAAACCAGAACCTATAATAAGTAATTGACTCATTTTCCATGCACAACTTATTGTGGTTTAGTAAACATTACAATAGGACTCCAGCAATATAAAACTAGATAATAATAATAGTATAAATACGCTATAAAAAACTGAATCTGCACTACTTAATGAACATTGTATTGATAGGAAAATATTGTAAATCTTCACTGAATTTAAGGTAAACGATCTCCGAAATAGGGATATCTTATGTTTAGGATTATCTTAGTCTAAGGTAAGCGACAGACAAATCTAGACCGAGTGGGGTTGTCATGTAGATCCGCTCCTATAACAAATATATGTTATACAGATAGAGTGGCTATTTTTTGTCGATGATTTTTAAAAGTGAGAGTTGCCAACCTTAAATCTGTCCTCCAGTCGCTATCATTCACATTTATTATATTTGTCGCTGAAATAATCAGGTTTACTAAGCCCATATGCAAAGCGAATGCTTGCATTCTGATTTCTTTGCAATGTCTGTATTGGTCTTCGTTTAGAATTGCTGTCCAATAGACAACATAACAGTAAGAAAGGGTGGAGAGTATTAGCGAGTCACACAAACAAAGCTTAATTTCTTTATTTAAAATATTTTTGTCAATATATAGATTATTCAGTTTACAGTAGGACTTAAAACATTACCTTGTGGAACGTCCTGTGTAATTATGATACACAGGGCATTCGGATGTAATTAAAATTAATGAGTTATTTAATGCATTGGGCTTGACTCAGGTAATTGAGGGACTAACGCGCATAACATCTTCCTCTGCTACATTAATTGACTCTGCCTTGACGACAAACAAAGATTCTGTAATAGCTAGTGGAACAACGTCGTGTGATGGAAGTGATCATGAACTTATTTATATAAAGACTATGTTTTATTCAACTAAAAATTCGACTATTTTAGGACAACACGCTGTTTTAAAAGTATAAATCTGCGATAGTTTGACTCGGATCTTCGGTCTATACCCTGGAACAATAATTTAACAGATGTTGATCAAAAAATTTCTTTTATAACCGACAACATAGTTGCGTTACTTAATTTACATTCACCACCTATAAAATTTCGCATTACCAAGCCGTACGCTCTATGGTTGACTGACGCTGTAAGGACTATGATGCAGGATAGAGATAGAATGCTAGCAAAATACAAAAAAAATAAAAGTATTGATAACTGAAATAGTTATAAACTCCTACGAAATATGACCATTCTTGCAATACGAAATGAAAAAAAAATCATATTTTAACTTACAATTAACTGCTACAAAAGATATTTGGTCTTTAATAAAATTACTTAAAAATCTTGAAAATGTTGAAAAAATTAATCAGTTTTTTATCAACTCTGTTCCAAAAATTAATTTAAATAAAAATACTTTAAATTATTATAAAAGTGGTAAAAATAACTTATTTCAAACGAGTTTTAGGTTTTTGGCCGTGTCGGAGTATGATATTGTAAAGGTTATTAATAACCTTAACTTAAATTAATAAACTTACCATCCGACTAGGCCTGCCTTTTCTACTACCTTATATTGTCGATGTCATAAACTTCTGTCTCGAAAATTCTGTTTTTCCTTCAATGTGGAAAGAAGCGACGAAGTTAGTCCTTTACCCAAGACGTTAAATCCTCTTACATTAAGCGATCTGAGACCAATAAGCATTCTTCCAACGCTATCAAAAATATTAGAAAAAGTAATGGAAATGCAGCTTCAGAAATATGTTAAAGATAACTTAATTTTACCAGTGACATAATCAGGGTTTAGAAAAATAGTTTAGAATGACACAATCAGGGTTTAGTTAGATAGAATCGATCTGATCGAACAGCTGTTGTACGGCATTGGCCTCTATAACTGATGATATTTTATCAGCATTTGATTCCAATAAACTAACATTACTGGTAATGCTTGACTATAGCAAGGCCTTTGAAACTCTCAGCCATAATCTCTTAATAAATATTTTGTCATTTGTTGGTTTAGGGGAGGGGGCATGAGCGTTGATTGCTAATTATCTTAGAGATAGGTATTAAGCTGTTTCTTATAATGGGGTAGACTCTGGTTTTTTAGAGATTTCTTCTGGCGTGCCCCAGGGCTCCAGCCTTGGGCCAATCCTTTTCTCAATTTATATATCAAACATGGCAAAAATATTCATATCATCTAACCAGCACTATTATGCTGATGCTACTTAAATATATCTCTCATTTGAACCAGGTGAAAGTTCCCAAGCAGTGGCTGCCATTAATTATGACCTTGCTAACGTTTACGAGATTTCTAAAAATCATTGCTTAAAATTAAATTCTATAAAATCAGCATTTATGCTGTTTAGGGGAAGGGTAGCCGTAAGAATTTTTTACAGTATTATAGGGACTTAATTCATATCAATAACGAGCCTATAAAACACGTCGAGCACTGCAAGAGCTTGGGTTTGATTCTGGATAGTGACCTGCGATTCACGCAGCACTTAAATTCTTGTATTCAAAAAGGATTTTTAAACCTTAAAAATATTTATCCACATCGTTACGTTTTAAATAGAAAAACAAAAATGGTACTATATGATTCGCTGGTCCTATCACAGTTTAATCATTGCGATGCAATGTATGGTCCATGCTTGTGAACTGCTGAAGAGAGTAGAATTCAGAAACTCTAAAATACGTACCTTGGATTAATATATGGCATAAGAAAGCGCCACCCCATAAAACACAAGCTTAAGAAAACCAGGTGGCTGACTATGCACAACAGAAGGATTTTTCACGCATGTTTTTTAAAATAATTAATTTAAGATCTCCACCTTAGTTATATAATAAAATAAAATTTCACACAGATGTTCACAATATTAATACCCGGTATAAAGGAAGGCTAACACCTCCGCTTCACTCAACCGAAACTTATAATGATAACATGACTATGATGATAACAAAAACAATTAATGCAATAGACTATATATTATAGTATACATACATATAACAGACTGTATCTTTTGCTTTGTGATGTGTTTTGTTTGTGGGGTTGAATTTGTTTCTTTTTACTTGTGTAGGCGGATATGCTGTCAGATATTTTTTTTGTTGCTGGTTGATGTACTCTTTATAATTTATAGCGTTTATATTATTCCTATTTTGAAATTTAGTATAGTATAGATAATTATGTTAGATGGAAGAACAGGCATTTAGATATCTGAATCTTTGTGCGCTGAATCTCGCCTTCATACTATTAACTTTGTAATTGTATTCTTTTTCCTAAATAAAAAGACCTTTATTATTATTATTCTAGTCTGATGTATTGCCAATGAGAGTTACACGCTAAAAACGATTTATGAAATAGCTTTTAAAAATTTATAGATTCATCGGCTAAGCCAATAAATTCTAATTTGTGGCATAGTAGATCATGCTGAAGGCCATCAAAGGCCTTGCTAAAATCAAGTAATATCAAGCATATGTTAAGACCTTTGTCAGAAGTCCTAAAAATATTATCAGTGACCTATTATTTATTCAAAAACCTGAAGGTATAGACTGTAAAAGAGAATATTTATATAAATATTCGTTTAATTGGAGTTTAACAATTTTTTTTAAAAAATTTGATGTGGTTAGTAGAATACTTATAGATCTATAGTGTGACATTTTAGTAAAACTAGTAATTTTTTGGATAGGAATTATGTTTACAAGCTTCCACTGCTTAGGAAATTGAGTAGCTAGTAGACATTTATTTATAATAAAAGTAAAAATTACAAGGAGTTGAGGAATGACACGGATCAGCATTTTTAAACTTATATTATCGGACCCAGTAGACCCCGATTTATTAATTACTATAAAAGGTTTGCAATACTAGCTCTGCTTCATATTATACCTTTATTTAACTTTAGCGAATTTAAATAAAGGTATAATAAGTGTATAAATTTCCTGTCGGACAACCGTATTTACAAACTTCCTAAGGTCCTTGTATTCATTCTAACGTAATTCTGATTTGAATTTTTTAAATTTTAGACTTGCTTTATCCCTTAATCGCATCATTAACTTCAGGTTTGTAGTAAGCAAAGGCGCAGACGTTTTTATTATCCTGACAGTAGTAATAGCAGCATGTGTATCAAATAGCAGTAAAATATGAGTATTCCAAAACTCTACCATATCATTAACTATAGCTAATGGATATATCTTGGCCCAATCGGCAGAATTCCTAGAAAACAGGTAAAAATTAAAATTTTCGAGGTTTATTTTTTATTATTTTGTTAAATTTTTCGAATTAGGATATTCTAGTCTCCTAATTTTGCAGTTTTTTATCAATTTTTTGTACCGCCGCCATTTTATCCGAGTGTTATCATTTAATAATAATATTTGCGTAAGACTACGTGAACCAATTTTGTAAAATTCCTAGTGTCTACTAGCATCATTATGACATTATAGGCTACAGCTAATATCAGATTAAAAAAAGATTATAACAGTTTAATAAAGAACTACAATCAATTGAACATTTATTCTCTGCCTTAAAATTTGCAACTACAAATTCTACTGTATGCTTAAATGAGGAAAAAAAACTTATTTCATCCTTTAACAGTATGCTTTTTCCTACAAAGTGTATAATAAAAACTAGAGCTAGTAGGAACTGGCATTTCGGGATGATTTTTTTTTTATTATTTAAGCCATTCTAAAATACTCAAAAAATTTGAACAAAAAAAAATGACACTTCTATTCATACTTATATAAATATTAACGAATAATGACACAGAAGTGGTTGTTTTTTTATAAATTTATGGCAACTGCGATATGGCAAAACAATATAATCATAAATTTAAAATACAATGTCAAATATCAGCTTTTAATAATTTTTTAATTCAGAAACAAATACCAATTACTTTTTTTCAATTTTTTTACCCTTGTGATATCTCTGTATTATATTTTATATTTTCTTGGTGATTATAGATATGCATTGTCTAGTATTAGAAACGACACTGTACAGACATGTTTATTATAAAAGAGGTAAACACAATAATTTTATCTAAAATAACCTTATTAAAATCGTCTGCATTTTATTTATTGGACTTAACTGGACAAAAAAGTTACTGCTTATTATGATTGTTAAAAATAAAATCTTTTTAATATATTTAATTACACAATCCAATGATTTTGCTCTCATTTTTGTTTTTAAAATAAATATTGACTTTAATTAATTATGGTAAACTAGTTATTAAACTAGTTCAAATGATAATATTTAATTATTTGACTTTATACAGTCATTGGAAACGCAAAAGTAAATAGATGTAATTACGCAGCTCGCAAAAAGCATTAGAAACCCACAGGTGAGGTAACGAAAGTCAGCGCTTTAGTTAATTGAGCCGTGGGGACCAGTTGGGATTGTCTAGGTTTTTGTCAAGCATGAATAAAAAAATTATTAAATTAGTACTCTTTTTAAGGTAAATGAATATTATTTAATTTTTTTTGTCCATTCTTGAAGTGGAGTACCTATAATATAGCGGGTTGGGAAGGGCGGGTGGAAAAAAGTCTTCCCAGCCTTCCCAACCCGGAAATAAATTAAGTTAAACATTAAACAGAACTAGATTTTAATTTAGTTCATCGTAATCAGATGATTTACCTGATTTACAACTTAACATGAGTCTCAACATGACAAATAATAATATTGTGAGCTTTAATCTAATCCTAAATTTAATCACACAATTGTAGTGCTTATCTAGCTCAATTTATTATAAAACTTGAGTTAAAGTGAGGGTCAAATTAACTTAGACCTATGGTGATTAGTTTTAGTTGTTCTAAGTAGTTTATATTTTATTGCTTAGGCTTCTGATAGATATTTTATCATTTTGTCATAATAAATTTATTGTGTCAATTGAGTACCTATAATATAAATACATTATAAGCACGTAGTTACCTTAACTGCATATTTATCTGGTTTATCTATTGATAAAGTGGCCTTTAGATATTTTAAATAAAATAAGCATTTACTAATTTGGGAATAAAAACTAACAAAATTCCCTAAAAAAGCTCGGTATATAATAATAAGTAAGATTCAGTAGTAATGTTAATTACGAAATAACGCACACACTTATAGTAAAATATATGTTGTTATGACAACTCATAAGTATCTACTTATTTTATTAACTATTAGCTCAATATTTTAGTAAAAATAAATTTAGAAAATCTTATAGCTAAAAACAAGAAATACTTATAAATCATTAAAATATATATTTTTTAATAAACTAATTTTGTTATTTAAAAAAGGGCCTAATTTAATTGGACACGCTTTCATCAGGATTTATATATATCCTTATATTTTCCAATTACGGATTCAATTCTATTTTATTTTGCATCTTTATCGTTTTTTTAATTTATTTCTACAAATTTCATGTTAACTTAAAATGTAAACTAAAATAAGAAAAATTTTAAGGTATATTAAACATCTTTTAGCAAGAGAGTGTAATCATTTATCAAGTCAAAAAATATATTTAAATGATTATCGAACATCGATAATATAGACATGAAATGTAGTAGAAACCTAAAAAGTCGAGAAAACTATTATTTTTATCAGCTTCATTTACAAATAGTTTAATTGCATTAGAGAAATATAATGTGAGCGGAATCGAAAACATAAAACGCGATAGAAATAAAAAAAAGTTGATAATATCATTATTTTCCTATTGTTTAGAATGATAGACTTATTACGTTATTAACAACCGTAATGAAATGATTTATTCTCCATTGAAAATAACGTTAAAAAAATTGAACTTCAAGATGATCATAGACATCACTCTTAATTGCAAGGAGTGAAAGTAAATCAGAAATTTAGGAGGGTTCAGGATATAATGAGGATGTTAAATGTAAAAGTCAGCAAAAATATTGTAAGAAGTCTATATGCTTCCTATTTTTGGCATCTTAGTTATTAAGATAGAGATCTTATTTGAGTTTTGTTTTGGACATAAAAGTTTGCTTTTAATTTAATTTTTAGACTAAAGTTATTTAAAATGCCATAGGGATAATTAAAAAAAGTTTAGTTAATGTAATTAAGTTTCTTATTGCTTCTTTATAATTAATTCCTAAGTCAATAATCTCAAAAAAGATATTTATGTTATTTACCATAATGTAACTATTCTATCAAATTTTTATTATACATTAGATAACGAAATAATAAGATAATTCAATACAATTACAATTTCATTATTAATAAGTTTCTGGTTTAATCTCAAAGCTTGCGCCTTTTTTAAATTTTTTTTGCAAATTTTATTTAAAAAAAAATCTAAAAAAAAAACGTTAAAGTTTTGAAGAAATATAAATTAATAGCATTTAATGATTACATTTTTATGGAAAAAATTAAGTATCACCTATAGTATTTTCCTCACATATTTAAATATAAAATTAAATTATTATTATTATACTCAAATGTCAAATAATCCGATTAACCCAAACAAATTACTCCATTTACATATTACCCACAATATGACTAATTTTTTTACAAAAAAATTAAAATACTAAAAATAGGCATAAATTAATTTAAAATATTTTGGGTACTCAGAGAATGTGCGAAGGTAATAAAACAATTTAGTTTTTTGCAAAGGTTTAATTAGAATTAAATGTACTTAGAGTTATTTGTTGTCTTTATTATGTTGGAATATATAAAATAGTAATATATAATGTAAAAATATCCCATCGACAAGATTTTATTATTGATGGGTGATCTGCTTTTTATTAAGTGATTGCATAAATGATTCTTTTGCTACTAATCATTTATTGCAAAATAAAAAATAAATTTGGTCGAAATCAAAGATACATTTTATTGAATAAATTTAACATTTTATACTAAAGGAAATAAAATAAATAAACTCTCACGTGAGAACCAAAACTTAAGGGATATTTAAACTTATTTTTAAGACACTAATTTTAAAAGTTTTATGGTAACGACTACGTAAAGTTAAATTTATGATGACTGTTAAAACGACATTAGTATTATATGATATAATAACCTCTTACTGTGATTAAACCGGGATTATTTCCGTCATGGCCCAAATAATCACAAATAATGTTACCGCAGTGTTATCCGTATTGGGACGACACCTTAGAGAGACGCTGTCCGGTAATTTCCTGAACATCTAAGTAATTCCCGAGAGCACCGGAAAATTACACGGTAATACGGAATGGTCTGATAGACTCGGCCAAGAAGGGGCCGTAATCTTACAGTTCGATGCCATTTAATTACTGAGTATCCTCTCTAAAAGGTTCGCTGGGATTTATTTAATTTAACGGCAGTCAGACTTTAAATTTAAATTTTTCTTAGGATGGCAGCAGCTGGAAACTTTATTTAAAAACCATTTTTCGTGGTCTACTTTGATTAATTTTTTTATATGGCATACGAGAGAGTTAACTTCACCTTAAATATTCTTTAAAAGTTTCGCCCATTGTATTTTTTTTTATTTGTGATAATGGTAAATGGTATATATTCTAGAATTATCTAGATACATCTACTATAATAAACAGCATATTTTTTATATGCCAATGTTAATGGAACTGAAGGACCTTAGCATGTGAGTCGCCGACAAAAAGTCATCTTTATGAGACTGCACTAATATAGAAATACTAGTGAAACATTTTAAAATGTTCACTTTTTCACGCATTTTAACGTGTCCTGTAAACTTTTGTGATGTGCTAAAACTGGTGTTGGTAAGCAAAATAACCTATACAATCCCTATATTACGAAAAAAATTTAAGGTATCTAAGAATTTCTTATTTTATTCTCGATTATTCTTTATTTGAGAACAAGCTTATGGCTTATCAGCATAATCTTATGCAGAACTATTTAAGCACCAACTTTTGATACGCTTGTACAGTAACTTAGAGATTACATTAGTATTAGAAACAAAATTTATCTTAGTTGAAAATCCTTAGTAATCACCTTCTTTAGCCCCTCGCTAGTTGCATAAAGTTACTTAATAATACAGCAAACAGAGAGCAGCATTAACAGATCAAAATAATAAATTACAGCAGTAAATCACTGAAGGTTTCAAATTGGAAGCTAATAATGCCTGTTTAAGGCAGATTGGAATATCAACTTTCTAACTGATTTGTAAAATGAAATTAAGACAGTAATCTTATATTATTTATATTTAACGTTTAAATCTGTCTCATGCTAGGTGCCTCTGTCTGTATAAAGTCTCTATCACCAGTGTGTCTAGGACCATTATATACTCTAATAAGTACAAGATGCGAGCTCTGCTTACCGATCAAGATAGCATTAATCGCGGCTCTGTTGTACAAACTGACTTTAATAACTGTGTTGCATTTTCAACAATCCAACAAAATAGACGCATTTCCCCAGCTATACCCTACTGGTACATGGGGCCCCACCACAGAAAACTGCACCAATGTCTGTCATTCTTTCTGGAGCAATTTGTGTACCAGTTATGCTCCCTATCTCTTAATAAAGTTTTTTAGAGGGCTTCAATTACTCGTCGCTTTTGTCACGAAGCCTAAAAGCCAACTATCATAGATGCTTATAGCACATATAGACATATTTTGCCGTAGTTAATTTGACTCTTCCTGTACTCCAGTTTTACCAGTTCACCGTGAACAAGTATCTGTCCGCTGTTCTGAATACCTCAAATTATAAAGCAAAGTCTAGGGATAGAAGGTTCAACAGATTCAGAAGGACTCGCATTCGCAGAATTGCTGCGAAGTCTAGCCAGTTGGTCCTGTAACGATTCTAGCTATAATTATGTAAGAAAAGTTTTAATAATAATAATAACAATACAAAGAGCGAAGTTTAGTTTAGACTAACTTGTGGGGAGTTTTTTTTTAACCCAACAGTAAAAGCTGTTAATTTGGTGTATCTGAACTATATCTTGGTACGCACAAAAAGTATATACATTTTGTCATAACATATACAATTATTTATTTTATTATTATTATTTTTTTATCGTATACAATAGATATTTACGCTATTACTTAATTCAGATTAAAAAATTCATACATATATATAAATTAGGAAAAAAATATATTGGATCCATAAGAAAAAAAGATGAAATCAATGATTTGGCTAAAACAATACAAAGAAAGCAAGCAAGAGAGAGCAGCAGAGATCTCATTATTTAAAACTGCAAGCTGTTGACTTAAGGCAGCAGGTATAATAATTATTACATATATATTTAAAATATTGGATTATTAAATATTGGAGATATTAAAAAACTTGGACTTATTTAAGTATTTAATATTTTTAAATTTTTGTGAAGGAAATTATAAGCCCTGATGGTTGAATAAGTAAAAGACCTTTTAAACATGAAGTTTCTAAATTTAAAAAGAGCAAGTGTTTGCAACGAAAGCAAATATTACGATGATAAGTGTAAAGGTGTTGTCTAAATATAGTTTTATTATTTAAGTAGCTTGACTACTGGTCTGAATACTCTTATCAAAAAATACTAAATTTTGCAGAATTCACCGGTTTGTAATAATTATAAGCCAATTAGGTTCTTTTATCTTAAGAGATATTCTGTCGTACCTTTATGGTTCATGGACTAATCTAAAGAATAAATTTTGTAATTTATTGCAGTGATTAAATCTTAGACAAGCCATTCATAAAATTATAATATGAGTGACTGACGAGTAGATCCAAGGGAACATCTCAGACCCTATGACCGACCTACCAAAAGGCTTTCTGAAGATTTAAAATGTATAGGTGACCTTCTTGAATTTGATATCTGTGTGATTATCGTAGGAGAGTTTGTAAGTATAAATATGATGCCTAAAATTTGTACCGTCCTAAAGTGTTTTAATTGTATGCCTCCTAGGGATATGTCTGCTAAAGTTATGCCTTCTTGTAAAAAGGTTTTTTGCTTTTTTGGGTTAATCCTCATCTGAAAGGAACTCTTGGTCCATAAAACGCATGCCCTTATCATGAAGCCCTACTTTATGGCAAACTCCTTTCTTAAGCGAACGACTACCAGATCTTCAGTGGAGGTGTGGCATTTTTAGGTCATTGAGTAGACTACTAGACAACAGAGAGTTAATAGTGCTGCAAGAGCATGGCCTCAATCTAAATAATCAGATAGATTTATGTGATATAGCATTAAGTGTTGTCAAAAGTGCCTTTGATATTGCATAAACACAAAAGGATTAGCCTTTCCATTTCATAAAGCATCCTTCAGCTTCTTAACGATCTGGTATATGGATAGGGCAAAGCCTGTAGATTTATCAATCTAATGTGAAATAGTCTTCTAATTCTAATTAAGATGCCATCGATGATTTGTATTAACTAATTAGTCTCCCTAATTTCTTAACAATTGGGGTCAGTGTAGTCACTTTTCCTGATTTCAGAATTAAAACTGCTATCACCTTTCGTCATTACTATGGCAAATAATTTGATCATCTAAAAAGGAAATATGTCTAACCCATATTAAAAGAGGTATATAATAATGTGATTTTTAAAGGCATGAGAAATGTGATTATATTTATTTAAAATATATATGTAACGAGAAACTTCTTTAAACATTAACGAGACTAAAAAAATACATTGCAAAAAAATCACAATTTTCAGTTACATTTTCTTGCAAATAGTACGAATCGATACAAACAAATAAACTCGCAGTTTACTACTTCAAACAATTTAAAAACCGTTTCTGTAGTCATTAAATTTTTTCGCTTATTAATTTTAGCAGTTTATCATTAAATATTTCCGAACGGTCGTCTTAAACCTTTTAAGATAAAATTTTAAACTTCGCCCGCTGACAATAACTAAAAACCTTTTAGAAACTGGAAAAATATAGCAGCCAAAAAGAACAAAAGTGCGCTAAAATTGTCCCACTTTTTACAGATAAAAGTGTCTCATTTTCAAGTTCTGAACAGAATGGTGGTTGTTTAAATTTCTGCTTCGGCGATGTGGATAATGAGCTACGGCTTAATGTAAAGAACAGATATAATGACAGTTAGCTGCAAATGTGTTACATTGGTGTTTTAATGAGATCCCAGATATAAAAGTAATAGTACCGTAACATCAAAAATTCATCATTAGTGTTTGCAAAACTTAAAAAATATTTGTTGCTTTTTATAAATATATAGTATATAAAATATACTCATCAAAACTGTCTATATTTATTTGGAAAGGTATTAAAAGACAATTAAATGGAAATTTGTAAATTAATTAGAAAAAAAAGTTCAAAAACACCTAAATTTATTTTGGAAACACTAATGAACATCAGTTTATATAAAATACAAGAATTCATTTTAGTATACTTAGGGATTTATAAATATGAATAAATTATGAAAATTTAAAAAAGTCAAATATCAAAATATCGAAATTAGCAAATTTTAAAACAAAGTTTATAGAAAAAAATTCCTAATAAAGTGCACAACCAAATAATTAATAAAGTGCACAACCATCCCTATTTTTAATAATAGCTTAATATTAGATAGTACGGGATAGTGGAGCTCTAACGAGACGTCTTAAGATTGTTTCTAAGTAAATTATTCCTTAACGTTTAAGCAGCAACACTGACAAATATTTTGAAGCTCATTTTTTAGCTGGTCGGCAGTAATATTACGGCTTCGCTATATGTGAAGGTGAACAAACCTATCATATCTTTGTCTCACATCACCAATCTCTTTAAAACCAAACATTTCTATAATAATCTTGGTACAACTTACAGCTTCTATTATGTCACGTATGTTTAAACTATCCTGTATCATAACAATAACTCGTAGCTGTGTTATACATCTTACATATTGCCTTAGAAAATTGACGATATTGTACAATTGAAACAGGTTTTTAATACACTGGTAGCAAAAATTGTTCTGAATCCATTTATAAGCTTAGCAAATAGGCTTAAAGACTTTATAACATAGATTTTGTCTTGGAAATTATGTTG
The DNA here is from genome assembly GCF_022605725.1 of Anthonomus grandis grandis. Classification (NCBI taxonomy): domain Eukaryota; kingdom Metazoa; phylum Arthropoda; class Insecta; order Coleoptera; family Curculionidae; genus Anthonomus; species Anthonomus grandis. The sequence continues at coordinate 24,449,238 of NC_065548.1, read as the reverse complement.
TTTATCTTAATATTAAACATTTTTTTTTCCTTTTACTTAGGACCGTGTGTTTGTTGAAAATATTAAACTTTCTTAAAAATACTATACAAATTCATACATCCAATAAAATTTATTTTTTTATATTATCATCTTAAAGTATAAAAGGAACTTTCCAAATAATTTAATTTAATTTATACTTAATAATATTTATACAAAATTGGAAAATTAGTAATTTGCATTTAAATATAACAAAAGTAACATAATGCTAAAAAAGTAAAACTTTGGTGTAGACTTCAAAGGAAAACAAATTTTTCACGCTCTACTGAAATCCTTTATTTGCCGCTCAGCACGTGTTTTGTTAATGACTAATTCTCAGGTTGAGTATTATAATCAGTTTTTTGTTAACCCGTGCTTAAGTGGTTATGAATATTAGGATAGAGGAAAAGGGGTAAAGAGCGTGCTAATTTTCAGTATTTTCTTTTATCACTTCTACTAGAAGTGATATGCTAGTGATGTAAATTATGGATAAAAAAAAGTTATTGTCTATTATGTGTGATTTATGTTATGTTTGTTCAAGGTCTAATCACATAATGTGCCCATCTATATAAATTGTTCTGTCGCCATTAGTATATATGCAATCGACAAAAAAGCTTCTTCACACTAAACAGCCTTGAAAAAGGCGTAAATAAACGTCAAAACGTCGGCATCTTTTCAAAAAAGGAACATTTTGATTTCTTGGTTCTAAACCTGCGAACTCCATCTACGCTCTATTTTAAATATTTAGCGTAAATAATCCTAAGCCACCGTTATTACATTGGGTTAATAGGAATTTATTCTTTAAAGTTACTACTATGCTGGGTAATAACCGTAAAGACAACAAATAACAATCAATAACAATATTAAAAGAAAACTTCAAAGTAAGTAAATACTCAAAATCTTCGCCGCCTTTCACTTCAATACACTTTATAAGGCGTTTCCTTAAAGATCTTTGAATATTAAATAACATTTCACGATTATTTTTCATAATATTAGGAGCTTCTTGAATTTTCTGTCGTAATTCTTCGATGGAATTAATTGTATCTTTGAAAACCATGTCCTTCATGTGTAACTGATGACTGACTGACGATATATGAGAAGTCTAGAGGGTTTAAGTGTGCACTTCTAGGTGGCCAAACAAATTCACTGCCATGCCCAATCCACCGGTGAGGAAAATGTTCATTCAGGTATCGCCGTACTGGCAGAGAGAAATATGGCGCCGCCCCGTCTTGCATAAACCAAGTGTTTCGCTTTATGGCTAGTGGTGCCGCTTCTGGTGGTGGGTTTAACTATTGTTTAAGGAAAGTTTAAATAGAAGGGCCCGTTTAGATTAGAAGGAAGTTCAAAAAGACTAATAAAAAAACCAGATATCTACCACACCAAATATTTACCTTGAATTCATGCTGAAAATGTCGTTCCTTTAGAGCATGTGGATTTTCGGAGTCCCACAAATGATTGTTTTTCCAATTAAAAACACCTCGTCTAGTAAACATTGCCCCATCGGTGAAAAGAAGAAATTCCTCATTAAGAAATTCCTGGTTTTCGGATTGTTTATCTAGCATAAATTGAGCAAACTGTAGGCGAATTGGTTAATGTTGAGATAAAAAATTTTGGACAGGAGTGTAGTGATATGGACGAAGATTCTCTTTCTTTAAAATTTTCCAGACAGACGATCGGCTTATTCCTGTTGCCGTACTTAACCAACGAGTACTGAGATCTAGATTTTCCGAAATACGAGGCTAAGACCTCTTCTTCATCATCGACGCTGATATTTTTTGGAGCACTATTTAAGATTTTAGGACGAAAACACCCTGTTTCGCCTAGGCGGGTATAAATAAATCTGAATAGTTTGTGATTGGGTTCTATTCGATTTGGGTATAATTCTAAATACCCTCTTCCTGCACCAAGTCCCCTATAATTTGACTAAGCAAAAACGCATATTATATCACGCATTTCACTGTTGGAATATTCATTATGACGTGACATTTTCTTATTTTAGAATTTTTACTACAATCTTACTTAGTGACCGTAAAATTGTCATATAATTTCTTTACAGGAAAAACTGATAAGTGCTGACACAAGCCTACTTGAAAAAAAGTCAATGTAATAACGGTGCTTAGGGTTGTTTACGCTGAATGTTTAAAATGCATATAACTTAAAAACTGATAGAGTTACATGAAATAAATATGTACCTTTTTTATTCAAAAGTGAACCTTTTTTTAGATTTTCTAGTCGTTTTAGCCATAACTGATTAGGCAAAAAAAATATGTTGTAACTTACCTAAGTAACAGGGTGTAACTAACGTCCTATATAAATAATGCTAAAGTTACCACAATATTCATAATTTTTATGTCAAAACATACAACAAGTCACAAATTTTTATTTTTAAGACGATACTGCCTAAAATCACAAAATTATTAAGAAATTTTAAAGGAAAATTCCAACTTTAAATACCGTGTATCTCGTAAACCTACAACATTTGTATAAGACATGTTAAGCTCAATCGCTATATTTTGGTGTGTAATATCTCCAGATTAGAGATTGCTTATTCTTAATGAATCACCCTGTATAATAATCCTAATTTAACTTATTGGTCTTATTTGCATGATTCTAACCAAAATGTATGAATAATTTTATATAATTTCTTTTAACTTTTAAAATAATTAATTATTTAATGCTTAAAATAAAACTAGGTAACTAATTGATCATTAATTAAATCTGTTTAAAATGAATTTGGTCCTGACTTGGTCTGAAAAAACAGTCTATAAGCTAAAATAGTTATTTATGTAACAAGTGTGTAAAATAGTCCTTTTTTATTTTTTGTGATTTTTATGAAGGCAAATGCGACAATTCCCATAAATAAAAAAAGGGTATTTTACACACGTGTAACATAGAAAATTTTTCCTACTACCGAAAAAACATTCAAAAAAATCAAAAATACCAAATTACTTTATGCACTAGTGCGTAAAAAAAAACCTCGAAAAATTCTTTTGACAAATTATACTAGCCATTATTTGTAATTAAAAAAAATATAATTCCAAGTGGTAGGTACCTATTTTAAACTAGAAATATTGCGCCAAAAAATATAGGGGGATTTTTATTAATCCTTTTGCTACCTAAATTCATAATTATTAAGCACGAAGGTACCTTTAAGTAGGTCAGATTTAAAAAGGGTTGGATTATTCATAGTTCGAGTTCTTAATAACACCATAGTAGTGAAGTACGTTTAGAAGGTAACAATAATCGTAAAAAATCAATTTTTAAAATTTTGTTTTAAGCTGTAACAGTGTTAAAGTTGACTTGCATGATGTTTGCATATATTTTATGAATTTGCCTTCATTCTCATATGAGATAAATGATTTTTTTTTATTTTGGGTGACGATAAAATATTTATATATTTTATAAAAACATAATGATTTTGGATTAAAAATTAAAAGGAGAAATATATATATATATTTTATTCTAAGCGCAAAAATAAAATCTTCACTATCATCAAAGCTAAAAAAAATTATTAACATTCTTATTCCTAAAACCGCTTCTACAAAATTCAAAATTGCAACACCACAAGCAAAAGCTAATGTCATCTTGCCAAATGTCATCTTGTCAAACAACTTTGTATTTACAGTCGGTATTTGTGAAGTATGTTTTTTCTTTAGTTTTTGGTTAAAAAAGGAAAAAGGTTGTGTCATTTGAGTGTTTTTGTGAGTTGTTATCATAGTAAAAAATTGTACCGTTTGTGCCGCACCATGGGAAAAAGAGGATTTAAGCTGACATTTTTACAGTACAACTCAAAAAATGGTCCAAAAATATGGAGAATTTCTGTTTTTTTATAGTAGATTTACCTTAAATTTATGTTATTAGCAATTATTCAATGTACTAAGTGTCCCCAATTAGTGACTATCTAAATTGAATCAATTACTGAATGATAGTTATTATTTTTAATAATAATTTATTATATTACAAACGATAAGATTTTAAAGTTTTATTGAAAAAAAATTAGGTAACGAATTTATAAGTATTTTCTAATTATTAGTAATTTTTTCAAAGTGTAAAAGTCATTAATAAGTGGCTGCTTTACTTAATTTACCAAACCATCAAATGTAAGAAAACATAAAGATACAGAAAAAAAATCTTAGAACCTTATTAAATAGGTATTCAATTGACTCGCAATTATCTTTTTCCGTGCATTTCTTTTACATACTTTCCTGTTCTGTAACACGTTCACTTTACACACTGCCTAGGCTTTATAAAGTTACACTTTTTACGCACTAGTGCCTAAAAAAGTCTTCTTACGTACTAGTGCATAAAAAGTAATTTGACGTTAATTTACAGGCCAACCAAATAGTCGTCGTATGTTTATATTTTTTTTTCATAAATTTAATGTCAATTTTGAAATTGTTACTGTGTAAAACACTGATTCTTATCATCTGATCTTAAGTATTCTAATTTAAAAAAAAAATCAATAAAATTGTATAAGATATATAAATATTCTATCGTCACCCAGAATAAAAAAAATCATTTATCTCATGTGGGAATGGTGGCAAATTTGGTTGGTGAATGGTTAACTTTAACACTGTTATAGCTTAAAATGAAATTTAAAAAATCAGGCTATAATATGGCTCCATTGTCTTAAAAAGAATTATATTTATTTTTTTATATTAATTATATTTATATTTATTTATTATTTTATTTTTTAGAGTAAAAAAAAAATAAAATATAGGTACTTACATTTATTTAAGTACATAAGGATTTATTTGCATAAACATGCACAATACAGGTGCTTTGTACCTAGGTGCATGTACAGTTTAAATTGTAGGGATAGTGTTAAAAATATTTATATTATATTTTGTTATTATGTACATATATTTTTAAATTATATTTGTTGTTAAATACATTGAAATTGAAAAAAATTATAAACAATATTAGCGTTTATGAACTCTATATGAAAAAATTGAAGAAATTTTTCGTTGTTTAAAAATAAACTGCTCATACTTTCGCATGATATTCAATGCGCGATAGAGCTTCACTTCCTTTTAGTTAGGTTGAACGTGAATATTTAAATACCTGGTATCTGAATTGTTAATTAAATCATGAAAAAACTAAATCTTGGCTATCGAGGTCTCCAAATATAAATTCCTTGAACTTTTACTTTAAGGTCACCTAAGACATTTAGTTTATTCGAAATCACATTACCGCAGGCTATGAAACAATTAGGCTCACATGCGGAATATTTGAGCTAGCTCGTCAATCGATACGTCGTTGTAGAATAGAAGCCTGTATTGTAGTTAGAAGTGCATATTTTGAATAACTGTTATAACATACGTTGTACCGAGTGGCTATTGGGTAAACAATTTCTTGACTGAAAACCTGATAAATTCAAATTGTTAAAATCTACTACATTATTTAACGTTAAATCCAAATATTGAATGAATGGCTCCTAGCGACTTTAACTAAGATACTATGTTCAATTCAAAAGAATGATATATACATCTGTTTTTTATTATTAATTTAATTTAAGCTAGCATATGAAAGTTTAAATGCGTCCAAAAATAAATAGGGTAGCGCTTTCTCCAAGTGAGAGCCCTAAACTACTCTCTTCATGAAAAACAGGGTGTTTCAGAACTATGGGATCAAACTTCTAGGGGTTGTTCAGTGCAACAGTAGAATCCATTTGAGTATAGGAACTCATGTCCGGAAATGTGTCACTACGCCACTACCGCCCTAAGATGCGTTTAAATTTAGAAAAAATATTAATTACCTAAATAGGATCTGATGCATTTATTTTTACCTTTTATATATGATACCATCACAACAATTGTTCAAAATATCTTCCTCCAACCTTAATACACCGATTTAAACGCCGCACATGATTTCGGCGGACTACACTAAAAATTTGATCCTCGTTTTGAATGATTTCAAATGCTGCTGTTATTCGTCGAATTAAGTCTATCTCTGAGTTTCGTAGACTAAAGACTTTACATGTCCCCACAAGAAAAAATCGAGCGACGTTAAACCGGGTGACCTAGGAGGCCAAAACTGCTCCACCTCTGGCAATCCAACGGTGCTCAAACCGCTGAGCCAAATACTCTCGTACTTGTACAGCAAAGTGAGCCGGCGCTCCATCATGCTGAAACCACATTTGCTGTCTAACGTTTAGTGGAACATTTTCAAGGAGTTCTGGGAGAACTTCCTCCAAGAAACGCAGATAAATAGGCCTTGTTAACCGTTTCGGTAGAAGGTATGGCCCAATTAAATAATCATCAACAATGCCTGCCCATACGGTAACAGACTAACGATTCTGATGTTTTCTTGGAAAAATTGAATAAGGATTTTCTTCGTCCCCAACATGGCTATTCCTACTATTTAAAATACCGTCTCTTGTGAAAGAGGCTTCATCAGACCACAAAACATATCGTAAAAAATGTGGTTGTGCAATGATGTTATCCAAAAGCCATCGACAAAATTGAACTCTAGGATGATAATCGGCTGCAGTCATACCTTCAACTTTCTGAAAGTGGTAAGGATGAAGTTGTTGCTCGTGTAGTACCCGCCAGACAGAAGCGTTACTCGTATACATATTCTTAGCGACGTCACGTGTGCTATTTGATGGTTCATTGGCAACTCGCTGAAGCACCTCTTCTTTAAATTCGACCGTTCTTACGGTTCGAGCAACACCAGTATCATGCATCTTGGTCTTCATGCAGACATGCATGTCAGTCAAACATGCATGTCTCAGCGAGCCGCCGATGAACCGCAATAAACTTTTTGTATCCCGGATGCTGTCGTTCGGGATAACGTTCATGATACAACCGCGATGCTGCTCGTGCATTGCAGTTTGTTGCTCCGTATGCCAAATGCATATCCGCCAATTCTTTGATTGGTAAAGTTTTCCATTAGCAATAAATGTTTAAAAATTGTAAGCTATAAAATTTTTAAACATGATATTGAGAATTGGCATTGATAAGCGTTGATTTTAAATAATTGAACCTCCCTGTATAGATTTTAAAACACCCTGTATAGATTTATTCAACAAAGAAATTTTTGCTTTTGGTGTATTTATTAACCGTATATTAGCCTTTAAATATTGAACAAATTTACGTGACTTACATGACTAACACCATTGGCCTTTTAATATTGACAAAATTACGTGAAAAGTTCCACGGGGGCTCTTTTTTGGACAAAAAACGAAAATATAAAAAATTAACAAGAAATTAACCTGCAATTTTTAATTCACTATCATCAAATATCACCAGTGACGGCGGCTGTCACTTTTGATGTTTTAAGGTCAGTTTTGGTAGCTGTTACTTTTGAGAATTATTAACACAGCCAATCATTAAATAGGAAATAAACTACGCTTATTTATTATCAGTATTTTAATTGACTATTTTGTATCAATACTATTAACTAATTAATAAGTTTACTCTGAAAACTAGCCACATCGAATTTTTTATTTTAGTAACTATCAAGCTTACAACCGGTGTTGCCAGACCCATACAAAAATCGGAATTTTAACATAACCTCAAAGAGTTCTCAAAACATATTCTTAGTTATTATTATTTTTTTTTATTTTTTACTATTTTAACTATTAATAATCTTATTAATAATCTTATTTTAACTTATTAATAACTAATCTTATTCTTCCCTACTAGAAAGGTCGAGGCATATTTATTAAACTCTAGAATATACGTATATCATTCACAGAGAAATCTAGAAAATGTAGCAAATACATTAACGTGTATGAAACACAATAATTATTATACCACACCGGATTTTGGCCAATCAGGTATCCGTTTTTCATCTTACAGGTTACGTGACCCTCCGTAACATGAAGTAAACCAGCAGAGCATTTATTAAGAAATAATATATAGTTACTTTTAATCTTAAGTTAAACGAAAAAAATGTAACTAATTTTGGAAAAACCTAAAATACTTGTATCTTAAACATTTGGAATATACTGGTTTAATTGGGATATGGCTGGTTAAATTGTTATTTTTACATTACTCTCTTGCAAGCAAGTTGTTGAGTTACCAGTAAACCTATTACATATACATACTATATGGTGTCTTATTATCATGTGAGTAGTTTGCTCCGTTAACTTTTTTCAATACTCTAATGTAATAAATAGCAAAAAGGTGTGTTTGCATAAATATATTTATCACCCCAACCACTTTTTTTTTTAATAGGATGGCCTCTTATGCCTATGACTAAACGAAGAGTATTTTTTTCTAAAAAAAGAGCATTTTTTTAAGAATAACTTAGTATCACCTCTTTAACCATTTAGTTAAAATATTAAAAAAAATAAAGGTAAATATTTAACTATAAAAAATCATTTTAATACATATTTGTCAGCAATATATGTCAAAAAGTTTTAATGTGCTATCATTATTAGTTACAAAATAATAAATGATAGTTCTATAGTATTAATAAAGTTGAATTTGAAAATATGAAATAGTATATTGTTAGTGAAAAAAAATGAATTCGAAGTCTAAATTAAAATATCATGCACATATATCTTTTCTCAAATAATAAACTGGCTCAAAGGGACAAACAACTTATTTGAACGATTTAGTAAATATTTCATAGTATTGATCGATAATATATCTTTTAACTTAATTTTATATTTGATCCAGGAAATGAGGCCTCATATGAATTTGTTGATTCCTAATTTTTTTTATCCATTCCAAGGGATACATGCACGATAACATAAACTAAATACAAATAAGAATGCCTATATTTTTAAGAAATTATTAGCTTATAGAATATAACAATATCAAATATTCATTTTTTGTTTCAGTTACACATTGGAAGGCTTGTTCGGATATTATACTTATCTAAACTCCAAGAGTTTAGTCATATAATAAGAAAATATGTTTTATCATGGTTTGTTTATTACGCTTTTATATTACAAGTTTAATGACATATTTTTGTTATATTTTTCTGTTGTCTAGTATATTTCATTTAAATATAGTAGAGATACAAAACAATTTATATATTGTAATTAGAAACTACAAAAGTTTAGTAAAAAATTTAAATGTGTATTATGTTTTGTTTTCTAGTAAATGTCAAAAAACCAACATAAACAAAATATTGCTTACATGTAGAGGATATAAATTTTAAGATAAACTTTGTGTTTACAAAATGAATAAAAATTTTTACAAGGTGTTTATGATACTAACTGCTATTATTAAATTAAATCTATATCTCAATTACCTATTACTTTACAAAGATTTTATAAGTGGGAAGTATTTTTATTATTTCACAAAAATCTGTTTATGTGTGCGTTTGAGTACGCAAAAATTTGTATTATTGGTATTTTTTTAAAGGCAATTATGTACGGTGGCATGTACATAATTTTGGGGCCTTCTCAAGATAAACAAACTACACATATAATGTAGGGATATTTTGTTTTAATTTACATACTTCTAAAGAGTTTTTTTTTAATTTAAAGTCTTAGAAAACAAAGTACACCATCGATTTCCTTTTTTAGAGAGCTTTTCAACAATATACCACAAGCACAGTCTAACAATGATTGAAATCTATATACTTTGCCACAAGTGGCATTCTTTTATTTAAAGAAATTAAGTAGCACTAGCTTTCACCCTTTCCAAGTAGTTGAAAAAAACTGTTCTTAAAGGCGGCAAAAAATTTGAGTAGAGTTGTTGCCTTATTTTTGAAATATTTTTTTCAAGAGCACTAAAGAATTTATGCCACTTAGAGTCACTACGATGTATACTAAATATACATTAAATATGATTAAAAGCCTTTTAAACCCTCAAATATATTTGGTTTTTCGTAATATAGTTTTTAAACCTCGTCGAAAATCGTTGTGCCGTGTTACGTGCGACCGTCCATAGAGACCCTTACAAATCGCAAATTCTCAGATAACGACCCTCAAAGGTACGGTTCGAATACGGCCCCGGGACGTGACATCATCCTTTGCAATTTGCAGGGCTCTCTAAATTCCTCAATATACTCTAATTTAGGTTTATTTTAGTATTTCTACGCTTTTTCTTCTTACATATAAAATAGGTTAACTTCAAAATTTAAAATAAATAAAATAAAAAATATGCTGTCATAAAGAAGGAACAAAAAATACTTCACGATGTTTAAAAATTCAGTGATGATAAGGCCTTTGGTTTAGGCAATTATTTAATTCTATTAAGTATTAAAACATTCAAAGATAAAGCTCTTAGGTTAGACGTTAATTTGAAAGCTTAATTCTATAGTAATTAATACTTATACTAGCTTTCATTCAGCTGCACATATGATAGGCTCAAGTTATTTTGAAAATTACATCCGTAAAAATCAATATTTTAAAGATTTTTAACAAACAAACATTTATTCAGGGTGAGTCGAGAGCGCATCAAACTTCAGGTCAGTATTTTACACGTGAAAATAATTTTAAAAAATTCATGTTCTTATGGGAGTCATTTTGTTTTAAAATTACTTAATTAAAATATTTTAAATAGTTTACCGCTTCTTATTACGAGTGATGTAGGTCCCAAATATTTGGTCCATTTTAAGGTTCTGACATTGTCAGCACCAATAGGCTTTACGCGTATATTTTCGAGATTGTACGATTATAGTAATAAAAAATGCGACACATATATTCAAATTTAAAATACAGAAATATGGTTTTTGTTTACGACTTTCGTAATGGGAATGCTACAACTGCTGTTTAAGAATACCGTTGACGATTTTTACACCGGAGAAATCCGGACAAAAACGTATTTGTCAGAGTTTTTAACAAGCTTTGCGTAGTTAGAACTCTGTCAAGTACTAGCATAGCATCTGAACGAGTCACTCAACAAGGCTTAGAAGTAGTAGAAAATATTCTGAACTTGATAGAAGATGATGCAACAACCAGCTCACAAGAATTGGTCCGCAATTAGTCATTCCACAAAAAAGAGAAATTGACATGGTCCATAGCAAAGTCCTATATTCATATCATGTACAGCATGTACAGTACCTAAATGTTCACAAAGTTATTTGAAGCCCAGGGTTATAAGTGAGACTGGACCTAAATATGGCCGCCCCATTGGCGTACTATTTTTTAGTTTTTAGAGAATGTAAATATTATTATTAAATCACAAACAAGTGTAGCACAAAACAAATATTATATATGATAAACAAAACCTAATAATGACATAAAACAACTGCGATTGAAACACATCTGAGTTGTGGCCAATCAGTTTAAAAATTGGCTCGGCGCAAAACGGTCATCATTTTGCTGTTGTAGTAACCGAGCCAATCAGATAACCTGCGGATCGTGCGCCGCACCTCTACAGCGGTTTTTTTGATGTGGTCAGAGATAAATTAAAAACAAAATCCTTTACATATCCCTATAAGAAAAAACCGGGCGCTGTCAAATACGAGAACTTGGAGGTTACTCGATAGGACTACCCCTTCCTATCCATCAGTTATGAGAATTACTATTCAAAAATTGAACCCCACGGTGGAAATGCAGCGGCACTTGATACAATGGAGGCCACATAGTTCTTTAAGGGTGTAGAGGAATATTCTTCAATAATACTGGAAGATCATTATTTAAGAACTCTCTCATAAATCTTATTTAATTTAAATTTGCATCCAAAAAATGTGGACCAATTACAAAGCCACCTTCCCATACATTAAGAGACCATTTATGTTAGTGACTTCTCTAAACGCATGTGAATTGGAATCAGAGTAATGATGAAGATTTTGCCCGTTAAAAGAGGCATAATTGTGAAAAGTGCATTCATCGGTAAATAGAACATTGATAAAAAATCGTTATTTGCTATCTTGTTCCAGACCCACATACAAAATTTTGGTAATTATTTTAATCTATTAAATTAATTTCCAAAAGTTTCTTGGAGACGATGAATTTTATAGGGATTAATGTGATGCCTTGTAAAAACTATTACAATTTAACCGTAATTTTTGAAGGTCCAGAATAAAATAGTAATTTTTTTACAAATGAAATATAAAATTTAATAATTTAGTGCTCCTCCTTAAAAAAAGAGAAAACACATGTTAAGGAACTTTCACAAAATGCAAAATATTTTAAAATATTTTAAAACTTTAATATTTAGGTAGGATGAACCTTAATAAAACCTTTTTTTATTTACGATGTAGAATCAAAAAATCAAATAAAAAACACAGCATGTTTTTTTTTAAAAACCATCATTCAACCATCCAACTTTTATATGTTTCTGCTATTTGAAACACCATGTATGTCATAAAAATAATTTTAAAAGGTAATTTTTTATTCTTTTATAATAGTTTTGCCAAAATCTTCCGTGTCATATGTCGTGAATGACCCTGTATGTCAAAAAATATGAATAACATTATAATATATATAGTGACCGCCTAAAGTTCCACATAAATTCGATAAAAATTAGAGACATGATTTTTTGAGAAAACGCTCGGACCCGTCGATTTTTATTTTAAGTTGGGCATTATTTTACATAAATTTTTGTATACAGGGTGGAACAAAAAAAGATATTACGTCATCGGTAATTTTTTTAAATGGGTTGCTATATTTTTTATTGCATTTATGAAATATAGGCAAAATTCCAAGCAAGTTTCGTATAACACACCTTATCTCAAAACTTAATTGTTTCCGAAATTTTTACATTTAAATAACAAGGAAACAAATAAGTACGTCTATTTACAAATTGAGGTAAAATCGAGGATAAAAATAATGTTATAAACAATGCCAATTGTTTCTTTTTCCATGGTTGCACTTGTAAAGAATCTCCATTTTCGAATATCACTTTCAGTTCGAAAATTAATAGTTTTTATCAGAATAAATTATGGCTAATTTAACGGAAACCCAACGAATTAAAATTTTGATGATACGGGGATCGAATGCGCACGCAAAAAGAAGTAAGTAAACTGTCTAATGCTAAATACCCAAACCATCCTATTTTTCAGTCAACAGTTAGTAGAATAGAGCACAAATTCATAACTTCAGCTCATGTTAGGAATTTGCCAAGATCAGGTCGTCCAAAAATTTTTCTGAAGAAACAAAATTAAACGTTGTGCTCTCCGTCGAAGAAAATCCAAACAATGCAACTTCACAAATTTCAGTTTATAATAATATAGCCGGAACGTCAGTAACACGCATCTTAAAAGCAAATGAATACCACCCTTATAAAATTAGACTAATACACGAATTAAATGAGGACGATCCTGATCCAATAAACCAATTTTGCGAGCAAATGATGAACATTTGCAATAATAAGTCAGTTTGTGTTACGAGTTTTGTTTTCGGATGAAGCAACTTTTTGTTTAAACGGTGTCGTAAATCGGTAAAATTGTCAGTACTTGTCAGTGTCAAATCCACACTGGGCAACTGAGGCTCATACACAGTACCGTAAATCTATTAATGTTTGGGCTGGTATCATGAAAAGTAAAGTAATAGGGCCATACTTTTTAGAAGAAAACCTAACAGGACAACGCTATTTGAATTTTCTTCAAGAAGATCTTATCCCTGTTTTGGCTGCCCTATACCCAGACGAACAAGACCCTGCTGTCCCGACAGATAATTTGTGGTTTCAGCAAGACGGCGCACCGCCACATTTCTTTCGAGATGTCCGTAATTACTTGGATACAGTGTTCCCAGGAAGATGGATAGGACGAAGGGGGCCAATAGAGTGGCCGGCCAGGTCACCAGACCTAAATTCCTGCGGACTATTTTCTATGGGGGTACCTGAAAAGTAAAGTTTATATTGATAAGCCAAACAACGTAGAAGATTTGAAAAATAGAATTAGATATGAAGTTAGACGTATATCACCCGAAATAATTGATAGTGTTTTACATGAGCTTGTAAACCGTCTTGCTTTGTGCCAAGAATTAAATGGAGATCAGTTTGAACACTTGATACAATAATAAGAGTTTTCACAGTTTATAAAATTTTATCCTCCATTTTATCTTAATTTGTAAATAGACTTACTTAATTGCTTTCTTGTTGGTTAAATGTAAATATTTCTGAAACAGTTAAGTTTTGAGATAAGGTGTGTTATATAAAACTTGCTTGGAATTTCGCCTATATTTCATAAATGCAATAAAAATTATAGCATTCCATTTGAAAAAATGACCGATGATGTCATATCTTAAATATTTACAATAAATAAAATTCTAGAAAATGAATTTTATCATAGATATTTTAATAATTTTTAATGTTTTTTTTTAAATACAAATTACATACTTATTTTTAAATATACTTATTACTTCCACCACTATACCTATACCTCAAGACTGTAATTTACATTAACCAATTTACGAAATATGAATAATCATTATTTCCAAATTTAAGTTCTGAGTAAAGGCTAACTATTATTTGATTTTGGTAAAAAATATACTTTTCCAAAAAATCATAGACAAGAGCAATAAATTTAAATAAGTATAATATATTGCCCAGTTTTCCCCTAGCAATCAAAAACTAAACGCATTTGAACTATTTTGCACCGCTATCCCCGATATACGATAATTTATGCGCTCGTAAGAAGATGATTGACGTCGGCGGCTTATGATCTCATTTTGTCAAAGTGCCGACGCGGAGTGATTAAACCTATATAGTATGCAAAGCAAAATAATAGACGAAGGGTCCTGTTTACTTCACAATCTTTATTTCAAGAATCCCGACGCGTTTCGGTTGTTAAAGCATTGTCAAGGGAAAACTATGTAAGTAGAATAAAAAAGGTTGTTATTAAACTAATAAATTAATTAAAAACATAGTAAAACTTACATGATATTATTACAAAATGTCCATAGAAAGGTCAAAAACAAAGGTCAAAACGGCACACACATAATATAGACATTTTGTAATAATATCATGTAAGTTTTACTATGTTTTTAATTAATTTATTAGTTTAATAACAACCTTTTATATTCTACTTACATAGTTTTCCCTTATTATTTTGCTTTGCATAATAGTATTTCACCCTGGAGAAATTTATGGTAATCTATATAGTATATTTTGTAAGGTTATTTGTAATTTAGCTATATTCTGATAAGTTTTCTTAAAATTATTTTTACGTGTACAATACTCACCTGGAATTTGATGCAGTTCTTCCCGACTCACCCCGTAGATAAGCTAGGTAAATTTATTATAATCAGTTTAATATTCTTATTTCCCATAACTTGTCTTTAACCTAAATTTATTATTATACAACATATTTAAAACTCGTAATGCATTTACTGCAATGTCAAGAAGTAATAATAGCAAAGTCTATATATATCTCAACTATTTTAAATCAATTGATTTAGTTGTTAGAGAGATACAAAGAGTTAAATTAATGAGGCTTTAAACAATTGTATTTGCAAATAAATAACGCTGAGTGTTTAATTTTATAAACTCGTAAAAACTGCAATGAAGCACTTTCGAAAATATCCCGTGAATTCTTTATGTATAAAATTTCTTAAAGTTTATACAAAAAACGATTTATGCTTAATTTTCACTTACATTTCGGTTTTTTTAAGCCATCATTCATTTTTTTTTATCGGACGCTATAGTAGATTTCAAAAATCTATAAAATTTTAATTTGTTGGTTTTACAACGACATCGAATAAAAGAAATTTAAATTATGGTTGCAAACATAATTATTTTTTTACAAATCTTGTAACTAAATAAAAAAATTAAAATTAGAAAATATTTGATATTTAATGAACCTGTGTTGATGTAAAATTATTAATTATTTTTAAAGTAAAATGGCAAATTTCGAAAATTAATAAATAAATCGATGTTTACCGTTATAATAAAATGCTGCCAGACTGCCAGAAAAAAAACAAATCTTCCAAAAAAAAAAAGACAGAAATAGGGTTTTATACATCTTCCAGCAAGACGGCGCTCCTCCTCACTATGTTCTTCCCGTTCGGCAATGGCTAGACGAAGAGTTTCTAGATAAATGGATAGGGCGAAGGGGGCCTATAGAATGGCCTGCTAGATCTCCTGATATAACGCCGTTAGACTTTTTTCTATTGGGTCATTTGAAATCTATTGTGTTTACTCCCCAACCTGAAAGTTTGGATGAACTTCGTCAGCGCATCATCGACAGCTGCTATGATATCCTACAACATGTTTTTAAAAATGTACGTCAGGAATTTGAACATTACCTATATCATTGTTTGGCCAAAAACGGGCAACATTTTGAACACTTATTGAAATAAAAACTGATATTTTCATGTTTTTGTTTTGTATCTGAACAAATTAAGATAAACAAAGATTTTTCTAATTTTCTCGAAAACGAATCGACCGATTTAAAAAAATCAAACGTCAAAATAAACGACTTCGAAAGACCTTTTAAACAAGCTATTACTCGATACCCTTTGCCATTTAAAATTTTAAGGGGATGACCCTGGGGGGCAGAGGGTGGAAGGGGGTGAAGTAATTTTAGGTTAGAAAGTTGTCCCCCTTGACAAACTTTTTGACGTATTTCGGCGTTTTTTTTGTAAACAGTGGTTTTCGATTAATCCGTGGTGGGAAGTTTTCAAACGAACACCCTGTATATACATCGCCAATTTTAAATACACTATATATTAAAAATATTCACTTATAACTAATTATAATATTATAGAGTATGTAAAATAATGTTACAGGAGCTTACTTATTTTTTTTATTACATAATAATAATATTAAAACCTTGATATCAGTAATGAATTAAAACATCTATTATTATGAAATAAAATAAATTCCTAGAAAAATGCATAAAATAACTAAAACTAGAATAAAACATTTTAATTGTTACATTTGATCGTCTTGCCAATAAAAGATAAATTAACACATAATACATTTTTAAAAGCTAAAATGTATAATTTTTTTAAAAGGTTACGTTATAGATTTTCTCAAATTACTTTGTGTCGGGTGCCATTTAAGTTTCGTGTTGCACCTTATTGAACTTCAAGAGATGTTTGTGATAAAGTGAATTTTCTAAATGATTTTTTTTTGTTTTTAGCTGACCAAAAAATTATCTATATTTTCTTGGATTTATTAATTGATTAGTTAAGAAAGCTGGTGTAAGTTGTATTTGGATTTCACCTATTAGAATCATATATTGATAAATAAAAATTCACCCACAGACACCTAAGTAGGTTTTGTGACTTAAGCGATTATTCCTTATTTAAATTCACTTTTACTTTCTAAAAACTATAAGAATAGCGTAGGCCAATGAAGCGGAATTTACCTCTTATCTCACTTGAGCCCCGGAGATCCAGGTGACGTTGTCAGCCTTGGATTTTGTACTGAACTAATAATCTTATTTGTATATTGACATATTGACTGACTTTCTTGAGAAATAGAACTGTATCTTAGAAATAAGTGTTTGTACAAAGGGAATTGATATTGGGAAAATCATACAGGGATAGAAAAAATTACCAGAACGGCCTATTGTTTTAAAACATACAGAGTTTTTAGGAAATCTATGATATAAAAAATGTAGGCCTGTTAAAAATCCGCATATGGGTGATCAATAAAAATATACACCCACAAAGTAGTGATCAGTGATATCTATATTTTTTTTAAATGGAATACTTTATATATTTTACGAATTTTGATTGTTGACATAATTTTAAACCTTTTTATTAACTATGTAAATTCATAAGTTTGGTATAAATCGGCGTTTCAAATAATAATGATAACGAGGCAATTTTGGAATATTGTCGTAGTTACCTTATGTGACCGAACAGAATATCTCAGAGAATGACCACAAATAAGCACTCCTCAAAACAGTTATAAATATTTCAAACTTTTTCTCTATATCTAACAAGCAGAGTTGTTAACAAAGCCTTGTTATGAGGTAAAATAATGCTAATAAAATACAAATATCATGGAGTACAGAAAGTTATTTTTGAGTATATAAATGAAATAACGAACAAAGTGTTAATATTTTACAAAAAGTACAGGGCACGATTCACAATATCCTATTATATACAGAAAGAGAATTGCTCTATTTTAAAGTATACACAGTAAGTTAAACCTATAATGAGCAAATGAGCACCAAATTTCAAACGCTTAACTATAAGAAATTACTCTACGAGCACAGCAACCAGAAGGAACTTTATTACATACCTTGGTAATATGGTATTGAAATTCAGGCCCATCATTAATTGATGAAAAAGCAAAGACCCAAAAATTTGGTAACATGGTGACTAAGAATAGGCTCATTATTCATCACAGAATTATCCATAGTACATTTGAAACCTAACACTTTTAGTTTCGAGGAATTTAAACCAACATTATTTGGATCACATCACTCCTTAGTTGTTTCAAGATAAGTTTTCACAAGCTTTTGGAGATTGGTCGCATTCCTCTTATGCTATAAAAATTGTTATCGGTGGTGGGGTCAGCAGCAAACATTGTCACTTAACCTTTCATTGCTAGAAGTTATTAATATATAACATAAAGAGTAAGTACTCACCCCAAGACAGAACCCTGTGGGGAATTTTACTAGAAATGGCACTTCGTGTGAGGAACTATTGTCAACGTTGACCTTCTCAACATGACCCGACTATTTCGACCAACCTTTCCAAGAATGACCATCGAAAGTCACGTCTCTCTAGTTTCTAGAGTAGTATTCTATAATCCACACAATCAAATGCTTCAGATACATCACAAAATACTAGCAGTCACTTCACCCACATTAAAACTGGTGTAAACTAGCTCAAGAAGATCAAACATAGCATCACCTGTATATTTCACTACCTGGCAACCACTGTTGATCTGTAAAGAAGTAGAAGTTAATTATTTTGTATTCCCTTCTTAAACCTAATAAGTCTTTTTTTTTAAGGAGGTTTAGGACACCCCGAAAGTTGGACTGGTGATTTCCTGTTAAACGTCCGTAGTAGTGTGGGGTTGGTGCTGCTCACGCCCCGCCCAACTAAAACCTTTTTGTCTGGCTAAGGATTAAAGTACACTAGTTACTCAAATTCAAAAAAGTAGTGCATTTTTCTCAAAGAGACCTCTTGATAATAAAAATTCAGAGATTAGAGAGACACAAAGTCAATGGTCTCAAAAGATGTTTATTTTTAAAAAAATGATTACACGTGTTTCGCCCTAAGGCATCGTCACATCTAAAAGAAAATAGAAAGCAACCCTAGTACAAAAACAACAATGCATAGACACAAATTACAATATAGAGATTTGACTTAGCGGTAAAGCTATAGGATTAACACCACAAACATTCAAGTTAAAACAAAAATAAATACATACAAAATAAAAATAATGTTGACGTTCACATTAATTTCGGTGTCAAAACTAATTAAATAAAAGTAAACAAAACAAGCAGAGTGAGGTTAAGTTGAACGGGAGAACGGAAAAAAAGCAAAAAATAAAATAAAAAATAAAAAGTGAAATATGACTTGGTCGAGAAATGAACCAGCGACCATCGGGTTCGTAGGCAAGCGCTTAACTCACGTGCTATCCAGGTCGTGATAAATATTGTTGAAAATTAAATGCGGTTCGAAGGTAAAAACATCATTCACACAAGACAGTACAGGACTCCTTTTTACCCTTGTGATTTCCATCTTCTCTAATAGGTCAAGCTTCTTTCCCTTGGGGCACTCATGAAGGATTTTTACATTTTCCAGGATGGAAGGAAAGTGTTTTGAGGACAATAAATGACTTGCAAAAGCCGATTTTTACTTAACCTCACTCTGCTTGTTTTGTTTACTTTTATTTAATTAGTTTTGATACCGAAATTAATGTGAACGTCAACATTATTTTTATTTTGTATGTATTTATTTTTGTTTTAACTTGAATGTTTGTGGTGTTAATCCTATAGCTTTACCGGTAAGTCAAATCTCTATATTGTAATTTGTGTCTATGTATTGTTGTTTTTGTACTAGGGTTGCTTTCTATTTTCTTTTAGATCTGACGATGCCTTAGGGCGAGACACGTGTAATAATTTTTTTTTAAATAAACATCTTTTGAGACCATTGACTTTGTGTCCCTCTAATCTCTGAATTTTTACACTAGTTACTGCCTAGTCCATAATTTAGGGGGTTTGAGTATATACTAAGTCAAATTTTGAAGGCACATTAAAAAAATTCATTGGAAATGTATTACTTCTTTAAAGTAAAAATTTTCAACATCTATTAACTTATTAAGTGTGAATTAGACTTGCATTTCTAATTTTAATAAGAAAAATGATTTAATTTTATTTGAATTAACCCATAAAACAAAGCAACTATATATACTAAAACTAAATATAATATATATACTAAGACTAAATATAAAAGAACATGCTCTATTAAATAGTGCATACCCCTAGGTAATATCAACTAAATAATAAAAACACTTTATATACTAGTACATTTACATTTTCTATCTGATTTTGGTGATTTCCACAAAAAGTGACTTGACAGTGACCTCCATGGCCTTCTAAGCTTTTTTAACCCCTGGTATGTTCGGGGGTTGATTGTGGCTCAATTCGGCGCTCTCGAACACTGGGTGACGTACAATATATTATAATATTATATTATAGTATAATATATAGACGACATTTTAATTCCTGGAAAAATTATCTTTGATTTTAAAGAACGTATGTAATATTTACAATAATTTTTATCTAGAGAGGCACAAAAAAAAAGCAAATTTTCGAACTACATGACTATTACAAAATGATGATTAGCGTAAAAAACCAGCCAAGATCGGAAAGACCCAGAGCTGCTGCCTCCGAGAAGAGAAAGCTCGACATTCTACTTGCAATAGAAGAAAATATTAAGCATTTCACCTATCAGCTTGCTAATGATGAAATTTATCAAAAATCTCTATCAATTATTCTTCATACAAAGAAAATGCTATCTAGATAAATTAGTAGCTAAAGATGCCAATTTTTTATAGGTAGGAATTTACTTACCCTATGGGATTTGTATATGAGTATCTATCACTTCTTAAGTATCATGAGTCTTGCAAACCTCACTTTATTATAAAAAAGAAAATGCATTAACACATAGTTAATAATGTACAAGAACTTTTGGACATTGACTGTGATCAAAGGTTAGAATTTTGGAAAATAATGACAAGGAATATTAAAGAAAACCCGCATTTTTCAAACAATATTTGACGGAATGGTGCATAAGCAAAATTACCGTTACTGGGCGCGAATTAACCCAAACTAGTATAAAGAGCTGAATACACAGTTTTCAGAAAAAGTTGCATGTCTGGGCTTGATTGTTTTCAGGACATATAACTGGACCCTTTTTTATCGAGGTAAATTTGACTGGTAATAAATCTCTCCGGCTCCTTTGGGAAAAAATAGTTCCAGCTATAAACAATTTAGCCAATTTAAAGGCTGATATTAACTTAACCTACTGTCAGCAAGATGAAGCAACTCCATATTTTATTCGCTAATATAGAGAATTTTTGGATGGCACGTTCTCAAATCGATGGATAGGAAGAAGAGGGCCTATCGAATGGTGTTTACGGTCACCCAATCTTTTGCCTTCAGATTTCAGTTATAGGGGGCACCTGGAAAACATGTTTTATAAAAACACATCCACTAATTTAGAAGAACTAACAATGAAAATTGTCAATGAAAGAATGAGGGGCTCACATCCAACAGTTATTAAAAAATGGAGCCGTTATATGTTTTTGTTTAAAGTTACTTAACTTAAAAACTGGTTTCTTGAATTTTATTTACTGTTGTGTGACTGATCAATTGTAGAAAAGTAATGAACTTAGATATAACACATAGTAAATAAAAAATATTTAAGATTGAGTTGACAATCACAATAAGTAAAAATATACAGAGTGTTTCAAAAAAATATAACTATTTTTTTTACTTTGTGGGCATTCCTGTATATTTTAATTTATTTCCGATATGTAGATTCTTAACAGCCATATATTTTTATGTGAGGTTTTTTGATAACCCCTATATATTTTAAAATAATCGACCGTTCTGGTAATTTTTCCAAACCCTCTGTAATACCGAAACTTATCCTCATTTTGACAAAATCTGTAAAATTCTTCTTGTCCACGCCAGTTATTGTCAGAGGGTCAACAATACCGATTTTTGAGATATTGGCTGGAGCTGCATATGTATCATTTAAAGTCTGCTTATGGATATTCAACATTTAACCGTTTTGTAGCTTCTACAGTTATATCTGGTTTAGCCATCATTATAGGAAGTAAAACTTAATCCAATTTAATAGAAAGCCACTGTGAATTAAAAAGATTAAATTGGTTAATGATGATTTAATATCACTAAAATACTAAGAAATAAAATAGCTTACAGACTGAAAAAAATATAATTTTTTTTTTGTGGCAGACACCCACTAACGTGAATAGTCATCTACGTCGATTACCACAGGATACAAACATATAGAGAAAGTATCTTAGCTAACTAACTTAGCTAACTGAAATTCTGATAGATCTAATGGAGCCCCGGTAACGTAAACTATTACAACTAGTTTAAGAGTTTGACATTTAGGTGTGGCTTATTTAAACTCTTCAAATTGTAGAAAAGCGTAATATTTAATATAATTAACACTTCGTTCACTATTTTTAACTGAATATTTTTTAGCTATATATATTTATGTACTTTTACAATAACTATAACCCTAAATTTGATTTTACTACATATAATCAAATAATTCAAATCAAAGCTGAAAGTATTAATCAAGCTATCAATATCTTTTAAATAATACAAAATAGCAAAAACTTACAAATAAATGAAGAATATATTTTTTAATGGTCAGTGTTATATCATTAATGAATACTGGGTAGTTAAGGGGGCTATACTGAAGAACATAAATTCAATTTCAAATTCGAAAGCTTCTTATTAATTTTGAAATATGCAATTAGAGAGTAAAAGTGATTAAAATGCACTTAAGTTTTAAAGAACTTGTCTGTGCTAGTTGTTTAGAATACAAATAAAAACTTTAATATTTAAGACCAAAGGAAGAGAAAGTATGTTCAAAGTCAAATTCTCACAAATCAAGCAATAGATGCTTGAAAGGTTACGCATTTCGCCGCATTAGTCCTAAGACAATTTTAAATAGACGCTTAATTTGTGAGACTTTAACTTTGAGTATACTTTCTCTTTCTTTGGTCATATATCTAAGTCTCTTTGAGAATAATGGATGATTATTTTGAATTACTTAAAGGTTAAGTTTGAGTGAGCCGATTTTAAAAATACCTACTAATGGTAAGTCAAAAATACATTAAAAATAAAGAAAATATTTTTAGATAATATAAACCATATACTAATTAATTAGTAAAATTTATAAAATGTTGAATTTACTTAGCTATAATATATTCTTGTTATCTAACTGTAACCAGCAATTCTTCAAAAGTATCCGAATCGTCTTTGAAGAATTTTCCAGAGGATTTATTTTTGTTGTGAGTGAAGCATCTTGTGTCCCTCCACTGCGACCCTAGGTCTATTGTAGCTTACTCCTAGGTATTTATACTTTCCCAATCAAATCCGCCCTCCTTAAGAGTTCGATACTTTCATTGGGAGTAACATTCTTATAATATATAATGAATATAAAATCAAGCAACGGAGTCTCCTCATCAACATAGAACTCTATATAGGCCAACTATATCGAATTACTGACTCGATTAAAGAGCGATAAACTTGTACTAAATTGTTCTTACCTAAAAAAGTTCTTAGTTGATAACATTTCTAAAGCAATTTACGAATTTTGTATACTAAAACATCGATATGAATATCCTACATTAAAAATGCTGATCTATGTAAACCTAGGTACTTAATACTGGAAGTTTTTTTCTATAGCTGTATTGCAATTTCTATTGCAGTTCTTACTATTACCACAAGAATGAATATACAAGCTTTAATATCAGGGTGACACGTAATGTTAAGAAAAATTTTTTCCCTTAATAAATTTATGTTTGTCAGTATTTAGGGTAAGATAATTTTAGCTAAGCCAATTTGTAATTTTCATTAGAGCTTCCTTTATCTTTTATTTTATATTTTTTTAAGTACTGGTAGCAATGACAATATCACCATTATCTAGAGAAAGAAGATAACTCCTAAAATTGTATCCTAGGGTACATCTACGGTTAACATATTCCCCAAGCATTCCATTCACTATCACACTCTGAACCCTATGATCCAAATACTTCTTAATAACTTTTTTGAAATCCCTCTTATTCTACAACCATCCATACTCTTAAGTATGATCTTATAATCTACAGTTTCAAACATCTTGGATAAATCTAAAAATATAGCCAGTGGCTTCCGACCACTATTTAAGCTCGTTTGAATAAAATTTATAACTTATAAATTGCATCTGTTGTTGAACAACCTTCGTTAAAACCACTTTGTATTAACCAGAAACTTTATATTTCTTATATAAAATTTATATATAAATTTATATATATATTATCTCTACAAAGGAATGTGCCAATCTTTTTGTCAAGAGTTATAAATTTCGATGAGTTCACTCATCATCATAAAAAAAACAATGATTATGATAATAAAATTGTACAACTCTTCACAAAAAGATAGGCATTTTATTTGTGAAGAAAAGTCTTACCGCCCTTCCTCATCCGCTATATAAATTATGATTTTTTAAAATAAGTAAGAATAGATTTTTGCAATCTTAAAAAAGTTTACTAATTAATGAAATTGGTTTATAGTTATTCATATCAAGTGCAGTACCTTTTTTATGAAATTGGATAACAATTATTTTTTTAAATGCGTTAGGAAAAAATTTACCTAAGAATATATTACTAATAATATGGCACATTAGTTTTACAATATCACTGGGTATAATAGTAATATTTTAGACTATCTGTGTTTCAAAGAACTTAGCCATTTTTATACTGATATTTGTAGCAAATAAATTAAATTCATTGCTTATTAAGTTTTTCGCTTAATTATTATTAGATTGTCATTTTGGATTTTGTTTATTTCTATATTTTTTTATTTATGCGTATTGGTGGCTTCATTTATGTAGTTCCATGTTTTTTTGATAATATTTCTAAAATCATCTATTTTTTGTTTGTAATATTCCACTTTTGAATTTTTATCAATGGTATTAGTTTATTTTTTTAACAGTTTATATTTAGTTTTTAAAAGTTGAGTATTTTGTTATAATAGCTTTTGTTTTAATTTATGAGGTTCCCTTATACATACTAAAATTTTCTCTGTAACCCATGTTTTTAAGCATTTATGGTTTTAGTTCTTATAGATTTTATTGCAAATTGTTTAATTCAAAGCAGCGGTTTTGATTTAAAATAACTTAAATTTGAATTTATTTTACAAAAAGTATAATCTATATTAGACTTCGTTTTTTCCTAGTGATAAAATTTATTGCTTGAAGAAATCCTGGAATAGTAAGAATATTTAGGTATAACTCAAATATTCTATTATTTTTTTATTAAATCTATATTAATGTGGCATGCATAAATTATCACTTGTACACTAGTTTCAGTTACTGTAAGTATTTTATTAAGATCTCTGATAAACAATTCATAATGAGAAGCAGCATTATCTAAGAATATTGAAAATACATTAAATATAGGTCTAAGATCTTTAGCTTTAATTTCCTAACTTTCCGAACAAAAATTTAAAACTTTAAGTACCATCCGACTTTCAAGTTAAGTATTTATAATATTGTAACGGTACTGAAGAACAGCCTATTCTCAAAAATACCCTTAAGCCATGAACATACTTTTATGTCAGCAACACAATTTTTTTTATTATTTCCAAGAAATCCAACAATACAATCCATATAACGCTTAATAATGCTTAGCACTATCTACGTTTTTTCTGCCTATAAGACCAATAATTCGAGACAAATAATAAAGTGAACATTGACAGTCAAAGCATTGACCTTGTTTATTGAACCAACCAAAATATGATTATCACTAAAATAAATTAAGGCTTAACATAAGTTTTTATGGTAGAACAAGCACCATAAACCAAAAACTAATTTAAGAAAAGTTTGTTTAACAAAGGAAGGACAGTTGTCTGTTAATGGATGTTCCACAATAAGACAAAAGGTAATAATGTGTTAACGAACTTCTAAAGCTGAAAAATTTACTTCAAACTTCAAATAAGATTGTTGCCGCTTTGTTGTTCCCACATGTGCTGCTTTTGGTAACACCATCTTAATGTTTTCCAAACATACCAATGAGATGTCTTCTATTTCGGGGTAAATAAAGCTGTTATTATACTTAACGGACTTTCTCAAAAATTTGACCTCGCATTTCTTATCCTTTTTACAGACCACTTCAGCTATGTAATACATTTTTTTTCTTTTTGTCCATAAATTCTATCAAAATAAAATCGCAAACTTCTAGCTCTTTATTAAGCTTATCTAGAAGTGGTGGTGGATCGATTTCTCCCACAAAATCAATATCATCATCGGAACTTTTGGTTACAAGCATCGTCGCGTCTTCATTTTCTTCGTCTGTTGAGTCTATATCGATTACTTTTCTTTTCACGACCTTATTCTTCTTAACACTTTTTTTTCTTTCTCGCTCCATTTGTTTAGCTTCTAGGGCGAACTTTTCTGGAGTATCCGTGGCGATAATACTTTTAGCTTTTTCTCTCTTCTTTCTCCGATTTTTTCGTTCTTCAGCTTTTGGGTATCCTTTAAATTGTTGTGGACTTACGAAAGTTTCTTTGTGATTTTGTGTAGGTGTTGTGTTTAAACTAACTGATACTGAAACAAAGGAGTCTGACATTATATTTTCTTCAATGCATTTTGATGTTGATGGTTGATTTGGATCCATAACTCGTTGAGCTTCTTCATTGTTTTGATCCACATTCCTATCAGTTACGCTCCTAATTGCAAAGTCTTCATCTGTAAATATGAATTTATCGAAGAGATAAATCTCAGTTTTTGAAATCCGGATTTGATATTAGCGGGAGTCATCGATTTTTCAAATGCATAAGCAACACAGCCAGCGATATCAAAAATAGAAACAGGTATCCCAGGGTGCACTGAAAGTCATGTTTGTAAGGCAGTATTGTAGAATGATTTAAACGAAAAAAATACCGAGACATCTAATGGTTACAGCTTGTTGGAAGTATGTGGCGGTAAGGTCAAAATGATCACTCCATTTTCCTTGGCTAGATTTATTCCTTCTATCGTTAGGTGACTCTCGTGATTGTTAAAAATTAGGAGAGAAGGGTTTTCTTTTGTGCTGGACGTTTGTTTAATAAAGTGCCTTACAACGCTTGGAAACAATTCACCAGTCATCCATCCAGAATCGGAAACCAATCCCAACGTACCCTGCGGTGCTTCATAAGTCATTCGAGGATTAAACTTTTTTCGTGGAAAAATCATGACTGGTCTTGTATTCCCGGATGCTGATATAATACAACAAGTGGTGACCAGTTAACCTCGTTCGGCGCTCGTGCAGGAAGAGACCTGCTTGATCCCTCTCTGAGCAACAATCTTTTTCGGTTTTTGGACGGTTGTGGTGGCAGTTTCATCTAAATTATAAATTCTTGTACCGCTGTAAAAATTTCCATGGTTCTGAAACACTTTTTCCAAATTTTGAAAAAAAGTTCAACATTGAGTTTGTTGAATGATGTCGCTCTGGAGAGGCTACATCCTTCCGGCTGGCGAAGACTTAATTCTGCATGTCTGGACATAAATCCAAGGAACCATTCGCGTCCAGCTTCCTTGTTTGCCAATTTTCCGGAATTTTACAATTATTAATAGTTGCCATTTTATAAGCCAGTTTTCTGATATTAATGACCGTTTGTCCGTAACACATTTTTGAACAAGTTAATACGTAATTGGCTAGGGCTTTTTCTTGATTTTCAGAAAAAACATTTCTACAAGCATAATTTGGAGCCATTTTAATTTCTTTGGTGGGATTCTGTTTTTGCCTTTTTACATATCATAAACCGTTTGAAATTTTAAATTATCTTTCAGCTGCTTGTCTTAAAAATATCTTCTCTTCGGTGACTGCTCTAACAGCAGCTCTCAGGGATTGTTCATCAAATTGCCCTTTATCGCTTTTTCGCTGACGTCCTCAAGCCATTTCTCCTGAAATATAAATTAAATTTTTACAAAAACAATTACTTTTTCAACAACACTTCAAACAGGCGTTGTGTTCCACAATCAGACACTGTCTGATTGTGGAACAAACATGCTGTCGGAAGGTGTAACACAACCTACAATATAAAATTAAATTTAACTGTGACCTTCATACATAACCTACGAAAGTAAACTTGCTTACAAAATGTCGATAAAATAGCCCAAAATCTGATGTAAAGGTTGTTTTTGTAATACTAGTTTTAGAAGAAAAATTAGAGCATATAATATCATATCAACGATAGAAAAAAATTACCTTGAAAAACGATTTTTTATTAAAAAATGCACAAAACCAAGAAAACAGCGTTCAAACTTTGTTTACCACATCGGCGTGTATAACCGCACTATCCGAATGAAAAACGTCAAACTTGTGGTGAGAATTTCAAAATTACATGCTTTGTCTGATTATGGAACATGTCCGATTGTGGAACATTCTCCGCTATACACAAATAATAAAAAATTCGCTATATATAATATTGTAACGGGCTAATTATTTTTATATTGATCTAAAATGTTTTAACTTTATTGTTATGTTAAATAAATAAAATATAACAATCAAAAAAGCAAACCTTTTTTAAAGTAAATTACCAGATTGTCTTATTTAATTTAGGGACGTTAACGTGTAAAATTAGCTGTCAAATTATGGATAGAAGCTATTCAGGAGAATGAAATAGTGCTGTCAGATTCCGAAGATCTTTGCTCAGTTCCTTAAACGTATGATTTGAGTACAAGAAGGTTTCAGGTCAGAAGAGTCTATTTTATTCGAAGTCTTATTTCGTTGTATATTTATCACCAACTTATATTATTACTATTGGATACTTTATTATATATGGGGTTTTATTGCAAGTTGTGAATACTTTGGAGGGGCTGGGTTATATTTGGGTCTGGTTGAGTTGAGTTGGATTAGCTAAGTTTGGTTAATTTGGTTGGATGTAGATTGGAATGGGTTGCTGGCATAGCAACTTTTACACTTTTAAATTTTTCGTATCAGATCAGGAGTCCTTCCATTTTTAATGAGAGAGAAAATTATCTAAACAGTTAGTGTATGTTAAAATAAAGCCATCATTTTAGTATTTTTATATTTATAATAAGCAATTCACTTACAAGAAAATCCAAGTAAAAACCAGAATTGATCATCGACTTTGTTTATACCTGCCGACTTTTACCGAAAGCTTATTGAATTTTGACAAAATAATTAACATATTGGAGAGTTGCATTTCATAGTTTTGTAAATCATGTCATTTAGTACAAAGTTTTGTTGATTTTTTAGTACAAAATATGATCATCCACACATTTTTTGTTTTGAAATATATTATAGAATGAACTTATCTTTTGCACTAAAAAAATTTAATTTTCTTTTGAAAAATGGTTGGGTTTGAAATAACCTATGCACCTTAGAAATTAAGAAAGCTACGTTAGGACTTAGACCTTATAGGTCAAACTATTAAACCAAACGTTATTAAAACTTTACAAATAGCCAATTTAAACTATAAAATAAGAGCAAAGCAGTACGAAAAGTATGAGAATAACTATCGTGTTCACATTTTCATGACAATATGTATTAAAAGATTTTTGATATTCAATAAAACGGACTTATATAAGTGGATAGAATAGGCAAATTAACTAAGATGTTGTGTTATTCTTTATTTCAATCAGGTCAAATTAATATTAAAAATCTTACACAGTTAACTTACTATTAAGTGATCAAGTATACCCTTTAAACAAAATAACTATTTTTTTTGTAAAGCAAATTATAATTTGTTTTCCTAACAGATTGCATCCCTTATCATTTCATAAATTGTAGCTATGAAATTTCCAAACAATCAATTTTAAACCCCTTAAAAATAAATCGCAAGCCGCGCTTTAGTACAATCGTTAAATCCATTGACAGTGTCTCTTAGCGACCAAAATAACGAGCTAAAATACAATAAAAGCACGATAAAAACTGCGAAAATAACCCAAAATCATTAAGCTAAAACGGAACGTATCTTTTTTTGTTTAAATCGCTTTCAACATTGATGAAAAATTACGTACAAATGGAATGTACACTATTAAAACCTAAACATCCAAATTACCAAGCATGCCAAAACGCGCTGTTTTCATTAACTCTATATAAAGGCTTTGTTTTGATAGACGGATATTGCAAATTCCCATCTTGCAGGGTTATACAACCAGCAGGGTTGCAAACCCTGAGTTACCGCTAAAGTTAATTACTTAAATCAATCTAGCAATATTAGTTGTTGATGTTTATTAAAGTGGAATCACTAGGAATAAAATTATACAAATTATATACCTTATGTTTGACTGATTCTTAAATCCAATGGCGGATTAAAGCTTTTTAACCCTTATCGGTTTGTATTTATATTTTGTTTATTTTAGTTTAAGATAAGTCAGTGGTCTCCTACTGACTAGTAATATTAAGTTTAATCATGAAATTTAACGTATTTTTTACCAAAACCGATAGGAAAAGTCATAAAAAAATCCTAAGGTAACTAAAATCTGCACTCGTGAAATACAGTATAAGTTTCACAGAAAATTTGCCAAGAAGTTTTATCAAACATCTACTCCACATCTGTCAAATATCTATTATCATCTCCAATCATGATTTTCCTGTAATATTTATATTAAACTTCTATTAAGTAGATAGGGATAACAGATACTGTTCTTCTAAAATAACTAACTCAGTTTCAAATTCAGTCTATGTATTAATTGTCTCGTAATTTTATAATGATGATAATGGTTTATTAGCAACCTTTAGTTAACTAATTTTAAAGCTATTATAAACCAATTCTTCTTAATTAATTTATAATATTTTTCATAAACATTTCGTAAGTTTTATCTTGATTAATATTCTTTAAGCCGTCCCAGCCGCCATTCGCTTCCCCAGACACCCCTTTTCAGTAATTCCTACCTATCGAACTGTTAGATTACTACCCTCTGTAAGATGCCTCTCCGCTGGCAGCCTGTGCTATGTTATCGTGTAATTTTCCGGGTTTCCCCTGGGAATTACCAAGATGCTTATGAAATCACCGGGCACTGGCCCCAAGGTGTCTTTCTATGGATAACGTTATGATTACTTAGGACTAGCGTCGAAGTTAATCTGTTTTAAAGTAGGATTTGTTCTCCTAAAATTTGATCTTAATAGATTTAGCGTGTTAATGCTTCACTTTTTTTTTTAATATTTTATTAGTACTGTGCCTTAGATATAATATGAGTAATAAATATAATGCTGTTAAAGAATTTTTTTTTATTTTTAAAAGCATAAATAAATCTACAAAAAATGATGTTAAAAATAAATAATTTTTATTTAGAAAATTCAAATATTACAAACTTAAAGCAAATAAAACGACAAATAAATCAAAAAAGTTTTGCAATCGCATGCACTTTTTAAAAAAAGTCTATGGCACGCGAATTAAATCTGAAATTATAAATCAGACATGAGATAATTAGTAGGACCAAAATAGTTTATAACAGCATTGACTAGAGAAAACTGCTTTTAGTATAGGAATGCTATTATTGAAGCTATCTAGAGAATTCTGGCGTATGTAATATTAAAGAAAATCTGTAGAGCATCATGTAGTGGCTAAGTTCATTGCAGGGACTATCAGCATTTATTTTTTGGCTTAAAAATTGCATACTATACAGGGTGATTTTTCAACCTACGCGCATAAACTTGGAAAATGGTAGATGAAGATCAATAATGAGTAATAATGAGAAAAAAATGTAGTAAAATATTTTTGATTTTCGAAATAAAGTTAAACAAATGTCAACAGAACGTGTATCAGACGAATCTATTTTGTTTATTAATAACTGATAGTAAACAAGTCAATGTTTGGAATTTGTTGTTTGGAATCTATAGCAGTACTTAGTTTGTTGGTGGCTGTAATCGTTTTCGATCGTTATTTTCACACGGACAAAATAAAAGCGTCAAATGTAATGGCGCACATTTTTACAAACGAAGAACTTGTCGACATGGTTTTGGTTTACAGAGAAACGCATCAGAATGCAGTTGGCAGCAGCTGATCTGTATGCTCAAAGATTTCCCCAAAGATATCACCCGAGACGTGCGGCTTTCTTACGTGTTATTCAGCGGGGTAGAGAAACTGGCAATTTGCGGCCGCGGCCTGGACAAGATGGAGGAGCTATTAGACCTAGGCACATTCTAAATCTGGAGAAGGATATTTTAGAAGTTATCGAAGAACAACCTGGAATTAGCACTAGAACAATTGCAGCGTGATTTGGAATATCGCAATCTACAAGTTGGCAAATTTTAAGGCACGAGTTGCTGTACTCGTTTCATGTGCCGAGGGTGCAAGCCCTACTTCCAAGAGATTAGCCGCTTCAAGTACACTTTTGTAAGTGGTTGTTACATCACCAGCAGTTAAGCCCAAACTTTACCATGAACATTTTATTAACGGATGAGGTAAAATTTGCCGCGCCGTGGAATTTTTAACTTTCATAATATTTATTACTGGGTACTGGGCTTTGGAAAATCCGCATATTATACGAAAAACATACTTTCAACAACGTTTTTCTGTAAATGTATGGACTGGAATTCTGAACGGGATGCTCATCGGACCTTTCATTCTGGAAAATCGTTTGACTGGTGCTCGGTATTTAGAATTTTTGCGCAACAATTTACCAGTACTCCTTGAAAACGTGAATCTCAACGTTAGGCAGAACATGTGGTTTCTTCATGATGGTGCTCCACCATATTTTTCACGACCAATGCGACAACATTTAGATCGTGTGTTTCCCGGACGAGGCCGTGATGGTCCACTTGGGTGGCCCCCTCGCTCGCCTGACCTTAATCCATTAAACTTTTATTTGTGGGGTCATATGAAAACAATGGTGCATGTAAACGAAGTTGATACTGAGCAAGAGCTACGACATCGCATAAACGCTGCCAGTGACGCAATTCGCCTACAGCCTGGTTTGGCCCGTGCTTGTACGTCTTCATGGATTCGACGAGCTCAAGTCTGTATCGAAAATAATGGAAACAACTTCAAACAGTTGCTTTAAATTAGTTTAAATTAAACACGTTAAAAATTACATATTTTTTATTTTAAAAAATATGGATATCTCCAAAACTAAAAATATTTTACTACATTTTTTTTTCATTATTACTCATCAGCTATCATTTTCCAAGTTTATGCGCATAGATTGAAAATCACCCTGTATATACCAAATGCACCAGCTGTTGGAAAAAACTGATGTTGGTATCTTAAAAAAATTACAATTACTGAAACAGCTGTAGTAACAATATGGAGCGATACAATAAAATACTAAATCTTTGCAATTTTTATTACACTTGGAAAAATACTAAACGAGTTTTACTAACCAGACTGATTTTATATTAAACCGTTACTTTCCTAATACAATTTGGTTTTCACCTGTTCAAATCATTTAGACCATTTTGGGCTAGCACAGGAAAAATCGAGATTCATCTGAAAACCTACTCGTACTTCATTTTTCTTCTCCGTTTGCCTATTTATTGCACCATTTCAGGCTCTTCTCTAGGAAAAACACTATACCTTTGTTAAGCAATTTTGAATAGACAAAATTACACGTTATACCTCATTTTTATAGAGATACGACAATTAATGCATAACTTTAAGGGAACAACATTTTATTATAGATAAAACTTCAGCTTTTATTATTTAATTTTGCACAATTTTTGATTTATTTGTTAATTACACAAACCTAGTAAAGCTAGGCAAATTTAATTTTTTTTAAAAAATTATAATTCTATTACTAAATTGTACTTCATTATAACTATACAGGGTGAGTTTTTTAAAGTGTTACAATGCGATATGTCAAAAACGGCTGCAATTTTTTTTTTGACATTTTGGTGACATTTCAAGTATACCGGGGGGCACTTTTTGTGATATTTTTGACATTTCTCCCTTCACCCCCCTAAGAGGGGGGGAGGGTCACTTCCTTATTTTAAATGGAATGACGTGTTTTTTATTCTTAAGTACGAATCTACATAAAATATGAAGTCTGTTTACAAAAAATTTTTAAAATTGCTCTGCTGGTTACGGAATTATAATCAAAAATGTTTTAATTAAATTTAAAAATAATTCGAATATTTTACCATAATAACAGCCGGTTGCCATGGAAATCCTACTGTTTATTTTACTAGTATGGATGGAAATGAAAATCCTAGTAACAGTAGGATTTCCATGGCAACATAACAAGCAGTGTCACATAAAAATTTTGACGTGTTGTTAACAAGTAAATTGTGTTTAAAAAGAAAAAAATGGAAGCGAATTTCAGTGTAGAAGTAGATATGTTGTTAATTTTGGGGGAGTGCAGAAAAAATTATAGGGAGGCTGCAGTAGTGTGGACCGAGAGGTTTCCGGATATTCCAAAATCTCATATGGACTGGAGACCAGAAGTCGTATGACTGGTAGTCTAAAAAGTAAACGACGAAATCGGATTAAAACGCAAACAGATGAAAATAAGGCAGTTGCTGTATTAGGAGCAGTAGCTATTGATCCTCAAATCAGTACCAGGCGGCTTGCTTTAGATGCTGGAATTAGACAATCATCAATTATAACAATTCTGCACCGGTACAAGTTTCATCCTTACCACATTACACTTTATCAAGAGCTTTACGGACATGATTTTGAGAATCGCATTAATTTTTCCACTTGCGGATTTCAACAAAAATGCGTGAAAATAACCATTTTTTGAGAAACGTTATTTTTTCTGATGAGGCTTCTTTTAATAATTGCGGACAGGTAAGATTTAACTTATTTAAATTAGATCATATTCAAGTTTTGGTTGTTTGTTTTTCTAAAAGGTAAACAGGCACAACATGCATTACTGGGCAGCAAATAATCCTCACTGGATGAGAACTGTACCAAATCAACATCCCTGGTCTGTGAACGTATGGTGTGGTATTTTCGAGGATAGAGTTATTGGTCCGCATTTTTTCCAAGGTCATTTAAATGGACAGGTCTACACAGATTTTTTAAGAAATCAGTTACCTCGTCTACTAAACCAAAATTTAAATCCTAACGTATGGTTTCAGCAGGACGGAGCTCCACCCCATTATGCCATACAGGCCTGTACTTATTTAAATGAGATTTTTGAAAACAGGTGGATTGGACGAGGTGGTCCTGTCAACTGGCCTGCTCGTTCGCCAGATTTGACCCCCCTTGACTTTTTTTATGGGGATTTATGAAAGACAAAGTAATGGCTAGTGCACCTACAACTCCAGAGGACATGAAGAACAGGATTCGTTTTGCTTGTTCATTAGTGACACCAGCAATGTTACAGCGGGTACGAAACTCATGTCAAGAAAGGATAAGAAAGTGTTTGGAAGTCGAAGGCGGTCACTTCGAACAGCTCCTTAGGCATAATACATAGACGATAAATAGTTAAAAAGTAGGAAATAATTTGTTTTTATTGTAGTAGAATATTCGAATTATTTTTAAATTTAATCAAAACATTTTTGATCATAATTCCGTAACCAGCAAAGCAATTTTAAAAATTTTTTGTAAACAGACTTCATATTTATGTAGATTCGTATTTAAGAATAAAAAACACGTCATTCCATTTAAAATAAGGAAATGACCCTCCCCCCTCTTAGGGGGGTGAAGGGACAAATGTCAAAAATATCACAAAAAGTGCCCCCCGGTATACTTGAAATGTCACCAAAAAGTCAAAAAAAAAATTGCAGCCGTTTTTGACATATCGCATTGTAACACTTTAAAAAACTCACCCTGTATATATTTTTTAGTCGTCGCCAATAAAAACCACATAACAAACAAAAATTCAAAAATAAGGTCTAAACGTGAGCTCTTTACTTGAGTTTCGTGTACTTGCTGCTTTTATGTGCACATTTAAATGTAACAATTTTTAACTTTTTTGCATCAACTGCTACATCTTGTTTGCAGACTCTTACTTTTATATTAGCGGAAAATTAATTCCTATCATGATATGCAAAAATTTTTAGGAGCGACTAGTTTTTAAAGATCTGGTAGTGTTTTCTGATGATCCGATTTCAAATGAAAGAAAATTATGTATTTTTGTTAATAGTTGACGCACCAAACACCCTTTATATTAAAGAAATTTACTCTCAAAATAAAGATAGTAATCTGCACATAACTAATTCGGAGTTGGTAATGTAAAAGAATGTAAGGAAGAAGAACAAGAAGTTGATAGGTAAAAGCTGAAACTATAGGATTTTAGGTAAAGATAAAAATACTGCAAGGTACTTGTATAAAAAGAAACAAGAAGACACAAATGTTTGGAGACATGCTAGCCAGTTTTACGTAATAAAGCCAAAAATAGGTTTTGTGATAGACTTTTAAAGGAGATAGAAACCATTCATAAAGTTTATAATTTTTGTAAAATGTCACAGGATATGCGAATGGTGTTTAATTCCTTTTCAGTAAAAACTGTCAATACTCAAAGATTCAAAGAATGTAATTTTAGTTGTCTTTTAATATTTCAATATTAATTTAACAAAAATAATGAAGATTGTCAAGTCTGCAAAAAGATGTTCCTAAACACACTGGACTTGAACGAGTGGATGATAAAAAGCTTGATAAATGTACCAGCAAATAAGAATCTGAAGAACAGCAGTGATATAAGCACGCTAAATAAAACGATTATTCATAACTAAAAAAAAATACAATTGTTAAAAGAATTTTTAAATATTCTTTCTAAATTAGAATCGCATTATTATAAAGCACCTTCCGCGCTTATTTGCTTCAAAAAACAAATAAAAATAAAGAAAATAATTGTACATAAACCAAAAAAGATCTAAAAAGGAGAAGCCAGACAGGAAAAAGAAAAAAAAATAGCCATAAAAATGCAGAATTAGCTATAATCATAATGGATCTACATGCTGTAAAGCTTTTGCCAATTTTTCAAACCTCTACTATGTATTACAAAACTACGCTGTGTATTACAAATTCACAACGTTTAATTTAAAGAACATAGATGTTTATTGTTACTTGTGGCACGAAGCTGAAAGGGGTTTTACCGCTTTAAAATTAAAGTAATTCAACGTAATGTTTTTGGATCATTCCTACTTTCTAGGTTACTTAAATGTGCGCTATTACACTAAGATAAGATCCGTAAATAAGAAGAGTGAATTACATGTTAATGACATTAGAATTCTTAAATTTGAAAAAAAATTATCGTGTAAAAATTATCGTAAAAAGTATCGTGTTTGAGGCCCAGTAATCTAACGATCGAACTTCTTTACCTTAATGAGTAGGAAATCCAATAAATCCACAAATAACCCAACTGTACCAAACTTGTCTTAAAATAAAAAAACAGAAGTTCAAGCAACTCCAATCTAAAAAGAGGTTTACCTCTCGATATTCACAAATTTTACGACCCATTTTCTCATTAGTAGATTCTGTTTACATTTTCAATTTTACAATAAATTTTTTACAAGTGAATATTTAAGTTGTATTTTGATATATAACAAATTATTTAAGAGATCAAACTCATTTGCTTTACTCAGGATATCTTCCTAAACAAAAAATGGTAACTGACGTTTTGAACATAATAATATGGCTAAGAATACTATTTTCTACTTTTTTTTTAACAATAGACATTTATAGTTTGTTTTAAAACTATTTTACATGAAACTAGCGGCAATACCGCAACGTTTGTAGTTGAGTCTCATTGTCATTCTAATGACGTAATGATTTGCTGTAATCATGTAGCTGCAGCAAATAAATCATTAGAAAATCTGTCTGCCACTAACTGTTTGCTGTATTTCTAGTAGTTTTCAAAATAAAGTTCTTCGCAGAACTTAAAGATCTAATCGAATAGATCTATCGGGATAGAAAACTTTATACAAACACAATTTTTAATTCCTAGTAGTAGTAATATTAAAAAAAATAATTATATAAATTAATATTATAAAAATTATTTATAAGAAATCAAACCTAAATTTCATATTAAAAGATTGTATGAGAAAAAATTGAAGTTTTTAATGAGCGGCAAATATATTTTTTTAAATAATTTAGAAATCATTTTAGTTAAATATACGAGGTTATTCATAAGAATTCATCAAAAACTATCATTGCTCAATAAATTTAATTCAATTATTAAATGTAAATACGAGAAACTCTTATTTAAAACACAATATTTAAAATAACCGTTTAAGGCAAAAGTCTAATAAGAAAATATGCCTAATAAATGAATATAAATTACTTTTAGTCATTAAACGGAAGCAACTGAAATAAATAAATTGTTAATTAAAGCTTGAATTACAAAAAAGTGGATATACATTACCCTAAAAAAACACGGCATATTAGCCATCCAGGCTTAATGCGTCAAAAATACAATGGATATTATTTTGATGCGGGAGTATTACAAATTCCTCATCAAAACGGGCCCAAAATCTCATTTTAATACGGTTAGCGACGGGAAAGGATCATTTGTAATTATTTGAGCCTGGTAGAGATAATTCTGATTAGGTGTTTCCCTGTTGGACGTGTTTAATATACTGCGTAAACATAAACCGAGTACCCATCGTTAAGCTTAATGAGCTTAACGATAACTTTTGATGCAAATTTGGTTTGTCACGGTTAAATGGAAATATGACATGGAATTTTACAAAAATTCCTTGTTACATTAAAGCCTAAATGTCTCACCAAATTAGTGGTATAGAATTCTTGTACCTGCAAAATGTAATATATTACATATAAAGCCCTATTGCCATCGTATTTCAAAATATGCTTCTGTACACTTACCTCTAATAAACCAGTTTCGTAATACAGGCCCTTAAGCCTCAAAGGCTGATTCAACTGCACTGGGCCTTTTCGTTTGATGTTCTGTTTCATAAATCTGAATCTGATTTCCCTAATGAGATCAGCGTAATATGTACATGTACCTTGTTATTACAATACGCATAAACTCACGCTGAATTTTGATGATGTGTAAATTAAATTATAAAATGGTTGAGATAATGCCTATCCAATTATAGTTACGTGTGTTTATTTTAAAGTTAAAAGGTCGTTCTGAGTATGAAACATAGAACAGTTCGTACGGTATTTTTTTTTGTCAGGATTATATCTATTTTGACATGTAGATTTTGTCAAGTGTATAATATTAAAAATATTTAATGGAAATATTAATTGCATGATTACTATTTTTCTTCATTTAATCAATGGTTTGTAGTCCTAAATTTATTTATAAGCGAAAAGAAAAATCCGAATAAATTTGCCTCCGAATAAAATGAAAAAACTTCAAAATTCTGTAAATTACAAATCATGCATTGATTCGTAAACCATATTGATAAAAGTTATACAGTTTACAGTCAATTATTCGCAACTTTGTGCCGCTATATCAACTTGTAGCATGCCTCACTGGACTTAGGTATTACTTTTATAAAGTCCAACTTCTTTAAATATTTATTTATGCCGCTTCCACTATAAAAAAAAATTAATTTCTTAAATTTTATTTTACCATTTTTTGTATAAACTAGACTTTATAAAAAGAAAGATGTTTGTGGGTCATCACTTTGAATAACGATGCTTTTCTCACGCGTTCTACAAGCTGTGCATTTATTCGTATTTTTTTTGATATTTTTCTTCCATTAGCAAAAATGGTAATCTGAATAAATTTGTTCTCCAATGAAATGAGAAAACTTTAAATGTCACCAAATCACAAGTCGTGCATTAATTCGGAATCACAGTTATATAAGTTATATAGCTTACTTTTTTTGCATTTTTCATAGTTTTGTTCTGTTAAATCACCATTTAACATTTCTCACCTTGCTTAAAACTTTATGTATGATATCATTTTATGAGAGCAAGTAAAAAATACAAAAAAAATAATTGGAATTAAATATAAGATTTTCGCAAAAATTTATTATATACAGGGTGTTCCGGTTCATGTGGGAAATCTCTAAGATTCAGGTAGAACATCGAAAAATTACTTTTTAAAATTAGTTTGGTTGATACAGGGTGTTCTAAAAAACCGTTGATGAATCCTTGATGTAACTGAAATTATTGGGGGTGATATTAATTTTTCTTGTGGCATTTTCCAACGGACCTATTTGTAATTATTTTTTTGTCTTACTGTAATTTTCGGATTTTGTCCAACCGACGTAGTGAATGCCACTTTGATTTCTTCATTTAAAACTGTTTTTGTTCTAGTTTATTTTTTGTACTGTACGCTTACAGTATACTTTAATAATTTTCAAGTAAAATTAAACATTGTAATGCATATGAAAAATAAGTGTCACTCTTCCTTTAAGAACAAATTTTGAGAAAACGGTTAGAAATAAACGCAAACTTGTTGATATTAAATTGAAGATAAAAGAATGCTCTATTAAAATGCGTTACTAGATATAGGGTGTTCCATGTAAAAAAATAGCTGCAAAATTTAATTAAAAACATAATTATTTGAGTAACGATTTTGATCACCCTGTATAAAAATAAATAAATTTTGTAATTTCATAAGACAAAATAAACTTAGCCAAGGACGATTTTTCAAAACGACAAACAACGTCGGTGGTATATATTAATATTTTCCTGAAAATTTGTTTAAATTGTTAATAACTAGGCAACGTCGCATTTTAGAGCAAAACAATTTTAGAGTTAAAAAGTGAGTCAAATGAAACTTCCATTTCAGACAAAAAATATAGGTAATTCCATTAAAAAAAAAGTTCAAAGTATGTACCACGCTTTTTTGGGATACCCTGTATCAACCCAACTAATTTTAAAAAGTGGTCCCTCTAACTCAATTAACATTTCCACTATTAAAGGTTTTTTCTGTTTTACGGTTTAGCCGCAATCGAGCACCGCGATATTAAATGGACACCCTGTATAATAAGTCTACGATTTTTGTTTGTTTTCATTTTAGAAGAATCGTCCTTTTTGATAAGTAAGCAATCTGTTATTTTGTATTTTAATTGCTGTATATTTATGAATCCTTATGTATTATTTAAAAAAATATCATTTGTTTGGTCTGTTTACTTCTTCTAGGTTTTTAATTTTTATGAGTTTAACTTATGCACATTTTTTGATAGAGTAATAGCTCGAATGGTGGCCAACGGATTAAAACGTTAGGCATTTATTTATTATTTAAATATTCTTTCTTACGCTGAATATTCAAATGACAGCGTACAACTGATGAAATCTATTAAAATACTATTACTTAAGATAAGTAAATATTTTTTCAACCTGGCTTAATTGAACTACTATAAATAATAGGCAAGTATATTACAATAAAAAAAACGTCGTTTAATATTATAATTAAAAATATAGGTTCATATTAGTTTATCATAAAAAAGTTATTCTATGTTTTTAAGAAAAAAATATTTTTTATGTTTTAATTTTAAATAATGGATACATTTTATCCGTTTTTAAATTTCAAAAAATGTTTTAGTTTTATATAAGGATGATTATTAAAATGAACGAATACACTGGTTAGTCGAATTTCACGATAAATATTTGTCAGAATTCCAAATCGCCCAAAAGAAAGTATTTTACCCACGCTTGTGTCGATTCGGATTAACCCATTAGGTCTGAACAGGAAATAAAGCCAATTGAGAGTCAAGTGTGGTTTAAAGTCAGCCAGTATGTTGCGGCTACAGAGGAAATCAATTTATTGAGGTGCAAGCCATAAAGCTTATTGAATTTGTTCCATTCACAGAAAATATAGTCCAGTAATTTATTTTTGACCGTTTATACATGAAAATGTATTAGGTGTGCTTAGAATTGTATTACGATGACAATGCATTTTAACTATTAAAATATTTAACTTTATTAATTAATTTTTAATTTATCACTTTTAGCATTATCATTTTCAATCATTATCATTATCATATCAATTTTCACCCAATTTTAATTTCAAGCGACGCAAAAAAAGATGAAGTAAAGTAATGTTTTGCTATTCGGATTTAACACAATCAACTGGAAAATGCAGTATTTCTCTCTTTCGATATATCCAGCGTCGAAGTGCTTTTTACGAATTTACATCCCATTTTCTTTATATATATGTATCGGTCGATTCACATTCGTTTGTTTTTTAACATGAGGCTTTGCATTTTAATGCGGGTCTGCATATAAAAAATTATTTTTTTCAAACTTTTGTTATGAGAACATAAAGCAGCATTTCTTTTGCATTCACATCTATTAATATACCAATTATTTAACGTATTTATGATCATTGTAATTATTACAGTAGCAGTTCAACTTCATAATTTCGCCTCAACATTTGCTTTAGTCTTTAATTTAAAATTATATTTATTTTCATGGTTAATATAAGTCTCAAGTTTTGATAGTCGATTAGGGTTGTATGTAAGCTTGATTAAGGACTTCTAAAAAATAAATCTACTGCACTTCCGATAGCAATTAGTAATAATCTATTTTTCTAATTTAGATGATTAATACTCTCATTACATAGTTTTCATGAAGAATAAAATATTTAATATCTTGAGATTAAAGATCAAACTTTTTTTAGGATAGCCTTTCTTCTTTTCATTTTCTTTATATGTGGCTCTATATATCTTCTTTTAAATTCGCTTAAATCGAAATAAGCAGTTTTTGGAAATGAATGCTAAAGCTTACTAGAAAATTTTAATCCTATATGGTTTTTAGTGTTATATGCAATAATTTTTCCTATGAAAATAAAAAAGGAACTGCAGATGACTTTAATTTCTTTTTGGTCGACATCACTGACTTTGAAGAGCTTTCAACTTTATAAAATCTAAAGCAATTGATTATTATAGTATTGGAATTAAAATATTAAGCTGCTGTTGTCCGCATATACCAGCAATAGATTTTTATTTAGCTCATTCCTCTATTGAAAAACATACGTTTTACCTATGAAAAAGTTAATTTTTATTCTCGATTCCAAAAGTGTGAAATCGTACTAAATGAGGAAATTAAACGAATGAAACGAACTCAAGAACTTCAACCTATAAGCATTCTGCCAAACATGTCAAAAATCCTTAATAGGACTTTTGAACTTTTAAAAAAGTAGTTATGATAAAACATATGATATATTACGGTGCATCCAGCCAGATATGGCCGAGATTATAGCTGTACTACTGCCCTTCTTAAAGTCATAGACAATATTCTAGAAGCTGCTATTCTGATAAGCTCGTCTTGTTGGATTACTCTAAAGCATTTGACAGGCTTAATCTTGAGTTGCTTTAAGCAATTCGGCAATAATTTATATTTAGCGCTTAGGAATTTAATGAGGAGTTAACTAATCAATATGCACTGATATTGGGGTGGCTATACTCTTTAAAGCTCATTAGGCAAGAATCTAGTAAAATGCATATTCTTAACGAGGTTCTATAAAGGTTAATCTTTGGACCTCTTCTTTTCAGCCTATACATTACTAAGCAGTATATTTACCTTAAATACTTACATATTTATCTTTATACTCATAATTAATGAATTCATCTTTTGTTTGTACCCTGGAAATCTTAAAAGCTATTAAGAAGATTAACGAAAATAGCAACATTTTAATTAGTATTTCTGAAAAACATTGCTTAGAGGTAAATCTAAAGAAATGTCAGGTTTTCTTATCCAGACATACTTCTTCTAGGCAACAATATTCAAATCAACTTTACATTCTGATAGGTGTAGAAGAAGTTAAACATTCCAATAGTGCTAGAAATCGGGGGTTGAAAATGAACGTTGATTTTAGATTCTTATCGCATTTAACTGTATCAGAAAGGCATTAACTGATCTTATACAAAATTAACGTCATTTATTAGATGTTAAACTAAAAACTTTATTTTTAAATCTTAAGTCTTAATCTAATTCTTTCTTAACTTGCATTTTGTGACGAAGCTTTAAAAATATTAAAAATATATTCCTCAGCCATCAACAGTCTTATTGTAAGCTTAGGCAAATTTAGAAAGTAGCAGTTCTAGGATTAATATAGACAGACATAGCATTTAACAATACTCAGTTAAAATCGGTGACCAAAGCAAGAGGCCTATAAGCGTACTCACAAGCAGATGTTCTATCTTATTGTTCCTGCTGTGATATTATCATTCCTGCATCAACATGGAAGATAAAAATCCAAGCATATACTAGTGATGTAATAACCATGGTATGGATAAAGATTAAATCTTTTTCATCCTTTAAGGATAGACATCAAATATGCAAGGATAAAGAAATATCCCCAAGGATAAGGTAACCCTAAAAATGGTAATTGTGCCACTAACCAGAAGAACAAAATTAGTGGGCTCAGACCAGTGAAAAAAGCTTGCACTAGATAGTAAACTAATCTCAAGAGAGCAAAAATTATTTTTTGGAATTGTCTTAGGATATGCTAAAAATCCAAGTCATAGATATGCAAAATCGTCAATATTAAACTTTAAAAACATGTAAAAAATATAAATATGTCACGAACAGATACATAATTTTAACCTAATTAAATTCTGAACAAAGCACCTAAAAACATACTTTAATATTAAAAACTATT
This sequence comes from Anthonomus grandis grandis, assembly GCF_022605725.1. Lineage (NCBI taxonomy): Eukaryota > Metazoa > Arthropoda > Insecta > Coleoptera > Curculionidae > Anthonomus > Anthonomus grandis. Next base: position 24,404,789 of record NC_065548.1, on the reverse strand, counting down.
ACATAATAAAACTTAAAAAATTATTCTAGACCTCTTAATGAGTTAAATATTAAAGGGTAGCAGCGACAGAAGCAGTTTTTTCCAGGTGCGCTATATTGTATAACGACACAAAAACAAGTTGCGAAGAAAAAGTGCTATAATCATGTGTGGTCGGGAGAATAATTATGTCAGGAAAGTTGCCGCCCCTTAAAGGCCTCAAGAGAGCGACCCTGGATAGCAAGGGTACATTAATTGCACTGCGGCGGTCTGGCATTTCTAGAACAACTTTTTTGGTTAGAGTTTTAATGTATCTGTGTATGACTGGGTGTTGTTTGATCTATTGGGGGGGGTTGATTAAAGAAAGCTGTAGGTAATTTTTTTAAGATTAGTGCGCTTATTTATTTTATTATTTTCTAGTGAGCTATAAACTTTTCCAAAAATAGGTTACAATTCTCAGGTCAAAAACATAAACATGAGTGTCATAAAAAAATAACTCCGTTTGATCTATTTGGAATTACTTGTACTATCTGGCCTTATAACCAATAAACCCAGGCCGTCACCAAAATTGGGCAGATCGGCCAATAAATAAGCAGTTATCATCCAGAAAGCGATGATGATGGCTGTCCGAGTACTCGAAAACGCATGTAATCTCGCTCGTCGGACAGGATATTAGAGAAGAACATTTGGCCTGCCGCAAGTGGTATCCTACTATTAAAGGCACGTCCGAAATGGGGATCAGGAATATTTATGTCCTCGGAATTTTTACGCATGACTTGGCCTCGTCGCTTCCAGAAAATGGGGTTACTGGATCCAGCAGATAAATCCTCCCAAGAATATTTCGGACTTTGGCTTGAGATAGATCGATGTTGGTCTAAACGTTTAATATTTGTTGGGTTTGATGAAATAGGTTTAAAAGTAGCGTTTTGATAAGTATAAAAATAATATACAGTAAAATCTGATAATAGATTAAAATTTAAATTAAGCCTATGTTTAATTATTATTTTAGATAATTTAGAATTTCTTTAGGCAAGTAAAAAGTGATGGAACAAAAATTAGTTTACAAAATGCTGTAATTTTATTTTTAACATATAATATATCTAAGTAAGAATTTTAAATATAGCTAATTTAAATAATATTACATAACTGCATAACTTAAATGGATAGGATTCTTAGTTTATTATAATAGTTTATATATTTGTGTTATTTAATTTTTTTAAGAAATATTTATACGTATCGACAGAGATTATTAATAGTTTTTTGTTTTAATATTTAAATTAATTATCAACCCGCGACGATATTTTTTTAAATTTGAACTAGCATAGCACGTTTAAAATTTAAAGCATGCTATATTTTAAGGCATAAAATAACAAAATCAATAGAGACGAAACGAAGGGATCAAATAGTTTTTTTAATGTTATTTGTTAAATCAGAGAAGAGAAACTATATAATTTTAAAATTATATAACTTGAATTGGCTACGATACGATTACTTGAATGAAGTTCATTACTTTTTACTCATTTTATTCTGAATTTAGATATCCGTATTATAATTAATAGGTTCTTAAATACATGTACTATATTAGTAATAAAAAAGCAAAGGAACTAAATCTAAATTAAATTCAATATAAAATAAATTCTACCTAAAAAATGATATCTAACAAAAACGGCGAACAAATTTTAAACAAAAATTAGATGAAGAGTGCATATAAAATTTAATTTTAAGAGTAGTTCATTTAAGAAAGTATGTCAAGTAGTAAATAAATAGGTCCGGGCAATTGAAATATTGTATATTTAAGTTAATAGAAAAAAAGTATACTTTGTGTGAGATAAATTACGAGACAGTTTTAACCACTAACCAAAACCCTTTATTTTTGCTCTCGACCTGTGTTAGATGGGAAAAGATTAAAACCGAGTTTTATTAAAACCGAGAGATTTAATATAAACACATTAACGCAAATAATCTATCTTTACCGGAGAGTAAAGTTTCCCAAAAATTAAACAATAAAAAATATTTCTTTAAATGTTTGTTATAATAATATTTCTAATAATAATAGTTAATTATTGGTTTCCCATTCAAAATTAATTACAACTTTTTTAAAGTAGGTAAGCATAATTTTATACTTACTTAACGAAACGAAGAAAATATTATTGCGATATTATGATACAGGCATTTTTTAAATAAGCAATTTACACTCACTTATTTTTATATTAGTTTTACCCAATTTTTTTTCTATTTACACTTAATGAATGTTGGAAGTCGAGTTTCAGATAAAGTATAAATAGGAAATCAATACCTACAATTTCAATCAACATATAAGATCCATTTATCACACAAATAATTTATTTCATGTCTTCAAAATATGGATTTATATATTTATTTCGATGTTTTAATATATCAAGCCGTTTTGAATTCCGTGAACATTTTCAATCCAGAATGCTCTCTACAGTCAATATCGACAGTTTTCAGCTTTTTATTAAAAAATTTCCGTTCAGGTAAGGCTGTCATAAAACTCATTTCTCAATTTCATATTTTCTCGTCCTAGGTACTCGAATTTTTTTAGTTTTTAATCTTCCCTTGTGCATTCCTTTTTTTCCATTTTTCAAATATAAGATTTCTGTTATATATATATTGTACTTACTTAAATTAAAAATATATGTCCCGATTTTACTCTTTATCCTGAAAATATATTAAAATTAAAATATTGGAATGCATGTTTTAGATAAAATAGGATCTGCAAGCAAAATAGCTTTATGGATAATTATTAAGAAGAGCTTAATCATAGCTTTAAAGAAAATTGATTAATTCTTACAAAATTCTTGACATTAAATTATTCACTTCACACCTTAAATTATTCACAAATGTTAACTCTTAAGACAAGATTTGCGTTTGTTTTGTGGAAAAAATACTTTTCTTAAAAAAACATTTTCTTCATAAATCATAAACTCTACTTTTAAAATGGGCTTCCTTAATAAATAAAGACATAAAAGAAATCTAAAACACATAGTTTTCACCTGTCTAACAGTTGTGTAGCCCTGGGTTATCACAGAATTGTCATGATTGTTTGAGTATCCGCCTTATTTCTAGCAAATTATAATAATTGTAGTGGTTGGCTCACAGCACAAAGTCAGAGAGCAAAAATAAAAACAACTTATAAAACCATCTCAATAACTTAAAAAATCTAACCAAAAGCCATTTCTTAAGGTCACAGTATCTTAAAACCTTTGTCTGGTTTAGATGGTTTTTCTTCATAAAAAGTTTTACACGCACAAAGGCTGTTTCCTTTAAACTCTTGACCAACATTTTTCTGATGTCAAAGACCGAGAAATAAAATGGTTGGAAAGCTTTGCACTGTAAATTGCTTTAATACCTTGCTAACGAAGCAAGATGTATTAGCTTTTAATAGAAGCTCTGGCGGATTTGTTACCCGTAAGGTAACCGTATAAGGGTTTATTTATTTCAGGCAAAGGTATTTAAATTTTTTTTTATGATTTAATAAAATCATCATAAATCTAATGTAAATTTAACTTAAAAAATCCGATATAAAAATACATGAAGATAATAAAGGTTTTATCGTAAGCGAAGAAATACTTTAATTATTTCTTATCTTGTAATTAAGTAAACTGTACTTAAATTATTGAACGAGTACCACATTTTTGTATTTTGTAATAACATTTAATTTTTACTTATATCTTGTTATATTATACTTTTAAATTATGTTTGAGAACAGCAATATTTATAGGCTTAATAGGACAAGTCTGATGACTTACTAACTTAAAGGGATTATAATATTTTTTTAAGAATGATATCGTATTGATCTGATTAATTTGTGCAAAAATAAATAAAGGAAAAGGAATTTAATAATTTTATAAATATTACAAAATCTTGACGAATTATATAACAAGGTACCTATGAATTCTTTTATTATTATGGTAAATGAAACAGAACTTAGAAAAGAACAGGTTTCATTACTTAAAAATATAAAATAAATTTTATGAATCTATATTTGGAAAACGTCTTGGTTTCGCAAATTCAAAATATTAAAATTAAATTTGATTTCTTTCTTAGTCTTTTTTTTTTAATTATGCCAATAAATAAAAGTTTAAAAAAATAAAAGTTAGAATGTCGAAGTTGTTGTCTTTGAGCCTGAAATATTAAATACATTAGTTTTTAGTGCTTTAAACTTAAGATGTAATCCGTTTTTTTTTATTTTAACATAGACCTAATTTCTCTTTAATTTTCTATTGTAATTGTATTATTTTTTATAAATTAAAAATTCATTTTTAAAAATTTCAACGGCTACGCAAAACTTTTACGATATATACTTCTAAAAATAGAATAAAGCGCTTTTTAATTAGACACCCAGTACAATATAAGGTATAACAATTGTTTAAGATATTCACGTCCCACTGCAATATTCGCTTCTATCATGCGATGCATGAATTTCAAATGGAACTCCGTACTTCTCTTTAAATCGAATAAATTTAATATCGCTAAAAGAAAAAAATATAAGAAGTTAAAGTCCGGCGACTTCGAGCTAAGTTTTATTTCCTTCCCAAAATATTCAATGATAAATATTCAGTTTTATACAGGGTGTTTCACTTTTTTGTAGCAGGACTTTAACAGTATTTAGAAAAATTAATTTTAAGGTAGGTTTCTCATATAAATATTGATCGTCAAACTTTTTGTTTCTGAGATAAAGGGCGTCAAAGTTTTCCAAAAAAAAAAGTTTTTATTTTTTAATATTCGAACTATCAAAGATATTGAAATCAAAATTGGAATAAACAATTCTAGGATGAAGGGTCATAATCGTAAATAATGTCATGTTTCTACGTTGGCCAGTGGCGGAGATATGACTAATTAATAATGTTAATGTGACTAAAAAAGTAGCACGTCACTGGATTAAGTCGATTAAACGGTCATTTCTAAATAGTGCATTTAATTGTAAACAAAAATGCCCTCTTGATATTTTTTTGTATCTGACTCCGTTTTCTCCTCAAATTGGGTTGTAAAAATCACTTAAGATTTGAAGATAAATTTATTTCAACCGTCTAATAAATCGCAACATAGAACAATACCACAAATACTTATAACTTATTTATAACAAACAACAGATTACAAGAACACAACAAACAATTAACAAATTTAAAGAAGGTGTTCGAAATGTGAACCATTTTCTGCAATACATAATTCACATCGACGAATCACCGAACGTGAAATATTATTTAAAAATGGTACTATTTAATTAGAAGCAATCCTAATTCTATTTATAAGGTCATCCCTTATTGGAACAGGTGTCGCATACACTCTTTCTTTTAAAAATACCCATACTGAAAAGTCTAAGGGGTTTAAGTCTGATGATCGTGGAGGCCACGCTACTGGCCCTCCACGACCCATCCACCTTTCTGGATAATGGGTATCCAACCAGTTTCGCACAATTCTTCCATAATGCGCAGGACAACCGTCAAGCTGGAACCAACTCCGTCTCCTTAAATTTAAAGGAATATCTTCACACATATTCGAATGCTCCCGTTCTAAAAATTCCAAGAAGGCTGCAGCATTTACCCGTATCTCAGAAACAAAAAGTTTGACGATCAATATTTATATGAGAAACCTACCTTACAATTAATTTTTCTAAATACTGTTAAAGTCCTGCTACAAAAAAGTGAAACACCCTGTATAATATTTAAGTGTAAATAAATTGAATTGTGATAGAGCTCCTCGTGCATGCAGTTTTCTGGCAACACCAACTGGTATGAAATAGCATCTAACAGTAAGGGCAATCAATTTTTAAGAAAACGACTACTACTCCAGTAAACCTTGGCGTCAAAAAGGACGGAAAATATATATATATAAACATGTATATATAACCATATACTAAATGTATAGCGCACATCTCACTACTTATGTAATTCATTGGAATAAAACTGAGAACCTTAAAACAAAATACGTTCGGTAAGCTGGTGCTATTAATGCACGTTGAAGACCGTTTTACCTTTTTGTAATTGTGTTGCATGCACCAAAGTGCACAAAAAAATATTTTTACTGATTTTTAGTCATTCCATTTAATTTTATTAGTTTATTTAATTATTTCTAATTAATATAACGCATTGATTATCTCACATCTTAATATCTTGACTATATTGGTTCGTAGTAGCTTCTGCCAAGATATGATATTTCGCATATCAAGAAAACTTTAGGTATCAAATTTGGTTCAAACATTGGCATAATCTAAAAACATATTTAAAAACAAAAAAATAACACTTTGTATCTACTAAACAAAGTATCTGGAGATATAAGTTTATAGGGTTTTTTCTTTGAAGTAAAGTATAATTTGAGTCTCTTAAGAAACACAACACTGTATAATCAGAATTCTTTATAATATCTTATATTTAAATTTATTAAAAATCTCTATTGAAAGCAAAAATCGTTCTACATTATCATTTAAACAGGTCAATATTTACATTTTGGTTTATTTGATTTTTTTATGAGCATGCTGCAAATATATAACTTTTCCGGAGTCAGAGCTTTTTATTTCAAATTACTACTATTAAGCATACTATTCGCCTTTTGATGCACAGATTATACATTTTTGTGGCGTTTATGCAATGAAAACTAACAACGAGGCGAAAACATATTTTGGTAATGTTGAAAAACTCTACAAGATAATGGCTCTTAGCTCAAGAAGGTTAAAAATTTTAACTGATAATGCGAAACTGTCTATTTATGAGATATCTACAAGTAGATGGAGTGCTAAAATTGTAGCCGTTTCCCACTGATCAACAACTATAAAGGTATCGTTGCTTCTTTAAAAAAAGTTCTTGTAATGGATTTAACGCCAGAAGTTCAGGAAGACGTAGTTATTTCGCTCAAGTGGCTTCAGTCCTTGCAATCATTCATTTAACAAACATTTAGTACAAACATTTGTAATGCCTCGACATCAAAAAATCCACAAAATTCTACAGAATACAAAATTAACAACAGAACCAGCAGGCTGCAATGTCAGTTCACTTTTAACCAATATAAGAGATTTCTGGCCAGCGTATTTGCCTAGCTTCTTGCATTGAATTTGAATATAACATTTTGTAAGTAAAAGTCCATTCTTAAAATCTACTCTTCAATTCATTTAAAATTAAACACAGTTAGTTTTTTGCAAAAACGCTCAGACTTCTCGACTTTTATTTCAAACGGCGCTGTTTTGTAGGTGAAGTTTGTATAAACAGAGTACTTCAAAAATAAACTTTGACTATCAATTTCATTTTTCCAAATAGTAGCAGCAATTTTTTATTTAATTTTTAAATTTCCCATGGAATTCTACGTAAGATTAACCCATTAGTGTATGAACTTTAAAAATTGTTTTTTTATGTATTTTTTCTTTATGAATTAGTTAAATGACTTAAATTAGATTAAAAAAAAATACAAAAATCAAATATTAGTTTTTATTAGTGTGTTATGATCCATCCCTCAAAAGAGACTCCATGCATAAAATACATAAAATTAATATTATTTAGTTTATATGGTAATTTTCGAAACAATTTTTTGGATGAAGTCCACAGTCACATTTTACACATATAAAGTTACTTTTCTTCTTGCATTCTTGCACCTTCGATCAGATTCATTGTACCGAATTAAATGTCCTATATTATCAAATCTAGAGGCTTTATGAACTGAAAGCGTAATTTTTCCTCTACTTTGTTTTTTACCATAGGACTGTAAAAAACTTAGGGCGATATACCTCCGAAATTCTAGTAAGGAGGCAAAATTTGCATCATTTGGTCTTAGCTTTTTCATAAGTACCCAGCCATTTGAGATGCTTGTATCTAACAAATATGAAACTATTGGCCAATACCATTTTCGCTGTCGCATTCTTTTCCTATACAAAGCAATCAGCCCATCCATTTTATCAACTCCTCCCATGTGTTTATTGTATCCAGCTATAATTTTTGGTTGTGGAATTTGTTTTTTAGTTTTAGTTTCCTTACACCATCTAAATGTGGTAACAATGTCATTACTTTCGAAGTTAGTACCCAATGTCACAACCTTGTTGTCCTTCCATTGTACAAAAGTAACGTTATCACAAGAAACAAAACTGTGGCTTCCCCTTGGTTTTTATTTCCATGAAGTACTTTCAGGAAATGGACACTTTTCCGTTCGAATCTCTGTTACTGTTGCCATTGCACAAATTTTATTTTCCGAGAAATGGTTCAGTAAACTCAGGCTTGTAAAATAATTATCAAAAAAAATTTAATATCCCTGGTTAGAACTTCCGCACTTCCGATTTATGTAGTAAGGACATAACCACGTCTCCACCAAGACCAAAAACTTTTTCTGCATCTGATTTGCCAGTGTAAATCTCAACAGAAATCATGTACCCATTACTACTGTGTAGAGCCCAGTTTTTGAAGCCGAATCTTATCGGCTTGCCCTAATATACTGTTTGCCATAGTAGGGTATCATGCTTTCATCAATTGAAAGATGTTTATCCAAACCTCCGTGTTTTTTGAAATTCTCATTCAGTGAGGTCAGTAGAGGGCGAATTTTGTAAAGCCGGTCACTGCGATCAATATTAGCATTATCGTTGAAACGGATGTGGCGAAGTAACACTTTAAATCTATTTAGTCGCATGCAATTTTTGTAAATGTTTGGTATATCTTCTGTTGGATTCCAAAACATCCTCTTGTTCGGATATTTTGCATAACCTGAAAGAAGCATTCCTCTAAGTAGTACATATAACTCTTCTTTCGTGAAATTTAGCTCCTTATTTTTTGTTGGCTATATTTATTGGTCTCCTCAACAATTTTCGATATGAGATCTTCATCGAAAAACAGTTTTAAAAAATCTAACGGATTTTGGGCTTCTTTTGCTTCTTGAGATGGCTCTCGTGGCACACAGTTTGTATTCATAGAAAAAATGGGGGGATCTACGTTCCATTCGTACAGCTTTCTACGTTTAGGGGTTGAAAAATTGCCTTGACTTATACTTGACCCAGGTTTAGAAAGCAGATCTGCTAAAGATATTAGATTTTCTTCATCAAAATCATCTTGTTCATTAGGTGGGGCTTCATAGGTTTGATGAGATAAATTCTTAGACTTTGGAAATAATTGGGCTAGAGGAACTAGATCTTCTTCGTCAAAATCATTTTGTTTTCTGGCTCTTACTTCCACGGCATAAGCCATTTACATCTCCGATATGCTCATCATCGGAGCTGTGGCTGTCTTCTTGTGTGTCTTCGCCTACGTCATCAGGAACTCTAATATAAACATCAAGATTTTGTTGAACTTCACCGTAATTTTCTTCAAATAATGTCTGCAATTCATGCAGAGATAATCTGCAAATTACGAATTACGAATTATACTGAGGATTGTCTATTTTGCATAGAGTCCCTTATAAGGGACAGAACAAATATTTATGTCTAAGAAAACAATAACACATTTTTGTTTTGCAGACAAAATTGTATGATGATTCTAACCTCAAACACAACATATTTATTGAATTTTTTTACCCTGGTTTCAAAACATATCGATATCAAAAATTAAAACTTACCCTCCGTTTGGAGTAGAGTAAAGTTCCGGATCCATGGTCACATAAAAATAGAAAATCAAAACGCTAACTCCGATTTCTGCACATGAACTGATTTTACATCAAATAGCGAACGTCTAGACAAATGAACGAGGTTATGAAAACATTAGAAGTGCGCATGTGCTTGAAACCAGTGGCGTCCTTTTAAGGGACTCTACGCACTAATGGGTTAATGCATCATGTCCTATACTTAAAGTCAAAAGTTATTGAAAAAAACACGATTCCTGTAAATAATTAAAAAATAACAAAAATTAAGTTAAATGCTTAAATTGATTGCCATTCTTAACTTGATAATAACTGAGACGATCAATAAACTCTCGTTGTTCATTCTCAATCATTTCCAGAGTTAGCGCACGCATTTTTCTGTAAATTCTTGCTTTCAAGTCATTTAGACTATTTGACCTATTAATAAATATTTTCGACTTGAGGTATTTCCACAAAAAAAAGTATATTAGTGTTAAGTCAAGTGGCCTAGCAGGCTATTCGAGTCAAATTCGCTATCCGAGGCAAAAATCGGCTATTCGAGGAAAAAATCGAAATAAACTAATCCCGTTTAAGAAAAATGGACTTATTACTCCGCGAACTATTAGATATTACACATTTAGTTTTTATGGATACTGGGTGTTCACCATCATCAGACAAAAAATCCAAATCATACAATTTTTTTCTGTTGCCCAATATCGACAATTATGTGTATTTACACAACGATTCAGACAGAACATTAAAAAAGATATTTGTTACGAAATTAATATTAAAATTACACATGTTTTGAAACTTACAACAATTCAATTCGCCTATCGAAATCGTTATCAAATAACTTTTGCATTGAATTACCTTTATGTAAGTGATATTTGTGCTTTTTAACTATTAGGTGAACTTCAGATTTCATCATGTGTAAATTAGCTTCAATCTGCGATAGAGAAGTGCATGGATTTTCTTCCAAAGAGAGCAAAACGTCAAGTTGTTTATTTTCATTTCGAGTAGGACAACCAGATTTCGATAGATCTCTAACGTGACCGAATTCTCTTAATTAGTCTCTATTTTACTCACCCCTTTTTGACATGTCGGGGGACGATCAGGATGGATTTTATTGAATTATTGAGCAGCTTTTCTTTGAGTACGTGTTATTTTACCAAACCCAACCATGCACAGAATTTAAATTTTTTCTCGTTCCGTTAACTTCACCATTGTCAAAATCCAAATTTTGTTCATACACTTGATAATATTAATTTGTCGTACAACTGTCAGACAGTTTCTTTGAAAATACACGTTCACCAGCCAATTGTTTATAAAAATTTTCAGAGATGCGATGGTCCATAATAATGTTCCGATGTGTGTTTTTTTTTGTTGATAACTGTGTTCTATAGGTATACTCAAAATTAAAAATAAAATTTAAAAAGAAGGTGCTATCATCCGAAAAAAAAAGTTGATAGACAAAATTTCTGTTTGAGAAATTCTGTATATACAAACTTCATGTATAAAAAAGCGCGATTAGGAATAAAAATGGGTTGGGTTGGATTGGATGGGTTCGAGCGCATTAATTTTAAATAAATTAAGACATAACTTTTGGGGCCCATTGTATAGTGGCCTTAATAAAAAGGTTTATATCTAGCTTCTGCGACATTGCGGAAGTTCAAACCATCCTGTGCCATACCAACAGCTTAAAATTGATTATGATCATAATGTTGCTTTTGCATTTTAACTATGTTGAATGCACAATTAAAAGAAATTCTCACTACAATGGTAGCAAAAATTGACATGCAATACCTATATAAATTATGCTTACAAAAAGCTGAAAAGCTTGAATATTTAAAATTCCGTCACTGTCCGAAAATGGGGCTCTGATCTTAAGACATCTTTAATATTCTATCGAGCATTTACAAGATCGTTGCTAGATAATGGCCCAATAGCTCCAATTTTATGGTTCTGCGACTAAAACGAGACTACTAAAGATTAATTGTATACAATATAGAATTTTAAGATAAGTCGCAGGTGGTTTAAGATCTACGATGATTGAAGCATTACTGGCAGAGACTTATTAGCTACCATTAGAGATAAGACGAAAAACATTAGCAGAGAAACTTTTTATTAAAAATGTGCAATATCGGAATAACCCACTAATAGATAAAAATCATAAACTGCGAATGTCCAGTTTAATTAATAAATATTGGTTGAATAAAAACAGTCCTCCATTGGTTAAAGCTTATACTCGAACAAAAAACCTCCATTAATTTAATAATGAAACAAATATACTGTACGAATTACCATTTAGGGTTAATTTTTTTGTTTTCACAGTGATATTTCCTTACTTTTCACCGAGCCAATCAAACTATTTTTAAGACTACTTTAAATAAATATCAAAATTACTTATAAATATACGCAGATTGATCAAAAACTGATGATAGTACAAGTTGTGCCCTTATTATTCTGAAAATTAATATTAAAAAAAAAAAACAAGTATGTGGACTACGGTTCTAGTTTTACTACAGAGACATTAGCAATATTGGAAGCCCTGATATTTATTAGTGATGCTAATATAGTTTCAAACTTTTTAATACTTTCTGATTCACAATCAGTTTTGCAATAATTAATTAATTATGACATTATTAATTATTTTTGACATAATTTTAGATACATAGTTATTTTTAAAATTCGAGAGGCTATTAGTGATCTTGATAAACATAATACTAAGACAACATTCATTTGGTTAAAAGGACACACAGGTTTGCTAGGAAATGAATTGGAAGATAAAGAGGCCAAGTAAGTAATTAAGACAGATCGGTTTCTTTCCAAAGTACACTTTTAGTGATATATTTCCAATTATCCAAAAGATGTCTTCAGAAACTTGGAAAAAAAATATCTAGCATATTTAGCAAATACTTCAAATACATACACTTTAATAAAAGCGTCGCTTAGCAGTTATAGTATGGTTTCCGAATGTAACTTTCCAAGATATTTGACAACATCTCTTCATATTTCTAGTGAGTCATGGTAATTTTAATAAATATTAACATAAATTAGGAATGAATGACTTATACCGGGTGGTGCGTCGCCGAACGGAACATAGGAAAACCCATGTAAATTTTAATGGGATCAATTATTGGTTTCCCTGTACATTTTATAGAAAAAATGTAAAACAACTTTTTGAAGAGACCAATCTGGCAAACCCTTGTGCAAAGTTTTAAAAAATTCTAATAAGCGAACCTTAAATTATTCAATTCAATGTAATTACAAAATTAGCAAATTTTCGGTTCAGGTAAAACCAAACGAGCACCAGTAAAATGAATATTGTCAGTGACGTGAGGAAAAGTGTTGATAAATCAGTAACAGTCGATATTTGAAAACAAGTTTGAATTATTCAATCGACGAAAAAATAGCCAAAATTAAATAAATAATTAACTATAATAAAAGTTTAGATAAAAAAGTAATGTTAACGTGTCTTACTTTGAATGTATGGTTATGAGATTGATAAAACGAAAAAAAACATTTCTTTTATTCGGCTGTACGTCAGATTTGACAAAGCTTTCTAACAAATTGTTTCCTGGTGTCTGGTGTTTGGTTTTACCTGAACCGAAAATTTGGTAATTTTGCAATTACATTTAATTGAATAATGCAAGATTCGCTTATTAACATTTTTTGAAACTTGATACGGGGGTTTTTCAGATTGGTCTCTTTAAAAAGTTATCTTACATTTTTTCTGTAAAATGTACAGGGAAGCCAATAATTGACCCCCTTAAAATTTACATGGGATCTCCTATGTTCCGCTCGGCGACGCATCACTCGGTATTTAATATGTAATTGTAACCAGTCAACTGATGATTTGAACCATATTTGGTTTAAATCCAAAAATAATTTTGACGCAGTGACGTTTCTGCATAATAAAGTGAAAGAGCTAGTTTGCTTTCTATGTGTCACGTACGGCAAACGTAATTGCTGACGATAGAATGGAGTCTATTTTCCTATTGTTTACTTACCTATCCGAGCCCCCTATGTTTTGTCTTTTTAAAATATGTCCTGCATTAGCTGGACGGGAGGGTGTAACCCAGTCTAAGATTCCTAGTATTAATTTTTATTGCACTATAATTTTTTTTATACTCTTTTTTAAAAATTAGGTACAATAAGAATACAATGTCATACTACCCAATAGTATAATTGTTTAAATACTTTATTAGCAACCTGTTTTATTATGGATGAGTTCCCATATTCAAACACGTGGCTAAATGTGCCAAGAACAAGGCCAAAAAACGAAAAGAAAAATAAATATTTCGTACCATACGAAATAAAAAATTTAGACTACTTATTTTAGAAGGTCATTTAGATTTTCAGAGTCAGTTATTATTGAAGTTCAACCAGGATAACTTAATATGATGAATGTTTAAAGGAATATTCAATAAATAATAAAGATATTTTTATTTTAAAAACAAATTTTTTCATCTAAAAATAAAATCGCTTTATGATATGATATAATATGATATAATGCATGTATAAAAAAAAATTATAGTAGATGTATTTCTATATAATTTAGTAACCTTGATAAGGGTGGTAAATTAAACTACCACAACGTTGGATCAATTAAGGATTTGTAGTTTTTTCATTAACAAATTGTTTTTTTTTATTTTAAGAAAAAACTAAAAATAGTAAACTTAAAAGAAAATCGAGCCCTGGAAATTAATAAATAAATCCATAGCTCCTGGATATATAAAAAAATATATTTAAGTAAATTATTTTATTTAAGAATTATTAAGAATTACTAAGATTTTAATAAATATAACGAAATATTACATTTAAATAAGGACAATATAGATTATACTTGTTTTTTTAAATGCTAATTCTTGGGATTTTTTTATTAAAGTAATGTATTTTTTATCTTTAAAATTTGATGTTTTAGAGTTTGCAGTTATTACCACTTACTTCGTCTATCTAATTAATTTCATATGCATCGTATTCAATTTAGCCGCTTTGAAATCCACTAAAAATATAGACAAAAGTTAAATAAATATTCAATTTAAATTCATGGGACTTGTCTAGTTTGAAATGTATAGTTTATGCTAAAATAAATATTATCCAACAGATTCGTGTATCCCATATTTACCATTCATTGTGATTGTACATACTGGATCAGCATGATATTGGAAAAAAGTGTTTGTTTTATGAATAAAAATGAATGGATTCTGTTCTCTAAAATGTTTAAAACAACATACACACAAAAAAAAAACATGTATTTTCGTTAAAGTTAATATATTAAAACTTAAAAAATAAAATTTTTCTTATATGACTTTACACACTCGATCAGCAAAATATTAAAGAAATAGTGGTTTTATTATTAAAAAATAATCAAGTTTCTTCCTAAAAAATACGATTAAGATATTATATAATAAAATAACATATTTTTTTTATCAAAAATTAATATTTGTCTTATATGACTTTATTCCTTTAATACTGGTTGAGTACGAAGTTCGTTTAAGGGCTTCGTGATTAATATACGCCTGAATACGAGAGAGCTTAAAATATGTTCGGACTCGCTGTAAAGTCTCGGTAAACTCTGTTTTAGAATTGAGGTAGAATTAATCAGAGAAGGGACGGCATTCTGGACAAGGGTTCATAAATGAACCTCCGGCTATATTCAGATGTTATGTAGTTTCGCCTCATATGCCTCACCAATATTCAGGAAAATGAATGTGCTAAGCATTGTTTTTATTACTTTTATTATTTTAAGTAATGTAATAAGTCGTAAATTTAAACGTAAATTTAAACATGAAGCATTTTAGAAAAAAAAAACATTTTTTTTTAATTTATTTACCCCTTTTATTGCGCTTATTTATTAGGTTTTCTTAAATACAAATACATAAATTTTAATTAAAAAAATATATTAAAAAATATAACATTTTTTTCTGGTTGTGTAAGATCTGTGGCATCAATTGCATTTAAAAGAGAAGTTCATATATCTTAAAAGTGAACAAATAACATAAATATTATATATAAAAAAAACTGTCTTAAAACCTTTCACCAATATTTTAGAAATTTTCTATTAGTTGGAGTAAGGCAATACTACTACCTTTTCAAAAATACTGTGTCCTACAGATTTAAAATCAACCAATCAGTATTATATAATCGAATTTAATCTTAATATTAGACTAATAAGCATTTTACCAGCGATATACAGGGTGTTTCACTTTTTTGTAGCAGGACTTTAACAGTATTTAGAAAAATTAATTTTAAGGTAGGTTTCTCATATAAATATTGATCGTCAAACTTTTTGTTTCTGAGATACAGGGCGTCAAAGTTTCCCAAAAAAAAAGTTTTTATTTTTTAATATCCGAACTATCAAAGATATTGAAATCAAAATTGGTATAAACAATTCTAGGATGAAGGGTCATAATCGTAAATAATGTCATGTTTTTACGTTGGCCACTGGCGGAGATATGACTAATTAATAATGTTAATGTGACTAAAAAAGTAGCACGCCACTAGATTAAGTCGATTAAAGGGTCCGTTAAAGTTAAAGGGACGTCTAAAAAACGATTTTTTTTTGAAAATTTTTACATAGAATGTTGAATTTGAACATTTTATTGATAAAAAAGTGAGGATGAAGTAAAAAAATGCAAAATTTTAAAAATTATAAAGGATTTTCTACTTACGTATGATTCACAATTACACCCCGCTTAACTACACTCTATTTGCGACTAGGCATCACGTTGACCATTATATATGCTATTAATTTAAATTTAAAGCCTTAAGTAACAAAATTCTGCAACTTAGAAGGATTTACATCACTTCTTTAGGTGATAAACACAAATTTCTATTCACACGCAAATCAGGAATATCAAATATGTAAATACGGATTTATTCATAAATAAAAAAAAACTGTCAAAATGTCACATATTTATTGGGAGTGGCTATTGTACTAGTACGATTATCGTAATTATCTGTCCTGTCTCATTATAGGTAAGTATTTGTTAATTTATATTATCATAAAATATGCACACGGGGCGGTAGCCCCGTGTGCGCACATGGGACTGTGTGGTTGGCGCACATGTGGAGTTGGGATTGCAAAAAGGGATTGGAACCTTGGGTTGGCGCTAAATAGTGGGTTGGGTAGTCGTTTGAGCCCTACTTAGTGAATGGGATAATAATTAGAAAATGGGAATTATAGGCACAAACACACGGGGCGGGAGCCCCGCGTGTTTGTCCTATAATTCCTATGCCTTATTCCTATTCCTAATGCCTATAATGAATTTAAAGATATTTATTGTTTTGACTATAAGTTAATGTACATTAAACCTCATCGTTATTATTTACCTATAAATAATTAAATATCTTAAATTAAGTTTTTTTTTTCAAAATGTATATTTATTATATATACAATTACATAAAATATCAAATACAGTAGAACCTCGATTATCCGGGCCAGCCAGGACCGAGCCTTCGCCGCATAATCGAAAACACGGATAATCCAAAGACTTATTTTTATTTTTTTAATATATAATTTATTTAAACAAATACATGTGCCAGACGAAAAAAAACAACGTGATAAAACATAATGCAACAAAAAAAAATGTTTTATTACCTATTTAGACATAATGTATTTGCTATGTATAAACGTATACATACATATATAAAAAAATGAAGATGAAGCCAACCCAACCCAACTTCTACACCCTATAATTTCCTTCATTTTTCTAAGCTGAAGTACATGAATGTCATCAGTTACAGGCTGTTCTTCAAAATATTGAATAAGTATGTTTACTGCATCCCTTGCTTCTCGATGACTCGTCATAATGACGCAATCATTTTTAACAGAACTCTCATTCTCATCACTACTTTTGTCAGAACTTTCTGCAGAGCTCTTGTTATGTAGATAATCGTCATCTATGATCTGATACCCTGTTTCTTGGTGATCACATTCTATCCATTCTTAAATTTCTTTATTGTCTATTTCTTCTAAACCTTTGATTTGTGAGGCAATAGTTGCTATATTTCCGACGGACAGCTCACCTTCATTTAAGTGATTTTCATCTTCAGAACCGTCTTCATGTTCTAAAGTCATTATTTTATAAAATGATTTTTTAATGTGATCCACTTTCACATCACCCCAAGCACGAGCTACAGCATAAATTGCTTCTTTCAAATTTAGACGATTCCAAAATCCCATAATGTCATCTTCTCCCAACAGTTGCAGCATGAGGTCTTTTCTGTAAAGTCTCTTCATGGTCTCTATAACACCTTGGTCCATTGGTTGGGCAATAGATGTCACATTCGGAGGAAAATATGCTACGAATATGTTCCCATCTGTTGACTTTAGTTGCTCTACATCAGGATGCGATGGCGCATTATCCAGTAACAGTACAGCCTTTGGTGGAAGATTATTTTCTTTGAGATAAGCTCTAACTTGAGGTATAAATTTTTCGAAAAACCACTTTTTAAAAATTACTCGATCCATCCAAGCTGCCTTTTGATTATAATAATCCACAGGCAATCTTTTTATATTTTTAAAAGCTCTAGGATTTTTGGATTTTCCAATGACGGCTAACCTAAGCTTATGGGTTCCTGAGGCATTAGTACAGCATAAAACTGTTAAACGGTCTTTGCTTACTTTGAAACCTAAAAAAAAATACAACTGAGAAATATTTTATACGTAAAAAAATATGTATGTAACGCTAACCTGGTGCACTAGTTTCTGAGGCTACAACAAGTGTCCTTCTCGGCATTGCTTTCCAATAGAGTCCAGTTTCATCTCCGTTGTACACCTGCTCAGGTTTTAGGTCATGCTCTATTATGAGATTTTCCAAATCATAGCAAAATTCTACCATAGCTACATCATTAGCACTTAATTTCTCCCCTTGAACAGCTAATTCTCGTATTCCATGACGTTTTTTAAATCTGTAAAGCCAACCAGAATATGCCGAGAAGTTGCCTTTAATTTTCAACTGCTTGTGAAACTTTTCAGCTTGCCTAGTACACATAGGTCCTGATATCGGAACCCCCACTGATCTTTTCTGCAAGAACCACTTGGTCATAGCATCATCAAGTTCTCGAAACGTAGACCCTTTTAGAGATTTCCTGTCAGAAATAGCTTTTGCACTATCCGCTTTTGCTACAAAGCTCTGTAACTGGGATTTTTTCTTCACAATGTCACGAACCGTTTGTTTTCCAATATTATATGTTTTAGCCAAAATAGCAACACTTATGTTATTTTCAGACTGTTTCAAAATTTCCATTTTTTGCTCAATAGTTAAAACATTGCGTTTACGCTTTTCATTAGCACCCGTACGCTGCATTTTGTGCGCCTGTTTACGTTTAACTAATAAGCGTCTAAGCGATGAGCCGGTCGCCGGTCGCCAATACTCGCCAGTTGGCGAAAATAACAGGTAAAAACATAAACGAAGGATTCCCCGAAAGAAACTTGGGGATTCCCCGAGACGAGCGTTTGCACGGTTTCAGCATTCAGGCGGCGCCGGCGCTGTCAATCTCGAGCCGTCAGCCACGGATAATCCGCGCACGGATGATCAATTTAAAATGCCGCACGGAGAATCCGCCGCCCGGATAACGCGCGCACGGATAATCGGGGTTCTACTGTAATTTAAATAAATAATACCTATTTTTTAACACCTGATAAATGTGTTTTGTTCATCTAATAAAAATCTAATTATATTATGCCTTTATTATCTAAAATTGAGTCCACAGCCAACCCATCCAACTAAAAAGTGTTCCCGGCAAAACCAAAAAATACTACTGGGGACGTAGTGAAGCCACTGCCATTTTTGTCAAGAAGGTTGTTGTTTTATTTTTCTTGTGTGTAAATTACAAAATATGTAATTAAAAGGGGTCCAAGGCGATAAAAAATTATATAAATTTACAATAATAACCCCCAAAAAGTTCCAAAATTGCCCCAATATATATATTTTTTAACTATAGCAAAATCAAGAGCTAAAAAACCTTGTGCAAGTTGGCAATAATTACGTATTTAACGTATGTAGAAAAACCTTCATTATTTCCAAATTTTTGTATTTTTTCCAATCATCCTCACTTTTTTATCAATATTTTGACCACACTCAACATTCTATGTAAAAATTTTCAAAAAAAAATCGGTTTTTAGACGTCCCTTTAACTTTACCGGACCCCGATTAAACGATCATTTCTGAATAGTGCATTTAATTGTAAACAAAAATGCCCTCTTGATATTTTTTCGTAACTCATGCTTGATACATGCTTGTAACATGCTTGATATTGTCTGGTGTTCTTGCTGTCTTAGTCGGATATGGTGGCTTCTTTTTCACAACAGATCCTGTTGTCTGTAGATTCTGAACCCAACTGAGAATCGTGTTGCGGCTTGGAACGGTTTCACGATGCTCACGATTGAAACGCACACGAAAAAGTCACTGCACGGTAATAATAGACCCGCCATTCTGCACAAATGCGTCATACGCAAACATGCGATGTTTAACCGACCACCGCTCTATAGGTACTGAAACGGCATCCAATGGCGAGATTAATGACTAACAATTCGGCTCCCTACTCCTCTTACCGGCAGAGTAAAGAGGTAAACCATCCCAAAAACGTCAGGTTTCCATCACTTACCCTGTATTTTAAGTTTTCTAGAATATATATATACTTGCTTGCTTTGACTGTCAGTATTCTCTTAGAATTATTGGTCTCTTTCGGCAAAAACAATTAAGAAAATTCTAATTAATTCGAAACTGTTCCATCGTGCTTTAAAAAGGACGCGCTTTGTGATATTAGTTCAGTTTTAATTGTTTAGTCAGTTTTTACCTTGGAAATAATTAACCGACAGTCAAGGCAAGTTAGGGTACTGTTTTTAACATTGCCAATAAAAGTGTGTTTCTAAATTTCGTTACAATTGGTGCCAGAAGTAAAGGATATTAGAAAGCCCATTTAAGTGGATGCCCTTAACAAGAAGTCAGGCCAAGATGGAGAAAAATTAATGACGCTGCTATTAAGGAAGTTTAATGAGCAAAAAATAAAACAAGAGAAACGAGACCATAAATAGAGGGAAGAACAAGAAGAACGAGACAAGTCACAGGAAGATTCACTAAAGACAATTAAATCCGACCTGAAAAAGGAAAATGAAGACCTGATAAGGACCATGAAAGATGATCTAAAGGAAGAAAATGAAAACCTTATTAAGACCGTGAAAGTTGACTTACGGAATTTAAAAGATAATCTTAAAAAGAAGCGGCACGAACAAAACAGAATATAAGAGGAGGGAGTTTAATAACTTAGAGAAGAACTGAAGATCAATTAGAAATAATTAATGACTAACTTCGAAGCAAAAGTGAAAGAAGAATTGAGGCAAGTACAAAAAAAGATCGAGTTAAAGTAAAGCGGCCTTCCCTTAATCCCAATCCTGTAAGTAATGCAAAGAATGACGAAAGTAAAGCTATCAAAATTCGGCGGCAAAAAAGCATACAGTACTTAGTTGAATCAGTTTAAGGCCGCTGCTAGGGGAAATTGCTGAGGTAATGGCAAGAAACATTAAGAATGATACTATCTGAGGCTCAGCTCAATGCGTACCTTAGAGACGAGATACGATGAAGCCCATCTACAACAAGTTTACCAGGCTTAATTGAAATCTAGGAGAGAACAACCCGAGGAAGGACTCCAACAGTTTGAGGATATTGCTCGATTAGTAAATCTGCCTTAGCCTTCAGCTCCAACAGAGTTCCGAGAACAAATTCCTATAAATTGTTATAGACGAGGTTCGAGATCCAGACAATAACCATGGTTTGAGGATGGCTCCTCATAAAAGTATTTTGGAAATTTTAGCTTATGGATTAGACTATGAGGCAGCCTTTTAAGTAAGTAGAAAGGAGACACGTATAAGACAAATCAGAACTTCGGAAAGTGATCTCGAAGATTGTTCAAAGAAGATTGAGTCATTTTAGCCAGAAAATCTAAAAGACCATTTCAATGTTGAAATTATAATGAGGAGGGGCACCTTAAACGTCAATGCCCCAAATCCTTGAGAGACCGAAGGAATCAGAAAAACTTTAACTAGTCAGCTTCATGGGGCGTAAGCTAGCTGGGTGCTATGAAGCCCACGTATAAAACTAAACCAGCTGCCACGTCCTAGAGTGAGCTTGGTAGTACCGGGAAAAATATGCGGCCGTGAATATAAGATAGTGGTGGATACAGGATCAAGTCATACTACAGTGAAGCTGAACGTCGTAGCTCACCTAGTGTAAGTGTAAGTGTTCAGCACCCCCAAATTTAATTCTGGAGTCGACGGATGGAAAAAAGATCCTGATTATTGGATTGCTTGAAGCTAGAAAGGAAGAAATCATGGATGATGTCATATAAGAATTAAATGGTATGAATGTGCAGCAGTTTAGAATGGATGCATATAACCGGTTTTTATTGACGAGAAATAAAGAGATTTTTATGCATCACCCATATGAAGATTAAGAAAATACCGGAGTCGTTAAATTATCTAAGGAAATTACGATACCAGCAAATTCAAAGGAGGTGGATAATGCTACAGCAGCAGAAAAAGAGAAAGAAACTGTTTTGATTCAGCCCATAAAAACCTGCAAAGTATATGGTCAAGGAATTTTTTATGATTACCACCTTTGCTAAACCAGGATGATTCGAGTTATATTGTTTATATATATAGTTATATTGGAGTATTGTAGATATTGTCCTGTATTTGTTGATTTGTGATAGACTCATGTCATTATATGCTTATTGTTACTATTTACTTACTGACTTAATTTTCGACACTATCATAGACTTGATGCTTGGCTTAATAATAATAAAACGTTTTAGAAAGTTTAATAGCTCTGTATCACTTTTTTCTTAAATTATAAATATATCATCGACATATGGAACCCACAGCTTGGGTTTCGTTTGAGCACCTCATATAGCGTCCTCCTCAAAACATTCCATGATATTGATAAACTCATTGGGAATCCTTGGTCCTTGGCATAAAACCTATTTTTAAATTGAAAGCAAAATTAACGAAGATGCTAACTTTAAAATAAACACAAAATAAGTTAGAAAATTAGACTTTACTACGCTACCAATGTATAGCACTATTAAAGACAGATCATCTAATTATTTTTGTATGAATTTATCAAAATTTGGATATCCAAGAAAAGTATTTTTTTTTGCATTTCGGACCATTCTACACTTCTTCCTAACAGTTTTTTAGATTACAGTACATTTATGACCATTGTACATTGTACATTTATATTTACATACCATACATTTATGACCAATTTATGACACAAAGAATATCAAAACGCTTCTTTAAGGGTAATAAATGTATTAGAGTGAGGATTAAGGCCAATGCAAATCATTCAATTTGATTCAAAGGCCTACAGAATTTTGTAGTATTTTGAATTTTTTTTCACACATTTAACAGAAATGCATCATGACTATAAAAGAATTACTTTAAAAAAGATAATTGCATAAATCCCAAGCCAATATTTATTATAAAAATTATTTTTATACAGTGTTTTTATTCCAAAATGAACCACCAGATAATGACGGGTCTTCTAGAAAACACAATATACCCTTGTATCGTTCAATCTTTAAAAATATAGTTTCTATATTAACTAAAAATAATTACTTTGCATTTCCAGTAGGATGCAGCTTTCCTCACACTAAGTTTTGACAGTTACGAGAATAGCTTAATTGACGCTTTTTACGGACGAGGATTGACAGACGTAGTGCAAATGAATAGCAAAGAATAGACTCTTTCTTTTAAGGATATTTAAAAAATATTTTTTTTTAAACCTCACCTGAAAATATTTTTAATTTACAAGACTAAATTAATTAAAGCTATACTTATTACCAGACAAACTTTTGCCAACATTATTTTATAAGAAATTTTATAATAGACTTATTTTCTTGCCAATTCTGGCACATATTTTTGTAAAGCAAACGCTTTTAACTAAATATACTGATTATTTTTAATATATCTTTTTAAATTCCAACTACTGATACTTAACTTGTATGTCCCTTAAAATGAAGTATTAAACATAAGGATAACGATATAACATACAAAATTTGAAAACGACAAATTATTTAATAATAATAATAGAAATAATAATAATAAAATTTAAAAAATCACAAAGAATAAAATAAATAATTAAAGGCCTACATTACGGCTTGAAGGTTAAATGTAAGAGATATTTCTTAATTTTGATTTTAATGACTTTTGATCTAAAGTTGACAATTCAGTTGGTAGGTTATTGTAGAATTTAATGGCATTGTACGTAAAAGAACGTTCAAACATTGCAGTCAAATAACGAGGAAGTGTCATCCTCCCAGAAAATCGGATCACTCTTGTGTGAACGTTTGAACGAGGAACAAATTTATTCCGTAAAGTGGAGGGAAGGGAGGGGTTTGACAAAACTTTAAATAAAAAATTACCTAAGTGTAACTCTCTGCGCCTGCCCATCTTCAACTAGTTAAGCTCTTTAAATGTGATCGTATTTTCGTAATCCAAATATTAGCCGTCAGCAAGTATTTTGAACTTTCTGAATACGATTTTTATCTGCAATGTCTAAGCAGGGACCATAAATAAAATCACAGTAGTTAAAGTTGGACAGGACCAAAGACTCACAAAGTATTTTCGACAAATGAAAACTAAGAACCTGACGACTATTATACAAATTTCCAACGATAAAAATGACTTTTGAATTAACAATATAACATATTCGCGAAACCTCAACTCATCCAAGCAATGCCTACATTTTTTGCACCATCCATCTTGGGAAGAGGAACATCATTTAATAAGTTATTTAAATTATTTTTAAGAAAATCTTTATTTGGTCCAAAAGTCATAACATTTAAGAGGGTTCAGTTTTAGATTAGCAAGGAGAAAGCTGGTTAAGTAAATTCAGGTCATGGTTTATTAAAGAAGATGTATGCAAATAATCCTGATGATTGAAGGGAAGATAAACCTGAGTATCATCGGCAAAGGCTCTCAGCTTACAGTAATTTAATAATTTAAGTATATCTGAGGTGTAGATTATGAATAATGGTCCCAGAATTGACCCTTGAGGTACGGTTGACAAAATTCTAACTTCGTCGGAAAAGGAATTATTTGAAATTATTTTTTGAAATCTGTTATGAAGATATGATTTATTTAACATCACCGAACTATCCAGAAGCCCATAAAATTTCAGTTTCGCTAATAAAAGTTCTTGGTGGATCGTGTCAAACGCCTTCGAAAAGTCTAACAGAAGCAAAGAAGTAGACAACTTTTTATCGATTGACCTTATTATTGCATCAGTATCTCCAATTAGGGCAACATCAGTACTTAAGTCCTTTCTAAAGCCACACTGAGTCTTCGGGATAATTTTATTCACATCACAGTACTCAATCAACTGATTATACAGAACCATTTCGAAAACCTTTGACAAAGCCGGTAATATAGTAATTATTCTTAGATCACCATAGTTAGTTGGATTTTTTACTTTCGAAAGTGGCTTACCTATTGGAAATTTCCAGTGATCAGGAAAATAACTTTGTTTTGTACAACAATTGACTATGTGTGTAATGTAAACATCCAAAAAGGGACTGCTAAAAGTAATTTTGCACTTATTATTATTTCTAATTTTTGTTGACTATATATTAGTAGGGTTGAATAGAGAATTTTATGCTACTTACAATGGTGCACTGGTATGTCACATGAGGGAAGTTTCCATTTGAAATATCAAAGTAAAGTTGAGTGGAGGTGATTAACTAAGCTTTATTAAATTCAAATCTTAACTTCCTCCTGTATTTTTAAATTAAAATGTTTTTTTTTTAAGAAAGTTACTAAGGTAGGTCGTTTTGACCTAAAAATCTGTATCTTTTAATTTAATAGCTATATATCGAGTTTACTGGGGCAATAAAAATTACCATTAAAAAAACCTTAAAGGAATAACTCCTACACGGGGGAATAGCTACTTTGAGGGTAATATCTACTTTAATGATACTTTAATTTTGGTTAAAAGTTTTAAATTGCTGCTGTCATTTCCATAGAACAGCTTCAAATCAAAATCCTGAAAAAAGTGCTTTAAGCTAATAAATATTTAACAGACTTCTTCAGACATAGATGGTACGCTGAACTTGAAAACTCAATTAGTATTTTAGTTTTTTGATTTGTTCTGTTTATATATTATTCTGAGTAACTCAAATTACAAATTAAAAAAGAGAAAAATATATTATTATTTATATTTATATAAAGCCCAATTTAATAATTTGCTTAAGTAGTTTTTATAATAGTCAGTAATATATTATGTCGCAAGCCCTTAAAAAATAGTTTTTGTTACGTAAATTTTACATTTAATTATCCCTAAGAAGAAGGTTATACAGGGTGTTTTTAGTAACCATAAGGCAAAAATTTAAGGGAATATTCTTGGGAGTATTCTAAGGATATTTTGTCCTTTTACGCTTTTTCATAGGATGCTTTATGTCAAAGGTAATGGGCAAAAAAGTAAAAATAATAAGAGTCAGTAGTGAGGAATTGGAACCAATGTGTGCGAAATTCATTGGCAGAATGCAATACGTGGAAAAAAACTACAAGAGGAGTGCCTAGACGTGTTGTATGTGGTATGGGTACTACAACTATTCTCTATGAATCTGCCAAGTTGTCCTGCTACTAACATTTAAAGTATTTGCTATTTTTTCGAAAAGAGGTACATAGATCTTCTTCTACCATGGCCTACACATTCTCAATCTAATGCATGTCAGTCATCTCAACGTTCGCATAGCCACTCATGATAGATGACTTCACCTTACAAGACTTTAAGTATCAACCACAGAAAATAGCCGTTTAAAGTTTTAACCTTGATTGACAAACTCAAGTTTTTCCGGCTAAATGTATCGGAATGTTTTCAAAAAATTAACAAAATTGTTAGATTTCTTAATTACTTGTTCGGTCTTTTATAGTACACTATACTTTTTTTTCAGCTGCATTAATAATTTAAAAACTACCAAAATTGGGTGGTTGAATTTTTTTTGTCTTTCCGTATCTTTAAAACAAAAAATCCTATCAAAATTCATAAAAAGATAAAATATCCTTAGAATAGTCCAAGAAATTTTTTGCAACATCCTGTAGATTTTGATATCTGGGTGGCCATTCAATTTAATTTCTTCTTCCAATTCATATGTCTGCAAAGTGTGTCCATTTAGAAATTGCTTGGATCCTTTTAAAATTCAGTAATCCAAATATTAAAAAAGTCTTATCTTATAAATATAAAGACTATATTTAATAAGACACAATATTAAATAAATTATATATACATTATGTATATTTTAATAGCGTGTAATTTTGAAGAATAAAAAATATAAAAATACTTAGAATACATGTATGAGGTATGGAATTCATATTTTGAACATAAAATCCTTATTATATATGAATATAAAAACTATATATTTATTTTAATACACCAAATCATCTTAATTAACCGCACTATGATTTATGAATATTGGCCTAAACAGAAATAATTTTCCAATTACGGCGTATCTAAACGGGAATATTAATAGGTCGTATTTCATAAAATTTGAGCATAGGACCAGAGAATTTGTTATTGTTGCAATATTGCATATCGCTTCTACCCAGGGAAATAATTCATTAAGCGCCCATTATAATTTGTAATTATACAATCATATTTGTTTCTTTAGTAAATGATTATGGTATTTGAAATTAATAAATTTATACGTCAATATTTTGAATAATTATTATCTGGCATATTTCTCTGATAGCCGATACCGATGTAGTTAAATTTAGAAGCACCCACATTCAGTAAAATACATTACTCATTTTTAATAAATACCGCAAAAAAAAGAAAAAAATTAGGAACCCAAATTTTGTGTTTAAAAAATTAGAAGAAATATAATTTTAACAATACATATATTTAGTAATAATTATTTAATTGCAATTTTTTCTAAATTTATAATAACCCTAGAATGAATTTTTGTTTTCTTATTATTTTAATTAATTAATTAGGACAGAAAATATTATGTGTTAGAGGGCGAAATTAATTAACCATTGAGTTTAATCACTATATTTTGAATAGTAATCGGCAGCGTGATTTATTTTCGTTCTGAGTTAAAACAATACTTTTGATTTGTCTACAATTGACATTAATTGAGTTCGAGCTTTTTAATGACTCTTTGATATAATAATATTAATTTAATAACTTAGGAAGGGGCCTTATAAAGTATAGGAGCATAAAGATCTATTAGTGGGATCCCATTAATAAGCCAAGAGAAATGCTATGATATAAAATTATACAAACATTAACTATCTATGGCTAGTGCTAGTTTTTAACCATAATCATATGGTTCTTAAGCAATATCTTAGTAGAGTAAAAATTCAGAGATTGGAGGTAAACAAAGTCAATGGTTTTAGATTAGGTTTATAAATATAATACAACATACTATATAAACATAATCTGAGACCATTGACTTTGTGTCCCTTTAATCCCTGATTTTTAATCAATAAGAGGTCTCTTTGAGAAAAATGAACTACTTTTTTTAATATCTTAAGTCACTATTTGGAAGTTAAATTTTTATTAGTAAAATTGTTTATTGGGATATCATATAATAATCGTAAAGTAAAATAAAGTTAGTCCTGGGCTAATAAATTAATTTAAGCTTTTTTGTTCTAAAAA
Organism: Anthonomus grandis grandis; assembly: GCF_022605725.1. NCBI lineage: Eukaryota > Metazoa > Arthropoda > Insecta > Coleoptera > Curculionidae > Anthonomus > Anthonomus grandis. The sequence continues at coordinate 24,376,605 of NC_065548.1, read as the reverse complement.
CACTTTTTTTTAACTGTATAATTTTAAACAATAAAATATATTCCTTAAACAGTGCTCTGAGCTTTAGTCTCAAGAAGACTCTGCAACTTTAACAACGTTAAAATAATTTTACACTCTGTATATTTACTACTCTATGTAATTTACATAAAATTTTGTGTATTAACTTGCTTGCTCTAAACTAAATTTTTCGGTCTTTTGATTTCTCTATGTAAAGCCTCTGTATAAGTCAGTCTAACATAATAAAAAAACACTTTCATATTTTATTTAGATTTTTTTCCATTACTCGAATTTTGTTAAAATTAGTTTTCTATACGTTTCCCAAATCGGAAGCAACTACCATGAAAGAGAAAAAATGCATTATAACCACTATGTTTATTTTTTCTGATAAATAATTTTTGAATTTGTAAATAGCGAGAATCATTTCTGTTAAATGCCGAGAAATGTGACCCATATGTTTAAGTCAATTTAATAAACTATTAATAATTAGTCCTAGATATATAAAAATATAAATAAATAAATAATATATAAGTAATATTTGACTTTCTTAACTTTATTAAGGTTTGAGTTTTTGATTATTTACTTATGGTATAGGGCTCATTCTTGTATTTAAATATTAGACAATTGGTTATTTGAATATAATTTGTTAATTTCTTATAATGTACCCAGATCAAATATTGTGTTAAATCCTTATTTATTGATCCCGCCAATAATTCTTTCCTCTAATATTAAAATTTGCATATATCATGCTTAATACAGAAAGACAGTACAGTAGAAGTCTAAGCAGAGAACCTTGAGGTATTGCCAACTCATTGATCATTAACATTTTTAATTGTAATATACAGACCGATTAAGTATATATATTATTTCTAAAACCTATCTTCTTTTTTGAACCACAAAAACAAACCATTTCTTATAAATTTCTGATCAAGCGCCAATACGTGGTCTATTAAATGCATACTTATGTAGCCCAAATTTTACACGTTTTTCTATAAAAGCTGCCATCATGTTTTTAGCTACTTTTATTACTATTTTCGAAAATAGTGATATGACCGTATTCTTGGTCAATAATTATTTACACAATCTCTTAGCACATTAATTTTAGACTTATTACTTTTATCAATCTCTACAAACTGATTATTAAACTGATTCATAATATTCTTTATATTAGTTGTTCTGCTATTTTCTACATTTATTTTATTTATGTTAGTCTAAAGATTTTTCTATTTAATTAAACTATTCATAAATTGCTACGCAATTCATTTTTTTTGAATGAGTTTTTTTCCGATTTTGCTTTAAAATATAGATTTTTAGAGATTTTGTATTATTATTGTCAGAGCCTAAATTCTTAAGAGGGCGGATTATATAACTCTCAGTTATTTCTATTTAATTTTAATAAATGTACATCTTGTCAGGATGTGAATTACAACAGTAGTCTTTTAGATAGTAGCAAAACGGTAAATGTACTTACTTTAACTTGTGGTGTGTGTTTTGAACATCTAAGAAGACAGAATAATAGATGGGTTGCTTACGTCAGGATTTGAAAATATATAATACTATATACCTAAAAAGTATAGGGTACCTGTGAACAAATATTTTACGCAACACTCTGAGTTGCACCAGTGCCACAGACCCACTTACACTAGCTAGCGTTGTTTGACGTACCAAGGTATCAGAAAACTACACTTAGAACGGAAGCATGTGCATTTAAATATTACTTTCTTTACACTTACTACTACTGATAATGATTAAAATAATAGAAAATCTTAAGGTAAAATATCTACATTATGCATGTATAAATCTATTTAACCCCCTCCAGAAACCAAAAAGAATTGTATCAGTTGGAAGGTTTAGGGCTGCAATTTAAGATATGTTAATTGAGCTGCAACCCTACTCTTTAAGAGACCATTGTACTTATGCCTAATGAATGTTCTTGTTGACATTATTTTATTTCATATACAGTATTTGTAAATTTTATGTGAATTAAAATAAAGAGATTATAATTATTATTACGGACAAAAATAAAATATTTTGTACGTTTCTGATATAAATTTAACAAAATATTTTATTTTTTGTTTTGTTTTAAGGTATTCTACTATAAATAATTTTCTTTTTATTAGGTAACTTGTCAAAAATTAGAAGGAATAAGAAAAACAAATGTTTTTTGACAGAAAAAAGGCAACTTTAGGTATGAGAACTATAGGTGAACTCTCGTTCCCCTTACAAATTAGAGTTAGGTTTTTTTTTTTAAATTGTAAAATACGCGTATCCTCTAAAAAACTAAAAGTGCGTAAATTTTAATTTTTTTTAAGTCTTTTTTTAAATCTTGGTTGGGTTGGGTTGGGTTGGGTTAAATAGATTTATTATGTTTGCGTCATTAAGAGCAAATGATTTAAAAAATGCAAAAAATATATTGCAGATAATAAAAAAGGGAGTACAATAAAACATTTATCTACATGATTTTAACTAAAGATTAAACAATAATATAGACGATATAGCGCTATTGCCTTAATTGCCAATTTGAGCTTTAGATCCACCACTCAGACATGTTAATAATGTATTTAAATCGCGTGTAAGATCTTATAACATTACAGCCAAGATGGAGTTCCCGAGGGCTTAAAGGATTAGGCGAAGAGCTTCTTATTAGGAACTTAGGCCCTAGTATATATATAACATGTACATTATTATACAACTATATCCTTATTAAGTGTTTCATAATTGCATACGTTGTTGGCTGCTATTGTTTTGGATGGTCGTTAAAATATTATTGCATCTTCGCAATATTTATACCAAACTTACAATTTGACACTTTTAGTATGTAATATAAGATACGGAAATGCTAGAAAATCTCAATATAATAAAAGAATAAAGGGGGTAAAGTAAAAATGTAACATAAACGTTTAAATTATGCGAATTATGCTTGTCAGTTATGCAAAGTATTATTAACTGCAATATTTACAAAAGGAGGTGCAGTACTAATTAAAAATAGTTAAAAGTTTTAAACCATTATTAAGATATGCTGCATACATTTTGCTATTAAATTTAATAAGTTAGTTTATGGTTACATCTGACTACTACTATTTTTCCTAAGCAAAAATATTAATTAGAGACAAAATGAAAACAACAACCAAATCACAACGGTTCTTCGTATAAAAATAGTGTAACTAAAGACGTTTAGGTACCCAGATCTTGATAAAATAGTGAATAAAAAAATGGTCCTCTTGAAAAGGGTATACAATGCTAGACATACAAATTTATTAAGTGAAAAGTTTAAATCAGATCTTGTTTATGCTGAGCTAACTGAGAGCCGAAAAAGACTTTCAGAGAGAAGAAAAATTAATTAAAAAGTTTTTAATTTGATGCAAAATCTCCTATGTAATGGAATATAAGTTCTATTAATGTTAATTATTTGTATATTTAACCAAGAAAGGTATCTATTTAATTGATTAGAAATAGAAATATTTTTTATTAAAATATAAACGGTTGTAATTTGTATTGGTAAAGGGGTTACTTGTTGAACAATTCTAGAATTAGACTTGGGGCTTAAGTTATGATTTGACAAATAAATTTTGTATAAAAGCTGCTTAAAGAGTCATAGTACCGTTTATGTTGCTGTTATATTCGCTTTATTTCAATTATTTGCCAAAAGAGAACTGCAGCATTTAAAAAAAAAATTAAATAAATTTGCAGTTGTAACTAATGTTATTAAAAAATATAGAGATCTTCTTATTTAGAGAGGAGATAACAAAGTGTACATATGAATACTCATGTTCTGTAGCAAATACGTATTAAGTGATAAATAATTGAATATATTACTTTTTCGGCTCCAGATACCTTAACTTTTGTCTTTAAATATGACTGTTAGATGACGCTATCCTATAAAGGTAAAATCCAGACATATTATTTGTTTCAATGGTTTTTCTTTTTAGTAACCTTACCTCTTAGCCTATAGCTTATAGGTCTTATAGCCTGATATTTAGATGGCGCCAGAGATACTTATTCTAAAACTAGTAATTCGTTATAGTGATACATTTTTGACAAAATTGCTCCAAATGGTTCGCCCACCTCAATACATTTTCATCATTTCGCTTATGCATTTATTGCAGCAAATTCGGATTTTATATAATATATAATACTTCCTTTCTTTTATATTATACTTCCCTAATAAGAATTTATACAGTTTTGTTGTTACCCCCATAGCATTAACAAAGCTTTGAATTACAGTAAACGACATAAGAATTAATATTGCGCCCTATCTTCTATGACTGGAATATCAGTTAAAAAGATTAATTTTTTTTGTTTAAACATAAAATACTTTAATTTTTCTTTTATAGTAAAAAATTTTCCTGTCTAAGCAAAGATCACTAGACAGCAACAATTTTTTGCGATTTTTCTAAAACTTTCCGCAAGTCATAATTATAGGTTGCAAAAGTAGAGGTTCAGAACAACGCATTTTAAATGTAAAGGATATGACGATGTCTTCTTTTAGGGCTGGTTCAGTTTTTGGTCCTATTTTGTTTCTACCATTTATAATTGACATTTTATAATTGAAACTTGTATGATTTTTGCAGATCATACAAGTTTCGCTTAGAAAATCCAGCATTTCCTTATTAATTTTTTTTTACTAATTAATCTGAAAGTTGTTATTTTGTTAAAATATTTCCCTATATAGTTAAATGCTCGTCAAGGTTGAAATTGATGTTGGAATACTACGTTAAATAATTTAAGTTAATAATAATAATAAAGTTCACAAACATTTTTTGTTATTTTTGTTTAAAAATTTCTAAAATTGTAATTTTAAGTGATTTTTTTGATAAAAAAAGATTAATCTTCTTTCACATTGTCGTCAAGTGGCCTAGATCATTCGTAAGTATTCAGGGGCCTCCTTAGGGGTTTAAGGGACCACTAAATTCAGTTTAAAAGCTCAAAGGAGATAAGGCATTATAAATAGTCTCGTTAAGTTAATTCGACGTCGTTCTTTCCTCCCTGGTGAGAAAAAGAATTGCCCTGGAAAAGGTATTTTAGTGAGAAAGTTTTTTTTTTGTGTCGTGTTACAAAACGGGGAAACATGGGAATAGGCAATAATAATAAATTTTTAAAAGGAGATAGTAGAGATAATTTGTACACGTTTAAGCCCAAGAGTTTTTTTTATATACCTGAGAAATTATGTACAATTGTAGTATTCATTTTTATAAATGTATTAATTTGATATGAAAAATAAGATGTTATTCAAGCTAATAAGAAATTGTATATTAGATCCAATTAAGTTATGTCAATGTTGCTTATACAGAATATTTAAAAATAAAATATATGCAAATAATTGACAAGGTCAAAAGGGCTTTTTTTAAAATCGATTAGGACCAAAGTGATTGATGATGACTTTAAAAGGGGGAAACGTGGATAATTTATGAATGGCAATTCTCTTGGCGACATTCTCTTTGGAGGGCGATACAAAAATAATAAACAAAATTTGTTATCGCTGATTTAGTTCGTTTGACAGCGTTAAATGAAATGTTTAAATCTCGATTTCAAAAAGTCTACAAAAATTCTACGCAGTCGCGTTATAATAATCAATTAAAGTTTTATTTTATTTTCTAATAAGCATCATTCTGTTTCTTTTCATTGTAATAGTTCTATGACATTCTAATATTTTGCAGTTTTAAGTTCTAAAATTTTTCATAAATTTGCATTTTTCATGGTGTCGGAGAAAACGTGACAGGAAGGAAGCAATATATTTAAGTCTTTGTGGATAAAACTTCTATTTTCTCGCGTATAATAAATTTTCTGGAAATATCGTAAGCCTTTCATCGTTAGATATGTTAAACTAAGTAAACAAATTTATATACAGGGTGTCCCAGCGAAAACGAAACAGAGCTATTTTCGGTATGAAAAAAAAATTTTTTTTCAAAAATCTCGGACACGTCGATTTTATTTTTGAGGGGGACAACTTTTCCTTACCAAGGCACCCTCATACCAGCAACCCCCTTCGAGGGAGTGGAATCACCCCTAAAATCCTAAATGGAAAGAGGGGTCATATGATACCTTATTTTAAAGGTCTTTTAATTCTGAAGGTCTTATAACTACCAAATTTGAAGTGGCTAAAATTATTTCTCTGGATAAAACAGCTTGTCAAAATTGCGGAAACAGCGAAAATGAAAAAGGTATTATGGACTCTTTTTTGGATAATATTTTTAAAAGAACAAGGAAATCCTATTTTCGAAGGGGTCACTTATTAATTAAGAGGCCACCTAATACCTGGAATCCTTTACGAGGGGTTGAAAGCACCCCTTAAATCTTAAACAGAAAGAGGGATCGTGTTATACCTTATGTTGAAAGCGTTTTCACTTTAAATTTAAACGGTGACTTCTGAGTGACTGATGGATTTCTTCTGGATATGAAAGCCAAATAAAATTCTGGAAAAAATGCTTTAAATAAACCTTTATGCCTGAAACCCTTTCTTACAATTTTTTTTATTGGATCATTAAAACATGATTAAAAATTTATTAGTATTGTTAATATTATTGTTATTACACCTTATCAGCATATCATAAATAAAAACAAAATACCAAATAAAATGCAAACACAAGTATCTGAAGAATTTATTTAGCTTGCTAAATATCATTGGTACTTTTATCATAAAGCAGCATTTATTTAAATAGTTTTAAATTATTACCCAGTCTTTTACGTGTTGAAACCCTGTTAGCAATGGTTTATTCTACTGCAGAGAGGGTTGAGATGATAGAGTTTTTCTTTCGGCATAACAATTGTGCCAATAGAACGGTACAAGAATTTAATGACCTTCATTCAGAAAAACGAGCCAACAGAAAATACGTTCTAGAAATAGTTGCTAAATTTAGGGAATCTGGCAGTGTCTTAAATAAAAAGCGTGAGGTTCAAAATGCTGTTGTTGTCAATGAAGCAATGCAAATAACTGTCCTAGGTCAACTTCATGCCGAGCCAGGAATAAGTGTCAGAAAATTGGCGACGAGTACAGGAGTAAGCAAAAGTAGTGTTCATAGGATACTTAAGCATAATAAATTCCGTGCTTACAAAATTCATCTGGTGCAAGAACTGAATGAGGATGATTTTGACAGACGAGTGCTATTTTGTGAATCGCTTAGTGATATGATAACTGTTAATCCGCGTCTTATTTACAACATTTGCTTTTCAGATGAATGTACTTTTTTTCTTAATGGCAACGTAAATCGTCATAACTGCCGCTACTGGTCAAATGCAAATCCGGGCCAGTTTCGTGAAGTTCATACCCAGTTCCCTGAGAAGTTAAATGTTTGGGCGGGAATCTTGGGCGGCTCCATTGTTGGTCCGTTTTTTCTGCCCGGAAATTTGAATGGAGAAATGTATCGAGATCTCTTGGAAAATGCCGTATATCCAAGAATAGTAGAAATAATGGAAGGCGGAAATCATTCTGATGATGATCAAGTCATTTTCCAACAAGACGGAGCGCCTCCACATTATGCTGCTGGTGTGAGGCAATATCTTGATGAGATATTTCCTGATTGTTGGATTGGAAGGAGAGGACCTTTTATGGAATGGCCAGCTAGGTCACCCGATTTAACCCCATTAGATTTTTTTTATGGGGGCATTTAAAAACAAAAGTTTACGCTACCCAACCAGACACCCTAGAAGACTTACGCCAGAGAATAATAAATGAGTGTCAGATGATAACACCTGAAGTTCTACAAAACGTCAGGCATCGTTTTGAGCAAAACCTGTATTCCTGCATGGAAGTAGGCGGGGCACAATTTGAACATTTAATAAATTGACGTAATTTAAATAAACTTGTTTTATTTAAAAGACACAAAAGGAAAAGGGTAGGTATTTCTTATCTCTCCACTTTTACTGGCAGTAAAGATATTTCTTGCTATTTTTATATCCACAAGATATCCATCAGTCACTCAGAAGTCACCATTTAAATTCAGAGTAAAAAGGCCTTCAAAATAAAGAATGACACGACCCTTTTTTCTATTTAAGATTTAAGGGGTGCTTTCAACCCCTCGTAAAGGGTTCCAGGTATTAGGGTGGCCTCTTAATTAATAAGTGACCCCTTTGAAATTAGGACTTCCTTATTCTTTTAAAAATATTATCTAAAACAGAGTTCAAAGTACCTTTTTCATTTTCGCTGTATCTACAATTTTGACAAGCTGTCATATCCGGATAAAAAATTTTAGCCACTTCAAATTTGGCAGTTATATTCAGAATTAAAAGACCTTTAAAATAAGGTTTCACACGACCCCTCTTTCTATTTAAGATTTTAGGGATGATCCCACCCCCTCGAAGAGGGTTACTGGTATGAGGGTGCCTTCCTTGGTAAGGAAAAGTTGTCCCCCTCGAAAATAAAATCGACGTGTTCGAGATTTTTGTAAAAAAAGTTTTTTTCATACCAAAAATACCTCTGTTTCGTTTTCGCTGGGACACCCTGTATACGAGTACATGGTATGATTATTATGATTTTTTAGTCAATGGATATATTATTTTTAAAATGTATCTACAAATAAGTACCATCAAAAGGGTAATTTCTTATTTTCGTAATTGCCTAGTCTGAATTGAGCCAATAAATACTTCGAAGGGTATGCAAATAATCGTATATTTTTGGAGAAAATTGGAGTTGGAAAATAATGTCGACAGCTAAAGGGGAAATGTGCTGAATTGTCTAGCCCTCGGACCGTATAATTTCTTTTCTCGCGGGCGCTATTTTATTTTGCGTCAAGTATAATGAGGATTTTGTTACAGATTTATTGCAATTCTTGTGCTTATTTAGCCAAAATTGCCTATCTTGAATATTTTACTCGTAAATTTATGCTTACAAGAGATATAAAACTCACTTGTAGAAACTACCTATGAGTCTTTAAATGACACATTAATAACGGTGGTCCTTGTGGTGATCTAATCTGCCATACAAATTAAACGAATTTCGGTGAAGGTGGAATCGATGAAGATGGACTATTAAAAGAACAAATATATATTTTTTTGAAACTGACAGTCACATTTGAGAAACAAAGTCTTAGAGATTAGATAAAAATCTAATAAGATTATAGGTTCCGGAATATAATGAGATCCAGAAACTGCTAATGTAATTAATGATGCTGATGATTAGAACCTACTTTAGAGATACTAAAAAGTATGTAGAAGAATTACCTTTTGGGTAGAACATAGCATTAATTAATTTATTTAAGAGTTTTAGATTAAGAAACTAAGAACAAACAAAAATTAAAATAAGAAAAGTACATACTAACGAACTACTATTACCGAACTTTTAAATATTTTTTTAATAAAAATGTTATCTAAAAACCTACAGGTCTAATTAAAAGAACCAAAAATTTATATAAAATATTTTTTGAGCTCATAAGGCTTGTATGATTGTGCTTTATTATTTGAATGAGTTTTAAATCAAAATATTCCATGTCCCATTTTAGTTTAATTACCTTCTTATTTTTTGAAGTTTTTTTATTTTAATCTTTTAAGAGGTCAAATAGATGTTTGTAAGGCAATTTTTGTTCAAATTGGTCGAAGTGTTTAGAACTTTTATGAGATTCTTTAAAAGTGACTAACTGTTAATAAGGATGTTAAACCCGCGATTTTTTGGTTTTTTATAAGAACTTTTTCATTAAAGTTCTTATAAGAAAGTTATTGTTTTTCCACATCACAACCTTTAATTAGCCTGAAATAACTGTCGACATAAAAATTATTTGATAAACTTAATTTCTAAATAGAATTAAATGATTTAATAAAGATCTAAGTTGCCATATAAAAGGAAATACAAGACAAACTCTTAGAAGAACTAGGCACTACAGAAACAAATAAGTTTAATTTCTTTTGCCTATAAGATTTTGAAAATTTTACAAAAAAATTGTTAGTTAATAACTAGGCTTCGGTTTCTTTTCAAAAAAGATGAAATTTCTCTTCTTAAGTGTAAGTTTTGAATAAAGCAAAGATTTTTACTTATTTTAAAGCTTTAATAGGCTTGGAAAAATAAAATGATTCTTAAAAATATCTATTATGAAGAATAAATCTAATTTTATCTTGTCCTATTTTTGCTGGTTTCATCTCATGCATAATACTTCTCAATTGTACTAAAACTTTGCCTATTTTTTATATTAAATATATCTATAAATTATTTAAAATCTAAAAATTTAATTCGTGATTAGTTATATCTCTGGTTCAATTTTATCTCCAAAAATATTGATCTAGAATGCCTTAGTTTTACATTTTGAGCCTAAGCTGTAAGCCTTTAACGTTATTAAATATTGCACTTAACACCAACATTGTTTATCTTGATTGCCAAGGTTATCTAAACAATAAAGATTACATTATTTTACTGGTAAAGATCTTGCTTTTGAGTGAGACTCACGTAACGCCGGTTTGAACCATGTAAGTTGGTTACAGATGGGTATAATTTGAAATGCACTAGTAACAACAGTAGAACATGGAGTCTTTGCCCTTATTAGAAACGATATTTGATATAAAGTTGGATTTGTATTGTCTATTGATGATTATGTCCGGTTTAGTCAAATAATTAAGACTCCAACTAGAGTAGTCCAAAGAAGTCAGACTCTAATTGATTATTTAATTTCAAATGATAAATGTCTTTCGCATCAAGTCTATCAAACTTTTAAAATTAGTGACCATTCTATTATATAAATTCTATAGACCAACCGAAGTAACAGCCAATGAATATAGTAAATTATACTTGGTCTTTTAAAACCTATAAATGCAATAAACTTCAGGAAGAACTGCTTACGTCCAATTGGAATAGAAATAGTTCAGATATTGATTTACTACCTAATACTTTTGTCACAGATATTAGAACAATTCTTGACAGTATGTGTTCAAGGATTAAAATTATGCAGAAACAAAAATATGTCGATAAAAATTGGATAACTCAAGATATAAGGGAGCAAATGCAGGAAAGGGATCGACTATAGAAAGGGGCTACCATAGAAAATAACTAGAACATTTGGAATAAATATAAGGCTATCAAAAATAACATAGTATGCAAGATAAGAGTGAAAAAGGACAGATTTTTTGCGCAGACTATAGATTTAAATAAAAATAATCAAAAAGAACTCTGGAAAATTTGAAAACACTTTTGCCAGGAAAAAATCAAAGCATGCCTAATGAAATAAAGTTTGAAAATTAAATCATTACACAGAAGGATGATATTGCACATATATTTAATAATTATTTCGTGAATAGTATTGATCTTATTCTTAAAGATATTCCACTAGAAGCAAATAGGCAAACATATTTCAGTGTACTATCTACAGTCCAGAATATCTTGACACAATTTAATAAAGTTTCTATGAGTAAAATAAAGGAAATACTTGAAAATCTAAAAAACGTTGGTGGTGGGGAGAGTGGCATTTCTAAGCAGGTTCTTTGCGATGTTGCTTATGTTGTAGGTGATTATCTTTTGGATATTACCAATACATCCTTAAGTACTAAGATTTTTCCGCAAGCCTGGAAACTTTCTACTATTGTTCCTGTTCCAAAAGTGCAAAACACGAAATTGTGTAATGAATTAGCGGGCAATTAACACCGTATTTATTTAAGAGAAGCTCCGTGAAGTATTTATTAAGGAACAGCTACTCGAACACTGTAATATAAATAAATTAGTAGTACCTAACCAATAGGGATTCCATGAGAATCATTTATGTGAGTCTGTCATTATTAATATAGTTGATAATTTTCTCAGGGCCCTTGAGTCTGAAATCTAGAACTTGCTGTGTTTTGGATTTTAAGAGAGCATTTGAAACCGTGAGTAGAGACATTTTAATTAGGAAATTAGAACGGCTAGGCCTTGAATATAATGTATTAAAGTGGTTTCAATCTTTTCTAAGTGGTAGAGTTCAGCAAGTCATGTACAAAAATATTTCATCTGAAAGTGTTAATGTAAAGTATAATGTGCCACAGGGAACGATCTTGGGCCCCTTGCTATTTATATTGTATATCAACGATAAGGTGAAGATAGTGCGGGGGTGTAATGTGGGGTTGTTTGCGGACGATACAATGTTATATGTGGTGGGTAAAGAAATTCGTCAACTACAACAGGTCATGAATGAAGAACAAGAACTCAATAACTTATTCATCTGGCTTTGTAGTAATAAACTAAGTTTAAATGCAAGTAAATCCAAGTTTTGTATATTTGGCAAGAGATCTAGATTAAGTTCTATAGACATAGGCAATGTACATATTTCTGTAAATGGGGAGAGTATCTTGTATGACAAAGAAATTAAATATTTGGAAACAATTTTCGATGCCAATCTGAATTTCCATGCTCATGCAGATTATATGATGAAAAAATTTTCAAAAGAAGTTGGATTTATCATAAGAAATGAAAAAAAAAATGTCAATGTACACCAAATTGAAACTTTACAATATTACTGCTCTTCATCATTTAAAGTTCTGTTCAACATTATTGGTTGCCTTTTATACAGGGTGTTTCAGAACTATGGGACCAAACTTTTAGGGGTTGTTCAGTGCAAAAGTAGAATCCATTTGAGTATAGGAACCCATGTACGGAAATGTGTCACTACGCCACTACAGCCCTAAGACGCGTTTAAATTTAGAAAAAATATTTATTACCTAAATAGGATCTGATGCATTTATTTTTACCTTTTGTATATGATACCATCACAACAATTGTTCAAAATGTCTTCCTCCAACCTTAATACACCGATTTAAACGCCGCATATGATTTCGGCGGACTACACTAAAAATTTGATCCTCGTTTTGAATGATTTCAAATGCTGCTATTATTCGTCCAATTAAGTCTAGCTCTGATTCTACTGGAGTTTCGTAGACTAAAGACTTTACATGTCCCCACAAGAAAAAATCGAGCGACGTTAAATCGGGTGACCTAGGAGGCCAAGAAACAGCTCCACCTCTGGCAATCCAACGGTGCCCAAACCGCTGAGCCAAATACTCGCATACTTGTACAGCAAAGTGAGCCGGTGCTGCATCATGCTGAAACCACATTTGCTGTCTAACGTTTAGTGAAACATCTTCAAGGAGTTCTGGGAGAACTTCCTCCAAGAAACGCAGATAAATAGGTTCTGTTAGGCGTTCCGGTAGAAGGTATGGCCCAATTAAATAATCATCAACAATGCCTGCCCATACGTTGACAGACCAACGATTCTGATGTTTTCTTGGAAAAATTGCATAAGGTTTTTCTTCGTCCCAAACATGGCTATTCCTACTATTAAAAATACCGTCTCTTGTGCTTCATCGGTCCACAAAACATATCGTAAAAAATTTGGTTGTGCAATGATGTGATCCAGAAGCCATCGACAAAATTGAACTCTAGTATGATAATCGGTTGCAGTCATACCTTGAGCTTTCTGGAAGTGGTAAGGATGGAGTTGTTGCTCGTGTAGTACCCGCCAGACAGAAGCGTTAGTCGTATTCATATTCTTAGCGATGTCACGTGTGCCATTTGATGGTTCATCGGCAACTCGCTGAAGCACCTATTCTTCAAATTCGACCGTTCTTACGGTTCGAGTAACACCAGTATCATGCATCTTGGTCTTAAACATGCCTGTCTCAGCGAGCCGCCGATGAACCGCAATAAACTTTTTGTATCTAGGATGCTGTCGTTCGGGATAACGTTCATGATACAACCGCGATGCTGTTCGTGCATTGCAGTCTGTTGCTCCGAGTGCCAAATGCATATCCGCCAATTCTTGATTAGTAAAGTTTTCCATTAGCAATAAATGTTTAAACAAGACATTGAGAATTGACATTGATAAGCGTTGATCTTAAACAATTGTTGTTATGGTATCATGTAAAAAAGGTAAAAATAAATGCAGCAGATCCTATTTAGGTAATTATTGTTTTTTATAAATTTTAACGCGTCTTAGGGTCGTAGTGGCGTAGTGACGCATTTCCGGACATGGGTTCCTTAACTCAAATGAATTCTTCTGTTGCACTGAGCAACCCCCAGAAGTTTGATCCCATAGTTCTGAAACACCCTGTATACTTTTTGCTACAGTATAGAATTAACCAACTGGAAATAATTTAAAACAGAGCTAGGAGACTGATTCTAAAATGTAAACGTTATACGCCTATTGTGTCTATGTTGGGTGTCCTAGATATGTTGTCTGTACATTAAAGAATTATGTAAAACGTCTATACATTTATTTTTAAATTAAAACATCAGATGCTTCCTGAGTATATTTGTAATAAATTAAGAGTTTTTGGAGATATACATAACTATAATACGAGAAATCGTATAGACTTCATACTGATTAACAAATGTAATACAACCCAAATGCATAATTCAGGTTTATACAAAGGTTTAATTCTATTTAACAACTTGCCTGCTAACATCAAAAATTATATTACTTTGAATTAATTCAGAGGGCTCTTAAGAGAACTTATCATGAATAAGTAATTTTGTGTTTGTTATGATATTTTAAGTATGTAGTTTATTAAGTTTTATTATTTTATTATAGTGTGCATTATTTTCGATCTAATCATCACCTTGATTGTGGGTTTTTCTGTTGACTGGGTATTTCTGGGCTAACCGGGATACTGGTTACAGCTTCTTGGAACTACCGAAGCAAGCGTTTCTAAGTGTTTCACAGGGGGACCAATGTGTCTGGCCAGCAAGCTCAACCAAGCTTCAAATCTGTGTCATCGGTTGCTTGCAACCGAACCGACTCGATCAACATGAGTCGACATTATTTTTATTATTATAAGGCAAGGCAACATCAATTAACTCTGCTTTTAATAAGTGGGGAATAAATTAATAAGAAAATTATGTTTAGGTTAGGTCTAGTTTTGATTTATTGTCTACCTCTAACAGAATATTTCTGGAACCGGGATGCTATTTCTGGATTACCGAGACCATCCATGGACAAATTGAAGTGTTCTGATAGAGTTATGGCCAACTTTTACTTTTACTTTGTTTTTCATATATGTTTTTATTGAATGTAGCTTTTATGCTAAATAAAGATATTATTTATTTATTTATTTATTTTTTATCAGTAACTAATGTAATATATTTTGGACTAAGCGTGACAAAAAAAAACACAAAATGTTTTTAACACAATACAAGAAATAGGTTTGCTCTCAATTTCTTTATCTGATTTATTGAACCAAACGTCAGCAGTATTTTTTTTGTATTTGTTTAATCAATTAATCTCAATTTTTCTCATTTCAAATTTTATTTTAACACAGCTTTGCGGTATTGCATTTTATATCTCTAAATGAACTAAAAATATTATAAAAAATATACTATAATTATTAAAAACAATCCAATATCTACATTAATTAACGTTTGACGTTATTTCCTTTAATTTTTAAAATAGCAAAAAGGGATTTTTTTTTACAATAATGACCAAAGTGCTTGGCTTCTTAACTTAGGGTCTGGTATGTAATACTAACCTAATTAACTATTACCCCAAAGTAAAATTAAGAGTCATGCAAACACTCAACGTTTAAATTATTTTAAATAAATTACAGAAATGATAAATCTAGTGAAATATACGTTACTAAGTACTTTATGTAAAAATATTATATGTATTATATTATATTTCGTTAAAAAAATATGTAAAAATATTTTTTAGTGAAATTATTATGTTATAAAATAAAACTAAATTGTTATCAAAAGCAATAAAAAAAGAAACAAAACATTACGATGCATACAGGGTTAATCCTGTTAAAACAAATCTGATAATAAAAATTAAATAAATATTTTCCAAAACAAGATTTTTTACTAAAATAATTTTTATTTTGTATATTTTTTTTTTGTTTTTAGCACCAATCCCTATAAAACCGTTTACATTACCTATCCATACCGGAAAATTCTTTTTGGAGTAAAAGCTTTGAGTCGTCTAATCGAAACCCTACAGCCTTTGAAATTTTGTTCTGGGTTATCTTAGACTACGTTACAAAGCCAATGGAGAGCGGACGTTTTAGCAGAGTGCTTCAGTTCGGGTTATTTTAAAATGATATAAAATTGCCCCGCTGAGGGCAAAGCTTTAGCATAATAGAATAATGGAGAAATATTTTTAAAGGCAACGGTATGTGGATAATTTTGTTCTATAGCTTATAATAATCGATTGACATGAATAGTGCAACATAAGAAAATTCAAAACATTTTAATTACTTAAATATTAATTGACATATATAAATTTAAAAAAAACTGTTTTACAGGATTTAATCCTAAGGGCTTTCGATTAAAATTTTAACGTTAAGCATCATAATATTTTTGATATATTTTCTTATTCTTTAACTTTTTAAGCTAATGTCGATTTCAGTATTTATTCTAGCCCTGATGATAATGCTATATTTTATAAAAACGTTATTATTGATTTAGACTATACTTAATATACGTTATATATTTTAATATACGTTAACTCCAAGGAAACTATAACCTAAATTAAATAAAAAACATGATACATATTGTTGTAGAAATAATGGATAAATTGAGATAACTGAACTAGTATTTGAAAATTAAGAAAAATAATAATATTAATATTTATAATTATAATGATTATCATCAAGACGAGGCCGATACTCTACTAAGCAATATTTATTTTATTGAAGGATACTTATTCCCTGGAACAGAAAGTGCTCTTCTAGTAATATATGGTTCAAATAGTGCTTACTACACATAATAAAAAATATATTCTGAAGCAGCAAATCTCAAATATAAAGTACCGATTGTGCTATGCCAAGATCGAATCAGTACAACACTTAATATCGGCTTGCACTGTGCTTGCACCTACAGGATATCCCAGCAGACATAACGATATGGGAATGGTAATTTACTCGGCAAAAAATTTAGATTTTAAGATCGACTGGGATACAATAATTTTGACAGATAATAATTATAATTATAATTTTGATAGATAATATTGCGCGAGCCTACTGAGAGAAAATAATAAAGCATCAGACAAGACCAAGGTCCAGATTAAACTCTTGGGTATCTCGGCAAACGGAATTGTACATAAAAAGTGTACATCACATTTTATAGAATTAAGTGTACTCAAAAACCTTATTTGCTTAATGCAAAAAAACAATTTCCTTGGCAACAACGTGGACAATAATAATAATCAGATCAGACCTGAGGAGATTTCTAGATAATGGAGCATTAGAGGAAATGGATGTAAAACATACCCACATACCATTCGCAAATCGACCATCACTAACTAAATTTCGGTATTCTTACAGCAAAAAAGACTATCGTAATAATGAATCTAATTATAGTAATTAAAGAAAAAATAGCTGCAGCTACTACAGTTTCTTACAGTCTCTCAGACTTACGCCACACTATTTACTGTGCAGCAGCTGCCGTATTCGGTATCACTCAAGGTATTAGCCACGAATTTAGAAAGAGGAATGTGACTCCTCCTCGAAAACAAGGCTGGAAGAGAACTGTGCCAAAGATATCCAGTAAATTAAAGAGTAAAGGGCTAACAAAACATGTAAAGGGCTGAAAATTAAGCAAAACTTACCTGATATTTGAAAACAGCTTCAAAGCCACGTCGAGTACCTAAAACAGCAGCCTGAAGTCAAATATAAAAAAAATATAACATAAAGATTAAAAGGTATCAAAAAACAAACTATCAAGTACATCACAGAAAGGACTCCAGAATTCTTGTATATTAACGATCCTCAAAACAATAGTTCAATAACATGTTTGCCGTTATATAGGTATGTTAAGTCCAGAAGTCCCAAAAATAATGAATAGAAATTCCTAAAACCAATAGTAACGAGTAACGCAAAGATTAAAAAATTAATCTTTCGGTATTCTATCCAGGCTATCAAAAGGCTTTTGAATCACTGGCAATCCTAAACAACTTGAAGGCCAGTTAGAAAATACTCAGATTATTAGATACTTAGATTATAGTTTGGAATACTCAGATGGAGATCCACTGACCTAGAAAAAATTAACATATGCAAAAGACCAACGCTTACACAGTACATAGGTCACCACCCTACCTAATTCATTGGTATTTAGAATTTACTTACCTTGAAATCAAGGAAGGAGAGGCTTAAGAAACTTAAACATAGGCACTTTATTTTTATTTAATTATCTATAAATAATCACAGTCTACAAAGCAATTGTTGCAATGGACAACAGACTTTCCTCTCTCAATCTCATTTACGATGAAGCACCTTCAGAAGAAAATAAAAACTATCACACAAAAACTAGATAGCTATGAAAAGAATAAGAACTACATAGAAGGTTTGCTGCAGCACTAAATGATAAGAGATTGAGCCTAATTTATCTGTAATGTACCTAACGCGTAGTAACTTTATACGAAAAACAAAGGGATTTATCAAAGCCATATAAGATACGATTACTTATATCAGAAACTACAAAAAGTAAATACTGTATTAGGAACCACTTAATGATAAAATACAATACAATATATTACGGAAATTTTTACAAATACACAATTCAATTTATACACATTACTTAAAAGTTAAAATATAATTCATAGTACTATAAATATTTTAACAATAATTAATGTGATTCCTATTTTTCATATTATTTTAATTAGATAATGAATCCATTAGAATAAAACGAAAACTTTTACTAGATCACAAATTAGGCGTTAATACAAAGACAAAAAAAGTTTTTCTTTCCTTTGTAAATAAATAAATATGTTATTCTACCATAAGGAGCAGAGGAGCGGAGAATGCCAAAAAGTAACTGTAAGGGAATTAAAAATTTAAGCAAAATTGCAAAACCAGTGATTCGCCTTTTAGGGGATTATAAATTTATGACAAATGGCAACTACGTGAACAATAAATGTAGGAAGAAAGTATAAATAATACAGCTAACATTAAACTGCTCGTGCTTGGCTGCCAGAGGTCACAAAAGTCGAAATGGCCAAACTTGTACATTAATTATTGTGAAAAGAAAAAGAACAAAAATTAATTAAACGATCCTTACTTATATAATCCCAAAGAATGTTTCGAGAACAAAAACGCAAAAATCTGCTGGGATAAAACTGTGTTATAACCGATTGGAAAACAATTCATAATGTTAAGATTGCTATGAACTTAATTTACAAAGTAATAAAACTTTAAAAATTCTTCTAAAATCGCCATTAACAAATATAATTAATTGTTATATTAATTTTATGGTAAGTAGATTTAGTGCAACACCCAAATCACAAAAAAGTTTTAATTCTAACCAAAACTTTTTATCTTACTGGCGACATGTGTTTTGCCAAGGAAGTTATTGCAGAATTAAAACGAGAAACTCAGTATTTTGTCTCTTTTATCTTATCCTTGAGATGCTAACTTTGTTAGCGAAACACCTGTCGAGAATGAAATAAAGAGCTTTGGTTAGTGATGAAACGTTGTTGTGATTTGTATTGTTATATTAAAAAAGATTTGTTTTCAGATGTCCTAGGAAAATAAAGTTTGTTTCAATAATAAAAAAATATTCATTCCTAAAATATTTGTATTACTTTAAGAAAATGAACTCATAGACTTTTTTCTAAAACTATCTTATCTAAGATTACTATAAGTTTCGAAATTATCACTTCATAATGCTGCCATTGAATCACTGGGTAAAAAAGAAAAACTGATGCCAATGAGGGGAGCATAGACACATATACCTCAATCTATGATCCTTCTAATTAATGCCTTCGACTATGTCTTACATTAAATCTTTGTTGTCGATATGTATTATTAATAAATCATCTACTGCCTGGTAGACTCTAAATTGATTCTCTTTGCGAATGATATGACCAATAAATTCCTATTTAAAGTATTGTAATTAATATAAAATACTAGTAAATGTATTGCGAAAAAAGATTTTTTTTTTCAAAACCGTACACGTCATGTAATGTAAATTTAGTCCCGTTAAATACGCGCCCTTGACGTTGGAAAGCTGGGAAATGGTCCCCTTGTCAGCATGTAGCCTTGATACAAAACTAATATTGAGGGGTCCCGATTAAATTGAATTTTACAGAATATTTCCGGGAAGAAGATTTGCAACTGAAATCGAAAAATAATTTTCAGCCATTTTTCCAGGCGATGAAAATAAGCATAAAAGCATGAAAACCATAACTTTTTTTAAACCAACCTAACTAAATTGTAAAATTTTTTTAAGAATAAAAATTTAAAAGATATATTTAGTTAAAATGTATAATTACTTATTGCATTACTTTTAGGTAAATGAATTCTTTCCTTTAATATTCGATTCATAATAAATTATAACTCGAACTTAAAACGAATCATATTTGTCGCAATAAAGATTAAAATAAATCCTTATTAAAGCTGTTAAGCTCATTATGTTTAATAGCTTACTGCTTAATTGACACTGCTTAGTTTAAAGTATTTTAGTTATATATAAAGACTGGATTTATCTAGTGGATCGAATGCATTACTATAATCAAAAAGTACCAACAATTTTAAACAGCGTTAATTTAAAGTTAAAAGTGTCAACACACTTGTCTAAGAGGGAAATAGTAGAGATACCAAACCCAGACTATCTAGATGGCAATAATTCTTTTTGCTCAACGGTTGATTCGAAAATTAATGAAAAAATTTCATTTTAATTTTTATATTGCTATCGCAGTCTAAGGTACCATAAAGATAAATATTAAAATATTTTTTATTTGTTAACTTAATAAAAAAGCTAAAAGTTCCAACCAATAATTTAGAAAAGATACAGAAAGTAATTGACAAAAGAAATTATAATATAGAATAATGGTTCCATTTTTATTATCGTATGTTCATCTTAGTTTAAAATATAATTATAAAATGGCCTTTTTATTTTGCTGCTGAGTGATTTAGTCTCAAAAACCCCAATCTTTTACTCAAGATTTACTAGTTATACAATGCACAGATATCAGTAATTACATTAGATTTTATTAGATAATTTATTTAGTACAGATATATATAGAATATTTAATAGATAGAATATGTTACCTGCAAGTTAATAACAGCTCAAGATACAAGTTTGCGAATTCTGAATATTTAAATTTAAAATATATATTTAACTTTTAACATTATTTTTTCCTAAATAAATTCCTAAAAAATAAAGCATGAAATATTATATCTTTGTTATATTGATTAACTCTAAAATATAAATTAAATATAAAAAGTATAACTTAAATGTATACTATTATTATTTTCGTCTTATGCTAAAAGTATTAGGCTTTTAGGTTTTAATTTGCTAGCCATTAATTTATAAAATATGATTTTACATTACGACTTTAATTTTCGTATAAAGTAAGCTTTTAAAAACAGAAATTAAATTTAATAATAGTAATTTTTAAAATATATCTAGACGATATTACGTATGTTATTTATAAAAATATGTTAAATATTATATGAAACATATATTATTATGACAAAAAAATTTAAATATAAATTGAAGAAGAATGTCATAAATCAAATCTAAGTTAAAAAAAGTTAAGATAGTATATTAAAACTTAAATTAAGATGAATACATAACTGGACATAAATCAAAATTAGTAATGGGTCTTCCGGTATTTGTTTAATATATGAGATTAAATAAGTAGTTGAAAAATATAAAATTTAAAATAGAAATAAAATATTAAATTTAAATTTTTCAAAATAATAAACTTCTTTTTTGGTCCATTTGCCTATAAGCAATTAGAAATCCCTATTCAAATCACATATTTTAAATTAATCCTAGCTGGGATAAGGCACGGTTAGTCTTTTAATTTATATTCAAGTAATGTTTCTGCAAATTCAAAGACAATTTCCAAGAAATGCATGAAATAAGTTAAATTTAGTCGCAATTAATCTCTTCACTGGATAGATTTACAAGGATTTGGCTATATTTCATCAATATTTATTTATATTTTTAAAAGAAATGTTTTCGTAATATTTATAAAATATTTCCTGCAACTTACTGCATATAGTTTTCGGAGATATGGGTCATAAATTTGCATTTTCTTTCGGTTAAGTTAGGTGACAGGAAACAGGCAATAAATTTAGGGCTTTATCGGAAAACTTAAGAAAAATAGTTTTATATCCTTTTCAAGTATAAAAGTTTTATACGGAAAAAAAGATCGTGTAAAAAATACCAGTTAATATAAATTGATAAAAACTAATTTGATAAAAATACCAAGCAAAATTAAAATTTCGGATTTGAATTCTTTGTAAATCCAAAAATTTCAAATATCAACATGGAAACTGTTCCAGCCTATCGAGATTTGAGCGAGTTTCTGCAATTTAAATTCAGTTTGAAGTGCGACTCTTGATTAAAAACCATTAATTTTATTTGCAGGATTTGAGTTTTTGCGTCATTATCATCCATTCGGCTTAATTGGACTTTAAATGATGTACCTAATTAGTCTTATTATTGTAACAATTTATTTTACTAATAATAGTTAAAATAATATACAAGGTGGTTGAAAAATTAAATAGAGAAGTTTGGGAGGCCTACGTCATTTACAGAAAAACGCTCGGACCGATCATTTTTTGATTTAAATGGAAAATATTTTTATACCAGTTTCACCTTCAAGCAAAAGTAAGACTTATCTTTAAAATCTTAAATAAAATGAAAAGTCAAGTTTTTTGTTGTAGAAGCAGACAACATATTATTTAAAAGAAATTTTGATATAGATAATAATCACTGAGCTTTACATCACTACTATGTCCGTGGTCCGCTCACTTAAAGTACAAAACCAGTTTTTGCTATTACACTTTTATTTTAAAAAATATTTTTTTGTAATAACTCTAGTTTTGTTCTCATGATATCTTAGTACATTGAAAGGGTAGAATTAGTAAATAACAACTTTGTTTGAGTTCAACATGTGCACAGAGGCAAGGGAAGTATTTTTTTTTTTTAAACATATTCATCGGTTCTCTGTTGACACACATTTTCAAAAGAGGAAATCTTTAGCAATATATCAATACATATAATAAGTTAATTTAACTTATTGGTGTTAGATTTTGGATTAAAAAAATATGTACAAATAGATATACGTTATTCTAAGCGCAAAAATAATATCTTGCATCACAAAGCAAGAAAAAACTATTAATATTCTTATTCCTAAAACCGCTTCTAAAAAATTTAAAATGGCAACACCGAAGGCAAAAGCTGATGTCATCTTGCAAAATGTCATCTTGACAAACGGCATTGTATTTACATTCGGCATTTATGAAGTTCTGTGTTTTTTCTTTAGTTTTTGGTTGAAAAGGAACATGGTTGTGTCATTTCAGTGTTTTTGTGAACTTTTACCATAGTAAAAACTTGTGCCGTTTGTGTCGCACCATGAGTTGAGCCGATCTTTTCACAAGTAAAAACCGATATTATCATAATATTATATCAAAGGACAACCGTCATCATAAGCATAGAATAATAAAAACCTATTAAGAAATCTATAATAATTATAAAATATTTAATTTTCATAAAAATTCGTGATATTGGACAAGTACCTTTACTCTAATAAAGTATGTTACAAAAACGCATAAAGAGTTCATAAACGGTAATATTATTTATAATTAAAAGCATAATTTATTAATAATAAATACTTATCATGAAAATATTTTTTTACGACGTCACTGGTAAAGATTACTTGTGTTAGTAGAATTAACAATGCTATTGAGCGGCGCGGTGTTCCGATACTGTTTCTTTTTTCTCTAATATACAAAATCTATATTTATTTAGCTTTAGATCTTTTATCTAATTATAGGGTATCTTATTATATTTTATGAAGAAAAAGCTTTATATTTTATTAAGGAGGAATAGTTTTGTTTTCCGCCTGTCACAATAAGTGACAAATTTTTATGATGTAAAGTGTGTTATTTTTTGCCATTTCTGCATAAGCATTTGGCATCACTGCATCAGAGATGTTACAAACAAACAAACTGCCCATAGTTTCACGGCAATGCTAATTCTAGTCTTTCAGCTCTTTAACTGTTTAAGAAATTGAACCATTAATATCTCGTTTAACTGTTTAACAATTAATATCAAGACCGAAGTCTATCAAAAGTATATTTTAAAGTGAAACATAGTTTTGATGATATTATTTACGAATTTAGGCTATGATATTTAAGAACTCATAATAAATACAGGAAACTTAGCAATAACATCTGGTATTTAATTATCATTATTGCAATTTAAATCCGCTACAAAAGCTTAACAGAAAATATGTTGATAAATCATTAGCGCTTTCTTTTCTACGTTTTTTTTTAAAGAATGCATTTTAAACTCTTCTTAAGCCCAATAGAATCGTCTGCAACTGAAGAAAAGTGTGTTAACTAGTATGAACGCTTGTGTTTATGATATTTGAATGACCGACCCCGGTAGTACCGTGGGCAAAGGTTCGAATCCAGGCATAGTCATGGTAGTTTGTGTTTGTCTTATAAAAAAAAAATTATGGGTTGGAACCCACGTTAAACTGTAGGTCCATAAATAACAATATTGGGCGGCCATCGAAATACGATGCGAGTCCATTGTATTTGAGGAAGAAGAAGAAGATATTTGAATGATTGTCGAGTCTTGTTTTACTCCTGATATTGGGACATTGGTATTTCAAGGTCTTTGGAAATGATCGTAATCCGATCATAACAAGGACAATTGTGGAGTTGAGAAAGTATATTAAGGCTAGTGAAATTAAATTAAACAATACTTAAGTTGAACATCTATTTATGGAAATATCCTATGGTGGTAAAAATATTGTTCTAGATGCAGTTTATATTTTACCGGCGTCTCCTATATTGTCTATAAGGATTTTGCTCAGATTATGTTTATGATGTTATGATATGTTAATTTTGTGGTGACTTTAATTTACCAGCTGCTACTTGGCTCAGTGCTGAGGGCAAGTTATGTGTAGATAGTTTGCAATCAACAATCGCAGCTAATTGTGCTTAGTCTGCATTTAAGTTAACAAATCACAAATAATTGCGTGTAAATATTACACAGAGTCATCTAGCTTATGAATTATTAGTTTCTGTTAATAATATTCATAATCTCACGTATGATTATTATTATTCAGGTTTTAAAAATTGTGATTACTATTATATCAATTTCTTTTTTACCTCTATTCCTTGGGAACAGCAGTTTGATACAACTGACGTTAATAAGCGTGTCAACTATTTTTACAGTGTTCTCTACTAGGCTCTTAAAAGATTTGTTCCAGTTAAGCATTATAAATCATCTAATTTTTTTTCCTTGGTTTAGTCTTGACTTATAAAAATTAATAAAGAAAAAAAGAGCATATCAAAAATATAAAACTTTGAAACTTGAAGTAGATTACATAGTATTTTCCACTTTAGAAAGTAGGTGCAAGGTGTAATAATTGCTATAAATCCTACATTGGTAAAACGAATCGTGGTTGGCACTTTTGGAAACATATAAACAATTTACCAAGATCAAATTCCTGTTCTAATAGTATGCAGCTGAATGGCAGATTTGCTGTGGGCGGTTAGTTAGAATTTGTTTAGTCTTTTTTTTCAGCAACTTATAAAAAACATAGATACAGTCCCCAATTATAATTTTGGTGACATTCTTAATTTTGATTGTATTAATCTTCATAAACCCGAGCTGGGTATAGCTGTACCCCAGAGATGATTTTTTTCGCTATATTTTCTAAGATATATTTTTTACTTAATTTTCTTTGAGTTATATTTTTTAAATATATATCTAAATTGGTATACAAAATTTTAACCAATAATTTAAACCATTAAAAACCAACCGGTGTACAAATAAACCCCAAATTGTTTAAACGTCGGGGATTTCCCGATTCTTGGCGTCAATGCTCTCGGGGGTTCCCAAATTATTTAATAGCGGCTTTTTACACGTATTTATTTCAATATAATAATTTTAGTGTGTTTAGTCACGTTTACAGTCATTGTCTAGTATCCGTTTATAAAAATGAGTGAATCATCCAACTTATTCGTCTAAAGATGGTAGTGTGTGGGCAAATGTCCTTTACTATGAGGATCAAGAGATGAAAATGTAATATTCAAAAAGCTTTACCAGGTTTGACTTGATATAGTTCTCCAATTTTCCACCATAAAATAAGCTTTTTAATTATTTCTTTCACAAGATATTTTGGATGTGATTTTATCGGAGCCGAATACAAAAGCCGAAACATTTTATGCGAGAAATAAAAAGGCATTTTCTTCTTTTGTGCGAGAACTAAAACTTGAGATGAACTAGAAACATTTATTGGTTTGCTAATTATTTTTGGAGCCTGGCACGCTGCTAATCTGCCTTGTCTCGCAACAGATTCCAACAGATTATCTGCTTTCTAAGATTTGACAATTTTGAAACAAGAGACGAAAGAAAGCACACTGATAAATTTGCCCCAATCGGAGATGTTTTTGATGGTTTTGTAACAAATTGGAAGAAATCTTTTAATCCGTCTGGACACTAGTGCGTGGATGAGCTGTTAGTCCCGTTACGAGGCAAGGCTTCCTTCCGGGTTTACATGAAGAGTAAGCCGGAAAAATACGGCATAAAAATTTAGGCACTGGCTGATTGTAGTTCAGTATATACAACAATTATGCAACCTTATTTAGCTAAGTTTTTTGATTAAAAAAAATGTAGATTTTTATTACAGAATAATAATTTTAGGCAAAGTAGGAAACAAACCGGAGAAGGGCCAAGGACAAAGAGTAGTGATGGACCTGGTAAACCATTTATCTTCAGGGTATGGAATAACTCCTGATAACTTTCTTACCAGTATTGAGTTAGCCTTGATGTAAGAAGGATTTTTCAAGCATGTTTACTTTCATCGAAAAGAAAACCCTTATCTCTTACATGTCAGAAACAAATGCGGTAGTTATCCTTTTATCCACAAAACATAACAATGACAAAATAAGTAGAGAAAAAAACTAATTTTAAACCAGAAATTATTTTACACTATAATAAAACAAAAGTATTGCGGAGGGTTGTTGGGTGGGGTCAGAAATAAAACTGAAAATAAAACAAAAGTGCAGTGATACAACAGATAAATTGGACGACACAAAGAAAAAGTAATCGGTGGCCGATGGCAATATTCTTTCATCTACTGGACATAGGTGGCGCTTAAAAACTTTGGATGTTGAAAAATTCAGAAATCGCTTAGATAGGAGAAGAATGCTTTTGTTGGAGTTGGGCCAAGAATTAATTAGAAAAAAATATAATTCGTAGGTACCAAAATGACCAAAGTCCTTACATTCCAATATAAAAAAATCTATGTTAACAATTTTGCCAGAATTAAACGTAAGGAACGAACAATCTGTTCCCATTATTGGCAGAAAGCAACGATGTTTCTTATGCGACAGAAGTTAAGACTGGAAATCTCGAAAGTTTTGTATTCGGTGCAAGCAGTTTGTATGTGCAGGACATTCAAATAATAACAGTTTGTAAAAATTGTGATAATTAAATCATTATTTTAAATGCTACTAAAATTTCATAATTATTTTTGTTTTTTATGAAAAAATATATATTTTCTCAAGAAAAATGTTTTTTTATTTTTAATATTGCCTGATAATAAACTAAAAAATATAATAAACCAAAAAAAATTTGTAGTACATTTGGACCCCACTCGGTATTTAGTGTAAGTTTTTGACCACGGGTTTATGAAGGTTAACATATTATTATATCTCACTGATGTTTTCAAAGTGACTGACGGCTTTAAAACTAAATATTCTTATGGACCTAAAATTCTTACTAAAAAATTGTGTGTGTTTCCTAACCAAACCCCTACATTATCTGTTGGCGTTTCGTTTGCTTTAGGATGTTTCTTGACTCCGATATATAGGAGTGGAGATAGAAATGACATTATCATCTACAGGGGTGTAAGCATTCAATCTGAAATAATCTAAATTATCGACAGCCTTTTCGCCAGAGAGCTTTCATGGTATAGTCAGTACATAATTATACATCGGCAACATGGTTTTTTAAGGGTAAATCTACCGTAACTAATTTCCTTACATATCAGCATTACTTGTTGGATGCTTTTAAGAACCATAATTAGGTGGACAGTATTTATACTGACTTCTCGAAGGCGTTTGATACAGTGACATCTCATTCAGAAGTTGCGTGCGATAGGACTCGTGAAGTGGATTGATGTATTTTTGTCGTAACGTATTTAATTGGTGCATATAAGCAACATCATTTTTAAAGAAAATCAGGTTTTTTCCAGTGTACCTCAGCGTTCCTACACAGGCCCTCATTCTATTTGTTAATGATCTTTGTTAGGTTATACAATATAACGCAATTGATGTGCAACTTATACAAGCTGATGTTGGTAGTGTTTTCGTATGGTCAGTAAATACTGGTTTGGAGCGTCATAAAATAATTATTAAGGATTTCATATCGTCATTCTCTAAAATTTGCTGCACGTCGCTATACATTAAATAACTTGATTCACAAATTTGATAATACTATTACAGATTTGGTGTGTTACTCGACTGTAAATTGTGAGTTGTGCCTAATGATAATGAGATTTTTCAATAAGGGTATACGTCATATTGGTTTTGTTAGCCGTAACTCTGGTAAATTATCTGGCTTTTTTAAATCTGATCGATTCCTCCTGTCTTAAAGCAAGAAGGAATTTATCAGATTTCCTCACAGTTTATTAAATATTAAATGCATTTTTTTATTGCCCCGATATATTGAAAACTATACCATTTAATGGCAATATCAATAATAGGTATCAGAATCCTGCTATATTTCGTTTGGCTTTCGGTCATGCTAATTACGGATCCATTTCTGCAATCACCAGAATGCTGAGAGCATTTCGTGAGCTTAATTTTGATATCTTCGTAAATAGGTCTATTAAACCTTTTTAAATTAAGACTTAAAATATTATAACTTAATACTAAAAGTGTCGAAATTCTCTATAGGGTAATGTTTTGCGTTTTTGTATTTTGCTTTTGTTTTGCTTCTTGTTTTTAATTTTTAATATAGTTATGTTCCTTCCTGCTTTTTACATGAAAATTTAAATACAGAAATGTATCTGAACTTATTAGAAAATCAATTTATCCAGCATTATTAAACTGAATAGAATTTATGCCTCGTACATAAAAAAAGTTAATATACCAACAAGACGAGTAATACCTTATTTTTGTGTAGCTATCACATTCTCCGGATCTAACCTCGTTAGATTTTTCACGAGACCTCACTTTTACCGGAGAATCTAAATAAGTGGGGAATCTAATCAAATCACTAAAAGTCAAGCATTTTAAGAAAATGTTCTGATCTTTAAAAAAGCTTGACATTTTAGTGATGATATTTAACACTTCCAAAAAGCATTTACTTCAAAATGCCCGTGGATAACATTTAAAGGAAATAAAAATGGTTATTAGATTAATACTAGGGAGATAGTAGTGATGTAAGATGAAAATTATAACGTAGATAAATATACCAAAATAAGGTTTCACTCGACTTCTTTTCATTTCAGTTTTGGAGGCTCACCTGACACTTTTTCATAATTATTTATTTTTATTCCCTTTTATTTTTTATAATAGTTATTGGCTATAAAAAAAGAAACATTTCTCTTCTAATTATAGCTGTTTAATAATAAATTGCTTTTATTCTTCTAAAAATTGAACTCTTTAAATAGTAGATGACCTGAGATAAAATTTTCGAAATTCAATCTCCTCTTCTATCATTTACTAAAGGGCCAATTAAAAGTTACAATTAAATTGGTGGAAAGTTTCTCGAACAAAATAACCTTTTATTTTATTTTATTTGCAGTCTAAAAGTTATTTGTTCAGTTAACGCTTTGAGAATGCTTACAAACCGTTAATTAAACAAGCAATTTCAAATTGTTTTTCAAGAATTTTCAAGAACCTTGTATCTATTTTTAAGTAATCAAGAGACAAATTAATAACGGTATGATTTTACTAGTTTGTAAATAAATGAGAATTTTATATTTAAAATTGGAGTATAATTTATACTCCATTTCATACCAGTATATTTGAAATTATACACCTTAATAGTCGTATATTTCCAAAGTCTAATAATTTTCGCCCTCTATATTCACATGACGTTAAACAAGCAATAAATTAGGATTTTTATCAGGAAAGTTCGACGAAAGGCCCTACAAACCTTTAAAATATCGACCTGCTGTTCCGCTGCCGAAAACTTTTTACTACTTTTAGCCGGTGAAGGGATTCTATTGGGGATATCGAGACCCTTGGGTTTAAACATCTTATGGAAAAAAGGAAATTGAATATCCTTTTTACGCTTTTCAATTTTTTTTTATTAAATTATTAGAGGTTTTACCACGTGGCTTCATTTAGGAGATTGCCCCCCTTTTTTTTAATATAAAATAACAACCGATTTTTTAGTAGATTTCTCTTAAGTGAAAGTAGGGCTAAAAACATAATAAAAATAAGAATAACGCAAGTATTGGTTTTTGAAATAGAAATAGATTATATACAGGGCGTGTATAAATATATAGGTATAAAATAATTTATATAAGATGAATAAAAGAGTTATATGGATGGTTTTGGAGATTTACTAAAATGTTTATTATTCACTAATTTTTAGTGACAATTTTAAATATGTTTCCTATATACCTATTGTAGTAAGTATTGGTTTTTGAAATAGAAATAGATTATATATAGATTATAGAAATAGATTATATGTAGGTATAAAATAATTTATATAAGATGAATAAAAGAGTTATATGGATGGTTTTGGAGATTTACTAAAATGTTTATTATTCACTAATTTTTAGTGACAATTTTAAATATGTTTCCTATATACCCTTGATAAAAATAAAACTGCTAATATTAGATCCGAGATTTTGCTGGCTACTAATTGCAACAATAATTAATAATTTTTTTTTTAAATCTCAAATCAATGCTTTGATAATTTTGGATATACCGGGTGACATAGGATAAAGGGGACACTTTATAACTATTTTACTCTTTAAGATAAACAAATGAAATTTGATATATTGATGTAATTATTATTTATTATAAGGGCATCTTTTGCCATATTTAGTTGTTTTCCGTCATTTCCTGTTTAACCGAAAGTTACAGTAACTTTCTTATTTTAAGTGAGACACTTGGTGTATTATTACGTATTTCGATAGAAAATAATATTCCCAACAATACTGCACTTTCTACTTTTTCGTTTTATACTCACAGAAAAAATCTATTTTTTAAACTTTAAAACTGCATGCCATGAATGCATTTAAAGTTTTAATTTTTCATGAAGTAATGACGGAAAAATAGATTTTATTGCATTTTATGACTTAAATATTTTACACGCCTATTTAAAATGTTCAAATCAGTAACTTTGGCATTTACTTTATTTTTTAAATAACACGTTATTGAAAACAATCACTTTTGAAATGCAGATTCTTTTTCCGTATTATTTGCTATGGTTAGCTTTTAAATCGGTTAATAAATAAGCCCATAAGAAGAAAAAAACGAAAAAGTCGCAAAAATCTACGGATTTAATTATTAAAAGGTTTTAACTTCTTGAATAGAAAACTGCATTTTGATGCGTTCTTCAATTTTTTCTAATTGACATAATACGTGTCATGTGGTCAAGTGCAACGTTAGCGTTTACTAATACTTGGAATACTAAATGAATGTATTTCTGAAAAACTGCATTTCAAAAGTTTATATCAAACATACTAATTTGGAACTTTTAAATTGGTGTAAAATATAAGTAACGAATACAATGAATATTATTTTTTGATCATTACTTGGATAAAGGAAGTTTCATTTCTTTTTATTTTTTCTTCATTATATTTTTTTTTAACAAATATTCAGGTGTATCTTAGATTTCTTAATGAAATGAAGGGGGTAACTGGTGAATCTAATATTATCACTCTGGTTATCAAAACTTTGTTTGTTCAGAGCAATGTTAGTTTTGCTATGTGTTATTGTTACAGTTTTTTTTTTGAGAGCATAACACTTTAACTCAATGTATTCAAATTTGAAATATTTTAATATAATTAATTAAAACTTTTTTTATTTATGAAAGTCTTAGATTAGTGGTGGTAAACATAGAAAGCAAAGAGGATTTGGGCTTATAAGAAAGGGTAATCTCCATAGAAAAATCAACCCTAATTGTATAGGTTTAAATTATTTTAAAGTTTTAATTGGTTTAGAAAATAACCATATTTATTACAAAAATTATTTAAATGGAAAATATGTGTATAAATATATTAGATCAGAATATAAATATTGATGGATAGGATATTTTGTTTTATAGCAATAACTACTTATTAAGAATAAAATTCATATTAAAGCATAATCTTGACTAGGTTGATATTGTTGGTAACTTTGGTCTTGCATTGTGAGGTTTTACAGGTGTCTGATGTCTTTCGGTTGCCTTGCTAATGTCGATCTTAAAATTAGAATGAGACTTTTTTATGTGTGATGTCTGCAATAGTCAGTTGAGCAAAATTTGTTGTTCTTTCTTTACATAATTTTATTGTAAGAAAAGTGTAGTAAATCTTTATTTAATACAATTTAAAACAAAGTAACTGTCAAACCTAAATATTAATTTTCTTCTCAAAACGCCTTTAAGTTTTATTGTGGCTGGTACATACCTAGAGTAATACTTATTTCGTGTAGGAATTATCTATATTTTCAGTAAGATTCTAAAATTGACAGATGACTTAAACATGGTAAAATCTCTAGGGGAACTATTTTGACAGATTTGGGTTAAGGGGTAATTTTTCAGCTGAGAGTTGAAAACTTCAGCTTGTTTCGCTTTGACCGGATTTATAAAGGAAATATCCTATCTAGGTCTGATTTTTTTTTGCAAAGCATGTGGCTCTTAGATACATATTCGGTAAAGTTTACCCACACTAGTTTCATGGGCTAGCTGAAGGCAATTCTAAACCCCGGATACCCCTATTTTGCCATAAGCTACCCTTAATTTAATTTAATTAGTTATTTATAAACATCAATATTTTTCTTTAATAACATTATATATGTGTATTATAAATTGGTGGGTTATCTTGTACTATGATTAAGAAATTGTAAATTTTTAAAATATTTTATTTATGTGTATATTTTAGCTTAGGCATTCATCCGAGAATAGATCCAAATATTTCAAAAATGATACTTTTTCCAATTGAATGTGATTAATTTTTAAGATTATATAGTTCTTTTTGTAAATAGTCGAAGTAGCTATCTAAGATCTCTAGCAAGGTATTATTATTCACTAGTTTCTACAACTATTTCTAAGATTCTCCTGTATGCAGAGTTACCCAATTTAAGTGT
Organism: Anthonomus grandis grandis; assembly: GCF_022605725.1. Taxonomy (NCBI): domain Eukaryota; kingdom Metazoa; phylum Arthropoda; class Insecta; order Coleoptera; family Curculionidae; genus Anthonomus; species Anthonomus grandis. The sequence continues at coordinate 24,343,449 of NC_065548.1, read as the reverse complement.
CCACCATTGGTAACTTTGATATTAGTGAAAATACAAAGTTGTTTAAATTAGAAAACTAGTAGCATTCTTAACGGTGGTAAAAATGAGAAGAAAAAAAATAGTATTTTTGAGTTTTATAATAAAATAGAATTTTTTTAATTGGAAATCCTTCTATATATTATATTTTTTTCTATTAAAACATCAAATTTTAAACAAAAAAGTTTTTAATGACCTTTTCGCTACAGTCAAAATTAAAGTGAAAATAACGATAAATATCTTTAATATTTACACTATTAAAATTTTAATAGGACTATGGAAACAACACGGCTTTTGCGATTTGATAGAATTAATAGAAAAGACGAAAAATTTCTAAACCAGATATTCTTACAACTAGAAGGCTTTGGAATGATAAAATTAAATAATTATAAACATTAGTCTGTTTGTGAAATACTCGTTTATAAGCTTTATTGTGTTAGTTATTAATTTTAAGAAAAAAATATTATTTTCCTTCATGAATAAAAGTGTGATATGTTAGAATGTTATTTAGTGTGCAGAAATTACTCTTTGAGAGCAAGAAAAAACAAGACTGAATTATATCCCGCTCGTATTTAACCGTATGAAAGATATTTTCTTAGACATATTCGAAAATTTAGGGGCACCGAAAATGTTTTGCTAAAACAAGTGCAAAAAATAATTCATAATAAGCGAGGCTACGTAAATTACAGTTATTGGATATTTCGAAGCTTATTGTGATAATTTCAGATACCAAGTATTCTCAAAGACTCTAATTTTAATTATAATGCTATATAGTAGTGTGTAAGTACCAACCAATTCAAACCATCCAGGTTTGGCAGGGCATCCAGAGAGAAGACTTGCTTTTTGCCATTGGTTTCTTAACTTCTGTCACCAAAATGTAAACAAAACGTTATACTTGTGGACAGATCAATTAAATTTCTCATGTTCTAAAATGTTTATTAGAACACACCGCCATTACCAGTCACGAGAAATCGATCTTTAGTTGGTATATCCAAGAGTTTCACAAACCCGTTTTAGTTTCAACGTTTGGTGCGATATAATTGTTTCAAAAATTGTTGGCCCGTTCTGTTATGAAGGCACCCTAACTGGTAAAAGATATGTAGAATTTATAATGGAAATTTTAAATAACATCTTAGACGAATTGGATATTAGTTAGAAATAGACATTTTCATCTGCATTTTTAACAAGATGGCGAACCTATCCACAACTACAGAGGTACTTATTATTTTCTAAGTACTATTTTTAATGATCAGTGGATGGAAACATATAGCCCCATCTAGTGGTCCTTCAGATCATCAGATCTAACCCCACCTGATTACTTTTTTGTGGGGTTACTTAAAGAACCAAACTTCCAAATAAAGATACGATAACGTCGACGCTTTAAAGACAATAAAGGAAAAGATAACCCAAATAGATGGTGGGACCATACTTAAGATAGTTCGAGCAGTTGAAAAACGTGCATAAAAATGTATTGAAGAACAAGATGGTGTTTTTTAGCATCTTTAAAAAAATATTTTTTTTATTTTGTCATATTATAAGTTGATGTTAAAAATGAGGTTTGTTAATGCAATTTAATTGTTTCCGTTTGGGTGTCATAATTTCATTAATTTGTAACCGAGTAGAAAAGTCATTATAAACTTTTTTGTTTAAAATTTGATATTTTAATTGAAAAAAATATAATATATAGGAGTTTCCATTAAAAAAATTACATTTTACTGAAAAACTCAAAAATACAATTTTAATTTGTTTTCTTTTCTAATTTTTACCAGTGTTAAAAATGCTACTAGTTTGCTAATTTAAACAACTTAGTATTTTCGCTAATAACAAAGTAACCAATGGTGAAGAAAATTTGGATAACCCTGTATACCAACAAATTATCATCTGTAAACTTATAATGTTGGATCATAAGGTAACAAATATAAGTTTAGGACAAACATCAAATAAAGCATTAGTTCAAGAATCGGACAGTGCGGTAGCCCATTATTGTTAGGTAACGTTTTCCTATAAGTATCGCTCATTTAACATATTTGGTGCGATTATTTAAATGGGATTTTAAAATGATGTAAAAATTATTTCTGAAGCTCATATTACACAATTTATCACATACATCTTTCCACTCATTATTTTTATCACTTTGTCAAGAATTTTAGAAAGCGCAATAACTACAGATATGGATCTCATAACGGATGGAACTATTCATTGACTTTTTGTTGTCAGCTTAAAAAATGTGATATAGTTTACTAGTTTTAAGTTCTTCTAAAAAATTACTTATTGTTAATGCCTGATTTAGCAATCTTGCAATTGGTATTATTATAAATTCTATATTATACATATTGCATTATCGTCAGCGATCAAGTTTATGTTATTATTATCCACTATAAATGTAATTATTTTCACTTTATTTGGTTATTCTAAATTAATAATTCATGCCACACAGGGGATCTCTCTAAAAGTTGTATATTAAGTTAAGTTACTTATTTCGTTGGTCACTTAATTAATAATAAATTCGCCCATTTTTCAACAAAATATCACTTAGAACTATTTATATTATCCTAATTTTCATAAATAGTTTATCATTAACTTCATTCAAAATCAGTTATTTCAGGTTGCTTATCAAAAAAAAATTACTATTTTCCATTGCTTTTTAGTATTAATTCTAGCAGATTCTCATTTTTTTTGCAGGGTATACTTTTTGCAGATTTTATTAAGTTATTTACTCATTTTTTATATTACCTAAATTCCATGTCGTACTTTTAAATCTGTGGATTTTATTTTTTTTATATGTATAATTTAATAAGGTAATTATGTCTAATATAGTTTAACTAATCTATAAATTTTTTTTAAGTTTTAATAAGTTGTTGTTTTTATACTATTATTTTTTTTCGCAAATAAGGTAACAAATGCTTAAGAGTTAATTAATTAAAGAGTAAAGTTTATCTTTGACTTATATTCCTTTAGATTTCATTAAATAATTCTAAATGATGGACGATTGTTATCTGAGATTGCGTTACGTTGAATATTTAAAGAATATATCAAATTAGAATTGATATTATTTAGAACGCAATCGATTTTACTAATACTATCAACTGTCTTATTGGATGAATCTCTGTTATAATATTGCAGATTTTAAAGCTATGTATGTCCATATGCTTTTTATAGTCTGTTATTAGGTCAGAATTATTTTAAAGTAAATTAATGTTAATATCTCCTACAATAATATAATTTGTTGGGAATTAAAATAATTTTTACAAAAAAAGTCACATTGCTGTTTGATAGAAGTTTATATATTGCACTTACTTTAAAATTTTTATTTGCCTATATTAACACATAACCAGTCTTCAATTTGTTCCTCTGACGATCTATCTATTTCTTTTATTTTGATATTAGATTTGACGTGAAAGGACACAACGCCGCCTTTTCTATCCCTTTCGCTGTAAAATCTTTAATTTTATATAAAAAGCATTTTTCTTTTTGTATCCATGTTCCCAAAAATATTAGCACATCAAAATCCTGATATATTGAGACACATTCCAATTTTTTAATGTTAGGACTAAGATTCTCTGATTATTCGTTTAACCCTAATATTGTTTTTACAAGGCCCTAACGCTCTTGTAGGACATCTTCAGTATTCACTAATATCACTTCCAAATTTTCTTTCTTTCGTAAAATAGGTCCAACACAAGTAAGAAGAAAAAAAGAGGTTTTTTTTAATATTTACTTCTTTTAAGTGAACATTACTTATGCTTCAATATTTAAAATATTTTATATTTGTTATTTAGTTAATACTTTGATTTGAGAAGCATATTCCAAAGATATTGAGCCCAACGGTTACCCTCTTGTGCGATTTATACAAGTATCACCGGACTTATCATTAAGTCCGGTATTATAGTTTCGATAGCACAGCAAATATTTTCCAACCTTGATTTCCGCAAATCTAGCAAAAGTAATTAAAAAATAGTGTTTTTTTTAATTGAGCCTGTCTTCAATGCCAATTTTCATTCGGTTTTCAGCTGGTCCAACAATACCGTCAAATGTTTTTTTAGAAATATATACTTCTATATGATCTATAAACTTATAGATAAATAAAAATATTTCTTCTTTTAAAAAAAAATTTTTTCCAGAGTTCTTAAAGATAATTAGACTGTACTTCATATTTAATTAATTTAAGAAAATTTGATAGGCATATTTTTCTTATATTGCTATTGCTCTTATACTATTTTTCACACCTATTTTCATACTTTTTATTTGATTCAGTCACTGAAAATATATATTACCTTTTTATACATACCATTATCCTTACCAATAGAAAATTAATTTTGTGTCTCTACCCCTAAGATGTTTGATTAATCTTAACTTGTCTTTTACCTTTTGGCTTTCCTATTACAGGAAAGATAATTACTTAAAATGAGATCCATCAGACGGTAAAATGAACTGTAGCGAAAATCGTTTTAACGTTGTAAGAGGGGTTCAATTTTCGGCTTACTTACAGCTGATTACATTTATCGTCCTATACGGGGCTAGTGTACAGGATGTTTCAAATTCCATGCAGACCATTGGGATGTTGAAAACAAAAAGAAATACAAGGTCCGTTAAGTCCGAGAAAGAAAGCAAATTCAGAAAATATTTTATAGCTTTTTTCTGCCGTTATTTCAAGCCATGAAGTAAAATAAATGACACGTTTCGATAGTCACTATTTTACCCTGCAAGATACTAACCCTGCTAATTCACCTTTGATTATATGACATTTCAGCAAACATTAAGATTTTTGTCTATTTTTTTCTGCAAATTTTAACTATAAGTTAAGAAAAAACCAGCATGTTTTTTGACGAATCATTCTTGGTATCAGTTAAAACAAACCTATAAATCTGCCACAAATAATTTTAAAAAATTGACAAGGATAGAATAACGCTTATGCTAAGTTTGCATATTCAAGAACGAATTTTAACCGAAAACTTGACTCAAATTTTGCAAGTTTACATTTTCCTAACTCAACCCAGTTTCAGGTGATCGATTAAAGGCGCAATGCTTTTGCCAAATGATAGATTATCCCATTCGCTTCGATGACCATTGGCTCATTATATCGCACCCCTCACTGACCCTTTATTTAATTAGGGTAAAACTGGCTAATTACTAATTACTTGAGAAATTAGGTTAAATGATTAAGTTTATTAAAAAAATAATAGATTTACAACAACATACTACCTTGCATATAATGGAGAGAAAGTGTACTAGTAGCAGGTCTAGGAAATTGTATAAGACTGATTTTATCCTCGAGAAAATGCCGATGTTTAGGTAATCTTTAAGCCTGAAAATGATACATTAAAGCTTACAATTTTACATTCAAGTATATAAATAAATTAAATGCTATAAACACAGGTAGTTTCATTTTTTATGACGTTATTCCGGATATATTTAACAAAACGATAATGTGAAAAAGTACTTACTTATTTCAGCTTAAATAATTCTGAATACAACATTTTAATATTACATAATAATTTTCTCATTAAAATAAATATCGATTTACATAATACTCATAAGAACTATTTAAAACTTTAACACACGAGTAAGAATTGAATTTATTGCAGGTAAGATAAATTAGATGCAAGCTTGTATATACAAAATTTTTTTTATATTCGAGTAATTAACTTTATTTGTAAATTTTTTAAATTTTTATATCGCTAATCATAATTTTAAAGATTTTTTCGATTAGTTGACTAAAAAACTATTAGTCCAATAAATATTTTGCCCCGCTCGCGTCCCAAAGGCGATTTTGCCACGATATCGGCTTTTATTATTTAATAATGACAAAAGTTTTGGCTATTATTAGTTTTTAATTGATTTTCTAATAAATTAACGACGCTTTTCGAATGGAGGCTATAATAAACTGTCTGACGTATATTTCGTTAGCGCCGCTTTTATAAAATATTGTTAAAGTTTTAGAGTATAATAGATGCACAAAATTAAATTAAGCGATCTAAATTTTCAATTCTATTTTAATAATAGTCTATTTATTTCTGTACGGTTAAGTCATTTTATGATTTATTTAGTGGTAAAATTATATTTATTTTAATATATTAATAGGTCTTAATATAGTTTAACTTAAAACTATTATGAAACAAAAATTATTTAAAAAAATCTTCTTTTTGGACTCATGTTAAGGTTTCTTTGGAATACTTCTTAGACTGTATCGCGCACAATGTCTAAATGAGGCTTCCAGGTTTATTATTAGTCTTTTTTAGGGCACGAAAAGAAAATTCAGCTTTACATCAGAAAAACCCAGCTTTAGTACCGAAGGATAAATAAATGTCACAATTTACAAACTAATTTATCCTATCACTTCAATAAAAAAATACAATAATACTTAATTTACAATTATAAAATTAATATTATAAAAGAAAAAAAGAAAATAAAAGTTGTACTTAATACTTATTCATTAGCACATCTATTATTACCTCGCATATACTCAGTTCCCAATTTCAAATCAAATCAGTGATAGTGGCTAGATAAACAATTTTGCTAAATTCTATTTAATATCTGTGATACTTATTACATTTTAATTTCAAAAAAAGAATCTATAAATTGCGGCGAATCGATAAGTCAATACACGAGGAAACCAGGCTTAAAGGGGGGACCCAAATTCTGAGTCTCTCCGAGTGGCAGCAGGGCTCTCCTGGTCTAAATGGGGCTCCATTGTTGGCAGCTATACGTCTCGGCCAAAAAGAGACAGAAGCAGATCAACCAGTTAAAAGGCTTCAAGAATGTCTAGCAGGTAGTGAAAAGCAATAGGTATTAGGTGTAGCCCATTGGAAATAATGCACGTTTCGGAGGTAATGATCCAAGCGATTGGATCTGGAGGTACGTGGAATAGCAAGTGAGGTGAAAACAACAATACTAAGAAGTATGTAAAACCTGTATTGTTGTGACGAATTCATAATGAGTTACTTATTATATTGGGTATTACGTTACTTATAGCAAAAATCCATTTAGAAATTTTAATCTCACACGCTCAACAATTGAAAAGAAGAAGAAAATAGACTTATTCACGTATTTAAAATAAATATGAACTTAAATCTGTAACGATATCGTTCGATATACTTAATTTAATTTAAGTTCAATAAGTTTTAAATACAATAATTTACTTGAGGTATAATAGATTTTTTATATACCTAGGAGATGAGGTTCAATCTATTAATCTCTGAGCTCGTTTCTTCTTTTCAATATCCTTCCTAACTTTGTTATGAATATTACAATTAAAAAAAAAACGATAAAAAACAACAAGAAGATCTACTTTTTTTAAAAATACCTAATTTGAACCAACGTTTCGGTAGTTATATCTACTACCGTTATCAAGGTAATTAAAGTAAAATTAAATTAAATTAAAAATAAAATATACTTATCTTTCAAATTTTCAGCAATGTAGTCTCATCAAAATTTCTTCCTAATTCGAAAATACTTTATATACTTTTTTATATGATTTGACGGTTTATTAATAGTTTGACAAACTATTTTGAAAGATAACAAAAATTTCAAAGGTTACTTTTTTAAAATTAAAGGGGTGTGATCTTAATGTAAATTAATCATAGAAAATACATGAATATCAAATATTTTAAATCATTAATTAATTTTGAGAATACCCTGATCTACTTCTCTCTTTAGCAAAGAAATCCACGTATTATGAAAATTAACCGAACAAGTAGCTAAGCATTTATCTTCATTTAACATTATAAATGCACTTTCCTTTAGCTTACGTAATTTTGAAATTGGTTCCTTTGCTAAAATTGAAGAAGCATTCTAGTCTATTATGTGGTTATTGTCGAATGCAGGTTGTGTAATTTTTGATTTTTGAAAACCATTGTTTTTTATGTAAGATATATGTTCATTAATTCTTTTTGGTAATGGTCTACAGGTTTCACCTATGTAAAATTTACCACAAATACAAGGAATTTTATAGATTACATTTTTATTAAATTCATTTTCATTGAAATGTTTAGTTTTTGTTAATAAGTATCGTAATGTGTTTTGTGATTTAAAAATAGTTCTTATATTAAATTTTTTAGCAATTCTTTTTATCTTATCAGAAAAACCTGGAATAAATGGTAAAATAAGATTTGTCGTGAAAAATGGTTAATTCAATTTTATACGTGGATTATCAAACTCTTTAAAGCAATTTTCTAAAAATTCTTTGGGATAATTATTTTGAATTAAGATATTTTTAATAAAATCTTTTTCAGTTGTTAAATATTGATTATTACAAATAATGTGTGCACGATCATATAAACTTTTTACCACTCCTTTTTTTACCATTATTGGATGATTAGAATTAAAATTAAGATATCTATTAGTATGAGTTGGTTTACGGTAAATTCTAGTTTCAAAATTTTGTAAATCCTTTTTAATTAAAATATCAAGAAAAGGAAGCTAACCATCAGCCTCCTTTTCAAGAGTAAATTTTATAGTAGATTCTTTTGAATTAATGTAATTTAAAAAATTTATAAGATCTATTTCGTTATGGTGATATATTGAAAAAATATCATCAATATATCGCTACCATATTTTAGGTTTTTTATCAAATGTATTAATAATTCCAGATTCAAAATTTTCCATAAATATATTACTTAAAATTGGTGAAAGAGGAGAACCCATAGCCATACCAAAGTTTTGTTGATAAAATTCATTATTGTTTTGGAAATAAGTAGTTTTCACACAATAGGTTAAAAGTTCTAAAATTGTATTAACGCTTAGTGTTGTACGTTCTGCCAAATTATTATCATTCTCTAATTTATTTTTAACAATATTTAAAGTTTTGTCAACAGGTACATTAGTAAAAAGACTTACAACATCAAAACTTACCAATAGATCATGAGGGTTAAAAGCAATTGTAGAAAGTTTTTCTAAAAAGTGTTGAGAATTTTTAGTGTAAGAATCAGAATTATTAGTGTATGGAGTTTAGATATTTAAAAGATATTTTGCAAGAGGATGAGTAGGTGAATTTATGCTACTAACTATAGGTCTTAAAGGAATATTTATTTTATGTATTTTTGGCAAACCATAAAAATGTGGTGATTTACTATTATGTGGAGTTAATTTAAATCTATCAATATTAGAAACTTGGTTTTTAAGCTTTTTAAGTAAATTATAATCTTTATATATCTTTAGATAATTTAGAATAATTACCATCATTAATTATTAAATTTAATTTATTTTCATAAGTGTTAATATTTAAAAGAACAGTAGCATTACCTTTATCGGCCGGAAGTATTTTAATATTATTATCGGTTTTAAGTGTCTTTAAAGCTTTTAATTCTAAAGAGTTTAGATTTTGTTTAATTTTAATTGGTTTTTCAATTTCTATCTTTGCCCTAATTCTAAATTCATCTTGTTGATCCCTTGGTAAGTCTTTCGTTGCGTTTTCTATAGCTGAAATGATATTTAATTTTGGCAGAATTTTTGGAGTAATTGAGTAATTGAGACCTTTAGAAAGAACAAGTTTTTCTGTATCAGATAAAACTTTATCTGACAAATTAATAAGAGTTTTATTTATAAAATCATTATTATTTGTGTTTAAAAGTTCTTGATTTATATTTTCATTATAAAGTAGATTTATTTTATTTATGTGAATTTGCTTTTGTTTTTGAAAATTATTTAAATAACTATTATTTATACAGAAACATATATGATTGAAATCATTTTGATTAACTAAATTAAATAAGTTATTTTTTAATTTTTGTATTTCATTATTTAAATTAATTTTATTATATCTATGAAATTGAATTCTTTCTCTTAATAATGCTTTACTTGCTCTTTCTAAGATTTTATGTGTTTTATTATTTTTGTATGATGTGTGTAATCTTAAGCATTTTGGTATTAAATTATTAATTTTGCATTTATATAAAAATGTTATACTATTTTCACTGTGAGATAGTTTAATATACATTTTTTCTAAACGTCTAAAAATATCTAAACAATTAGGCCCATACCTTTGATTTAAGTAAAATCTGTATTGTTGTGACGAATTCATAATGAGTTACTTAAACTCTGTAACGATACCGTTCGATATACTTAATTTAATTTAAGTTCAGTAAGTTTTAAATACAATAATTTACTTGAGGTATAATAGATTTTTTATATACCTAGGAGCTGAGGTTCAATCTATTAATCTCTGAGCTCGTTTCTTCTTTTCAATATCCTACCTAACTTTGTTATGAATATTACAATTAAAAAAAACCATAAAAAACAACAAGAAGACCTACTTTTTTTAAAAATACCTAATTTGAACCAACGTTTCGGTAGTTATATCTACTACCGTTATCAAGGTAATTAAAGTAAAATTAAATTAAATTAAAAATAAAATATACTTATCTTTCAAATTTTCAGCAATGTAGTCTTATCAAAATTTCTTCCTAATTCGAAAATACTTTATATACTTTTTTATATGACTTGACGGTTTATTAATAGTTTGACAAACTATTTTGAAAGATAACAAAAATTTCAAAGGTTACTTTTTTAAAATTAGAGGGGTGTGATCTTAATGTAAGTTAATCATAGAAAATACATGAGTATTAAATATTTTAATTATTATTAATTTTTATCTCATTACTAAGAAGTATAGCAAAAGCAGAAGTACGGGATAAGCAAAAGACACAGGCCTAAAATTCGAGACCACACATGAGGTTCGGCATGGCTGCTCTCTGAAAATTTGGATGCATTGATGTTCTTTTAAATTAAACTGAAAAGCATCCAAATAAGAAATTAATTAAATAAAAAAATAGGAAAATGAATTGAAATGAAAGATAGGGTGTACCTTTTTATCTGTCATACTTTACTTCCAGATAAAGAATAACCTTACAAATAGGTTTATCAATTTTCCCAAGATCTTAAGGTGTGCACTTATCTATCAAGTATCTAAATGTTGACATGCTGGGTTTAACTACTAGGTACTATATGGTACCAAGACTTGTTTAAGTGATTTGCAACTCTAATGCAACTTATAACTTGAGTACAATAATTAAAAAAAAACTGACAGACCACATTGTTGACATTACCATTGGTATTAATATTGATTTTTATGAACAAAATAAACAAATAAATAATATATGCTGTTAATTCATGAAAATCTGAAATGGGCCAAATTGACTTCCCAGGTAAAATCAATGGCGGTTTTTAATGATATTCAAATAAGCTACCTAACAAAAATAAGAAACAACATTCCATATTAATATTTAGTTTCCTCATTCAGTCATGGTTTTCCTTCTGTCTCAGATCGGAGGTGTTAGGAGGAGTCTTAATGCTGTATAGTTTCAGTATAGTATATATACAAATGACTTTTAAATAAATTATTTAATGAAATAATGGTTGAGATTTTCTTTATCCTGGCAAAAAAAAATCAGTTATTTGTTTGATGTTTTTGTGTTGGAAATTAAAAAGAAATAATTGAGCAAAATAATTTATATTTGTTGAAAATTAAACCTGTAACATACTGTTTAACTTTATTAGCTAATATTACAATAACGCTTAACTATAGTAGCTATAACCTAATAATTCTCATTTCATATCAATCATTTTATAACAAAAACCTAATGTACCTAAGTAAGTATTAAAATATATTTTAATCAATTAAGTAATACCAAGATGTCAAAAGAGAAATACTTTAGTTTTAGGAATATGCTTAAAGCTTTAATAATATAATATATTACTAATCTAAATTAATGTAGTTATTTTTTTTCTTTTTAGGAGTTAAATAAGGTATAAAGTAACATTAATTTTAATAAATGGATCATTTTAATTTTACCTTTATTTAAAAAATCTTTGAAAAAAACCTTAAATAAAAAATTTTTCGAATTAAATTTTTCTTTGAGATACTTCTTTATTAATTACTATTAAGCTAATAAGAACATTGCTATTATAAAGCTGATTATTTTTATGTATATAAGAATATTACACTTTTAAAATATTGTTTTTACTGAAAATTTAGTATTTGCATGATTCTAGAAGGCTATAAACCTTCGTTTTAAAGGATGTTAATATCATAAGATATTTATTTAAATCATAGTCGTATCTAATTTGGTTATGCGCAAAAGTATAAAATATATTTTAGGATATTAAGCAAATAGAATATTATTAAAGTATTACTATTATTCAAATAACAAATACAAATAATTTAGTTTTCAGTATTCGCTAAATATTAAGTATAATGCTAAACTTAAAATTTCTTAGAAAAGACGCTTAATCTAAAAACTTGAGTCTACATTTCGAGTTTAATTATGTATTTTCAAAACAATAAGTCTAGTTTTATTAATTACGATCAAGCTAATGAAAACACATTCACATAAACCTGAATATTCTTATAATTAAGAAAATTACACTTTTAATTTGTTATTTTTACTAACAATTAGGTTTTCTAACTATAGTATATACCTAAAAATCTTCGATATATATGAAGTTATTGTTACTACATAACATAATAATCATACCCATTTTGGTTATACAGAAAAATATGAAAGCTTTGTGTCAAACAGGCTGTCTATTATTACCAAAAATACTAATAGCCTCAATCAAATTAAATATAGGGTACTCCTAAAAATTGAAATATCATACTCAAGTATCTAACGTTTTCATTCCTTTATTTTATTAATTAGATATTAATTTATTATAGTATATAAATAAGTTAAAACAATAAATATACTTTAAAAAATATGTAGATTTGATTAAATAAAATTAGATTAGAATATTGGAGTTGGCTTTATAGATAAAAGTCCTATACCATGGCAATCGCTAGAAATTTATTGTAGTACCTCTAAGCTATGATAAATCTCTTTCTCTAAACCCATCTCTTTTTATTAAACTCCAAAAGCGTAACATTGACTTTTGTATGTCTCTTCCTAATTCTGTCTTCTTATTCTTGATACTGTTAGAGAGTCTTCCAAACTCTCAAGCTTAAGCCTGCATAATGCTCAGTGACATTATATATATTCAGAGATTTCTTCATTCTGCTGACAGATGCTGCAAAGATATTATCTATGATTTTTCAGGATTTCAGTTGTATATTTATTTTGTAGTGGCCTTCAAGCAAATTGACTATTTAAATCCTATTTACCTTCCAATTTATAAACTATCTTCATCTTTGCTTTAGGACTGCGCTAAATTCTATCGCCGAAGTCATTTATCCTCTTTACTATCGCAGATGAACCTTCTTAGGCTAGCATCAACTTTGGTGATTTCCCTTTTTTTCTTTGAGGGTTTTAAAGTTATAATTTTGTGACCTTGCTGAAATCTTGAACAGTTTGCTTTTAGGGCGTATCGAGTATTTATCTGAGTGCTTGCAATCTTTAGTCATTTTTTGACCGATTCGTGAACATCATGCAGTTTTATTTTTACATCGTCCACATAGTCCTCTACCGTGACTTTCTTAATGTTTAAAGTAGCAAACACAAGTCACGTGGAAACCGAAGTTCTCTCCCAATCAAAACCTGAGCTGGTGTTAAGCAGACCTTTTGCATCCTTTTCCCAATCCTTTTGATGTTCATCAACCACCTTGGAAAGATGTTCTTCAAAAGATTTGAAGTAAATTTTATATTCTATTCCATGTATTAAATCTTTTTGCTCTTATCTCATGATCCCGTTTTTAACCTTAGAAGTTCCTATCATAATATCGCAAAATCGCTCGGAGCCTATTAACGCCTAGCGTTACCACATGTCTACGGCAAACACGTGACTACTCAAAGTTCGATGGCATTGGCCATGCGCTAGTAAATTTGTTGCGAGCGTGTCATATCACCAATCACAGTGTGCAAAAACCACGTGTTCGCTTAGTTTCCGTAAAAACGCCGAACTGTGTGTGTTTAGTGCGGTTAAATTTGATAGTTATTGAAACATCATGAAAATATGGATATACAATTCGAGTAAGTATAATTTATTTTTTATGTGTAATAGTGGGGGATATTTTGTTACACTGTGATGCTCAGAATACTATGGCTTATCGTTGGCCAAATTTGGAATAAAATCCATTGATAAGTTAGTGAGTTACAAGAGCGTAAACTTGTATGTTACCATATGGATATACTAGGCGTTTGCACTAAGTGATTTCAAATAATTACAGATAAGGCTTTTCACTTGCGGAAGCGCTTGATATGGTGTATAACGATGATCTTGACGGCGATATTTACATTGAGCCACCAGAACCCAATGTAGACACAGATGAGGACTCAGCTGACGAGGATGATGGCGGGTAATAAGCCAACTTTTTATCGTAATTTGTTATTTTTTGATCATTTTTTTTTCGTAGGCTAGTTGACAATTTGACAGCTCGACAGATACGAGCCCCGGCCGGAATAAGATTATACAATAACGAGAGATTGGGTACCCAATATGAGGTTGAATGTGATGCAAATATAGCAAATCAGGAAATAAATACTGTGCCTACTCCGGTTCTTGTGCAGGAATACACAACTTCGCTAAAAGATAGGCGAAACCAGTCTAAATAATAATAATAATAATAATAATAATAATAAACGTCTTTTTATTAGGCTCAGCGAAGGGCAGCCATGGCTGTTTGCTTAACCGAGCATACAAAAATCAAATATTACATAATTACAATTTTGCATAAAATATCGGCAAACATCTAACTAAATACATTAAATTCTAAATAATAACAGTCAAATGTATAATTCAGCATTAATTAAAAACTACTATGTTACAATATTAATTTTAAGGGAAAAACAGGTGAAAAAATACTTATAAAGATACCTACTACTTATACGCGAGAAAAATAATAATGCTTCTTAAACAGTTTAGAAGTTTTATTCTTATTTATATTTACCCAGCAAGAAGCCCTTTAGTCGAGTTTTAAAACCCGATGAACTGAGATTTTCAAATTTGTTTGGGTATATTAAAGTGTTATAGCACTTGGAAGCCAAAAACGAGAAACTGTGCTGAAACATGGCTGTTCGATGCTTTGGCACATTTAAGAGATTATTATGGCGTGTAATCCGATCATGTGTAGAGGATCTGTACGTCATCTGAACCCTTAGATAATCAGGAATACCCGTCATTAATATTCTATAGAGAAAACATGCAAAATGAAGAGTTTCGCGGTCCTGAATATTTAGCCATTTTAATTCTGGCAACTTGTATCTTACATGATCTCTTGCTCTCAAATTATAGATAAAGCGAATACAAGAATTTTGAATGCGTTGTAATCTCTTTTTTGATATTAACTCAAGTGAAGGTCCATATACAAAGTTACAGTAGGTAGTATGCGAGAGTACCAAGGACTCACACAAAGTCTTTTTAAGATGAGTACCAAAAATGCTTTTGCTCTTGTATAAATTGCGTAATGACATATAAGACCTTTGCACTACTTTTGCCACCTGTGATCGAAATTTAAGACCAGAATCCATTATTACACCGAGGTTATTAGATTCGTGTACTGTTGGAATAATGCTCTGGGAAATCTGGACTACCAAACTTTCTGCTGCCCATTTGTGATTAGGACCAAAGTATATAACAGCTGATTTAGAAGGATTAAGCTTTAAACCGTTATTTTCTGAATAATTTGCCACTCTTTCCAGGCATTGATTCAGTTGACTGATGGCCGCATGACTCTCAGATTTAGAAAAACTCTTAGAGATTTGGGTATCGTCAGCATATCGATTGCCAGAGCAGTCATCGCCAATCACAGAGTCTAAATCAGCGGTAAAAATGACAAATAATAGGGGTCCAAGAATAGACCCTTGTGGCACACCCTTAGTAAGCAATTTAAGATCAGATCCCACTCCATCAATCTTTACAAACTGAGACCGTCCCATTAAATAACTTTTAAAAAATTCAACGGTTTCGGGAGAAAAACCAAAAGACCTCAGTTTGGCACATAATAGTCTGTGATCAAGCGTGTCGAAAGCCTTGCTATAGTCAAGAAGAACAAGCGCTGTAGTCTCACCCCTATCCGCAGCCTTAAAAATGTCGTCCATCACTTTGAGTAGAATTGAAGCTGTACTGTACCCTTTACGGAATCCCGACTGTGTAGAGCTAAATAAAGAGTGTTTGTTGAAATGTGCAGACACTTGGAGGTAAATTAATTTTTCTAGAATTTTTGAAAAGACACACAACAAACTAATAGGTCGTAAATCAGAAAAACTCTCTACATTTTTGTTTTTAGGCAAGGGAAGAACTACAGATATTTTCCACTTGGGAGGAAACACACCATGTTTAATGATTTCATTAAAAATATGAGTAAAAATCGGCACAATTACAGGACAGCAGAGTTTAATCATGTCAGGTGATATGTTATCAAAACCGCAGTTGTTTGACTTTAGGCTAGATACAGCACGTAACACATCTGTCTCAGTAAAAGGCGAAAATTGGAGAACATTGTTTGTTCGGCTTTCTTGGCCACTAGCAGTAGAATTATTATTCACATTTAGCGTTAAAGCATTTACAGAATCTATAAAGAAATTATTAATCTCATTGGGCTTTTTTAGGTGGTGAGGCACATTAATATTGTTTTTAGTTTTATTGTATATATTTAGCTCATTTAGAGCTTTCCACGTTTCCCTGGAACAATTTTTACTTGTAATGAATTCTAAATATGACTTTTTTTCTTGGCGCACAGCACGAGTAAAATAGTTCCTTAGGGATTTATAGGCCTCCCAATCCTCCTGTTTTTTTGTTCTTTTGTATTTAGACAATAATTTGTTGCGTTCTGACTTCATAATTTTTAGGACGTCAGTAAACCAAGGAGATTTAGGTCTGGTTACACGCGCTTTTTGAAGAGGAGCATGAATATTGAATAAGTCTAACATATTATTGGTCAACAGCTCGACTTTCCCATCTATACAATTTGTGTCAAAAATTCTTCCCCAATCTGTGTTGACTAAATCAGCATTGAAAGCCTCATGATTAAAATATTTAAAACTTCTAAATTCGACTAGTTTGGGTGTTCTACGAGACGCTTTGCATTTAAGTTTGCAATAAATAAGTTGGTGATCAGTTATTTCGTGCATGTCATAGTGAATAACATCACCGCACAACAAATCCACATTCGAGGTAATTATATAATCAATCAGGCTAAAATTATTTCCGCAACAACGCGTTGGATTTTTAACTACTTGGTACAGTGAAAAAGAATTTAAAAAATTGTCAATGAGTTCAGAAGACCTGTTGCATAAATTAAGATTTACATTCATATCACCCATACATACTATTTCATCACACAAGGAAACAATTGTCGAGACAGATGTCTCTAAAGCTTCAATACTATTTAATAGGTTGCTATTAGGCGGACGGTAAAAATTGCCCAGCCCAACACGCAGCCCACAAATACGCAGTATCAACCAAATTTGCTCAAAAAACTCAACTTCTTCACCAGTGTCTACTGTATTAACAGAAATATCGTCTCGTACATACACACCTACTCCCCCTCCACGAGTATTACGGTCTTGCCGGTAGAACCTAAAACCATCTATAACCAAGTCGCCGTCGCGTATGTTAGTACCCAGCCAAGTTTCTGAAATTCCCAAAATATCTAACTCCAATTTAATAATTAAATCCGAGACAGCGTTCTTGCTGGGCAAAAGTGATCGAATATTTACATGACCTACCTTGAGATTTTTTATGTTAGCCATTGTTACCTATATAATATAATAAATTCCTTAAATTTATACTAATAAAACAAACTATAACTTATACTATTTGTAACCAAACAAATAAAAATATTTATAACTTAAACATACCAAGATATTTATTAAATAAAGAATTTGGCGTCAAATACCTTAGGATTCCGAAGTAAGTCCGTTGAGAAAATTCTCGTTCTTTATTAACAGCGCATTATCTCCATCGTTCTTGCGAGCCAACACCTTACCATTGCGATGCCATACATATTTAAAACCCATATCTTTCAGGATTTTGGCTTTTTTAAAAAGGTTATATGTTTCCTTGGTCAACTCTTCATCTAAATAAATTGGCGCCTCTGATAAACCCATACCACAAATTCTTGGTGTCATCTTGCCTTTTTTAGACCGAGCAGTTAAAATGCGATTTTTAAGATTAATATCCTTTAAGGTAACAGATATTCTAGTGCCATTTTTGGTCTCAAACTGGTGAATTTTTACAAAATCCTCGGGCGTAGCAGTAACATCCATCGAAGAAAGTAGCTTAATAATATCATTTGCGGCCACCTTTGTACCATTATTCTCATTGAGAGGAAAACCAGAAATACATATATTTTGTTGGATTTTTTTTGTGTGTTCCATGTCCAAGGCCCTTTCCAGTTTCTCAACTCGATGCTTTAATGCTTGATTATCTTTTGATATTTCCGAAAACATCCCAGACATTACTCTATTACGTTCTCGTTCCTCTTCAAACTTCTCGTTTATAAACTCCATGGATCGCCCTACATCTCTAAGTTCACTCTGCAAATCCCTGATCATGGCTTTCAGTTCCTGCATGTCGCTATCCACTAGTCTAGATGCAGATTGGGACAAGGATACCCTCCCAGCAGCATTCCTCTCACAATCCTTACAACTCCATGGAGTTTTCTGGGCCTGCATTAGCCTCGCTTCAACTTCTGTAACTTTTCCGCATTCTAGGTGGAAATATGAACAGCACCGTCCACACTGAAGTTTAAGGCCTCCCTTACCCAGGTTTTTGCCACAGCCTTTACAGTTTCTATTAACCATTTCCCACGATTGATGATATTAAAGTACTTCTGGCAACCTAGCAACTTGGAATGTCTGAGAGACGTCTGCCCAGGTGAGTTCAAAGTTCAAATGCGCCGTGTTTACTTTCGGGGACAAGAGAGTTGGCCAGATGCAAAACGGATTTAGAAAGCAAAAACTCACCACACGATGCAACAGCCTAGTCTTCGCCGAAGTAGATAGTTAAAATGAAAAACATAGCAGTTCAAACAGCCAAAAATCAAATTTGAACACGAAGCCCCAGCCGCCAATTATGTATTAGGTTAGGTTCGACGTTGCCGAATCATTATATATATAAAAATCATTTATACCTCAGTGGGAAAAAAGAGCAGACTATGCAGTTGTATCGCCAAAATATTTTCCGCCACCAGATTATTCCAGATTTCAGCAAATGTCCGTAATTCCAATTTTCGAAGAGTTTATAGATGATGAATTTATAAAATATTTGGTGGCGGAAACTCGCAGGTATGCATTATTTTTGAACTGTCCAGACCCTAATATTACACCAGATGAAATTCGTTAGTCAGATGAATTGCCGCCAGAAGAAAAGGATTTGCGATATGAACTTTATATGGATAATTTGTTTTCAAACCCAGCGCTTTACTCATATTTGCAATTTCGTGGTTATTCTGCAACTGGAACAATTTGTGAAAATCGAATGCCCAAACAATGCTCCCTGACGAATAAAAAAATGTTTGTCAAAAAAGACCGTGGATATTCGAAACCGCCATGGAGAAATCCGATGGCCATTTGTATGTGACATGGATGGATAATTCAGTGGTAACTATGATGTCTACTTCGCATGGAGCTCAAGAAATTGGACAAGTTAAAAGGTACTCACAACGACAAAAGAAAAATATAATGGTTATACGACCAAAAGTTATTGCGAAATATAATGCCCACATGGGAGGAACTGATCAGATGGACCAGAACCTTGGCTGCTATCGCATCGGTATTCGAGGTAAGAAATGGTATAGGCTTTTTCTAACCTGGATTGTCGATGTTGCTCTTCAAAACTCCTGGATACTATACAATCGATCTCGAAAACAAAAGGATTCACAGTTAGAATGTAAAAGAGAGGTGGCGACCGTATACTTGAAAAAATTTCAAGTTTTTCCGAAAGGATCTATACGACGAGCTTCTGCATTGGAATCTTCAAATTCGCGAATTTCGGATAATATCCGGTTTGATCGTTTTGACCATTTAGTTCAACAAACAACACAAAACAAAAGAAGACGATGTGCACTCAAAATATGCAACTCCATAGTAAGAACCATGTGTTCAAAATGTGATGTAGCTCTATGTATTTCTTGCTTTGCACCTTATCATTCCCGTTAACTTAAAACTGTTTACTTATTTTATATTACTTAGTATAACGTTCTATAATAAAATTTTAATATTTTCTAATTAAAAAGATTGTTTCAATTTTAGGTAGTGTAAAGTCCTAGCGTTGCCATATGGTAACGGCTAATATTTCAAAATGTAAGTAGCTAAAATTAAAAAACTAAATTTTTACAGTTTCCTGAACGTATTTTTAGTAATCTTAAAATCGCATAAAAAAATAGCATAAAAAAAATAATTCCGGCGCTAATGGGTTAATTTATGAATTTTCTAGCCAGCTTCTCTTCATTTCTTGATAACTAAGCTACGGTTTATTTATCAGACAGGGCTATGCTCTATAGGGTACTCAAACGGTGTTTTACTAGCCAGGATTTACCCTTTTAAGAGCTGATAGCCTTTATGGCTATCCGAGTTCATTTATAATAGTTATTTATGTAACAAATGTGTAAAATGACCATTTTTTTAGGAATGGAAAATTTTTCATTCTGACAATTCCTATGAATAAAAAAAAGAGGATTTTACGCATCTGTGACATACATAATTTTTACTACTACCGAAGATAACATTACAAAAAATTAAAAATACGAACTTATTTTACGCAATAGTGCGTGAAAAACGTCAAAGACATTCATGACCAATTATAAAATGAATGTCAAATAAGTCAAATAAGTAACTTGACGTTTTATTATTTAAGACACTAGTGTGTATAAAACGTCTTTTTAGTCACTAGTGCGTAAAAAGTGACACTTTATAGACGGTGGGAACTGGAAAGTGAGTACTTTACGCACGGTAGTAAAAAATAGTTATTAATGTAACAAGTGTGTAAAATAATCCTTTTTCATGAATGGGAAATTTGACAATTCCAATAAATATAAAAAGGGTATTTTACATACGTGCAAAAACGGTGATTCTTATTCTCATATATTTCAGTTTTTTTAATAACTACTTGTAATATATTTACTAGCAAAATTTGTTTGTTCTGGATTTAAAATAAAAACACACGGTTGTCCATTATCAATCTTTTTATACTGTGCTACAATTCTCTAAGCATTTTTGGAAACTTATAACCCCTAGAAATTTATTTCTGATAACTATTTTTTTTTTATGGAATGGAAATTATTTTTTAAACCGATTTTGAGTTCATATGGAACTTTGTCCATATCTCGCTAAAAGAATACTTCCCTAGGCTTTTATTAGCACAACTAAAACACTTCAAAGTTATGAGTTGATTATTACTTTACTTGATCTTCAAATTCTATTTCTATCAACTCCATCTATTTCTTGACTTTATTAAACTTACTTTTTTATTATTATTTTTGCAATTTTTACTAATAGCAATATTTCTTTTATGTTCTCAATAAAAACCCAATTTTTGTCAAATCTTAATACTAAATCAAAATTCTGTTTGCGAGGATATGATTGGAATTGCGCGAATCACGCCATTTTTAAAGATCACTTTCGACTCCCAAAGCTCATTTGCTATGAAATATAGAAAGCCGTTATACGTACGAGAGGTTTATTTAACCTCAAAATTCGACTTCTTGTGTGAAATATTGCTCGAATAATTTATCATGTTGGCTGAAAATTGGAATACGTAATCGAAAGGTTTATTAGACAAATGGTCTTTTGTCAGATTTTGCCGTCAAAAGAATGGCTAGGTTTAAAACATGGATTACATCCCATTTATTAGGAGCTTATTCGGATGAATTACATTTTAATCATGTCAAAGGAAGTAAACATGGAGATGACAACAAAGAAGTTTAATTAAGTAACTCCGTTTGGTAGTAAAATGTAATTCTGTTTTCGCTGTTTTCCTATAGCCATAAAAAAATATACACATAAGCCCTTTTATTCAAGACCTCCCTTCAGCGATGGATTCTTTTATCAACTTAAAATGCATCGGGCTTCTGGGATATCGTGTCAGAGCGTCGTGTTGGCTTTGTGACCTTTTTCGAGACCTACTTCAAGGCAGTTTTTAACCATTTTAGGTAAATCTTTGTTAAGTAGAATGCTTAAAGGTGGGGAGTTGTTTTTATTTTCGATAGATTTTGGTCAGCGACAGAAGTTAATTTGCGACTAATTGCTTTAATTAAAAAAATTAAAAATCATTTAATATTAAAATATAATACTAAAAATTGAGATTTCATTATTTTAAGTAATAATAATAGTAAAAACGACACAAGCTAAGAATTTCTGTTAGTTAAATTATCTGCTATATATAGGTAGGTGTTTTAATCCATAGCCTATTTGAGGGAACTGTGAAGAGTTTGCCAAGCAGGTAAAACTGGTTAATTAATTTAGCAGAAACGGAAATTACAAAATAATCAGAATATTTACTGACACTGGATTAGCATGATATAAGTCTTAAGCCCTTAATTAGCAGTACTGGAGAAAATAAATACATAATAAAATTTGGACAATGAACTTATAAATATGCACAGCATTGTAAATCAGTAAATCAGATAAAATTGATCTTTTTAGAAAAGAAGGAGAAAAAGAAAGCTTAAGCAGTAAGGAGATCTTTGAAATTACTCGTACATTTTAGAAAAAATTTTCTGATTTAAAAAAAATAGCTTTAATAACATCAAAAGAGTGAAGGAAAGAGACGGCCGTAAACTGAAAGCAAAGAAACTAAATACTATTAAGTAAAAAAAAATTACAAAAACTATATAAACTAAATGATTGAAAAAACTATGAAATCTAATAATTACCCTGCAGACTTTACTGACTCACTACGAGACTATATATCATGTTGAAGCCGGTTGTCCTATTTTGAGGAAGGGGGCAGGCCTAAAACGAAAAAACAAAGTTAATAAATGCTATAACCAAATTTTAGATCTTGTAATAGAAACTCTCGACTTCACGCTAATTTGTAATACGCAAGTAGATTGGAAAATTAAGGATAATAAGTCCGATATCATTGGTAACAATAATAATAATAATAATAATAAAACATGTCTGTTTATTAATATAGCGGTAGGAGTTGCTACAAATTTTAACGATATAGGGAAACTAGTAATTATCTTAAAGTCAAAGAGCTTCAAATGGAAATTCAGTAAGTATACAATATGAATTAGAGTCGCTGGATTAATAACTAAATCCAGCAATATAGCAATGGAATTAAGCAGATATTAGTGAAAGTTTAATGATAGAAAATATTATGCAGTTGTTGCCATAAAATAGTGCTAAATATATAAAGTAGGCAAGGACTATTGATACGCAAGAAAAAGATCTTAAATAGCAATTACTTGGTTCGGCAGTTAAATTAAATAATTGACTAGTAAAAAAATATAGGGGCGAAACTCTATGGTACCACATAGGTTTGGCCTGAACGTAGTTTACATGATTGAAATGAAATCAACAATAAGTTCAAAGTTAACCTTAAGTGCAAAAGAGTCGTAATGAGACTATACATCGTATTGTAGTCGATTATTCTATCTTAACAAAAAGCCGATTCAAAACGTAACAAAAAAGTTGATAAATGTTATAGCCACACCTGTAGTAGAGTTCATCGATCTCACGCTTATTTAAGATTAACAAGTTTGAAAAAAACTACAAAAAATTAATGCCTATGAGCCGAATATGATTGTCAACTATAAAAGTCATAAAACATGCCTCTTTATCGATGTAGCAGTTACTATCTATTTTAAAGAAAATAAAAGCAGGAAAACATCTCAAGCATGAGGCGATTCAAATAAAAAATGTAAGTAAGAATTTAATTCACGGGATTATTAACTAAAGTTAGAAATATCAGAGGTAACTGGTAGCCAAAACCTTTAGATAATACAAGATAGACAGTGCTATAAGGAACTTATTTTAGAAAGTGTATTGACATAGAGAATAATATCTACTACATATTATAAAATCTCCCTTGCTATTGTTGCGCAGGGTAAAGATCTCAAATAACAATTAGTCAAATTGAAAGATAGGTAATATTGCATATAAAATATCGAACTCAATACGGAAAATGTATTTAGTTTTCTAAAAACTGCTCAACATTAAAGGTAAGTTGATAATGGGTCATCAAGGAAATACATCAACATTTTGAATACGATTTGATAAAATATTTTATGAATAGATCTAGCTTCTTATGAGTTGCTTAAAAGTTAAACCCTACATTAGATGAATGAGCTGGTTTCATGGTCAGTTTTTAGGATAAGATGATATTAAAAATTATGAAATCTTATCCCAAAAGAAGCAGAACACCAATGAATATAGAAGATAGAATATACTGCTAGAATATGGAACATATCCGTAATTTCCAAATTAAGAATTGCCTCTTTTAAGAACGTGGAGACGTAAAACAAAGTAGTTATAATAGTATATACACATGTTATTTTTTTTTAATTACACAATATTAATTTAAAAAATTCTCTTAAGAGTACTGTTTTATCATGGTACCCTTAAGGGAACCGAAAGTACTGAAACCACAAGTAACATTAAAGCAATCACAACTACAAATACTGAAAACCACCTTAATAGAAAAACGATATATTACATTTAGTAGGCATTTTATCTTCTTATGTATAGTTAATTACATAAACACTATATCAAAATAAATAAACAGTTGCAATAAAAAAATTTAAAAATATTACTAAAAAGTATAAGTACAAAACACAGATTAAAAGACTGAAATTTTATGTTCATTTTCTTGAGCCAAGAGAAAGATAATAGAATTATTTAAAATTAGCAAAACATGAAAAGCTTTAGAAATTTACATAAAGTATGAAAAAATATAATTTATAAATCAATACATGTAAATAATAAAACATGTAAATAAAACAAGAATAATGTAAATATGAAATCAATATTATCTAGCTTTTTAATTATCAGTAGATACCGTTTTGTATTTTTGTAATGTTAAAGTCTTTGATTGCACTGACACTAGGACTAAGATAAATTATTATGAGTCACCAAGAAGTCCCGGAAGGAAATCTTCGTTAAACACTATCAATTGCACAATAAATCAATAGTAGAAAATATTAAGTTGGACGACATATTAATAAAAGTTTGCATTAAGTAAAAAAGACTTAGATGTAATTATATTAAAAAAAAGTTACCGTTTTTATTTTGTTGCCTTCTTTTGCATATTTATATTTACTGTTTTCTCTCTACTTTAAGTTATTGCTTTAATAGTTTGCACCTTTGTTTTCTTTAAATTGTAGTATTAAATAATTAAATTTTTATTAATCAATTCTTTCGTTCTTGGTTGCTTTACTTTTTTATATCAAATTATTAAATGCTATACTACAATAAACATTTAAATTTAATTAATTTGTATTCCTATTTTTACATACCAATAGTATATAATAATATAAACTAGTAAAAAACAGGTATTAAAAGTTTAAGTTTAAACACGATGTACGGTTTACCGACGATGCCGCAATTAAAATTTTTAATTAGAATATAAAAGATATAAGCTCTTTTGGAAACTTAAATTAAACGCTAGAAAAATGAGTTCCGAAAAGACTGAGGTTAGTTGTTATCCTATTATATATTTAACGAAGCTCTCGACTAAAGTTTAATTAGTGGTTCGCAAAAAAAAATATTTTAAGATCGACGCTCCGCGTTTAAATTAAAATTTTAAGTGGCCGTTATATGTTATGTAATTTAGTAGTTTTGCAATTAAATCTTTTAATTAGTTTATAAATAAATTTAACTTTAGTTAGTTTATAATTCTAATTAATTATGTTTTTTGAGACTTATAACAAATGAACTATTTTCATTTAGTTTTTTTCAAAAATAAAATTTCGATCAAAAGGTTTTATAGAGAAAGTTTTATTTTTGAAATATTTTTTTGTTTGTGAATCAGTATAATCTAGAGATACTACTAAAAAAATTATATAGTTCCAAAAGTTTTTACTTTGTTGTACTCTCAAATTATTCAAAAATGATGAAAATAAGTTCTGAGTTAAGAGATGAACGAGTTATACATTCTAAAGGTACAGTGCTTGTGTAATTCCTATATAATTTATTCGTAAAAAGTATTTAAAGAGACCCTTGAGTAAAATAGAAAGTTCTTAGTTTTACAGATAATACGTTTATTTTAATTTTAGGTAAATACTTGAGGTAGACAAATTAATATTTAGGTATTAGTCTAGTCAATAAGCTAAAAAAGTTTTAAAACAGATTATAGTTTTTTTTTATCTAAAATAATGACTAGAATATTTTGTTAAATAGGTATATATATTCATAAAAAAATGCTAAAAAAATCAGGATGATCTAGGAATACAATAAGGAGAACAATAGAGTTTCAAAATCTTTACTTCTCTTATTTTTTAATTTATTTAAAAATGATGTAAATAGTATTAAAGTTATGTTTATGTTTAACCTATTTATGAAAAAATTAAAGTAACTTGTGGAACATAAAGGATACAGAGGAAGAAAATAATATCAAGGTAAATTTACAATAAATATCTAAATTTTTATGGTTTGCAAAAAAAACTCTCAGTCAATTAAGCAAAAAATGTTGGGTCTGTTACGCAAAAGGCAAAGTTTGAACTAATATAGCTCAAAAGGTAATTATTTGAAACGTAACGCATATAAAACGCTGCATCTTGGGAAGTAAATGAGCTCTAATATTTCTCTAAATGATTCTAAATTATTCCTAAAAATAATTAGAAAAAATAAAATATTATTTTGCAATACAATAGATTCACTACAATTGTTTTTACAAAATTCAGATTGGTTTATTTATAGAGTCCCAAACAACTATTTTATATTTACAATTTTATTATGAAACAGATTAATACTTATTTCTAGAATAGTAGAAAAAAAATGTTAACCATAAGACTCTAGAAAGCTGTATAATAGGATTTAAGAAGAATTTTTCAGACTAGCATTTCAAAACTTCCCAAATATGACTTTCTCACAATATTTAATCCTATAATCTAGAAATGCAATGTTCTCAATATTTATGTTACCAAGAATAAAAAAATAAATTCATAATTTTAATGGCATTATAACTTTAACTTTAAAACAAAAATGTAGATTACTTACAATCGATTTATAAAACAAAAATAATAAGAAATAAAATGTTTAAATGTTAAAAAAATTATAATTGAATTTTTTCTTAGATTTTCAAATTATTACGTTTTTGTGCTATGGTTTTTTGTTTATTTTGTCATAACATTTTGTTATTTATTTACTTTCTGGAAGCCTACACAAGTTAATTAATTCTTCTAAATCTAATTAATATATAGTTTTAATTATGATTTGCAATATTAGCAGTTAGGGGGTTTCTTGATATAGTAAAAATTTCATTGCTCTTTTTTTTCAAAACGTCTTCGATTGGTCTGAAATTAGATAATTGCAAAACTGCAGTGTCATTGATGAACTCGTTTCAGGTGATATCTTATTCGATTTTTAATGCTTTCTAGCTATTTCTATTGCAAGGAGTTGCAAGTGTGATATTGACGCAACTAATGACGTATCTGACATAAATCTTTTTAATTTTTGTTTTGATTTTTGTTTCTATTTTCAATTATCTTTAAATGTATAAGAATATATTGCTGATGACTATATATCCTTTTTTCTTGACTTTATTGCAAAAGGGTTAATTGAAAAATAGTGTTCTATCTAGTAAAACTTATTCTATCAAGTTAATCTTTAGTTACAGCACTTTCTGTTTTAATTTTGATTTGTCTTCTGATATTTTTAGACATTAAAGATTAATTACAATATAAATTTTGCATGATTAAGTTTTAAGTTTCATTTATTGCAGTATTGATGAATGGTGCTTAAATAATATTCTATTCGTGTTATTGATACATTACTTTTTGTAGTTCTATTGTATATTGCAATATCATTTGCAAGGAGTTTCAGTAATAAGACACTTTCCTGAGGTAATTCTTGATTTTTGTTTTCTAGTTTATATTTTTAACTTACGCTATGATTTTTTTGTTTTTTAGGAATTCGACTTTTTTTTGACTAATATTAACTTTAATTCGATTGTGTTCATTTAATAAATTATTATCTCTTGCCAGATTGCATCATATATTTTTTCCATATCTAGAGCCATACATGTTGTGTAATTTAAGTTATTGCCTAGGTAATTTTGGTTACGCTTATCGACCCTAAAACCTAGTCGGCCTAAGTCCGAATTTTTTAGTACTAACAAAATTAAAATATATTTAATTTGGCTCTGTTTCTAGCTGATTTTGCAGGTTTGTTCTTTCCAGTATTTTGCTGAGTGTTGATGTTAAGAATATTGATCTGTAGCTATTTGTGAAGTTTTTGGGATTACCAAGTTTACCAATCATAATTACTTTTGCCTTTTTTCATTGGTTTAAGAAGTATTCTATTCATAGTAGGTAATAAATATAGACATAATTTTAACAATGGATTTTCTTCGAAGTTTTTAAAATTATTTGGCTCATATATTATATATGCTGGATTCCTTGACTGGTCCGCATTTACCTATTATTCATTTTATTTCCTTTGGCGTTACTATAAGTCCTATATCTGAATCAATCAGTTCCTTGTTGTATTATGTTATTATAGATAGTATTTACCTATTGAAAACTTTGTCTGTTTGATTTATTATAATTCATAATTGATTTTTCTATTAGTTTTTGTGTGAATGGGTTGGGTTGGGATGATGTGTTTTATTTTGATTACAGTTCTTCACTCTGTCAAATTATAATTAATCGTAAAATATAATTTTTTCCCGTCCA
This sequence comes from Anthonomus grandis grandis, assembly GCF_022605725.1. NCBI lineage: Eukaryota > Metazoa > Arthropoda > Insecta > Coleoptera > Curculionidae > Anthonomus > Anthonomus grandis. The sequence continues at coordinate 24,314,729 of NC_065548.1, read as the reverse complement.
TATTTAAAGTTTTTCTAGTCAATTTTCCTTTAAATGATTTAGATAAGTTTGATATTTTTGCTGGTAATCCAGTTATATTTTCAATTTATTGTAATAAAATAATAATTTCATTTAGCTTTTATAAATTTGTAAAAATTACGTATATGGGAGTATCCACAATTAATAAAAAATATTATTGTTAATTTTTGTCTTCTTAAATTGCATTAGGTTTATGAAATAAGGTTCCTTATTTTCGAGAATTATTTTTAAAACCGATTCTTCCATGTTTTATTCCATTAATGTTTTCTATGTAGCAAAACTTATTAAAATTGTTTAAATTTTCCAGTTATTGATAATAAATTAATTTATTAATAAATATTTTCTGCTTAAGCTTTCCTGAAAAAAAGCTGGACGGTATTTGCAAGGCCAAAATTTAACTGAATCAAGTCAAAAATTCACAAGAGTTTAAAAGTATAAAAACCTATTGAGCTAGAAGTTTAAAGTAAGTTCAAATATTACATCTAAGTAAATTGCTTTAGTAATTAGACTTAAATTTACCTATTTTTCTTAAAATAACATTTAGTTATTTTTTCTGGTAAAGAGTAACATGTTATATTTATTTATATTTGAAAAGCATCTAACATAAAACGTTTCTGCTAAACTAAAACTTGCTATCAACACTTTTTTTATTTGTTCCCTCTGATTTCTAAGGCTTTATTTATTGTTCTTTTTATTTCGGGACATCAAATGGATTAAATAGAAAGTCGCAAATATATTCTTTATTTCTATTCACCCTAAAATAATACTCTTGCGGTCTAACATTTAACACATCTCGTGAGAGTGTTTTATTTATTTATTAGTTCAATATATTTGACTCTTATTGCGACGCAAGCCATACTATAAGAGAGGATTATTCAAATTTTATGCTAATTTAATCTGTGCTTAAAAATGTGATGTTTTACATAGAAATCAAGCAAGGCTATTTGTTACATGCCGTTTTTATTGTACTATTCAGAACATTATTAAGCGGGGTGACCAACAACTATTTTCTTTGTGTCGTTCCCGAAAATAATTCGGTCACGTTTAACTACATTCGAGAATCTAGATTAGAGATAGAGACTAGACACTGATTGAGTTAAAAGGAGTCCTTACATGCAAAGGACCGCTGTTTGGACTTTAAAACTTTTATTTTGTATCTTTGTAGATGCCAAGGAAGGTTGTATTACTTTGGCAAACAGACTGATTTTGAAAAGGAAACGCTTTACCTTTACTTTATTAGATTTTCTTCGTTTTTATGTTAAACTTTTTCTCGTTTTTTATTGGCTTAAGTAGATCAATTATTAAAAAAAAGTAATGGGATAAAGTAAGTTTTTTTTATATGTGGTACGGCGACGTTGGAAACTATAGCAGTTGCAAAAATGTTTAAATGGGTCAACCAAGTTTGGTTTTTCAAAATTTGATAGCTGGAAAATTACTTTTTTTAATGTCCCTAGGTTAACCAAAAATGTATATAAAATTTGATTCAAATCAAATTTATAGTGCCTCTTTTCATTACAATAAACATACATCCAGGGTGTTCATTTGAAAACTTCCCACCACGGATTTATCAAAAACCACTGTTTAAAAAAAAAACGCCGAAATACGTCAAAAGGTTTGTCAAGGGGGACAACTTTCTAATCTAAAATTACTTCACCTCCTTTCCCCCTCTGCCCCCCAGGGTCATCCCCTTAAAAATTTTAAATAGCAAGGGGTATCAAGTAATAGCTTGTTTAAAAGTTCTTTCGAAGTTTTTTATATTGACGTTTGATTTTTTTAAATCGGTCGATTCGTTTTCGAGAAAATTAGAAAATCTTTGTTTATCTTAATTTGTTTAGATAGAAAACAAAAACATAAAAATATCAGTTTTTGTTTCAATAAGTGTTTAAAATGTTGCCCGTTGTTGGCCAAACAATGATATAGGCGATGTTTAAATTCCTGACTGACATTTTCAAAAACATGTTGTGGGATATCATGGCAGCTGTCAATGATGCGTTGACGAAGTTCATCCAAACTTTCAGGTTGGAGAGTAAACATAATAGATTTCAAATGACCCCATAGAAAAAAGTTTAACGGCGTTATATCAGGAGATCTAGCAGGCCATTCTATAGGCCCCCTTCGCCCTATCCATTTATCTGGAAACTCGTCGTCTAGCCATTGCCGAACTGGAAGAACATAGTGAGAAGGAGCGCCATCTTGCTGGAAATATATTTCAGCCTCATCAAGTATAGGGTGTCCATCATCATCGATTTGGTTTTCAATGGATTCAGTGATAAGCGGATTGATGGTATTTTCCAACATATCCAAATAAATGTCTCCATTTAAATTTCCGTTAATAAATAATGGCCCAATCACTTTATTTCCTAAAATGCCTGCCCATACATTAATTTTTTGAGGGTACTGGGTGTGCCCTTCTACAAATGCATGAGGATTTTCATTGCTCCAATATCTACAGTTATGCTTATTAACAAATCCATTTATTTATTTATTTATTTATTTTACAATACAAGCCTTACAGGTAAATAAATACCCATCTACAAGGCAGGAAAGACCTTCAAATACATAAATATAACTTATGCTAACTAAGAGAAATGTATATATAACTTGTTACAAAAATCGTCTAAGCTAACTAAAACTAACTAAAAAATTGTATAAAAAGTAATAAGAGGCATAGAAAATAAGTACCAAAAACTATCAAAACTCAATGTGCTGACTATAAACCTCAATTTTTATTAACGGAAATGGTATATTATTTACAAAAAATAGCTTAATACAAACTCAGGTTACTTGTGGCTTAGTGTTCAAGTGAGCGACATAAGGCTTCCTTTGTAATATTGAAAATGTCAAAATGAGCATCATTATTGTAAATACTACACATGGTATAAATTGGTGAAAATTTAAGTAGATTTGTTCTAGGAGTAGGGAGATGAAACGTGGTATGATGTCTATTATTGAGACGAGGCACAAAAAAATATAATTTTGACACTAATGGCGGACTATCGATTAGATAATTAAGTAATTTATGCAATGTCATAAGAGCAGAATAGGTTCGTCGAGTTTCTAGGGAACAAATATTAAAACGTTGAAGCAGATCATCATGTGGAAAACCCTGAGGTGAGTATACATTATCACACTTAAAACATAAGTATTTTAAAAAGCGCCTTTGCACTTGCTCTAGATTGTTAATGTGTACATTATAAGTCGGCGACCATATCACCGAAGCATATTCCAATCGCGATCGTACATATGCAAAATGACCATGTTTTTATGGCATCTGGATTTCTGAAATCCTTAGTGCTTCTATAAATAAATCCATATGATTTTGACACTTCTGAGACTACTGTGTCAATATGGTATGAGAAAGACACTTTGGTATCAAAGTACACTCTCAAGTCTTTAAAAGAATTGTGCGTATTAATGTAGTCGTATTTAAAGCGTAGTTAAATAATAACGGTTTTAATTTGTTGGTATATGTCATAACATTACATTTAGAAACATTCAACTTTAGACCATTTTCTACACACCAAGCATTTACCAAGTCAAGATTATACTGCAATCTATGACAATCTGCGAGATTTCTTATTTTATTATATAACTTGATATCGTCTGCATAAAGTAAAAAAATCGCAATCTAATTTGCGGTCCAAGCACAGATCCCTGCGGGACACCAGAAACTACATCATAGGAGCTTGACCTTTCGCCGTATAACTCCACGTACTGACTTCTACCACATAGATATGAGCGAAACAATTGAAGAGAGACAGCTGAAAATCCGAAATTACTAAGCTTATCAACAATTAAACTATGATTCAATTGATCGAAAGCCTTGCTAAAATCCAGGTATATAACATCCATCTGTTCCCCATTATCAACTGCCTCAGCAATATTCTGAGTTATAAGCAAAAGGTTTGTGCTCGTAGACCTTCCTTTAAAAAAATCCGTGCTGTTGGGGAATAATAATATTTTTGGTTAACGGAAAAACTCTATCGTGAATTAAAAATTAAAAAACTTTACAAAAATTGCAAATTATAGATATAGGTCTATAATTACATATATAGGACTTATTACCTTTTCTAAATACAGGACAAACCTTGGAAACTTTCCATAATGCAGGAATAGACCCCGATAAAAGACAGCAAAACAAAACAAGTAAAGGCTTTACAAGTATATGCCTACAGTCCTTTCTGAAAAAGTCCCTTTCCTGAAAAACAAGAAATATTTATATTAAGAGAGTTATTTGGGGTAGGATGAGAATTAGGGTGTAAATTATTATTTAAAAAAGATCGTTTAAAGTAGTCAGCGAAGGAATTAACTATTTTAAGGGTGCCCTTGATAGGAGTGTCCTTGTAAAACATATCTTTAGGAATATCTCTTGTATTTTTTTTATTCTTTATAAAACTCCAAAATTTGTTAGGATTATTTATGATACTGCTTTCCACATTTGAAACGTATTGATAGTAAGATTTAGATATATCTCTTTTAGATTTATTGCGTAACAATTTAAACGTGTTTATATCATCGATTCTTCCATATTTTTTAAATTTGTTGTAATGGAAACTCTTAAGCTTTATATCCCTTATAATATCTACTATTTGTGAACCAAGGTGGAAAATTTCTCCTAGGTATATTAGGATATTTTGGTACAAAACTGTCCAATTCCTTTAATATTAAATCATAAAAGACCTTAAACTGATGCTCCACAGAAACCGTAGCTTCCATAAATGACCAATCAGTCTTTGAAAAGGCATCATATAAATTAGGAAAATTAGCTTTTTTAAAGTTAAATACATTTTGTAGGTTAAAAAGTGTCTTACGCTTAAAATTCATAGAGTGGCAGTATTTTAACGAAATATCAAGAGCAGGATGGTGAGTATCTTCGGTTAACAACGGATCCAAAGATTTTTCCACTATGCAATTTTCATTATTGTTTATGACCAAATCAAGAATTCTGTTATTTGAATTTTGTATAGAGTTGCTTTGATTGCAATTAGAAAAGTTATAAAGTTTTGCAGTATATGCTTATCTTAAGAATTGTTACAGTTAACGTAATTAGGTAGATTAAAATCACCCAATATGCAAATATTATTACCAAAAATGCAGTCAAGGGATGTTAGACACTCAAACAGATTTTCCAAAGTTTCAGGATATACTGGAGGAGGAAGATATACAGCAAAAACTAAAATTGACGAGAAATCTAATACAATCTTAACACCAACAATATTCTCTCTATAATTAACCTCGTGATTTTCCCGTATTTAGAAAATCTCTATCGGCTCGAAAGACATTGTACACAGCCGCAACCACCTCACCATCAGATATTGACGAATCGAGCCATGTCTCAGTAAGCGCCATTAGATCATACCAATACGCAGAGGTGCTATTTAATAAATCTGCAGTCTTTGTTCTCAAGCCACGTACGTTCTGATAATAGACCAAAAAGCGCTTACTAAGTCCGGTACTCGGTGCAGTATAATAATTTTGGTTGCTCGCAGTAGGCGCCATCAATACGGGCGGGGTCAATGCAGGAGCATAGTTCAAAATCGTTAGATGGGCAGGTACAGAAGCAGCACCTTGACCTATGAAATTATCGATTAATTGCTATTGGCCGAGAATATTTGCCCGTAGTTTTGCACACGCATTCTTGAAAACCGAAAAGACCCATATATCCCAAGCAGCATGATCCGATTTGACAGTGTTGCCACGATTATGAGAACTATGATTAACACAATTAGAACATTTTAATGTGGAAGATTTGCATTCTTTTACTGAGTGATTTTCACTACATCTGGGACAAATTTGAGTTTTAATGCAATTTTTTGAAGAATGGTTAAATTCATTACAGATAAAGCAGCAATTTACTTCAACACCATCAAATACAGAGCACGCATCATATTCCACAAAAACAGTGCCCACCTTTATGATCCTATCATATGTCGCTCTATCTAATTGAACAACAGCCTGAAATACCTTGTCGCTTTTTTTTGTCGTACATATTTTAAAAACATTACATATGGATTCAGAAAAAAATACATCTTTATTTATTTGTTTAATTAAATTAAGAAATTCGTCATTATTATAATTTTCCCTAAAACCTACTATACGAACCCTAGGACTAATTCCGTGAAGCTCCTTAATTTCATAGGAATCAGCTAACTTTTCTTGAGCCATCTCTCTAAACTTTTTGTTTTCTTCCTGACTTTTACAGCCTACGACAATGAAACCATTTTTAACCGCTTTTACTTTGGTTAACTGTAAATTCAATTCCGATGGGTTAATTCGATGGGTTCTATCTTCCTTGGTCTTTTCAGTGGTCTGGGCTTGGTTCTTTGGCACTACCAAGACAGCAGGTTGAGTGTTATTTTTTGCTATACTTGAATAGCTCACCGGTGCAGTAGTCGCCGACTTGACACTTAAGATCTTCTCAGAGATTACAGTAACTAAATCAGATTTTAGGGATTCAAAAGCAGCAGTAATAGAAGCCAGTGATGATTGTACATGCTCATTTACGAGAAGTTGTAAACGTGATTGGTCAATGGAAATACATTTTGAAACACATTCATCACACTTCCAGGATAAACCTCTTACTTCAGAAATTAAATTGGCAACATCGACGGACTTGTGAACGCAGTTGATATGCGAAGCGTTTTTACATTCACTACATGGCAGTTTTTTTCGTGATGGTATGGATTCCTCACAAAAAACACATATAGACATATTTGGTCTATTGTTTGCACTTAAATCACTCTTTTAACACATTTACTGTTCACTAATTAAGTAACAACATATGGCGTTGGATTGGCAGTCTTACAAAGCACTACTAGTGAAAATTTCTTATTTCTGCTATTAATCTTAACACACTAAAACTGTGAGCAATTACGGAGCGAAACGACAATGCTGTCGGTTGATAGGATGCATATTCGTATTTAGATAAAATGTGCATTCATCGCTGAATCAGATATTCTTTACATGAATAGTATTATCATTAATCGCTTCAGTCATTTTTTCACAAAACTCAACTCGCCTATCGAAAGTAGTATTAGGATTTATTCCAAAATGACCCAAAACTTCAACTTGAGCGGCTTCATCCAAAATTCGCCGATGATCATGTTTTTTATTTGCAACAGATCCAGTTTCAGTAAACTTAGTCCAAACCATACTTATGCGAAGTTATCTTCTCCGGATGTCTGGCCTTAAACGTGACGGCAGTTTGCCGAGCACATTGATTTTTGGGCATTATAAATTAGAATAATTTCCACTCTTTTGGCTAGTGTGTAAACCATTTTGGAAGTAAAATCTACAATTCAACAAATAAATTTTCACTATTCCAAGACTGTCACAAATGTAACTGACGGCAAAATAAATTCTTTATTTTCCTTAGCAACTATAAATAACTAAGCAGGTATAATAATAAATACAGTTCGCCCAGGATATCTATGTTGATGAAAAGAATGCGGAAAAAAATTCAGGTTGTTATTTAGTTTTTTCCACGTCTAATCTTCGGATATGCTGTCTATGTTGGTAGTTTCCGTTTTAAATTATAAACGAATTGTGGATTTGGCAAACCCTAACGGGCAACATTTTGAACACTTATTGAAATAAAAACTGATATTTTCATGATGTTGTTTTCTATCTGAACAAATTAAATTCAATTTAAAATCAATTTCAGTATAATTATATACAGTGCGTAGTGCAAGTATAAGAATCTACCGGTAAGTACAATAACTAAAAACAATTGATGGTTTAATATATATATGCATTTGTTTTACAATATATGATATCCTAAATAATCCATGGTTTTGAGATAAGTATAGAGTTATCATAATACTGTTTAATTTTTTACTATTTGGTGAAAATACGCTTAAATTTACTAAGATCTAATTTTTTTTCAATTCAGTATTATTGTCCTAATCTTGTTTGATAATGACAAATCTGCAGTTTTTAGTGAGTTAAATAAAATGAGTTTCTAACTAAATGAAAATTACTGTATGTATAAAACTGATTAGTGGGAAATTTTAAATTTAGTCTGAGAATGTAAGATCAGTAAATGATCTTAAATAATCTTTTGTAAGCTATTTCTAACTACTTTATTACAATATCATAAGCTCCATACTATGCATTAATAATATAGTGTAACAAATAGATGACAAGAGTAAAGTATAGGGATCTGAAGACGTCAATTTTTTGTTATACCTGTTGCCACTTTTTGCCATCAACAAACAATACCCAATAATTGCAAATCTGCATAATCCTGGTAAATAAATTATTTACGGACACAATAAATAAAATTTGCTTAAAACCGTTCGCTAAGAAAGACAATATAAAATATAATTAATAGTACTGGACACCTCTTCAACTTCTACCTAATGTACGTTATTTTGCAGATAGCTTTTTATAAATGTGGTAAAGCTAGGCTGCAAAATCCTGCATTTTCCGATCTAATCAAATTCTAAACATGCTTTATTACCATTAATACATGGTATTTGTTAATAACGCTACTTATAATATAAATCATGAACATAAATCGACATACTACCACATTACTAACACATAATTTAAAAAAAAAAAAAACACAATGCTGGGTTAGATACTAGCATAAACAATATTAACACGAAATTTAATTTAAAATTCAAGACGAAATGAGTGAAAATTTTATGAAAGTAACATCACAAAAATAATATAAAATATAATATGACAAAAAAATTAACCTTTAAATTTTTATTAATAACTAATTATATCCTATATATAATAGGCCATATTCCCAATTTTCTTCAAAAAACTCTATGCTGTAAAAAGACTTGCTTTTAAGCAGTTCCGTTACAACTTGAAACAAAAAGTCTACGTCACTCAGCCGGAATCTATCTGCGATTTACGTCAAAAATTAATTCATGCATGTCGTAATATTGATGTTGCCACTTTCCAAAATGTTCCTGAAGAATTCTTCAATAAATTATTTTACTGTCTTGAACTTAATGGTGGAGATTTTCAACATCTTTTGTAGTAAAATAGTTTTATACATTTCTCTGTTACCTAAAGTGTTATTATTTTAAATGAAAAATGTAATGCGAAAAATTAGATTTTGAAAGGCCGCCATTTTGCTACGGGTAAACTACTGTTTTTGTATAGTTAAGACCTCTAAAAGTAATCTAGTCCACTATTTTTTAGATGTTTCTTTCGTTCTAGTGCAGATTGTATGAAGTAAAGATAAGTGATTGTTTCTATGTTGGGTACAATGCATAGGGCTTGTTCTGGACCTCAAAATTGTTTTTGACTCTAAACCTTGTTTTCAAATTCCATATTGTTTTAGTATCGACATAAGTGAGGTATGCTTTTCCTGTTTATCATACCTAGGACTTATTTGCAGTTCCATGTGGTTGTAAATATAATAATAATAATAATAATAATAAATATTTTTTATTTGCAAACTCAACATAACGACATAAAAAAAAGAGAAAGAAATACACATTTATTATTTTATGCAAATAAAAGGCCGGCAAATTCAGAATTCTGCCAAGGCAGATTCTGGTCTTTAACATTGTGGCCAAAACTTAAAAAAACTAACTAGAAAAAAAAATGTAGAAACGCTTGTAACAGACTAAGTTTAATTATACACACCTACCCAAAAAATTTAGAACATTAACATTAACACAGTACCTCTCACAAAAAAAAAAAAAAAACACGCACATTGGTTACCCACACTTAACACACATTTTCAGTCTCCACCCATAACCAAACTAACAATATTGACCCTTCAATATTTTACGCAGACAGCTGCTGACTCATCAGATGCACCATCATTCCCCTGCGAAAAGTCTGAACAGACACCAAACCCAACTCAAAATTTATGCCCAAAGAGTTCATCTGATATGCAAAATTAAAGCAAAAGGACCTTTTAAATAATTGAGTCTTATGTCTTGGAATATGAATTGTGTTTCTTCTTAAGCCCAAATGGTGAACATCAATTCTAAAAGTAATCTTAAGGTATAGGTAAGGTGGACTACGGTATTTAAGAATTTTATAAAAAAAAGTAAGTGAATGAGCAACCCTACGATTTTGCATATTTAACCACCCCAGCTCGGAAAGTCTATGGGAAACGCGATTATGTCTGCGTATGCCAAAAATTAGGCGAATACATGAGTTCTGAAGCTTTTGCAATGGGCACCTGTCATTATAGTCTAGGCACCAACCGTAAACAACATCGCAATAATTGCATTGTGACAGCACTAAAGAGTCACACAACATTTTTTTAATATCTTCACTTAGATAATGCCTAAGCAAGTAAATTAATTTTAAAGCAAAATACCCTTTTTTTAGAACATTAGAAACGTATTGATGAAATCGCAAATCACTATCCACTATTACGCCCAAACTTTTACAATTATCTACAACAGGAATATTAGCATCACCCATCTTAATATTAATAGTGTTGCTGTTTAAAATATGGTTAATTTTTTGCTTATTACCAATAAACATTACATACGACTTAGAAGGATTTAATTTTAGAAAATGCTTTGAAGAAATATCACATATGGCTTGTAAGTCTTGATTAATTTTTGCTTCCGCATTTTTAGCATCTTCTGGCAGAAAAGAGTAATACAACTGAGCATCGTCGGCATAAAAATGGTAAAGGCAGTTTTTTAAATAAAAATAAAATCTAAAAGTATAAATAATAAAAAATAAGGGTCCTAAAATACCACCCTGAGGCACGCCATTATCAACTTCCAAGGGTTCAGATACATTTTCCTCTATCTTGTCTCGCTGCACCCTACCGCTTAAATAAGAATTAATGAAATTAATAGCTTTACCAGAAAAACCTATATAGTGAAATATAGACTTTAAAAATTCGCGATTAACAAAATCAAAGACTTTCGTATAGTCCAAAACAAGAACAAGGGCAGAAATCATACCATCATCCCTAGATCTTATGATGTCATCAATAACATCCGCCATTGCTGAAGCACAACTGAAGTTCTTTCTAAACCCAGACTGTTTAGGGGGCAAAATATCATTAGCATTTAAAAAATTTTGAATTTGAGTGTCTAAGATTCTTTTAAGAATTTTTGAAAATGTAGGCAGAATACTAATGGATCTAAACTAATTAAAATCTGTTGGATTATTTACCTTTGGCAGTGGCATCATAAAGGCCTCTTTCCAACATTTGGGAAAATAGCTGCTTTCAATGCATTTATTAATTATATGCAATATAAAAGGTATTATAAAAGGGCAGCACATATGAATTAATGTTATATTAAGATTGTCGTTACCAAATGCTTTGGATTTAATGCTAAATAAAATAGAACATATATCATTATAACTTACTGTGCGAAATAAAAATAAATTTGAAACGGGCAAGGAATTATTTTTATAAAAATTAATTATTTCCTGACTATTATCGCTGCTAGGTACCTTACTGCTGTCAGCAAAATAATTGTTGAAATTATCGGGATTCTTAAAAGTTCCAGGAATCTGTTTTTGCTTACAAGGTAATATTTTTCTTAATTCACTCCATTTTTCCCCATATGTACAGTTCCTAAATTTATTTCTATAAAAAGCTTTTTTTTCTGCTCTAACGGCTGTGGTGGTATAGTTCCTAAGTTGCTTGTAATACTTCCACTTTGCAGGCAATTTACTTGTTTTGAAATCTTTTAGCGCTTTATCTCTTAGTTTTTGAAGAAGTTTTATATTGTCTGTCAACCAAGGAGAGTTTTTCTTTTTTCGCACTGTAAATGTTTTAACAGGAGCATGGGTATCAAACAATTTTATTAGGTTGGTATTTAAAAATTTTACTTTGTCGTCAATAGATTGATCATCATATTATATAGGATGAAATGGAATGGCCTCTAAATCGGCCTGGAAGTTATCTAAGTTTATATTTTTTAGGGGTCTATAGGTCACGACTTTAGGAAGCACTTCCGGCACCATACCACTAAATTCAAAGAAAATGCCAAAGTGATCGGAAAACGTAGAGTTAATAATACCAGTTTTTAAAATATTTAGCTGATTAGTAAAATTAAGGTCGATAATAGAGCTGGTGACATTAAAAATACGAGTCGGCTCGGCTATAACCTGCTTTAGATTAAAAGTCTCACACAAAGATATTAATTGGCATGCATGGTTGTCATAAGCTTTTGAAACATCAATATTAAAGTCCCCGAGGCAGATTATATGGTTAAAACTAGAAAACATATCAATTAGTGTTTCCTCTAATGTTAAGAAAAAACTTTGAATATTAGAATTTGGAGGTCTATAAATTATTCCAAAAATATACGGTTCACCATCAATATTAATTTTTTAACCAAAGGCTTTCTAAAAATTCATACATTCATTTATACAATCATTCATATGATTGTGTTAACGTTTTAACGGGATATCAGAGGCCATTTCCAGAGTGCAGTGACTGCATATTTTGTCCAACTTTCATTTTGGTGTTACTTGCAGGTCGTGCATAATACAGCTTATAAGCTTTGGAGCTAGAGATGCAAAACAGTTAAACCGTGTAGCACCTCCATTGGAGCTGTCGGGTCATTTTAAAGTTTTTTGAAACTGGTAATCAGGTCAGTCTTTAAAAGCGATTGAGTTTTGTTCTAGGAAGTTGTCGAGACGCTTTATTTCACCACACCAGAGATCGCATTGCCTAACATAAATCTTGTGTATACAGCCAAAACATTTGATTTGGGTTTAATGCCCCGGATTTGTTACTTGTTTTAGGGCAGTTCAGGAGACATTTAAGTATTAAAAAATTTTAAGAATATGTTTGGTGAAAAGTAGTTTCACCCTGGCAAACAATTTTATACTAATATGTCTGCCTGGTTTCTGTTTAATAATATTAAAAATAAAATTATTTAAAAACACATTATATTTTGCATATTCTTAAGATAGTATAACTCTACAGAGAGAGCAGAAAAAAAAACTATAAAATTTTCATCTTCCTTTCTTGGACGCTATCCAAATTTAGAAAATTGCCCACCTACTTTGGATTACTATGTGTATAAAGAAACAAAATGGCTTAACTTAAGTAAGATATCTTCTCTTTAGAGGTAAAGGATTAGATTAGAAAACACAACTTTTTTAATTAAAGTTGTTTAAGCAGAAAATATTAAATCAAAAGCTGATACTGACTTAATGAAAACAAAAGACATAAACAATTAAGATAATTATAAACTGGTTAGGAAAGAGTAGAAAACGAGACAAAAAAAATTTTAATCCTTCCTAAATTCAAGTTAAAGTTAAATTGGACTAAAAGGAAAAATATAGGATTGACTTTAAATCCTCTCTTTTATAATCAATATTTATTTATTACAAGAAAATCTGTAGATGAGAGATTAAAAGTACCGGAACTAAATAGTAATATAACAAAAGTAAGATATCTGTGCTTTATAGCGCTGTGCAGAGCTTAGTAAACTTCTCTTTTTGGTTTTACAACAATAAAATGAAACAAGTGGTATTATGAAAATAAAGAAGCAAATCTAATATAATCTTAGCAAAAATAATTAACTTCCGAAACAGTACATCTAAGAGCGGGTGAAACTGAGCGCATAAAAATGTTCTCTAACAAATTGCCTCACGGATTCGTAAAAGCGGGAGCGATAAAATTTTCACCGAAACTTTTCCGAAATTTAATCCGGCCAAAGTTTAGCTCTAGTAACTTAATTAGGTAAATTGATATTTCAGTATCGTCGATCTTTCGGTATTTTTCATTTTCATGATTTTTCCCAAGAAAATTTTTGAAGTTATAAAGGCGTCACACCCCTTCGTTAAATACATTATTTCTCGGAACGACGAAATGAAAAGATAAGAAAATTTTTAAATTTGATTTAGCGTAGCAGAGTTTTATATTGAAACATGTTGCATTTATGAAAATTTCAATTAATTCAAATATCTTTAACCCTTTTGAGGTAAAGGTTTAAGTTGTATCATTTTTTCCTTCTAATATTTTTTCCATCCAAATACAATACGTAAATAATATGTGTTTATTTATTTTAATATTAAATCCTAACAGATCATAAAATAGGCAATATAACATGTACAGCTGATTAGACCTTGATCATTGCTTTATTTATGAATTTGTAATAATGATTTTATGAATAATAATATCAGAGATAGGTGAAATTTGTAAGTATTTTGGCTTCGAGCAGTCTAAACTTCTTGACCTTAACCAGCCCAAATGAGGAGTCACACATATACATAGAGTAAAGTTGCTCATGAAATCGAAACTGAATGGAATTAATTTCTTAAAAGGTCTCAAAAATCATCCAATTTCAAGTTTAAGAATGAGATTGCCAAGGACAAATGATGGATGTAGATTTAACAATATCAAGAATCTGGGTGCAAACTATGTAACTAAAATGCAAAAAATTCTGTATCGCAAGACCTCAGTAGTCTGAACTTCACTTTGTGTCACCTAATGCTTTATAGAAATGACTTGCCCTTGAACCTGGTAAGTGATGCCATGAATTTATTATTTTTCTTTGATGCACCGAAACAACAACAATGGTCCCAAAGAGAACTTCTAAGCGACATTTAATAGATTGTTGTTAACCGGAGAACTTTTTACTTAGTGTTTAGAATACTCAGACTCAAAAAAAACTCGGGAATCTCGCAAACACGTTTGTTTATTTCTCAAGCCCCAACAGCTTTCCTCACATTATGGCCGCATCTGGACTGTCATACCACACGGTAAAATAAATATTAGCCATCTAGCGGCGCAGCGCCAAGGCATGATTCACCAAAATATGTACAAAGGTGGTAAATACTACATATTAAAGAAATATGGATTTATATAGATTATAAATCTTTAAATCTAATAAAGAAGATAAAAGGAAACATGCCCCTCACCTTGAAGGGCTTAACATTCAAAAGAAAAGTTTAACATTGACTTAAAACAACATAGTATCCTTACTTAGTATAGACCTAGCATACTAAAGCATACTTAAAACTAAGAACTCTTAATAGGTAAGTTAGGTTTAGTTTAGTTCAGTTTATCAACCACTAAATCTAGTCTATAGCCCAAGCACAAATCTGGTCTATAGTTTAACTTGTATCACTTGGTTTTGGAGTCTCACATGATTCCATTGATAGAGGCCAAATTTTGGAAAACAAACGTTTCCCAATTTAAAGGTCAAACAACAACAAGTTCCCTTAAAGGTCTGGTTGAACAGAGAGAATTCTTCCCATACTCCATTGTAAGGGTGGTCGGTTATCATCTTTTAAGACAACCAGGGGTCCAGGTTGAAGAACATTGTTATGAATTTGCCACTTAGTTCGAACCTGAAGTTCACTCACGTACTCTAGGGACCATCTCGACCAAAAATGCTGCTTTAGCTGCTGCAAACGTTGAAAGTGGGAAAGTCTGGACTCATCATAGGATAGGATAGGACAATCATTAGGATCTGGAGAGACTGGGGTAAGAGGACGAGAGTTTAAGATAGCTTCTATTTCTGTCAAAACTGTAACTAACTCCTCATAAGTTAATAAAGCATCATTTCCTAGAACCCTCTTTAAATGTGTTCTGCATGACTTTACGCCTGCCTCCCAAATACCCCCGAAATTAGGTGACATACTAGGAATAAAATGCCAAGTTATCCCCTGATTTTCAACTCGACTCGGATAAATTCACCTCATCCCTCCTCAAAAACTTACCAAACTATTCAAGCTGATTTCGAGCTCCCACAAAATAGGTTCCGTTATCCGAATAAACATTCAATGGTTTACCTCTTCGTGCAATAAATCTTCTAAATGAGGCTAGAAAGGCCTCTGTTGTTAATTCAGTAACTACCTCTATATGTAGTGCCTTTGTGGAAAAATAAACAAAAATACAAATATAACACTTAACCCTTTTGCATCCCCTTCCCTTTTTATCCTTCATAAATAAAGGTCCTGCATAATCTACACCGACATTATAAAAGGCTAGCAGGGGTTACCCTAGTTTGAGGCAAAACACTTATAACAGGATTTTTAGTGGTCGGGTTAGTTCTGAATCACCTTATACATTTGTGTACAGTATTACGAGCTAAATTGCTTCCCGGAAGTGGCTAATACACTTCTTAATTGAGGAAAGAAGAAGTTGAGCGCCCGCAAGATGTAATCTAATATGTTCATACTGGAAAACAAGATTAGTAAAGGGATGTTCACCAGGAAGAAATGCTGGATATTTCTTTTCACATTGAAATTCTTAAAGTTGTAACCTTCCCCCCACCCTCAAAATACCCTCGCAATCCAGAAAGGGGTTAAATTTTAACAAATTTCCTTTATAGTTCAGTTCAGAGATCTATTAGAATCTGTACCGCAAATAGCCCGTGTGCCGGTGTTGCTTGTATTGTCACATGACATGCATGTTTAAATCGCAAAATTTTATGTGGAAAGAGTCATAAAGTAATATTCTAAGCGATATTTAATCATTTCATTAAATAAATAAACGTTTTAAGCATTTTTTTTAAGAATTTATACATTTGATTCGTAAAATGTGACTACATGCGCCCACGTACTATTTTGTTAAACGCCTGACCTTAGTCACAGCCACTCAAGCGTGAAAAGTTGCACAGGTCCGGCCTTAAAATTTATTTGTATTTAAAATTTTATTATTCGGGATTTTTGGGTTTAGTTTTATTAAGTTAGAAATTCAGGATAGTTGATAGCAAGATAATATTTAATTTAAATATAAGATTTAAGTACGTTAAATGAGTTTAACAAAAAAAGTTAATTTCATAAGTTTAGTTTTTAGCGCCATTAGTCCCTTATAACAAGTCAAGTCTCTTTGCTTTGCAATATGTCAAGTTAACGTATTAAAGTATTAAAAATATCAAAATTATTAAAAGTATCAAAGTATTAAACAAATTTAACACTGCTTTTCCTGTTGTCAATATTAAGAAACGAAATAGAAAACCTTGATATACTAAGGGTTTACGAGTATCTGGGAAAAATATGCGCTCCCTTTTTTACATTAGGAAATACACTATGAACAATGCAACATTTTTAAATTATTATAACAGATACCGCAAGATTTACAGAAACTCAATCAGAATGGCTAAGTGGACCTACTTTCAAAGGAGGATAAATAATTCCTCCAACAGAGCAAACGAGTCTTGGAAGATTTTAAATGAGCTTATATAGGGGTAAAAATAATGTCTGGGTTATTCCAAGTACCTTAGATTCCAGTGTCTTTAATTTCTTCTACTGTGATATTGCTAGTAACCTTGCAGACAATCTCTTACAAAAAATACATCCCAGGAGCTATCTCAGCAATGTGGTAGTAGCCGAATCTTTCTTTTTTGCCCCCACAAGTGTAGAAGAGCTTAAACAGTTAATGGTTAATATTAAGAATAAGAGTTCATCAGGTTGGGATGGGCTTTCTCTTGAAATATTTTCTGTTTTACCTTCTGTTGCTTTGCAAGTCTTGGCCGAGTCAATTAACTTTTCATTTATGTCTGAAGTTTTCCCAGAGTCCTTAAAAACTTAAAAAGAGCAATGATTGTTTCTCTTTAGAAGGGTGGCGATCGCGACTGTCCTTCTAACTTTAGACCTATAGCGTTATTGCCTACTTTAGCCAAGATAGTGGAACGGCTCGTTAAGGTGAGGATGGTTTCATTTTTAAATAGATTTGGCCTATTGAGTCTTCAGCAGTTTGGCTTTCGTGAATCTGTGAGCACAAATGATGCTATCTTTAGCTTTCTAGAGCACCTGTACTGAATGTTGGTGAAGTTGTAGCAGCGGTATTCTGTAACTTGTCCAAGGCATTTGACTGCATGAGTCACAGAGTGCTGCTGATGAAACTGGAGCTCTATGGTTTCAGAAGAACTGCCCTTGAGTGGTTTCGTTCCTACTTATCAAATCGTGTCCAGGCTGTCAAATTTAACGGTGGTATCTCTAAGGAACTTAATATAAATGTAGGTGTTCCGCAAGGATCAGTACTTGGTCCTTTACTTTTTCTCATTTATGTGAACGATCTGCCATAACTGCAGGTAACTGGCAAATTTACATTGTTTGCCGATGATACCACCATCCTCTGGCACGACTCTGATGTTTCTTAAATGGAGGCCAATATACGTGCAGATTTGTTAAAAATAAAAGACTGGTGGGATGCAATTTTTTTGACATTTAATGTTTCCAAAACAAATATCCTTAATTTTAAATGTAATACAAATAATATATGTTTAAATAATGAAGCCATCAACATGCCACCGTTCAGTAAGTTTTTGGGTCTTTCCATAGACAAGTTCCTTAAATTTGAAGACCATATTGTGAATGTATGTAGAAAAGTCTCATAAGGTGCTACGCCCTAAGGGTTATTGCCACCAGTCTTAATTTCTCCATCGCCAGACCTGCATACTTCGCGATTATCGAGTCGCACCTTCGGTATGGAATTTGCTTTGGGGTTCATGTTCAAATTCACTTTTTAGTTCAGTGTTTGTACTCCAGAAAAGGGCCATTAGATATCTATGTGGGGCCAAGCCTCGTGACTCATGTCGCCCGCTTTTTGTTAGTCATAATATTTTAACCCTGTGTTGTATTTTTATTTTGGAAACAGTTTGCTTAGTTTTTAGAAAATATAAACAGGAACTCCACTTAGGAAGCCACTATAATACGCGACAAAATTATTTGTTGAGGCATTCCTTATTTTGAACTTGTCCGTAGCTCTATCATATATGGAGGTAGAAAGCTGTTTAATAAACTTCCACTAGAAATAAGACAACTTAAGACTGAAAAAAGCCTACGTACAAGAACGAAAATATTTCTTGCTAGTAAAGCGTACTAAACTATGGTGAATTTTTTAATTATTAGCATTTAAGTATTTTTCAAAGTTTCATATAACTTTATTTTATTTTAAATTAGTTTCTCGTTTTTATTCCTTTCCTTTAATGTACAGTCTATTGGCTTTGTCTACAACTTCTATGTTTATATTGACAATAAAGCATTTTTGAGTTTAATGAGACAATAGGTGACAAATTACTTAGGCCCATTTATTCTGTGGATTAACGCATTAGATAGTTACTTTTTGACACAAAAGTGTAAAATGTTTTGGTTTGTCTTCAAATTTTATATACTTCCTTTTTTTGGGAATTGATATTTATTTTTACATGGTGGTGATTATTAATGGGGATTGTGGCGCCATATTCAATGTCCTTTATTATAGTTTTTTTAAATTAATACATATTACGATATATTATTATAATAATATACTCATGAAAACCCGCCATCTCTATATTTAGTACCAACTTCTTTTGAAAAAAAGTAATTATGTAGTCAGAAAATTGGAAGTTATTTTTTAAAATAAACTTTTACATTAAAAATCATCTAGCTGTCTATACTTTATGCCTTTAAAAGACACAAGTTTTACTTATAAAAAAAACATACTTTACATCCTGAATATAATATTTATTAATTTGTTTGCCTCGTATTTAGTTATTATGCATATTAGGAGAGATATTAGGATTATCCGATAGATAAAAATTAACAAAAATAAATGCTTATACTAAAAACTTAAAATCTTTTACAAAACACTGCATTTTAAGTATACTGGATCGTAAAACTACAGTTAGGAAACTAAATACTTTTATAAATTTAACCACTCTTTTGAATCTGGCCCAAAAAGTTAATACAAATTTTGTAAATTCTTTTTCTTGCCATTGTTCTTTAGCAGTTTCTTCAATTAAGGAAGGAAACAGTTTCTCTGTTGGATTTCAACTTCATCTCGCATATCAGCATATGGATACTAAAGCATTACATTATATATACTTTATTGTGTCGCTGAAGGACAACAGGGGCAGTAAGCTGAAAAAAACAAAACTTTAAACTTGTTTAATTAATAAAAATAGGATTTTCTTACTATGGCAAAAAAGGGACTTTTTTCCAGAGAATGGAGGAAGAAGCAGTCTTCATTGTGTTGCTGAAGGACAACAGGAGTAGTAAGCTGTAAAAAACAAAATTTTAGACTTGTTTTCTTAATAAAAACAGTGTTTTTCTTATCATATCAAAAAAGAGATTTTCCAGAGAATGGTAGAAGAAGTAGTCTTTATTGTGTCACTGAAGGACAAACAGGGGCAGTAAGCTGTAAAAAACAAAATTTTAAACTTGTTTTATTAATAAAAATATGGTTTTCTTACTATGGCAAAAAAGGGACTTTTTTCCCAGAGAATGGAAATCATTCATCAATCATAAATGTATCATATCATGTTTCGGCTAAATAATATATAGATCTTTCTTCCTCCCAAATTTTTTAAATTTTCCTTAAATATTCTATACACCACCTGACAATTCCATTACAGCAGCTGTTTTGTTAACCATCTTAAGCTTAAATTTAAGTTTTATCAGGTATCTCCGCAAGGTTGAGACTGAGAAATGAATTGTCCCTTGCCGATAAGGTGTCTCTATGGTCAGAACCTCATTATTTTTGTATTTAGAGTACACACCTTTCCTTAGCAATTTGGCAATATCCATGTCAAGTCCCTTTGATTGTCCTGCATCTTTCCTTTTTATTCTGTCTTTAATCCTTTTTTTTACAGGCATATTGTACTATAGGGAACCCCTGTTAAAAACGCTATTTTTTGCAAAGCACTACAATCATTTGTGAACTGAGGGTCATTCCTTAGATTGTTATAGATATTTAGATAAATTTGTTCTTTTAAAACTGCTTGATTTCCTCTGTAGCTTCTACTTCCCTTGCTTTTTTTTGCTTCCTCAATACTAGAAAATGAACTATCAGAATTATGTAAGTCTAAATTACTGTCCAGATCACTCTTATTGTTTTTATCACACATGTTATTGTCTTTCTTGTACACCCACGGTCTCCATAAGCCCGCACAAACACTTTTCTCTTCATTTGCCAAATTTTCCTGTCTATTTTTCCAGGGTCGAAACATTTTAAGGTCTTTAGGTATAATACCAAAACAAATGCACAAACACAAATAAAAAAACACAGTTCCTCACAGTAAAAACTGCAAAAAATTTAGACGAATACAGGCCAAATTCTAAATTCTTTACTTTCATAAACGTGTAAAAAGCATAACCCGCAAAACACATCAAATAATAACCTCACATGGCCCCCCTCCCAACTATTAAAGGTGATAGACCCATCCAACAACTATTTTAAAGGCGATAGACCCATCCTTAAAGATCTCTTTAAAAACACATCGAAAGTAATACAAAAACTGCCCAAAAATTTATTTGGGTACGGCCCCGTAATTCTTAAAATCAGTGGGATAGAGAGAGATACACAATCACTTGCACAGCCTAATGTAGGAATCGTCAGAACGCAGGTGTTTTATCTTTGTTTAATAGACTGGCTAAAACGAGGTGACAAGTCTGTGAGTGCTGGAACTGTTTAAAATATTTTGTAAGATGCTTGCATTTTAGTCCGCGGTCAATTTTTTAATATTATTTTCTTGTGATATTATTTTCTTTCTAAAAATTAAAATTTTCGAAAGAAAAATAAAAAATAGTATAAAACATGGGGTTTTACGTATATTTAAAATGATTTCATAGATAGACAATATAAAATTTTGCCATTTAAACATATATATCATGCAAAAATAAATATGACAGAGGCGCACGGACTAGTTGGTGCGGCATCTGCGACACATCAAAGATTCTTATAGATCTCTGAACTGGACTTTACTCGCTAACAATTTGGACTTATTTAACTCATTTATTTCTGCAGCAAAGGCTTCCTGTTGTGTTAGCTTTACCAGAACAGTTAAAGCATGGTTTAACCCAGGCACAGTAACAGGACCAGCAATCTTTGACTTCTGACGACACTTACTGCAATAAATCGCAGGCAGTAAGCCATTACTCTTTTTATTTTAGATAATCGCGAAAATCTTGCAAATGGAAATAGGGCCCCAAACTCGATCTTAAAGACACTAATTTGTTTTTTCAAATCTGGTAAATTAATTTGCGGTTGAAAATCGGATTTCGGCCACGAACACTGAGGGAAAGAGAGCCATGGCGGGCCATTCCACCACAGATCTGAACTCTGAATTTGACCAGGATAAACACCTTTGGGTAATAGGTCTGCTGGATTACTCGCACTACGGATATGACGCCAATCAGATGATGAAGTAAGGGCTTGGATTTGAGCCACTCTGTTGCCAACAAAGGTTTGTAATATATTAGGAGAAGTATGAATCCAACTTAGAGCTACAGTTGAGTCGCTCCACAGAAAACATGAGTTGACAGTGATTGTAAGAGTGGAACGCACCTTTTCCACTAACTTCGCCAGAAGGAGTGTGGCACAAAGTTCCAATCTTGGAATTGTAACAACCTTGAGTGGTGCCACCTTACTCTTACCACAAACTAAATGCACACTTATCTTACCACATTTATTTACACTCCTCATAAAAACACAAGCTCTATAGCCTTCAGTACTAGCATCTGAGAAGCCATGGATTTGAATCTCAATACAACTGGTACCCAATATATGCCTGGGAACCTTCAATTCATTTAACACTAATAACTCAGATTTAAATTTGTTTCACTTAGAGGCCAACTCCAAAGGCAAAGCATCATCCCAACCTAAGTTTAGCAACCACAATCTCTGCATTATAATTTTTGCGATTATAAGACATGGACTAACAAGTCCAAAAGGTTATCAAAAACCATATAGATCTTTCAAAACCATCAAACAGTTTTGCAATCACAGAAAGTACTGTTCTCGTGGTTACATGTTTTGATATATCACTGACATCAATTTGATACATTAACTTCACATGTCTTCACATGATCTAAGACCTCTATCTAAGATCTAAGATCTCTTGACTATTAGAAGCCCACTTTTAAAGATCAAAACCTGCAGATTTTAAAATAGACGTTACCTCATTGCACAAATGTATGCCTTCTTTTACACTCTCAACACCTCTTAACATGTCATCTACGTAAAAATCCTTTTCGATGACTTTAGATGTCCTTGGAAAAAATTCTGAATTCTCAATAGCTTGTTAGGTTTAGTTTAGTTCAGTTTATCAACCACTAAATCTAGTCTATAGCCCAAGTACAAATCTGGTCTATAGTTTAACTCGTATCACTTGGTTTTGAAGTCTCACATGATTCCATTGGTTGTTGCTTCAAACACCGTACAGCAAAAAAGGAAGCGGAAGATTTCCATAAGAGCCTGTTTTTAATTCAAAGGTTTTCAATTCCTCTGATTGTTCACCTCTCCAAAGTATACGCTGAAGACACCACTGATCCTTATGAATCAAAATCTGGCGGTAAATCTTGACCACATCTGCTCCAATCACCACCTTATATTGCCGAAATCTCAAAATAATTGACAACAAATCGTCCTGAATAACAGGGCCCACGCATTGAATGTCATTTAAGGACACCCCGGTATCGAATGAAGCTGAACCATCAAACACTACTCTTAGTTTGGTGGTTTGACTTTTGAGACAAAGAGTGATATCACTAATAAACTCAACATATTTTGACTTAAATACAGAATTTTTATTAAGCTTAGATTCCAGAGAATGAAACCTTTTAATAGCATTTTGTTTTGAATTTCCAAGGCACTCAGGTGATTTTTTAAAAGGAAGATGTACAACAAATCTGCCTTCCTCATTACGAGTTATAGTTTGACTAAATATTTCCTCACATAATTTTTCTTCTTCAGAAAGAAGGGGTTTTGAATTAAAATCCTCTTCAATCTCCCAAAACTTGCAAATCTGCTTTTGAATTAGAATACTTAGACTCAAAAAAAACTCGGGAATCTCCAAAACACGTTTGTTTATTTCTCAAGCCCCAACAGCTCTCCTCACATCATGGCCGCATGTGGACTGTCATACCACACGGTAAAATAAATATTAGCCATCTAGCGGTGCAGCGCAAAGGCATGATTCACCAAAATATGTACAAAGGTGGTAAATACTACATATTGAAGAAATATGGATTTATATAGAATATAAATTTTTAAATCTAATAAAGAAGACAAAAGGAATGTAAACACTAAGGATATGCTCACTATATAGTCATTAGCACAAAAAAATTCGTGATAAAAGATACAAATGCCACAAGGGACAAATTAAGAAAATTAGAAATCCAAAACTATTCAGCACGTAACATCTGGTTGCTCTTACTTGGCTAACTCTTACTCTGACAATAATGTACATCAAAAACTTGCAAGCAAATATGGTCTGCTCAATGCTTATATACTACATTATTAATATAAAGCCCAGCTAGTTTTAGAAAATGATTGTTTTAGGATCTATTACGATTAGCCTATTATCACTGATTTATGAATAGCCGGCTTTATATTATGATATTGAATAAAATAAATAATAAAGTATTTCTAATTTACCTTGCTGGTCAAAATAATAATAACTTATTGGATAAGCATTAGGCTAAAAGTATAGGGCCATAGAAATAAAACATTATGTGCATGTGAATAGTGTTGAAATAATACCCATAATTGTTTCAGCCACAGGTGTAGTTTCAAAAGCTCTCCACAAAAACATATTTATACTTGAAGCACACAAGACTACCTTTACAGAAATCCAGAAGGCACCGATTCTTAATACAAACTCAAAAAATTTCTGTCAGTTTGATAATAGAGTTGATTTCTTTTGATTTTGAAAAGGTAAATTTATCCAGCATTCGCTGAGATAGAGTATAAGTCGATAATAATAATAGTAATATTGTCGATATAAATAATAATAATAAATATAATTTGCATTATCTAAAAACACATGCTTTAAATTCAAAACAACTCCAGAGCCAACTAGATTTTAAACGAGTAATAAGCAAAGCAATACATATGGATTTCGGACTGAGTAAATACACATTTATACCCTGTAAAAAATGCAAGAAGCTAAAAACGTCACTCTTTTAGATCATATCTAGTGGGAGAAACCTAAGGTTCTATAGTTTATGACTTTTTTAATGCCAGACTCAATACCCTACTTAAAAGATACAACTCGATACGGCATCGAAAATCAGTGCGATAAGGTTGGGAGGGCTAGTGATTGTTCAAAAACTGATTTAAAGAATTTAGACTGCAAAGTCCAAACAGGTGTGATAAAATATCGAATATTCCACCCGCATGCATCAAATTTATGACTTTACTTATTACATTGGATGCCAAATAACTATTGGATATTTTAAATTTGATCTAACAAATGATGTAAGCCGCACTTCTAGCGTTTTTTGCTTTTTAAATGTTTGTTTTTCAATGTTCAGCTTATCGAATGTAGCACTAAGATCTTTTATTGCTTTACATCCAGTTACGACATGAGAATTTATTTTATATTTACAGTAATACTTGTAATTATTTTTATTCTTAAGCATGAAACTACAATGCATTTGGATACAATACTATTGAGTTTGTTATTGTAGCACGATGTAGCTAATAAACTAAGTTTATTCCGAAGGTCCTCATCAATCGAAAATTTAAACCCTGGGGAATTTCCGACCCAACCACATATTCTAGAGAGTTAACATTTTTAACCCTGACATGATGCCTTTCCAGAAGGGAAGATTTACGTAGTGTAAGCAATTTTCCGGAAAACCCATCCCTCGAGTACTTGTAAAAGACATGAAAGTCAATCTATTCGAAAACCTTTTGGAAACCGGTATAGACCATATCAACCTAGCCTTTACTAGCCATTACTAAACATACAAACTGAGTCAAGCAACCGAGATTAGTAACACAAAACATTGTTGCCATAAAACCTGAAACCAAATTTATAAATTTATTAACTGGCCAATAAACTAAAGCATAAATCTTTTGAACATAGCATTGTAGGGCGTCGAAGCATTATAAATATTAACCTTCAGCAGCATTAGAATCAGACCTGGCAGTTCTTTATTGGGATGGACTAGTAGTATCGGATAGAACTGTAGATTATAATAAGCGCTACATTAACTAAAATAGTTAACAAATTGTTGAAATTTGGTATCTTCGGAGAAACTACTTAAAATTAAAGATTATTTTTTTGATTCTTTATCTGTTTATACCAGGGCAGATTAGAATGTGACACTCGCATAAGACAGCACAACAGACTTTCCTTAACGAATCTAAGTGGAAATATTCAATACAAATAAATCAAAGGAGAACAACACAAAGTCTCGGTGTCAAAAAAATTCTTTTATTTGTTAGAATGGTGACACGTGTTTCGCTCCTAAGAGATATATTACAATCCATTGCAATCAACAATAACTTCCCTCTATCAAGTTTCAAAAAACTATATTTTAAGTTTTTTAATAAGTACAAACTTTCGTACTACATTGTACATCAGGAGGAAAGGAAACGTAATAATAAAAATTTCAGATGTTTAACTTACTTTGAAGGTATTTCCCAGGGGGTGGTGAAATTCTTTAAACCTTTTAACATCTCAATCGCTTTTAAAACTTCTAATTACGTAAAAAGAAAACTGGTTAAACTATTGGATAAGCCAGATCTGCTTTCGAAATCAGGAGCTTATAGTTTGCATTGTGCCGATTACCCTACGATTTATGTGGGACAGTCCGGGACGAAAATTTCAACAAGGGTATAAGAACATCTAGATCTGGTGAACAAGTTTAAAGCCACCGATACTGTCGAGATCAAGTCAGCATTTGCCAATCATTTATGGTCAATAGTTCATAATTTTTCCTACCCCAATAATGTGGCAGTGGTTCATGGCTGCCAGAAGGGCAAAAAGCTGGATCTTCTAAAGAAGCTAGAGATTACAAAAGCGAAGAAGAGTCCGATTTTGACTTGCGTTAACGACGTATTCAATTTTGAGCCGGGACTCATTTTTAATAACATCTTGTAGTCTCCTCTTTTCTTTTCAAACTATCGCATGAACGGTGTAGCCTAGTGGTCAACGCAGCAAACGGTAACAGTCTTGCTGTAAGGTTGTAGGTTCAAATCTCAATAGTTCCTTTTTACTTTTTTATTATTTTCTTGTATTCAAGTTCTATGTTATTGTTTTTTTATATATTTGTGACGTCAGTTTTTTAAACTTATATTTTACCGTTCAGTGTTTGTGTATATTTGACCGAGTCGGGCGTGTTTTTAACCTTCTTGAGGTATACTTTTTCGTTTTACTTTAAGGTATTTTTGTAATTTTATTTGGTTTTGGTTTTATTATTTTTTAGTTCGATGATGATGCTCTTAGGAGCGAAATACGTGTTACCACTCTAACAACTAAAAGAATTTTTTGAGACCGAGACTTTGTGTTGTTCTCCTTTGATTTATTTATATCAGGGTTTTTTTAAGAATATGGACGACTTCTTTTAATATTCAATACGTCTCTAAGAACGTATAGGGAGTCAATTGCGGAAAATGTTTTTTTAAAAGAATGATAATAAACTTGCAGGTCATCTGCAGCATCTTGTTGATTTCTGCAATATTAAAAAAGTAAATAAAGAATACGTGAGCGGTCCCACTATACTTCTCTAACAATGCCTTTTTTCAATTTTATAAAATTAGACTTAGCTTTACTAATAATTATCTGATTTCGAGAGTTACAATAACTTTCAAACAACGATAAATTTGTTTGGCTGAAACGGAAAAAAATATAATTAGCAATATATTAAAGAGTAGTTGTACTATAGTGAAAATGAAAACCATCTTTCAGTGTTGAAATAATCCTACTGGCCTTAAATTTGAAAATTACATTTCTGATTTAGTTAAAATATTAGCTGATTTACGGAAAGGATGAAAAGCTCTTTTAATAAATTACTTGTTAATTATAAAGATTATATAAATTAGTGAATCAGGAAATAATAAGCTCATCATATTTGCGTTGATATTATCTTGGCTAGTCGCGGCATTTTATGCTATCAAGTTTTTCCATACTATTTGTTCACGTTTAATATATATATTGATAAAAATATTAATATTTAGAAATTTGAAAATAATTTACTACAAATAAATGCTAAAACTCAAAGTAAATAAATAAACCAATTTTTTTTATCTAGAATTTTTATCGGAAATTAAGCACAAGCAGTATTTTGATTCGAGTCATTTAGCTTTTGTTTAATTAAAATGTGTAAATATGAAAGTTATTAAATTACTGGCTTAGAATGGCTCATATTAAATTTCAGAGTTATTACGCTTATTTCATTATTTTATTAGTTTTATATATTGAATTTCCTTATTTTTTATCGTATAAAGAGAACTTAAGAGTCGAGTCTTTTATTTGCCTATACTAAATAAATATGAATTTTAAAAGACTAAGATTAAATATTTTATCTAATTTTAACATTCAAAAGCATCACAAAACATACACTTAAAATACACAGTAGTATCACAAAAATCTTTAATTTAAATTACATGTTTACATATTTCGCCAACTAGAGCCTCATCTTTTTTATAGAGCCTTTTTAATATTTATATTATGTGGGTCGTAAAGATGTTTTTTATCTGATGATACCCTAGACGTATGAAACATGTAACATTTGATACTGTGAATGTGTGCGTTTTGTTTTGTTATGCTTTTGATTCCATACATTTTATTTTACACCAAAAGTATATACCATTGTGTTTTAAAAATATAAAATTTGAATCGTGTTCAAAAAGATTATGCAAAACTAGCTTTTCGACAACGTGCATATTTAAATTTGGTTCCCTCGCATGATTCTTCAGACGACGCCAAAATAGCTGCGACGTGCCATTTCTCAAGAAACTTGGCATGCACTAAAATGTCATTCCAGACGTTCCTACGCTCTGAATGCCTAACCACCCATGAGCTTTCTTGTGATCCTTTTAATTATGCAACCACGTATGCCTCGGAACAGATTAAGAATTTATGGAGACAGAGTGCGCCATACGATTTCTAAGAGGTTTATTGGCTATAAATTATTATAAGATAGTTCTAATTACTTTTGGATTAGTTTGTAATGAACTGCATGGTATTAGAAAGTATATTTCCAATATACAGGGTACCCGAGATAAAACAGCGCACCTTCAAAAAAGTAAAAAATAAACTGTTTAGCTAAAAATGGCCGAACACATCAAATTATATATTAAAGGAGATATTTATTGACACAAATGGCATTTCTCTGATGTCATCTCCTCACCGCCCAGAGCCCCCAAGTAAATTTTATTAAATAGAACAAGGAGTCGAGTGATACCTTATAAAAAATTTAATTTTATTCTCTACATAGCCCTATTTTTCTTTTTTTATTTTATAAATTCATTCTTAAGAAATATGAGTTAATGTAGATAAAAAATAAACCTGATTTTAACTAAAAAAATACAATTGGTATTCAAATTGTCTGCGCACATCCACCAATATTTCGAGCCTTATTAACTGACATTTGTTAACAATTCTATTTCACAGATCTTCAAGGGAGTCAGGCTTTGTGGCAAAGACTTTGGTTTTTAGATGACCCCACAAAAAAAATCCCAAGGGGTAAGATCGGAAAATCTTGTAGGCCATTCTTCCGAACCTCTCTGGCTAAGAAATAAAATATTTCTATTTTTTTAACTTACTAATTTAAGACCTCACTGTATTGCTTATACTTAATTAACAAAGCCTTATTATTCTTGTTTATTAGATAGGATTTTTTTGATTTTTCTGCATCGGATGTAATTAGTCAACTTTAAATCAAGGTTTTAGTTTTTTATTTTTGGCTGTAAAATTATCCTTCCTAGGTGTGAATACAATGGTATTTTTTATTATATTATAAAACTGTACATGTCTCTCAGCGCTTTGATTCTTATTGTAAATTATTAAAAACTCTTGTAAAATTTAATTTGATATATATTTAATAGTTTAATATTACATAATTTAATTTGATATATATATATTTTATTACATAATTTTTTCCGAAATATGAAATATGAAGAATGAAGGTACTATCTGAACCTTAATAGGCAAATGATCAGTCACATCAATACTTAGAAAAATTATTAAAAATTTAATTTGTCTATAAATTTTATAGATTTATACATGATTCACAGACGTTATTCTTGCGTCTTTGTTTATATCATTAAAAAATTACTTTCATTTAGGACATTTTTGTAGGCTTTGAGTGTTAAATTTTCACAAAACCAATTTTAGTTTTCATCTCTACTAAAAATATATCATTATTCTTGTACTGGATTAATGCACATATGTACAAATATACAAATAATTAATTCCCTAAATTTTAGTCAATATATTGATACCAAAACTTTAATTTAGGTTTTTAACAAATATTATGAGATCTTCAATGTTTTTAGTAGCGCTGCCAATGTTTATATAAATACGGTTTTAAAGATCATTTTCACTTTCATTTTCTCATCATTTTCATTTTAAGTACAAAAGTTGTTAAATATTGTTAATTTGTAAAATTGCAAATATTGTTATGGAATCGAGAAAAAGTCAAATAGATTCTCTAATTCTTTTATAGTTGTAAGTTGAAGTTGCCCAGGGTTCTACTAATGCTTAGTGTAATGCATATGGGGTATAGTTTGTAGAAGTTTATCATCTTTTAGGGCTTCATATAGGACCTTATTTAGGTTATTTTATTGTTAGTCCTGGTCATTTGATTTTATTAATTTTACAGACTTAATAGCTTGAATTGTCAGTGTTTTTTTTCAAATTCTTGCTCTCTATTAGCCAGGACACCTGGAAGTGGAGCCAGAAAAAAAATTGAAACAGTCATCAATGCAATTTATTATCAATTGAAAAGGTGTTATTTCCCGGAATTTTTTCTTTTGTTTTTGTTTTATTCTTTACACAGAAAATTAAAAACGACTTCTGGTTTTTATTAATGTTCACGACTAACATTTCATTAATTAATTCTGACAAATTTTGTTTAAAAACTGCCCATCTTCGAATCCAGTATCGTGTCATTTGCGGGCGAATGACAAGATAGAAAAAAAAAGTTCATAATTTGGATCTTAAACCAAATCATCTGAAGAAAAATCGAGGGCTTCGTTAACAAAGTAAAAAAGAAAAAAAATATGAGGTTAAAAACATCTAATAAAAAAAAACACTTTATCTTTATAAAAATCAACCTGTCTGAAAAATATGTACCTATTTTGCTGACAACTGGAAAGTGCCATGGTGACCTTCCAGACTAGCATAAGCGTTTTCCAGGAAACTTGGCATTCTGAAAATATATATATAGTTTAAACTTCTAAGTGGTGCAATCGTAGAAAACATTTGAGTATAGGGACTCATATTCGGAAGAGTGTTACTACGATACTACGGCCCTAATAAGCGTTAAAATTTAGAAAGATGATGAATTGCCTAAATAGGATTAAATACATTTAATTTTTGCCTTTTGTACATGATATCATTACAATAATTGCTTAAAATGTCTTCCTCCAACCTGATTGAAACATTAAACATAAAAAAACATGAAACAAACACAAACAAACAACACTGATTTAAACGTCGCACATGATTTTGGGGGACTAAAATTTGATACTCGTTTTGAATGATTTTAAAGGCTACGTTAATTCAGCCAATTTAATCTTGTTCAGTTTCCACTGGAGTTTTGAAGACCAAAGACTTTACATGTCTTCACAGAAAAAAATCTAGTGGTGTTAAGTCGGGTTACCTAGGAGGCCAAGAAACTGCTCCACCTCTGGCAATCTAACGGTCCCAAACCGCTGAGCCAAACCCTTACGCCCTTATACCACAAAGTGAGCCGACGCTCAGTGATGCTGAAATCACACTTGCTCTTGAACATTTATTGGAACATTTTTAAGAAGTTCTGGAAAAAACTTCATCCAAGAAACGCCGTTAAATAAGTCCTGTTAACCGTTCCGGAAGAAGGTGTAGTTCAATTAAATAATTGTCAGCAATGCCTGCCCATACGTTGACTGACTAATGTTGCTGATGTTTTCTACGAAAACATTTTCTTCGTTCATGGCTATTCCTAGTATTTAAAATACCGTCTCTTATGAATGGGGCTTTATCGGTCCATAAAACATAACGCGTAAAAAATTTGGTTGTGCAGCGATTTGATAAAGAAGCCATTGACAAAATTGGTCTCTAGGATGACAATCGGCTTCAGTTAATCCTTAAACTTTTTGGAAGTGGTACACCCGCCAGACGAAAGCGTTACTCCTATTTATATCCTGAGCAATATAACTTGTGCTACTTGATGGATTGTCGGCAACTCGATTTAGGACCTCTTCTTACGATTTGAGCAACTCCAGTATTACAGAAGTTAGTTTTTAATATGCCTGTCAGAGAGCTGCCGATGAATAGCAATAAACTTTCTGTATCCCGGATACTGTTGGTACAACCGCGCTGCTGCTCGTGCATGTACAAATGTGCATGTGGTAAAGTTTTCCATTGGCAACAATTAATTTTTGCGAAATTATATAATTAAAAAATTATACATAATAAGCAAAATTCACTATAGATAAATAATAATTTAAACTTAAACATGCTCTTTCAGAAGTTTTTCAAATGCAGTTAAACGATCACAGTTTTTTTATAGTAATTGGCAACATATACAACATAATCATACAGGCCCTTATATAAAACAGAATTCAACATTTGGCTAGATGCACATCTATCGGTTAAAATAAAATAATTACAATTTCTTGTGTTATAATTATGTACGTCCTTGAAAAATTTAATCTTATTACAAATATACTGTGGTAACATCTTATTTTTTCTCATTCCTCTATTTTGTACAAGTTGCAATTTTTCTATTTTAAAATTGGGTAGATTATACAAAAGTGTTGCGCAAAATTCAAGATATGGGGCTGCAATGCTTTTTTACAACAACAACTTTGTACCTAGTGACAATTTGATCCTACCCTGGCAATAAAACCAACTTTTTTCATAAATTTTCTTGTGATATAGTCAGCATGTGAGTAAAAATTTAGATTTAAATCAAATATAACTCCTTAATATTTAATTTGATTTTCGTGAGTTATTCTTGTGTCATTGATCCTAATATGCATGTTTTCTAAATCAATATTTAAAACCTTATTTTTTCCCGAACAAACAAAATTTTAATTTCAATGTATTAATACTAAGATTAATAATTGCAGATTTACAAGAGTGACTGTCAGAAAAACGAGACTGATTTATAACCAAAATATTGTTATTATTGCAGTAATTCAGTAATTGTTCTTTTACAACAAGTTCCAACGCCATTTCATATATTTCTACTGTATTTCTGGGTCTAAATTTACTATGATAAAAAGTATTTTGAACCTTTAGCACAGGAATCACAGTCAACTTCTTCCATGCCTCAGGGAAAATCCCACTTAAAAGTGATACATTTACAATATTCAATAAAAAATTTCCAACAACATCACAAACATCGCACAACACCCTTTTTGAGATACCATTCTCACCACCCCCGACATTTTTTAAACTCTTTAAAATTTTCTTTAAATCAATTAAAGATATTTCTTTAAAAAAATAAAACTTACTATACTGGTCAGCAGTGGCACTCATCTCATCTGCAAAAAAATAAATCACTCGAATGGTATTTACAATTTCCTCAATACTATTTATGAAATATTTGATGAATTCTGTAGCTATTATTAATTCGTTAGATATTAATTGATTGTCGACTTTAATCTCTTGAGGCAATGAAGAGTTTTTTCCTGGAAATAATGTTTTTAGGTTTTTCTACATTTCGCGCGAATTGTTTTTGTTCCCATCAATAATTTCTCTATAAAACTTATCCTTTTCTTCCTTAATTAGACGAACCACAGAGTTGCGTACTTTCTTGTATTCCGTCCAGATGACATCATTATTCTCCCTGACAGCTCTAACATACAGTTTGTCTCTTTGATCCATCTTTTCCCTAATATGTTCAGTAATCCACCCCTTATGCAAATATTTCTGTTTTATAATAGACTTTCGCTTAGGACACATTTGATTTAAAATATCAGTAATGTCGTTCACAAAAATATTGGCTAACACATTTACATCCGCACTGTCATTCGTCCATTCAGTCCCAAAAATATAATTTTGTTACCTATTTGTACTATATTCTTTCATAGATCTATAGTAAATGACTATATCATAATTTTCATTAAATTTTTGTTCGGGATAAATAGACAATATACAGTGGTCACTTATTTTAGGCGTTAAGTTTACCTTATAAGATATATGTTTATCATTCGTGACAATGTAATCAATTAGGGTTCTGCTAATATCAGTAATGCGCGTGGGAGTATCAAAAATTTGATTAAAACCATTTGCATAAATTTGAGATATAATTTTGTCACCATAAAATGAAGGCTTCAATAAATCAAAATTAAAATCTCCTATTATTATGTTAATACATACCTAGATTACCCCTACTATTAAGCTCACCGGAGAGTTAATAGCTCACTTTGAAACATGATTTCTAGAAAAATTTGTGCGCAAAAAATCCGATATTTAGATATAAAAGTAGAACGTATTTCGAATTTTCTAGACTATGTACTTATTTGCTTTGACTATTTATGTTATTTTAAAATTAGTGGCCTCCATCAGCTACAATAATGAAAATGTCACAAACATTTCTAAATGATTTTACGGGTGCTTAAACAGAACCAACTTTGCAATATTTTAATCAGTTTGTGTAGTTCTGGCATAAGTGTGTTTTAGTATATTTTTGAGTTTAATTAGAACATAAAATTATTTTCTTTATCTAAAATTTTATTATTCGCTTGCTCCTATAAACAATACCCAATACATTTTTCTATCATAAAACAGCAAAAAACAGGATCAAAATAATATTAGTAATATTTTAATATTATAAGTAATACTTTTTTTTTGTGTTTCGTAGAAAGAGGCAATATCTTTCTGTGATATTTGTGTTTATTCTATCGGAGAAAAAATTAATAAAAATCGCTGATAAATTTTTGTTTTCAACTTCCTCAATTCTACAGATACGCAATAAGCCTTGGATTTTTGCTCTAGGTGGTTAACATAATAGTGCAATTCAATAACTGCTTTTTGACCTTATAATTTTTTATTCAGTTTTCCTGATCCTTTCTTTTATTTAATTTTTTATTTTATTCAAAATGGTTGCGCTTACTTTTCGAATTAGATTTTCCAATTAATTATTAGAGTTTCAGTTGGTCCTGTTTCTAGTTCTTATGTTAGACCCACAAAAAAATTTGTTATGTCTCATATTATTGTAACTCTTTATTATAGTACATAATTCTGTGATTGGAGATATTTTTAAGTCAATAAGTATTGAAGTGATTTTCTTTAGAAAACTCACAACTCAATTTTTGATTTTCTTTTTATAAAAAGTGAAAGAAGTTTTGAGAAGCGCAGGCTATATAAAACACCCATAAAATGTTGCGTTTTAAATATCGTTTTCTCTAAATGTACTAATGATAGTTTAATAAGTGTGACCCCTTAAAAAAGGTTTCTCTCTATAATCTAGTAAATATTATAAGACTTAATGACCTGACTAAAAAAATATCCCAAAGCTAAGCCGATTTAGGGTGTTATTTCAATGGAAAATGGACTTAGACACGAACGTATAAACCTAAAAAATGTTCTAATAGACTTTTTTATAATAGTCGGTTAGGGCAATTTATAGCCACGCAAATATTTTTTAATGAGTGCGATTTGCAAATAGTTTCCTTTAATTGTTACAGTTATTTTCTTGACATAAATGGTCTCACTTGTCTAGAAATCATTATTATAATGCGCTTACTTGTTTAGAAGTAATAATATTGTCAATTTATCTAATAAAATCACGATTAGAAAACTATCTATCTAATTTAATAATTTATTCTGATTAACTAAACAGATAACATACATAGCGAAAAAACTGATCGCAAAAAACTAACGATAAATATGATGATTTTATGAAAAAATTTTTAATGTACTTAAATATATATCACATGTTATTTGTCATACTACTTAAATTTCACGTGTCTTAAAATATTATAAATAAGAAGAAATTCTTCAAAATTACCTTCACGTAGTATTGTAAGAAACAATCAAAGAATGCCTTTTGTGATGAAAGATTCCTAACTGTAATGTGATTGATCAGATCTTCTTATACTTATGATGGATTGATTGGTATTGAAAGATTATTACCATCGATTGACTATCATTTTCTTCTTGTTGTATGGAAAAGTATACAGTGAAAAATGCAAGTAATAAAATAACAGATTTTTGTAGAATCTAAATTAGTAAAATTCTTTATACGCATAGTAAAAAATGTAGCATGTTACTTGTATACAGAAAAAATTGCGGTAGAGCATTAGAGCAATACCGCTAGAGATTTCAGACCTGTAACTTGCCAAACCGAAGATACTTTTTAATTCTCTTCAGAAAATATAGAACTAACGTAAATGTGTTTAAAAGAAGTATAAGAAGGAACCAATTTATAGTAACCGAGGATATTGAAATGTATATCTTAGCCTATTTTAAGCCTATATGAAAAACTCAACTAGAGATTTAGCAAGAGCTTACGGTGTGAGCTGAGTAACAATATTGTGGGTCTTAAAGAATCACAAATTTGTACCATATGAATATTGACTAGTACAAACATTGTTGCCTGGTGATATCAAAAGAAGACTTGCTTTTTGCAACTGGTTAAGTAATTCATATGAAGCAAATGATAATCTTTTATACGGTATAATTTGGAGCAACAAAGCTAATTTTTCAACCAAAGTTATGTCTAACCATAAAAATGTACACTTTTTGTCCCAAGAAATGTTTTTCCCTTGCTGATCCCAAAAATCCTCAAAATCAATTTAGTTTTAACGTTTGGTGCAGCTTATTAGAATGCTAAATAATAAAACCTCTGTTTTATCATGGCCGCTAGAAGATATGTTGATCTTATGATATTTGGAGCGCGGAAAATTATTTGGATAATGCTAACTTGTAGAGATGACAACAAATATATTTCCAACAAGATGGAGCTACTCTCCATGAACTTAGTGATGTAAGAATATTACTTAATAGACTGTTTAACGATATAAAGACATCTGGCCCGATTCGTTCACCATCTAGGTCACTAAACCTAACCCTGAAGGGCCATAGTTAGACCTTGGCAAAAAGGAGGTTGAGGGCTATTTAAATTTTCCAAGAACCGAGGAGGAGCACTAAGACAAGGCAACACAAAATTTTTCGGGAACCTTCACGAATATATCTTAATTTAAACTACTTTTATAGCTGTTACCAAAGTCATAAAACCTATATAAATATAATTCTTTCACAAAGAAAAAGGAGATTCGAGGTTGCCTTACGATGAAAAACACTTTTACCGTTGCAATATTTTATTAATAAATAAAATGTCAGGTAAATTTAAAGAGCTTTGTTACGCTTTTTTAAAAGAAATCTAATCATTAACTCTTCGCAACTAATAATAATGTCTCTATGTACCGATGTTAGCGCTAAGCCATTAAGTCGTTCGGTATTTATTATATTGAAAAAAACCATTCTGGTACCGCAGTAAAGCAAGGTAAGATAGATAAAATTTGCAAACTTTTTAGTAATTAGAAAAAACCTGGTCTGTGTTTAGAAAGTCGTCAATAGCTGTTTCTAACAGGTTACATACATCATTATAATCCTTAAAGTTTATGCACTTATTCTGCCGGAGATGAAACTTTGCCCAAAATAAAGCAAAATTTTTATCGTACTTTCTTTGAACATTTCTAGTTTATCGTTAATTGCAAAAATTTTTTTGGTATAAGAAACACCTTAATTGTCTGATAAATTTATGATATTTTAAAAAGTGGTATTTTAATTGAAATACTATATGATTTTGAAGATATTATTGCTCAGCGTTTTGGGGCTTGAACATTTGCACGCTGAGTTTGGTGGCATGCAATTTTAGACTTTTTTACTTCACCACCTATATTCAAGACTAGATTTTTTGCTTATCGAGTTATCTAATTATTATATATATTATTATTATATAATTACTTATATATCTATTTTTTACAATATAAAAATTTTTAATATTTTATACAGGGTGTCCCGAAATTACATGGCAATATTTTACCAGCCGCATCTTTGTCTAAAAATAAGACAAAAAGTCCATATACAGTATGGTTCAAAAGTGCATCGTTTTTAAGTTACAGGGTGTTTCATGAATCATGTTAAAGATGGTTTTTTTGTTAATATATCCGGAACGCCTAGTTGTAATCTTTTGAAATTTTCAACATTTACTATTGGTTTTATTAAAAACTGATATTGCAACCATTTTTGCCAAAATGTATACAGAGTCGTGTAAAATAAGTGGTCGGTAAAGTTTAAATTATTAATTTTTTTTTTCTAGCAACTCCGTGATAATTTTGGTATTAGAATTGAAAAGAACAAACATTTTTACATAAAAAAGGTGCTCTTGTCTAATTTTGATAGAACCTTCCGTTTTTGAAAAAATCAATTATTAATAAATCATGAATTGGTATTTCAAAAAGTAACTACAAATAACATATTGTACAATAATAGTTGGCTGTGTTTGTTGACAATTAGTTTATTTGTTAAATTTTGTTTAACGTTTTGTTGACATATCACATTTTTTAAATTTGCTTTGGCAAAGTAAATTAGTTCTTTTTTGTGATTCATTTTTCAAAAATTATGGATAGATTTACAAATCAAGAGTTAGCTGACATGCATTTTGTTTATGGTTTGTATAATGGCAGTTCTTTAGCGGCTGTCCATGAGTATCGCCGAAGATTTCCCCTAAGACATGTTCCAGATCGTCAAGTTTTTATAAACACTCACCGAAATTTATGCAATAACGGAAGTTTTCAAAGAGCTCGTGGACAAGGCAGACCACAAGAAGATTATAATTTAGAAAATGTTTTAAATGTTTTTGAAGAAAATCCGGGGGCAAGTACAAGAAATGTGTCAAGAGCCCCACATATCCCTCACTCTATAGTAAGTAATTAAAAAAATTACTTATTGTTACGATAGTAATTTAATTTTTATTAGATTGGAAGAATGTTAAGATCCCAAGGGTTACATCCGTTTCATTACCAGCGGGTCCAAGATTTAGAGCCAGACGATTTTCCGTTGAGGATCCAATTTTGTTAATGGGTAATTAATAATCCAAACTTAATTCCTTCCAAGTTTATGGACGGTCGAAGCCACTTTTACATGAAATGGTTCATTTAACATGCATAATATGCATTTTTGGGCAGATCAAAATCCAAGAGCCATAAGGCGTAGTAATTTTCAAAGAAGGTAAATTTGTGGGCGGGATTAATCGGGGACCAACTTATTGGCCCGATAGAATTACCCAATCGGCTAACTTCGGAGAATTATCCTCATATGCTGGAAAATAATCTTGTGGAGCTTCTGGAAGAAGTTCCTCTTATCTTACGCCTAAACATGATTTTTCGACAAGGCCTGCTCATTTTGGTCGCCATGTGCGTGAGTGGTCGCCGTGGAGATAAATACCCTTGAACAACTGATGCAAAGGATTAATTGGGCTGTTAATGAAATAAAGAGAAATTCATTTTTTGTTTTAAGGGCTACTCGCGCAATAACGCGTAGGGCAAGATTGTGCCTTCAGCAAAATGGAAACCACTTTGAACATTTGTTGTAATTTGTGCTTATTTGTTTGGTGTTTTTATGTTTTTTTTACGTAATAAATTAATTGTTCCTTTTTTTTGACCTATTCAATTACATTAAAAGAAAACAATTCAACTCGAAAAACAATTTTTGATCTTAAATAAAGTATTTGTGATAGTCTTAGGTCATGTTTATCCCCAACGGATTTTTAAGATGCTTTTTAATTTTATTAACTGTTACCAAAATAACTTACTCGTTCTCTTTGCAAAACATTTACATCTAATTTTTTCGAAAACAAAAACTCCTATCGAAATTAGACAAGAGCACCTTTTTTATGTAAAAATATTTGTTCTTTTCAATTCTAATACCAAAATTATCACGGAGTTGCTAGAAAAAAAGTTTTAACAATTTAAACTTTACCGACCACTTATTTTACACGATCCTGTATACATTTTGGCAAAAATGGTTGCAATATCAGTTTTTAATAAAACCAATAGTAAATGTTGAACAATCACTTTAATAATTATAATACAATAGAACTATCAATAAATATGCTTATATATTAAATACAATATAAACAACAATTAACCATTTGCTTAATTTATTTTTTTTATAAGGTTAGTTAAATTGGTAATATATTAAAAATCCTGGGCACTGTATATAAAAAGCTTCTTTGACATTTTGTAAGTTTTGCATTTGACACTATTGTCATGTTTACCTGTCGTATTTTAAGTCCATAATTTAGAAAGTTCAGATGTATTTTTGTTTTTAAGATAAACCTAATTTCAGACTTAATATAAATCTGGCTTACTGTTAACACTTGTGCATCTTTAAATAATTGAATTGTAGAGTACATCTTCTTTTTATTATGAATGATCTTTAGTAAGTATTTTTGAGTAATATTCACTCAACAGTAGCAGAATACACAATTTTTAGAGTTTTTAACTTTACAAACTTGCGAAACTGATAAAACTTGTAAATTAATTTCCTGATTTTGTTTAATGTATACTGAACATGTGCCTGCCATTTAAGGTTAGAGTCCAGCATCACTCCAAGGTACTTGTATTTATAGTACTTGTTTTATAGCATTAGCACTGAGCAGTGTCTTGGCATTCATACTAATATACTTTTAATTTTGTAAGTTGGGATGAACTAGTCTCGCCAGCTGAAAAGATTAAGAAAACTGACTTTCTGTTATTCAGTATTAGACAGTGCTGATCAAACCAGGGTCTTATATGGTTAAGTGCAGTTTCGCTCTTATTTTTCCTTTAAGCCAAGTCTTGCCTGTAACAATCAGTGCTGTGTCATCAGAAAAACACACTAATTGTCCCTGCTCCTCTTAATTATCCCAGATAATCCATTTACAAAAAATATAAATAGTATATAGCCAAGCATCGGCCCCTCCGGTACACGATATTCGACAGACTTGTGCTCATTGAATTGTTGATTTTAACGCTTTGAGTTCTATTTCCTAGGTAAGACTGAAAAAGTTTAAGTATCATTCCACGTAAACCAATTTGCTGTAATTTGTCAAGAAGCATATAGTGTATCACAGTATAAAACGCTTTCCCTATATGAAGAAAAGCTCTAATACATTTACTCCCCCGAACAAAACTTTTTTATTTATATTTATATTTATTCAGCCTAAGTTTATTGCATTTTTCTATCACTTTTGAGAGGTTGCCAGTTAAGGCCTCTTTGGTTTCTGACTTATGTATAGGAGTAATAATGCCATGTATAAAAATTTGTGAAAAATAATCACTTTTAAATATTAAATTTAAATGTAAAAGTGGCTCGATGAATTTTTTTTGATTTCAACAGATACCATTATTACCCGAAGCTACCCTATTTTTCAGCGATTTTATCTGGAGTAGAAATTCATTTTTGTTGATAGGCTTTAGGTACATAGATTTTTCCTTGCAGTTTTTGTCTGTTTTAAATTCAATTTGTTTTGTATTTTTTATTTCTTTGGCCATACTTTTACCTACATTACTAAAGTATTAATTAAAAGCATCTACCACCTCTTTATCATTATCTATAGTTCTGCCCTCGTTATCAATCACCTTGTAGCTGTTTTGAAACTTTTTTCCTTTTCATTTGTTGCCTCTAATGATTTTCCATGTTTGTCTAATGTTTTACTTTGATAATTCAATTTTTTCAGAATAATAACTTTTTTTTGTTAGTTTTATTAGGTTACTAAGCCGATCTCTGTATATCTTAAAGTTTTTAAATGCTTCCTCTGTATTTTGAATTGCGATTATTTTCTTTAGTTTATCACGTTGCCTAATAGAAAGTCAAAAGTTCCCTTGTTACCCATGCTTTAAATTTTTGTTCTTTACTTTTAATATATTTTTCTTCTGCGGCAAAGACAATGTTCTTTTTTATTTTCTTCACAACAAGATAAGGACAACGATCGATATCTGAACATTGCAAAGCATCCAACCAACTTTCCTCTTTAATAAACAAGCTAAATTTTTTATAGTTTAACCTTTTGATAATATGATTTTTAGTTAATCAAATTTTAAGTTAAGTAATTTTAAATTAATATTAATTAGGATACGAAAATGGTCAGAAATTCCATTGTACATAACTATTGACTATACAGCAGTGTCTCCTAAATGTCTTAGAAAATAGTGATCAATGCATTAAGGTTGTTGGCCATTTTGTGCTCTAGTAAGTTTATTTATGGCACAGGTATTCCTAAATCCATTTAACACATTTAAGTATTATACTACTTCAATTTTATTCGTTTGCATTATATAAATGTTTGTCTTCCCAAAAAATTTCAATATTAAAAAAAAACTTTGTGATTTACTTATTTTACATTCCAAGTATGTATGAACAATCTTGTTTTTTGTAATGGATGATGATGGTAAAAATTACTAGTTTGGTCTTAATATGCATCAATAATTAAAATCCAATAATAAGTTTTCATATGGTAATCTCAATATTCAGTTCATTAATACTGAATTCCATGAGTTTATAAATTATATAACTAATAATAATTTTCACATTTTGGGAGACCTGGTTGACGGTTTATACTGATAGCTTGGCACATTAAATTGAGGCTTATAATTTCATCAGGAAAGATCGATTAGGGCGTAGCAGTGAGGTCGATTTTTATGCTAAAAAACATTTAAATTTTGAGGTTTATCATATTTACAACCCGCCACAAAACTTCGAATTCGTAAACATAAAAACACAGGTTTAAAAATATTTTGTTTACCTTAATATATCATCGAACTTCATCAGATATTAACAGTTTTCTTGATTCCCTTGAGGATCTATTTACAAATATTGTTCCTTTATTTAATCATGTGGTTTCTATGGGAGATATTTATATTAATTTATTAAAGATGTGAAGACTTTCTGAGAGATTTTTAGCACTCTTAAATACATTTGATTTAAATCAAGTAATAACCGAGCGTACTAGATGCAATATATCTAACAATACAAGTACCCTACTTGATGTCATTATTATAACTATTTCCCAATTAAAAGAGTCGGTTCGTTGTCTTTGCCACAAACTATTAGTGATCACAACTTAGTATTCTGTTGTCTTGAGTTTCCCAAAAGTTAAGAAGGACATTTTAAAATTAAATGTAGGAATTATAGTGCTATTAATACGGATTTATTTGAGCATGACGCTTTATGACTTAATTGGGATAGTATCTATTACTTAAATTCCGTTAACGATAAGCTTTTAACAACAATATTTTTTGTTTAGTTGACAAACCTGCGCCAATTTAGACTAAAACTATTAAAAATAAACCATTTAATTTCTGGATAACTGACAATATTAAATTGCTTATGAGGCTCCGAGATAGAGCACTGCAAAAATATAATAAAAATAAAACTGAGTTAAATTTAAACTATTATAGGCAATTACGAAACTATACAAAACATGCTATTCATCGGAAAAAATATCATATTATAATACACTTTCTACAAAAAAAGCATGGAAAATGTGGATTTTTGAAAAAATTCTGATAAACTACATCTAACTAAAGCAAAGAATACCGATTTGTCTTGTAATTTTAGTAATCCAGAAACCCTAAATAATCATTTTTCTCAATGCGTTAATAAAATTAACAATAATATATCACAAGTCAAATTATATAAATTTTTACAATGAAAATAAATGGAATAATGGCAATCAAGAATTAAATTTAAGTCTTCTTGATAAAAAAAGCATTAATAGTTAAAACCATAAAATCAGATAATGGACTTTGTATATATGATATCAAGCTTTGCCTACTTTTTGTAAAAAACCATTTCTAAACATTTTAAATACTTGCATTCTTACAAC
This sequence comes from Anthonomus grandis grandis, assembly GCF_022605725.1. Lineage (NCBI taxonomy): Eukaryota > Metazoa > Arthropoda > Insecta > Coleoptera > Curculionidae > Anthonomus > Anthonomus grandis. The sequence continues at coordinate 24,271,046 of NC_065548.1, read as the reverse complement.
TGTATATCCCGATAACTGGAAAAAAGCACTTAAAAGACCCCTTTCAAAAGTCTCTAATCCAAAAGAACTAAAAAACATAAATTTTATCAGTAGTTTCTAAAATTCTAGAAAAGCGTATGCACCAACAACTTTATAATTTTGTTAACTCATTTGGGATACTTCCAGATAGTCAATCAGGATTTAGAAGGAATTCTAGTACAACTAGTACAACTACTAGTCTGGTGGGAATGTTAGATAACATAAGACTTAAAGAAGAACATAAACAAAATACTTGCATGGCGGTGCTTGATTTTAGCAAAGTTAGGATATTTTAGTTGTTTCGAGTTTACGGTTTCTTTTTTTTTATTCCTATCTTAAAAATAAATTACATTCAGTGTTGTTAAAGACCAACAATGGAAGTTTGGAGCAGTCAGAATATCTTAACTTGAAAATTGGTGGTCGTCAAGGCTCCATATTGGGACCTCTTTTATTTTCGATTTATGTTGAGGATACAACAATATGCTAATGATTCTCAGATATACATCAGCTATTAAATTTCTTAAATTTTAATATTTCTAAGCAAAAAATTAAGCCGGATATACTAAATATAGTTTATCCGATTCCAATGAGCATTACTTAAAAATTAACCCTGCTAAATCTAATATCATTTTATGGCTAGAATTTAGGAATTCTAAAGCACTTATACAGACATATAAATATTGAGATTAATGCAGCAGAAATTCCAATTCTATAACTTCGGAGCTTTCTAGGTCTATACAAAAATTGAAAAATATCTAGGTAAGATTTTCTTATAGCACTGCCTATCGGGAGCATATCACCACTTATTTAAACATAAACTCTATTTTAAATATGAAAATGAGAAGATAATTACACTTATATGCCTTTATATATAAAACAATAAAATCGGGTCAACCCCCTTATTTAAACGAGTTATTTACTACTCTCTCGTATTTAGACAATACTTGTAATGCTGGAAGTTTTAGGATACCTCAACATAGAACAAGTAACTTCCACAAGTAATTTTCGGTTGTCGGGGTTCCAATGTGGAATAACTTGCCAAATAACATTAAAAATTTGTCACTTAATAAATTTTACAGCATGATTAAGCAAATCCTTCTCGACCTCTAACGAGATGCCTAGTAGTATGTTTAATATAACTGCAAAATCAACTAGAGACCAAAGATAAACTGGCCTGTTCAGTTTTTCTTTTGCCTGTTCTTTTTGCTTTCCATCGCATGTCAGCCAAATTGCCTTGCCATTTTTGTTTCTGCCCTTTTTAGTTTTAGTTTTGTTCTTTTTTACATTAATTATTTGTTTTTTTTTTGTTTTTTTTTATAATGTTTTCAGTTTCAATATGATGGTTTGTAATGTCATTTTCTTGTTAAGGCCTGTTTTATGCAACTTGTGCTATCGGTTTTATATAATCGCGAAGCAGTTCCTTTTACCAAAAAAATATCAAATATTTTTTCTCATGTAATTATATTTATAATTTTTCTTTTTAATAAACTTTTGATTTTTTACTTTTTGATTTAAAATATTATGATTTTAAAATTTTATTTTTTTGCACTTTTTCTTATTCTTACATCTTGTAATATTTTCCAATACACCTATTCGTAATTACGACATTCTAAAAAAGTTTATAACGAATTTGATAGCGTTTAATTATGGATATTTTACATCACTAAGTTTAAAGTGTGAACGCTGCAATGTACATATTTGGCTAAGAAATACTTTCCGGAAATAAGGGCTCTTACGCCTTTATCTTGAGTACTCATAACGGTATCACTATACCCTCGACCTAGAAGACAATTTAAATTCAAATTAAACATTTTTAATTTAGATAAAAGAGTATTAGTTAAGCCTAAGGCTGGTAAACAACTAAATACGAGAAAGCACAAAAAATCTTCTCCAACTCTAACTACTTTGGTTTTACTTTCCGCATAATGGATGCACAACGATAGTTAGTTCTTCCTAGTTATATCTTCAGTCTTTTCAAGTAATATTGACCTCTTTTCTTCCTTTTTTTCAATTGCAGCAGAATACCTTGTTAAACTATTTTAGCACATGTTTAAATTAATTTGTTTTGAATAAGTTTCATTTTAATTAATTCATTTTGTATATATGCTCTTAGAATCTTGACACTTCAGATGACTTAAAACCTGAGAATCACCATCTTTGGCTCTAAACCTTAACAGTGCTTTAAGATTTAAATCATTATGTGCTCTAGGATTACATAACTAGCGTCATTTGTACCTCTTAAGGAATTTTTGTCGTCCACACAGCAAATATGCTTTTAAAATAGGTTTAATCTTTTCACGATTTACTTTCGTTTGTCTTTCTAGCCCTGAATCCAACAAGATGATAGCATCTAGGGTTATCACTTTCATTACAGATGTAAAATTTTCTGCCTTTATTATGGCGCTTACATGGTAATAACTATTTTGGTGTAACTCAAAAATCTCCTAGGCTTTTTTCCAGTTAGTAAAGGATTTTACTACTAAAGATCCGAGATCCTTCCTGCCTTTTTCATTAACGCGTTTAAACGCGAACTCTACATAGAGCGCCTTGTACTTTATGGGAGTATACCAACCAGCCATGAAGCTTTAACCAGTTCCTCTGAAAAATAGGTATTTTTTTTGACAAAGGAAAGACCAAACTTTTAGAGTCTAGCAATTTGTCGAAAAACTTGAACGGTGAGATTTCCAATATCAATGATAGAATTAAATTCCTTTGTCTCTGCCGCTTCAATTTGAATATGGCCTTCAACCTGCTGATGCTGTGGCGGTTGTAGGTTTATTTTTTTAGTACAAAATTCAAAATCGATGTTTGTTCTTGATGCTTCATTTCTGTGACGGAAATAAATATTAAATATTTATAAAATCCTATAAGAAATTATGGATAGGCGAAAAAAAAAACAAATAAAAAAATCAATTTTTGACATAGCTCGGTTATAACCGTAAAATATAAAATAACCGTATATTTGACACCATAATTTTGTAAATTATTATGTAAAACTTTACATTATAGAAACTATGCATTTGCAGTATTTGATAACACTTTTTTTTTATAGCAAACAAGGCAACAGAATTATATATACCATTGCCTGCCACCTATTTGTTTATTTTAAAACCTCACTTCGCTAATATGTTACACGTTGGCCTGTTTTTAAAGGGCAGAAAACTCTGATAATATAAAAAATTTAATTTATTGTTAACGCCATTCCTGGAACCAATGCTCTGACCCATGATAGATAAAATGCACTTAAAAATTGCAAAAAAAATCGAACAAATATAAAACTTTGCTTTATTACCCTAAACAGTATAGTAAAATCGCAGAAACTTGTGCTAAAAATCATTTCTTCTCTCTTCTTTATTATGGCTTTCCTTGCTGGAGAATTTAGCATTATCGTATAAGCTGCGAAATGCGAAAAGTAAGGCGTAACATTTTTTTAATAGAGTTGGTAGTGCGGATAAACTAACCAAAATGAAAGCAATAAGTGCCGAGATCATATATTATACATAATACTCAAATATTTATTTTATGTTTTGGTGTTCTAGTTCTGGATTATTTTCTTAAAGTTTATTTACTTATACTTTTCTTTAATTTCTTATATTTTCATGGGAGGGGGGTTTGAACCACTCAAGCCCTTCCTTATTTATTTTTTGGACTACATAAATAATGACCTGTATAAAAAAAACACAGAACCGTTGTTGAACTTCAAATACTAATTACGAATACATCAATTGATGAAAGATCAATCGTAGAAGTTACAAAACGCATACTTAAGTGTGCTCAAAAATTTATTAAACAAGATGTCTGTTGAGGCCTATATGATTATCGAAAACATTATGCACCTCTTGGCAACCGCGTATACTTGGGCAGCTTATATCGACGGCTCCGTGCAAGAAAGGAAGGGAACCAGACTCCTCTTTAACACGCCGACGCGAAAGTAGCGTCTCTGCACGTTACGTAACAGTGACATGAATTATAATCGTTTGTTTTACGTTTTTTTATAAGTTGTAATAATTAGTTTAAATAATACATATGTAACTGATTTACATTTCTACTTTAATAAATTAATGCTTAAAGTAGTGGCCTTCAAGTTATTAAAATCGTACACGTCACGACAACGAAATTGGTTTCGTCAGACCAATAAACAATGTCAATGTTTTTACTCATTTATTGTAAATTAAGTAGAGGTACTTGATGTCATTTATTTATTTTAATACCAACTTACCTAAATTGGGTAAAATTATTTATATCACTATAACTTTGTTTTTTTAGGTTAAGGCTATTATGTAAACTTTCTTATTAAGAAAATTATTATCTTGATGAATGCAAAGAGAGTCACAACAACAGGATCAAAAACAAAAACTGCTAAACTGCCCAAATGGAACAAGATCTTTCTGGTCGGTGTCGAAAGCCGTTAGTCAAGGATTTGCTAAGTCGGCCTTGCCACCCCTAACAGCAGATGGTTCAATCGCGGTAACAGCAAGGGAAAAAGCCAACTTACTGGGTAAACTCTTCGCGTCCAATTTTACTCTGCACCCGCAAGGCAAAACACCGCCATATTTGCCAAGGGTGGATTCATCGATGGGAGAAATTTCGTTTCCCCAACGAATTATAAATAAAATTCTTAAAAACGTAGACACCAACAAAGCTTCTGGACCCGACGGAATTCCAGCCCTAGTACTAAAACGTTGTGCAGACGAATTGACTCCTCCCTTATGTAGACTGTTCACGGCATCGTATAAACAGGGCTCATTTCCAACAAGCTGGAAAACTGCTCAAGTGCAAGCTGTACCCAAAAAGGGTAAGAAGACGATGCCGTCCAATTACCGCCCGATTGCACTAGTTCCAGTAATATCGAAGATTATGGAGAAAGCAGTCAACCAACAACTGTTAAGATATCTGGAATCATTTGGACTAATCAGCGATCATCAATACGGCTTCCAAAAGCTTAGATCCACCGGCGACCTTCTGGCTTACGTCCACATTTGTGGACGGAGGCCATGGAGAAGCACGGCGAGTCCCGCTCAGTCGCTCTTGACATTTCCAAGGCGTTTGACAGAGTATGGCATGAGGGACTACTAACCAAGCTCTCCTCAATCGGCATACAAAACTCATTTTTGAATTGGATCAAAAGTTTTCTTGAACAACGAACAATCCAAGTAGCCGTCGATGGACACCTCTCCGACAAATTTAACATTAACGCTGAAGTCCCTCAAGGATGCATCCTATCCCCCACGCTTTTCTTGATATATATCAACGATTTGATAGGAAACACTATCAATCCAATCTACAGCTTTGCGGAGGATAGCACACTTATTTTACATTTAAGTCCGCCAAACCAACGACAGCCGCAACTTCTCAGAATCTTAGGCAGCAACAAGTAGCTTCAACCAACAACGATATCAGAGCAATCTTGGAGTGGGGCGGTAACAATCTGGTCAATTTTAATGCTAAAAAAACGCAGGCTGCAGTATTTACGATGAAGACTAACGTTGATGGCCCGGAGCTGGTTATGGCAGGGAAAACATTGCCAATGAAATCATCTTTACATCTTCTAGGAGTCGAAGTCACCAACAGTGTGTCCTGGCATGACCACGTTACCGAGATCGCCAGGGCAGCTTCCAAAAAACTTGGAGTGCTTTTCAAAACGAAAAAACTGTATACACCAGAACAGCTGCTGACTCTTTATAAGGCTCAAATACGCCCTTTCCTCGAGTATTGCTCGCATGTCTGGAGCTCTGCACCCAAGCATAGTTTAAAGCTGCTAGATTCTATACAGAAGAGAGCTATTCGTCTTATCGACAAACCAGAACTGACAAAGAGTCTGGATAGTCTGGAGCACAGGAGAAAGGTGGCTGATCTCTGTTTATTCTACCGTTATTATCATGGTAAGTGCTCCTCTGAGCTGGCAGGCCTAATTCCACCTAGGGCTGTTCCAGCAAGAAGGACGCGTCTAGCAGTTGCGGCTCATCAACATCGAGTCCACCTGCCTACCCCAAGGACGTCGCTGTATCGGGACTCATTCATCTGGAGAACATCTTCTTTGTGGAACGGGCTTCCACCTCACATATTTCCCGACGCATACAACCTGCAGCGATTCAAGATAAATGCCCACAAATATCGCGCAAGCACCACTCCAAGAGTGACATAGGACTTTCCTCTTGTGCTTGTGTTTACCATAAAAAAAAAATCTTTAAATTTATGTAAAAATATAAAGGAAATTCCATTTAACAAAAGTATATCTTTCACATTTTCTAAAATGTAAGGTTAAATTTTTGTCTGTTTTCACCTTTTTATTTAACAAAAATAATCCTACTAGTTTGTTAATAAAACCTATTCTGTATTTTAAATATTAACAAGGATACAAATAGTGCCGACTTAATCGGAGGCACCCTGTATAATAAAATTATAAGTAAGACAAAGAATATTAGATATAAATTTAGCTATACAATTACAGTCTTTTTGAACAAAAAATTTGTAAATTTCTCAATACGCCATTCATTCTTCCTATGAACTCATAAAGTAACTTACCGTAAAAAATAAGAACTAATACTTTAAAGGCTTTTCGAAACTTTCAAAACCCTAAAAGACATTTTAAAACAAAAACTGGACTCTTAGAACATTTAAAGGGAGACTTAAAAAGTTTTAATTGCTAGCTTTGAAGTTTTCCCGTGCAGAACTTATTAACCATAATAAATTATTTAGCGTAAAAGTTGAATTTTGTTACGATTTTGACTTTGATTTTCTTTGTTACGAAGCAACCTCAAACGGCAAAGAGAATTTTGTACTTCAGTAATTTGGAAATAAATTTTTAAGATTGCATTTTAATGCCCACTTGATTCTGCTGCTAGTTTTTTTATTTTGTACTGAACCGGCTTTTTGTAAGTTAAGTTTGTCAAAATAATTAAATTTTAGAAAATAAATAGGACTTGAAAATAAACTAGTTATAGCGAGAAGAAAAATAAGGTCATCAGATATATTTCTATTAAACAGTTCCAATGCAGTCTTTTATTTTAAAGTTAATATCTTTTTTAAAATTTATTTTCACACAATTCGACATCTTAATAAAACCAATTATCCCTGACATAGTCAAACTTAATTAGGCAAGCGAAGAGTTAAAGTGCTTGTATATTCTACGTGGAAACTAAAGTTGTTCTCCAGCCTGACATGGGTACAAACGTCCTAAACGTTCAATTTGACACCATTTAATATAAGTTGAGATGTTTGGTATAGAGTCCTTTAATTATTCTAATTCCAGGATCTATATTTGCCAATTTGCCATCAATTTCGGCAATTTAAAAACAAACAGTCAAATATAAATGTTGGTATTATTTAAAAGTTTCAGTATCAGTAAAAAATGTATTTCTTTCTAATAAGCTATTATAAGTAAGAGCTAGTATTTAGAATTGAGGCAATTGGAATTTAAAAATGGGTTAGGGTCAAGAAAAAAACTGTTTTATTTATAAGGAAGACAAAATTGCCTCCAAGATAAATTGTGTTTATTATTTATTAAATGTTTCTTTATACAGGCCTTATTAAATATATTAAGATAAATAAATTGGTAAATTAGTAATTTAAATTTCAGGAAATAGTTATTACTTTAAATTAGGCATATTTGGTAAAGTGGAAAATTTATTCAGTACAATGAATTTTTGTTTTGTGAGAATTTATTTTAATTGGGCATGCAAATAAGGCAAAGGAATCATCTTGATCGTAAAACATATTTATGAGCTGTTGGTATGATTCAGGGCGGTATGAATATCCGTGATGTGGTAAATGCTATAAATTCTACTTAAAGCACTATTTATGACAGAGATTTAAAAAGACTAGCGACATGAGCGACATACTGATCTAGCAAAAGCAATAGAACCTTTCCATGATTATTGGCATTCAGACATTACGAAACCACAATATCACTAAAAACGTATCATTCATTTTATCCAAGAGACCAAACACAAAAAACAAAAACACCAATTATCTGATTAAATGTAATTTTCGTAGTATTACGCTCCTTTAGAAGAATCGTCAGGCCTCAATGCAAATTAAATGTTTACCGAAAGAACGCTTATAAAATTTGATAAAACTTTATACCTAGACCTTCACCTACACAAATCACATTACAACTAATAACAAGTCAAAATCTAGGTTAGGTCAACAACACCCAACAAGGATAAAATAGAATATGAAGTAAAAACGTAAAATGTCATAAGTGAGCAATAATCCAGCAACCTAAAGATTCACAGGCGGGCGCTTAACTCGTAGATGACAAGTTTCCAGATAAATGGATAGGGCGAAGGGGGCCTATAGGATGGCCTGCTAGATTTCCTGATATAATGCCGTTAGACTTTTTTCTATGGGGTCATTTGAAATCTATTGTGTTTACTCCCCAACCTGAAAGTTTGGATGAACTTCGTCAACGCATCATCGACAGCTGCCCACAACATGTTTTTGAAAATGTCCTTCAGGAATTTGAACATCGCCTATATCATTGTTTGGCCAAAAACGGGCAACATTTTGAAGACTTATTTAAATAAAAACTGATATTTTTATGTTTTTGTTTTCTATCTGAACAAATTAAGATAAACAAAGATTTTTCTAATTTTCTCGAAAATGAATCAATTGATTTTAAAAAATCAAACGTCAAAATAAAAGACTTTGAAAGACATTTTAAACAAGCTATTACTCGATACCCCTTGCCATTTAAAATTTTTAAGGGAATGACCCTAGGGGGCAGAGGGTGAAAGGGGGTGAAGTAATTTTAGGTTAGGAAAACGTCCCCCTTGACAAACCTTTTGACGTATTTCGGCGTGTTTTTTTAAACAGTGGTTTTCGATAAATCTATGGTGGGAAGTTTTCAAATGAACACCCTGTATATGGGAAGGGCAAAAAATTTTTTAACATCCGGAAAAATTAGTTTTGAACCCTGGTATGCAGTATTTAAACAAAATATATTTTTACGCCTGATGATGTTCCAACAAGAGCAACACAAAGTAAGTAAGCTGCAATAGGGTTCATGAAGACAATGTTTACGCGATATGTTCTGCTAAAGCTCTAGTACGACATCAAAGAACATCAGAATGGCCAAGAGTGTGTATGAACTTGCATTCTTTTTACCGATAAATCAAAGATCTGGTATATGTCCTGGTTTAAGAAGGCTGAGGATGTGGCGAATACCTGACAATGCGCCTCACTTTCAAATCATTTAAAAATTTGAAATTTTCCCGCACCAAGGCAGAATATTAATGGTTTCCACTGAAAGATTCTCAACAGCAAACAAATATCAAGTGGAAATTCTGAAACCCATTGTTTGTTCACGCACTTGAGAATTTGATGAAAATGTTGTACGGTTACAGCCGCATATTGCAAGAACCTTTACAAACTTTTTGGATAGAACAATATGCGCCAAGTGCCAAGCAGATGTCAAGCTGTTATAAAACAAAGTTGGTTTTATACTCTATTAATAAGGAATTTTTGCTTTTTATTTAAATTCTGGGTTTCTGAAAAATGTTATCCTCCAAAATAAGCCTAATGTCAGTTTTATCCCAATTTTAAGGAAGTCGGTATAAGAACCTTATTAGGTAGTTCAATATAATATAAATATTAATTAAGAATACAACATCATCGTTTAGAGTAATTCTCGGTTGATAATTTCCAAATAAGCATAGCAAAAGAATTTTCATTCGTGTTCTGCCTCTATGAATACTACTGAGATAATCATTAAAAAATTATGTTCTATAATATTCTATATCAGATAAATAGGTTAAAATTAATACAAAGATAAACAGAAATAGCAATTATTACTTACAATTTATTACTTTCGCATTTATAGGAATACAAAAAGCATTTTAAACTCATTTCTGGTCAACTATGGGTCTATATTACAGCTGAGATAAGTATTTCATAATTTTAGATCTGCAGAATATTAATATTTATTACTGAGATGAATATGCTGCTAATTCCTTGTCGCTAAAAGATTAAAAATATTATTCAAAATTTAAATAAAAAAAAAACTTTTAAAAGCCTATTTTTAAGAGAATAAAAAAATATATATAAAAAAGTTCCGTTTCTCCGTTTCCTTCTCTTCCGTTTTCTCTTACACAAAAATAAAAACTCGTTTAGTCCAATTCTTCATATGAGGTTTCACAATATGTTAATACGTCAATAATACAAATTTAATGATGGTTAGGATTTTAAAATGCATCTGATATCAGTTTTTTTTTTAATTATACGTCCACAAATGAAACAAATTTCACTGCTCAGATCATTTATTTTTGTATTTAACTTTTCTTTAATAATTATCCATCATCTTATAATAAATTTATAAAATTAAACCGAATAAGAAAAAAGGCAATTTCTCAGATAGCAAAAGATTTTCCTTATTTAACAGAAATCTAAATTTAAAATTTAACGTAAAATTTAAATCTGAATTTAACCTGTGTTCAACCTGCTGATCTGTTATTTATTTTCGTAGCGTAGTGAGTAATTATTAAAAAGGTTAAATTAAAGAGTAGTATTTTGCTACAGAGCCAGAAATTGGAATTTGTTCGAAAATGAATATTCGTAAATAATAAATAACGAATGTTTGCTCGAACTTTTAATTAGTTCGAGAGTAAATGAATAACTTAAAATAGACTCTTAAGTATTTAATATGTGAAATTCAATGTCGATCTATCTATGTAAAAATATTTTTATTTATTCTCTTATAACTTAAGAAATACCAAATGGAATACAAATGGCCTAGTTCTATTTGCTTATTTTGCAATAACAAATCCCTCTGCTTGATGCAACGTCAGAGGCGCCCTCTTCACCTATAGCATATGTAGTACGTCTAAAGCCTCTACTTTTAAATATTACCCATCATTTTTTACCAAAATTTTAATTTTTTATTGTAACTAAAGACCTTACTATTCCCAATATGATATTATACCAAAGGAAACTTAACACAAAAAGAAAAACCTATTAATATCGTTGAAAATCAGTCTTCTCAGTCTTTTAATGAGAAAAAATTTGATGTTCTTAATAAGAATCTTAACTTTGCTCTACTTTCAAATTCCAAAAACAACCTGGAGAAGATAATAGTAAGTGTTGATTCATTAATTCAGTACTTGCCGGAGTTTTCGAAAGGTTTTGCTAGAGAAACTATTTGCAATCAAACTACAAGGAACCTTACCAAATTAAAAAATACATAGGGTTTTATATTAAATGATTGAGAGAAAAAAACTGTTTCTACTTAAAAGCTGAGAAGGGAAGCAAAGTTGTTATTTTAGACAAAGCAGAATATTTTAAACATGTTTATGATCTTATTGAAAATGGCCCATATACAAAGATTTCTAAAAACCCTTTATTAAAAATGATCTCGCAGGTTAAGACAACATTAAATCGCACCTTCGGTAAGACAAGGACATTATTGAGTTTTTTCAAATTTTACAATACAGCACTTTAAAGTATTTTTTTGCGTTTAATACCATATTTCTTCAATGATATTGCTTCGCGGTAGTTCTGCTTTGCATGCAAAGTACCTTATGGTTTTTGGAATGAGAACATGTCTTCCACAGAACGGAAATACCTCTAATTTTTTTTTAAATATAGTAACAAAGATAAAAAATACACATTTATGCCTTTGTCGTACCAAAATGTAATTTCTTTTGTAATTATGGCCGTAATTCAACCTTAATTTTTTGAGCTATTTGTAATAAAAATTACTTTCTTTTCTAAAAAAACGATTTATTAGCAATAAGTAGGAATTTATTTATAACTGATAATATAACTAAAAGTACACATATTTATTTTTTTAAAGTTTGTAATTATGATAATACCCAGTCACCGAAAGTTACCATTAAAACAAGGCATTATAAAATGGTTCATAGAATTTTGGAACTATATTAGAAGTAATTAATTGACGGATATCTTTTTTTTTACGGTTTGGAATTGGTAAATTTTCAGTGTATAGCACCTTTAATACAATCTCATAAATTTTTTTTTATTACGCTTTGTTGTAATATTTGCTTCTATCCAGGTATCTGATTTGTAGCTATTTTTATGTTGATGTGTTCCTAAGCTTTTTTTACCTTTAGTAAACTTTATTGCTTTCATATTTGTTAATTTAAAAATATTTCCATCAACATCTTTGTTAAGATTTAAAGAAGTTTCATCAGACAATAACTTCAGATTAAAGAAGGAGTCAAAGTTCATTTCTTTAACTACGAATTTATTGCCACTCTTTTTGACGTTTTTGATGAGACTTATATATTCAGATGGTGAATAGATTGGCCCTGCGTTCTTCGCACGTTTAACGTTTTTTTCGATAACTGAGTGAACTGAATCAGCTTTATTTTGGGTGTGGCCCCTAATTAGAAACTTGTGGGTAATGGACTTTATAGGTAATGTATTAACAGCATAGTAATACATTCCAAATACATACCTAAAATTTAAGAAAAAGTTATGTGAAAATTATTTATCAACTCAACTTTATTATTGGAGACCTTACTTATTTTTTTGCTGACCGCAACAGTTATCTGAATAAAGTATTATGTCTGTATCGGGTTGCTTGTCAGAAAGCTCCTTCAAAAACATGTAAAGGCAGGTTCCTATTTCATTAGCTCCTCGTTTTCCAGGACCCTCGTGCCAGAAAAACAAAATGTTTCATCATCATTGATATTGGAAACTTTAAAAATAATAAAAATAAAAATTATTCAGATTTATTTATAAACTAGAAAAATACTCTTACCGTAAAATTATAACAATTGAGCTTGTATTTATAAAAAAAGGCTGAAGATTGGCCAACAGGACATGGTAAAACTGCCTGTAAGTCAAATATAGCAATTATACTGTGGTTGTCGATGTCTTTTTGAAGTTCTAGTCGGCTCAGATTTTTTTCTTCTAAGTGTAATTCGTACTTAGCCGACAGTGGTTTTTTTATCAACAGCATTTTTGTAAGCCTCACATTCGTCACATTGATCTTTACGAGGTACAAACAGACCTATGTTGAAATCATTATTGAAAATGCGATGATAAGCGTCATAATTTACACAGTCTTTGCCAGCTGCTTGCTGGAGATTTTTATAGCTGCGATGCAGCTCCGCTACTGTCAGACTACCATCTATAAATTCTCGGCTAGTATTACCTCTTAAGTAATGACTTTCCACTCGCGGAATCGAGTTTATATGATCATGAACCGATTGTATGACTTCATGACTTAGTTTGGATTGTTTACCATGCTTTCTTTTCATGATTATCGACAGGAGTCATAATATACAACTCATTATTAGTTATTTTATCAGTCACGTTCCGTAGAGTTTTTTCACCAATACTCAAAGTGTTAAGCCAAAAAATCTTACAGACTCTGACTTCATGTCCATTTATCATAAAGTAGTAAGATGAGTTTGGTTTTCTAGGTGGTTTATTTAGAGGTGCTGTTAGATTTAATCTTGATTCGTCGGTTTGCAAGTTGTATTTTTTTTAACACAAGATGCCAGAAAGTCTCTTTGTCTTTGATGTTTTTCTAATTCCCAGTACTTCTTAAAAATTCTGTTTCTCATTTCAACTCAAATTTTAGTGGAGCACGAAAATCGGCATGTATGGTTGCATGGAGGACGAATACATTTTGGTTCAACATTCTTGCCCCTTTTTGGAAGATACTCTTGGCCGCTGTTTTTTAAACGCTTTGATATATTTTGTTTCTATTGGTGTTTATTTTTTTGTCGTTTCCTAGACTTCCTTTCAGTAGATTCTGGCACCACATGATTTTCGTTTACGCTCAATGTTTATCCTGGTTCTATATTATTTTCACTATGTGCATTAGCATTATCCTCCAAGACAGCCACATTTGTCGCAGACCTAGAAGAGCTGCTAGGTGAGCTTGATGAGCTCTGCTCGGAACTTGATGAGCTGCTGCTGTCGGACGTCGATGAGCTAGAAGGAGAGGTTGGTCGGACCTCGACTTGAGGAGCTAGAAGAGCCGCGACGAGTAGAAGGTCTAGTTTCATATACAGGTATTGGCTTTTTTGTGCAACGTGGTGGCTTATACTCTGATCCTTCTGGTGGAAAATCTCCATTACTTAAAGAACCAGAAATATTACTTTTCATTAATCGAGGATCCTGGTTTTCAAAACCTAAAAGAATTATGAAAAAATAAGCATAACAATAATGGACTAACAATCAAAAGTTGCAATATTTTAAATTCGTACCTAAAGTTGTATTTATCGTTGGAATAATATCTATTGCTTTAGAAAGGTTATTATCTTCCACCAACTGTACTAACTTAAGATCCCTGTTTTCTAAATCTTAAAAAAATAATATTAATTAATATCTAAGTAGATAATAAAAGATATTTTAATGTAGATTTTAATTTAAAGGTAAAAAAGTTAATATTATTAGCATTAATCAACAATCTAGTAGTTATTTTCTATCCATACCTGATGTTTCATTTTTTAATGTAGACGCCGGTGTCTTTAATTCTTCATTTTTGTTTAACCACGTCTCGACCTTGGCTTTGGAAGAAGAATCTAAGAAATAAATAGCAAAATTGAGTAAGAAATATACTTATTTGAAATTATATGAAGAAATCATGATAAAGTATACCTATTAATAATGAATCATTTTCTAAATTGATAGTTTCATTATGGGACACGATCTTTTTTAAGCAGGAAATTGCTGGGTTGTCCTCCAGAGGATGTTGCCTACTGTTTTTTTCTTCAAGCATCATCAACATTTTTTTACTTCGGGAGCCCATTTTGTTCTGAAATTTTGAGAAATCCGAAAAAACATAAATGCAAAATCATAAATGTCATCTCGAAAACGCTGGCTTTCTTTGTTTTACTCGTACGGAATAAACTGATATTTTTACAGAAATATTTTCTGCATCTTAACCCGTTTCACTCATATTCACTTGACTTAGTTTGGTTAAATGGTTTAAAAATTTTCAATTTCGTGTTTGTGACCCAATATCTTCAATTGTGGAGTATCTTCAATTATTGCGGAGAGTTGTTGGGTGGGGTCACAAATAAAACAGAAACCTGTTTACCTAAATATCGACGTTTCGACTTATTATAAGTCATCCTCAGGACACTGAAATGGATTCAAGTAATTACAGAGATAAAACAAAGTAATTTCAAGTACATAAAAAACACTATTAAAATAAATGTTCTTTAAGTTACAAAAATTAAAACAACAAAAAACAAAAACCACGACACAGTTAAAATTACATTCAGATACAATCCGTTAAAAAAAAATGTTATAAAAAAAAACAGTATAAATTTTTTTTTTTTATTTATTTTTTTTTTTATATACATTACACCTCTTACCTAAGTCTAGGTTTCTTAAGTTATAATTAAAACACATTTATAATAGGAGCGTAGAATTATTTTTAACATGGGTTAAATTGTAGATGTTATTGTGGGCAAACTAGAATCAACAATAAGCCAAGAGAAACAAATGTTTTTATTCTTCCGAGCGTTTATTTATTTAATTTTTATGATTCAATGTTATGTTGATAAGTTAAGGATTAGTAGATAAGGAAGATGTATGTATCTATACGTTCAAAACCAGAAACTTAATTTGTTAATACACTGTGTGATCTAAATTTGGGACATACACTCTTTGACAAAAATAAATTTTATGTTTTAGTTTTATCTTTTTGGTAGTAAATTAATTAAATTATAGTAATTTGCATTAAGATCATCGGTGTCTTGTTTTTTATTAATGCTTTCTTTATACTTTTTTTTATTAACCATTTCTAGCAAAATTCTTTTTTTATAATTTGATTCTCTGCCAATGATCCGAGTGCTGTTAAAATCAAATTGGTGTTGTTGATTGAAGGAGTGTTCTGCTAGAGCAGTCTTCCCAGATGCTGCGTAGTTCGTTGGTTTTACGCTTCTTTCGTGTTCGCTAATTCTGGATTTTAAGTACCTGCCCGTTTGACCCACATACAGACCTTGACAATCAGAACAGGGTATTTTATAAACCACGCCACTTTGTAACTCATTTGGTGTTTTATCTTTGAGTTTTGAGAAGTATTTGTTGATGGTATTTTCATTTTTGAACGCTATTCTGACTTCATCATCTTACTTGAAGAAATGGGCGAACATCAGCAGACAACTTGCGAATTACAGAAATCACAACTGTTTTCTTTTACAATGTAGAACCAACCAGGTACTTCCATTACATCTTAGTAGATCAATTAATTGTAGAGGAGACTCCATTTAAAAACAAATGTTTTAATCTGTTTAGAGACTTTCAAAAAAAATCGCTTAATTTAGAGATTGCGTACACACACTGGAAAGTTTCCCTACTAGAAAATGATTTAAAATTTATTAAACAAACTGTTAAAAATACTTTACCGAATAACATATTTTTGTCTTATGAGCAATCGCAATTTCCGTACTATAATTGTCATTTTAAAGAACAGAAACAAAAGCAAAAAAAGAAATTACAAAGTCTTATTTTGGAGCAGACTGGAATTGACAGTATAACAACAAACAAAAAATGGTTTAAAAATTTAACAAAGTACACCTTTCCAAAAAATGTAGAAGTAACTTTAGCTTTGGGCAATAAATTTAATCTACCTTATGATAATCATAACTTTCCTCTTGAGCAGATTATAATCGATATAGAGTATGCCATTGGCCTTTCAAATAATGAAGAGTTAAAAATACAAAAAAGAAACCAATCTATTAACATAATTACTAATTTTATAAACTCATCTATTCTGCATAAATTAAATAAATCTGAAAAAACCCTCCTAAAATACAGTAACGAAACGAAAGAATTCTTAAAAAAACATAATAATATCTTAAAAACTAGGGCTGATAAAGGCAATGTCACCGTCGCGTTAGATAAGGAAGAATACCTACAAAAATCAAACCTTCTTCTTTCAAATACAGATACCTATCAAATTTAAAACAAAGACCCCACTACGTCTATTCAGAACAAACTTAATAAACTATTAGAAAACTTGTGTAAATCAAACTTCTTTTTAAAAGATCAAATAAAAAAACTAAAATGCAATAACGGAGTGCCTCCAAAAATGTATTTTTTACCAAAAATACACAAAGAAAATGCTCCTCTAAGACCAATTGTAAGTTTTGTAGGTTCTCCAATATATAATCTCAGTAAATATTTAGCAAATTTACTTAACTTAGCATTTGAAAAAGATCAATTCTACACAAAAGACTCCTTTGAAGTAGTCACTCAATTGCAAAAAATTTTAAAATTCCAAATAACTTTATTCTAATATCATAAGATGTAATATCTTTATTTACCAACATACCAACTAATTTAATTAAAAATATAGTCCAAAATAAATGGCACCTTATCAGAGATCACTGTAACATCCCTTTAGAAGAATTTTTAAGTCTTTTAGAGTTTGTATTTGAAAATAGTTATTTTACTTTCAATAATATATATTACAAACAAATCTATGGTCTTGGAGTGGGTAACTGTCTATCACCTATATGTTCTGATCTGATTATGTCAGAATTACAGAAATATTGTATGGGGAAAATAAAATTTAGGTTACCATTTTTTAAAAGATTCGTTGACGACATTGCCACGTGTATTCCAAAAACTGAAATAGAAAACATAAAAAGTACATTTAACAGTTTCCACCCTAAATTATAGTTCACTATAGAGTGTGAAACAAATAACAAACTTACATTTCTAGACATTCTATTAATCAGAACAGAAGATAATACAATCATCACTGATTGGTATCATAAACCCACTTTCTCTGAGAGATTTCTTAACTACCAATCAAATCACTCATTTAAACAAAAATTAAACATAATTAACAACCTAAAATCCCGCGCAATAGCCTTATCTCACTCCAGTTTTCATAAAAAAAATGTTAACAAAATTAAAGATATTTTACTAAAAAACAATTTTCCTCATAAACTATTAAACAAAATCCTAAACAATAACCCTACACCTATTAAAGTCAAAGAAAACCAAAATCATAAATTTGCAAAAATTCGTTATGTCAAAGGTTTGTCTGAAAGGCTATCAGGAGTTGTTCCTGATGATGAAGTCAGAATAGCGTTCAAAAATGAAAATACCATCAACAAATACTTCTCAAAACTCAAAGATAAAACACCAAATGAGTTACAAAGTGGCGTGGTTTATAAAATACCCTGTTCTGATTGCCAAGGTCTGTATGTGGGTCAAACGGGCAGGTACTTAAAAACCAGAATTAGCGAACACGAAAGAAGCGTAAAACCAACGAACTACGCAGCATCTGGAAAGACTGCTCTAGCAGAACACTTCTTCAATCAACAACACCAATTTGATTTTAACAGCACTCGGATCATTGTGTGTCCCAAATTTAGATCACACAGTGTATTAACAAATTAAGTTTCTGGTTTTGAACATATAGATACATACATCTTCCTTATCTACCAACCCTTAACTTATCAACATAACATTGAATCATAAAAATTAAATAAATAAACGCTCGGAAGAATAAAAACATTTGTTTCTTGGCTTATTGTTGATTCTAGTTTGCCCACAATAACACCTACAATTTAACCCATGTTAAAAATAATTCTACGCTCCTATTATAAATGTGTTTTAACTTAAGAAACCTAGACTTAGGTAAGAGGTGTAATGTATAATGTATAATGTAAAAAAAAATAATTTTATATTGTTTTTTTTTTATAAAATTTTTTTTTAACGGATTGTACCTGAATTTTAACTGTGTCGAGGTTTTTGTTTTTTGTTGTTTTAATTTTTGTAACTTAAAGAACATTTATTTTAAAAGTGTTTTTTATGTACTTGAAATTACTTTGCTTTATCTCTGTAATTACTTGAATCCATTTCAGTGTCCTGAGGATGACTTAATATAAGTCGAAACGTCGATATTTAGGTAAACAGGTTTCCGGTTTAAAAATAGTTACAGAAATAATTGTTTCTTCTCGTTGCGCCTACAGATTTTTACTCATTTTATTATTAAGTGTTTATTCAGATTTTTTTTTGAAAGTCATGTATCTCGTCCGTATAAGAACTAAAAAAAAAATAAAACCAAAATGCCACAATTATTTTAATATCTTCTTTATAAAAAACCTCTTGGAACAAAAAAGCCATAATTGTTTATGAGGCTATTAAAATATAAACGAAATTGGTACGACAAAGCCGTAAGTATTTTTATGACAAATTTATGAAACCAGTATTAGAATAAAAAGACCACAATTGTTTTTAAAACTACAAAATTCAAAATATATTAGAAGTACAAAGTCACAACTGTTTGAACGTCTTTCTTCCTCCAAATATAAGATCATAAAATGGCCATAATTGTAGTAAATGAGACTTTGTCTCACTAGAAACAAAAAGCAGAACACGGCATCACTTCACTCACAGGTGACGCGGCAACTGACCAAAAAGATTTTGTCGCGCCAAAGCGCATAAAAATGGACCAATCAGACAAAGGCACTGCTGTCCTCTGGCGTTATACCAATGAATTTCTTTGAAGTTCCTTTGTTCCCCCAAGTGAAGGTGAGTTTTTAAAGCATTTTGGCATACATAACAAAATTTTCGAATTTTTGACAATTGTGCCCTTGTCTTACCGAAGGTGCGAAATGATGAATGCAAAAACCCTATTTCCTCTTCAGAAAAATTCAAGTTACAACTTTCAAACCCAATAATTTCAAAATTATATTGTTTACAAGAAATCCATAAACCTGGCAATAAAATGAGACCAATTATCTTCACTATGGGATCTCCAACTTATTTAAAAGTTCTTAGTTAAGCAATTTAAGATATTAAAATTACCTTATAAATGTTTTTCAGTCAAAAACAGCCAACAGTTTATTTCAAAAGCCAACAATTTAATTCTAATGAAAATCTTGTTTCTTTCGATATATCTTCTTTGTTCCCAGGCATGTCTATACTAGGAACTTTGTAATATTTAATTAAACTTCGGGAAAGTAATGGTTTTAATAATATTCAAGAAATAGTTAAATTAACAAAACTTTGCATGTCACAAAACATTTTCCAATATAACAACTCATACTATGAACAACTGGAAGAAACAGCCACGGGTAATTGCCTCTCTTCCTTCCTAGCAGAGCTCTTTATGAACCGTTTTGAGTTAAATGCCAAAAATACTTTTCACGAATTTGGTTAAGATATGTTGATGATGTATTTGCCGTGTTCGACAAAAGCAAATACAATATTGTTAATTTTGGAGAACAAGTCAATAACTGTTTTTCATCTAAGAATATTGATTAGCTGATTAGAAGTCATATATTTAAAGTTAATTTAAAAAACTCTACCTCATTTCAAAAGGATGAAAGTAAGCAAAACTTTCGTTGCAATACCATATGATCCTATCTTGACGAGAGGCTTTGATAGAGTTCACAAAGACTTCTAAGAATGGTCTATCAAAGTTCGGTCAAGTTACGAAATCTTTTAGGAAACCCAAAAGATAAAATAAATGCCAACGAAAAATCCAAGATCTATAAGATTAATTGGAACTACATTAATAAAAAATACATAGAACAAACTAGAAGATCAATTAACGAGTTGAAAAGTCGAGTTTGGCTGAACATGTTTGAAATACTGTTCACTTTGTAGCTGTTTTTTTCCTAAATTACTTAAACCAGTTACTAACAATAGAAAATTAGAGGCATACGAAAGTTTAGCAATATTCAAAAATTAAAAAAACATTCTTAACAGGGTTAAAGGCCCCATCCCTTACAGCCAATTATATAGGTTAGTTAGTGTTTAAGACTTGGTCGGCCATGTTTTATTACATTTAGACCATTTGTAGGTAGTTTTAGTTTAGTTTTCATTTTCTCCTGAAGATGCTAACATCGTTAGCGAAACACGTGTCGAGAGTAAAAATAAAAAATTTTGGTTAGTGGTAAAAAAAACCGTCCCGTAATTTGTTCATCGATCTTTGTCAATTTTCAAAGCATGAAATCGTACGATTTTATTTACTTATTTAAGCAGAAAATATTCCCACCATATCACAATTAATTTTCATGAAATGAAACTACATGATTTGCTTTTTATTACCTATCACATATTTGCCTAGTTAGAAATAGCTGCAATCATTTGAAAAGCAAAGTGAAAGGTAAGATAATTTCCTCTATTATTAATAAATATAATTGCATTGTAAAGACATTCATCGACCTTTGTAAAAATTATGTAAACATATATTGTAAAACATATGAAATATGTTATTACTGCATGAAATGCAAAATATCAGACTTAAAAAAATCCTATTTTTTTTCCAGATGAGATATCCACTTATCCAGATGAGATCTAAGTAGATCTTAAGGAAATATGAATTTTTGGAAATGTTTAAACTTGCCATTTTTACTAAAATTGGGCCTAAAATTTTTAACGATCTTTTCAATAGTTTATGCAAGTCTTATTATAAAGACATTTAAATTCTAATGATTAAGGCTATAATTTTCCCGTAGTAGTTTTCTAAAAATGAGTTTTTCTAATTTTTTGCGTATTTTTCAGCATAGGAATTTTTGAAACAAAAGTTCCATGATTTGCTTATGAATTATTCCAATTTTGATTAATTATTACCAGGCGATGATCCCATTCCCATAAATCACAAAAACACCGGGCTCTTATAGGACTTATGCAGAAATTTATGACTTATACATTACAAAACTTTCTAGATGCTGGTTTAAACATTTAGTAAGCGAGAAAAGTTTAATTTAGAAAAAACATTTAAATGTTTTTTCCAAATATTTGTTTTTGTATTTATATTTGCAAAAAATTTAAATAAACCTTTTTTTGATAATACAGCAGCTTTTCACTTCGACAAAGGACCAATATATGATTCTATTACGAAAATTAACTTGCAATTTTCTCCTTTTGTTAAAAAATACTGAGACAATAACAATCAATTGCTCGCACACCAAAACCGATACGCGGTTTTCTTTTAACGACATCTTCAATTAATAAAAGTAATTTTAGCTTTGCTCATTTCCTCGCCAATTAATTCAATATAAAAACGACGGCAATTACGACAAACAGTGATTAATTACTGTCGTAATCAAACTTTCCTCTTTCTTTCAGGTTCCTCGCAAAACCCCTCAGAGTCACCTCAATCGAAATCAATAGACACGTTTGCGATGCCAGGAAAACCGCAAAAACCATACTTTGATGATATTGGACCGAAAAATATTTCGGCTGTCGTGGGGCAATCGGCTATGTTAACCTGTAGAGTTAAACATCCGGGTCATCGAACAGTAAGTAATTTTTAATTTACTACTTATATAAATATTGATTAAAATCATAGAAATATTAGTATAAGTAGATAATTTAGTAAGATCTTTCTTAAATACACCTACACTTTAAATAATGTTTTTTGATTACTTTGAATAGTATTTTTTTTTTTTTAAATAAGATACTTTAAATAAACCAAAATATGTAAATTTACCCAAGCATACCTTAGCTCAAAAGTTAATAGTTGATACAATTTTATTTTCTATTTTTCCTTATTCGCAAATTATCAACTTTTGGACTAAGGTATGTTTGGGTCAATTCACATGTTTTAGTCTGAAGTATCTCCAGTTTCGAGTTTTTTCGATCTTTCGCAAACACTCTGTAGTTAAAAAATGTTAGGTTGCTAAATTCGTTTACACAAGATAAATTATTTTTTTTAAAAAAGGATCGAAAACACGAAAAAAGTAACATAAAAACAAATGGTTTCTAAATAAAATAAAAAAACAAAATCTTATGTAATTTAGCAGTCCATTTAATATCGCGGTGCTCGATTGCGGATAAACCTTGAAACGGAAGAAACCTTAAATAGGGGGAATGTTAATTGAGTTAGAGGTGCTATTTTTTAAAATTTGTTTGGCTGATACAAGGTATACCAAAAAGCATGGTACCTAATTTGATTTTGTTTTTAATGAAACCACCTATATTTTTTTCTGAAACGGAAGTCTCATTTAACTCTCTTTTTAACCCTTAAACAGTTTTCCCCCAAAATGCGATGTTTTCTCGTTTTTAACAATTTAAAGAAATTTTTACGAAAATTAATGTTTTACTTAAATTTTAATATTTGCCACCGACGTTTTTTTATCTTTTTGAAAAATCTCCTTAGCTAAATTTATTTTATCCTCCGAAATTCCAAATTTAATTTTTTTATTTAGGGTGGTTAAAAACGTTACTCAAATAATGATATGTTTAATTCATGGATCCTGTCTTTATGGTTCTGCTCCCAATAGTTTATTATAGAAAGTAGATATCATATAATATAAGGCTCTGCGCATTAGTTTAGGTGCTATGCGTTCTACCCCTACACGGGCACTTTTAGTTGAAGCATTGGAACATCCTCTTTATTTGCGCCAAAGCATGCTTAGGGCTATGTTCCTTATTAAATACAAATTCCTAAATACAGATCTTCTATATGAGGTAAACAAATTAAACATTCAAGATTTAACAAATAAATATTGGCTAAAGGATGAATAATGTTAGATTTAATTGTACCCTTTGAATTAACAAAATTTGATTATTTCTGCGCTGCTGAAATATGCGTGGTTAAACACCCTTCGGTTACTAAAAGCTCTATATTAAATAAAAACATACTTAAATTAGAATAATCACAGCATGATAAGAATAAACATATATATACAGATGCATCAAAGAGTGAAGAAGGCAATGGAGCAGCAATAGAAAAGACTTAGACATTCAATATCAGTTTAGAATTAACAAAAATAGCATATTAACTTCTGAGGTAATTGCCTTTAGAGAGGTACTTAAACTTGCCTTACAAGATAGTAACAAAAACTATGTTATCCTATCGGACTCCATGTCTATTCTTCAGAGCATTGAAAAGAAGTATGATTTGTCTAATAAAGTTAACCCCATAATATGAGAAAATAAAAAACTTATACGCCGTTTATCCGTTTTTAACAAAAAAGTAACATTTCTATGAGTTAAGGCTCATACTGGTCTTACAGGTCTTGCAGGCTGGTAGATTTTTTAGCCAAAAATAGTATTGCTGTCGGCAACTACATACCTGATCTTCCTTGTCTCACTGATATAAACGCAATAATTAGGAAAAATACAAATGTTAAGTGCAATGAAATTTGGTAAAATATTTCAAGAAAGAAAATCAGCAAAGAATCTCCAGCCAGGCATAGTGAACAAAATGTGCCAAGGCATTTTAAAACAACTATAATTCGTATGAAATTAAGACATGCTTGCTACCCAGCACACCTCAATAAAATTAAAGTATTACCTACTGATCTGTGCACAAATTTTAATGTTACAAGTAATCTAAATCACACATTTTTGAATTTAAAAAATATACTCAAGAAATCGAGATGCTAGTGGTTAATTTACGCGTGGAATGTAAAATGGCTAGTCTATTTAATATTATGCATTTATTACCATAAGAAAATGCAAATATATTTAATTATCTAATTACCTTCCCTAGAAATGTAAGACTTAGTATTTAGTTTAGATTTTTAATTAGAATAGTTATCCTAGTTCCAAGTCTCATTCCCTTATGTTTCCATGGTCAATACCCTTGTATCGCATTAAGTCGCCCTGACAGACCCCAGTGGCGTGAAGTGTGTCTCACTGTCTTAAATATCTTAGCATAGCATAATGTAGCTAAGAACCTTCCTATATATTAGATATATCTAGCATTAAAAAAAAGCATAATTTGAATAAAAGATAAAGAGTATTTTAAAATCAATTATCAGAGTAGTTAGAAATATGCAATACGTAAAAATGGCAAATCAAAAATTGTAACTGGCTGCATGGTTAAATACCACATGCCACCAAATAAAAATGTTTCCCTTTATCTCTAACCGTTTTCTCTAAATTTATTCTTAAAGGAAAAATAATACATATTTTTCATAGGAATTATGAAACTTATTACGAAAAACAATTAATAGATATTTTATGGAATCAGAGAGACAAGCACTTTGTTACTCTATTCTATTCTATTTCTATTTCGGACAATTTTTAGTAAGAGAAAAAGTCAATAGTTGTAATCGCCCTAATAAAATATTAGTAGTAAAAACAAGTAATATTAGTTCCTAATGCTTATCTTATTTAAAAGTAAGAATTTTTTTCTTACATGTAAAAAGTTGCCCATAATTCATATATTCTTTGTTGTGTGACGTATGCCAATTAAAATATTTACCAGAGAATTAGTAAATATGATTTACGTTGTCGGTGAATGCCTTGGGAACTGTTTCTTTGGCTTTAAGAGTTTATTAGGAAATATTTCCTAATAACCGACATCTTAATGATAGTGTTGAAGAAATTCAAAGAATGATTTGAGCGTACTGGAAGTGTAGCATACAAAAAACAAACTGGAACAAAATTCGTTTCAAATAAGGAGAATCAATTGCATGTCGGTTGTAGAAAACCCGAAAGTTAGTGTAAGACAAATATATAAGACCTTAGAAATATTGACATTGTCCATGGGAAAATGTTTTAAAACAAACAAATAATATCTCTATCATGCTTAGTTTTAAGAACCTTACCGAAAAAATGATTTTGAAAAATACAAATTAATTTTTGGAGTAAAATAGTACATAATTTTGTTATTGGTCCATACTTTTTTGAAGACCCCGTAATAGAAGAAATTTTTCTAAACGTCTTAGGAGAGGATTTTTTACGCTTCATTGCAAATGTCAGAAAACATATCACACACCAATTTGGTAATAGATGGATTGGAAGGCTAGGTTAATTATCAAAATTAACTTTCGTATATATATTTATTAAGTTTTATACTGGATGACCTCCTAGGTCACAGGAATTACGCTTCTGGATTTCTTCTTATAAGGAAGTGTTTAATCTAAACTTTTTCATATTGCACCCATAACTAGGACAGATGAAGATATGCGCTCCATTCAACAGTTCTTTAGACGCATTTCGACTGCTATGATTCGTGCAGTTAAAAGATCTTATGATAAATATATATATTTCATATTTATGAAAAATACATATAATTCTTTCTTTAAGAACAAATTTTAAGAAAACGGTTAGAGATAAAGGCAAACTTGTTGCTATGAAATTGAAGATCAAAGAATGCTCTATCACAGCGCGTTAGTAGATATAGGGTGTTCTATTAAAAAAATAGCGCAAAATTAATTTGAAAATATCATTTGAGTAACGATTTTAATCACCCCGTACAAAAAAAAAGAATTTTGGAATTTCGAAAGATAAAATGAACTTAGTCTAGAACTCTACATAGATTTTTTTAAAAGATAAAAAACGTCAGTAGTAAATGTTAAAATTTAAGTGAATTTTAAATATTTAAATTTAAACATTGGTTTTCGTGAAGATTTCTTTCAATTGTTAATAACTAGGCAAAACTGTTTTGGGGTTAAAAAAGAGAGTCAAATGATACTTCCTGTCAAGTTTTGTATTATTTTTAATGATGTAATTTATGTTACGCTACTGCTTTTAGAGACGCTTATAGATAGTATAGGATTATATTTTCTCTCCGTCACACCTAGCCAGCTTGTGCGTTGTGCAAGAGAGACGACTCGCGGCCGACGGTGGTCAACCTGGACTTTTGACATTAATCAGACATATTGTTGACTTATCGTTTAGCACATGTATCTCGTTGGTGTTTTATAACAAGCAGCATTAACTTCTTTTACTTTGTTTTTATAGATTAAAGTTGTAAAATTGAACTTCAGTTCTCTCTTTCTCTGTAGATTTTTATTATCATTTTAAATGTAAAATAATGTGTTTTGTATTTCTTAAGCTACATGCTTAATTCAAGCTAGATAATAATAAAGTAGAAAAATAAATACTTGCACTACCGTTTGCTAGTTAAAAAAAATACATGTTTAAAATTTTAATACTCCAACGAAGGTTTTACGGATCTACGTTTACAGAAAACTTTAATCTTTAAATAGGTGAAAGATTCTCTTCCTTTATACTTCGTATTTATAAATATTCTGTATATTAAAATTAAAGTCCTGTAAAATTATGAATATTTTTCCAAAAAAATTAAAATACCACCAAAAAAATATGGAAATAATTTTAATAGGCGATTATTACACATCGAAATTTAAAAATTAGTTTAATTGAAAAGTTGATTCGAAATAAGACACTTTTTTTTACAAAATGACGTATATTTCTAGATTGGTATATTTCTCTAGATTGTATGTCTTTTCCAAATCAATTTACATGGGGACTATATTATTTATTTAACTGTTGCTTTAAACAAATGCACAAACATTATGTTGTGTTATTATGCCCGTAAAGCGAAACAAGTCACCATTTGACTAAAGTTTTATTAAATTAACTGTGATACTGTGCCGATTTTTTTTATAGTACTGTCAAGAAAGAACAGTTATCCCTTTTTAAAATTCAGCCGATTAAAAATAGAAAACAACTAGATAATAATAATTGCAATGCATAGTTAGCAATTTACTTGCAATTATGAGTAAAAAATTACTTTAAATGCCTAAAGTATAAAAATTTTATTACCTACTAACTTAAGTTTTTCTACATATAATCAAATTAAAAATTATTCACAAAAAATATAAAAATATATTTTTTATAAATATATAGATATTAAATGAGCACTTATGATTATTCGGTTTTTAGTTTTAAAATATACTACTGTTTTAATAAGAGGTTTTTAAGAAAAAACTATAAATAACTTTTTTAAACAACATCTTTAGTTTGCTTTTCGGTTTCAAGATACCACTGATCATTCTACAATTTTTAATGACCTATATACATTTTTCCATAATTATTTGCTTCTGACACAAATTGGACATACATTTTATAATATATATTAAAATATTACTTTAATATTTCTACATTATATATATTTTATGAGGCTTTAAACATATAATAAAAAGTAACCTTTTTCCTATACTAATTGACATACAACAAACACAATTTTACCTAGTAAAAACGCTTGCAAAATATTTAAATAATCCATTTCTTTCTTGAAATAATATACAACGTAAATACAAGAATTGACAATGAAAATATTACAAAGCCTCATACTATTTTAAGCCCGTCACATCTAGTAACATTACTTTTTTAAGCTAACAATCACGGTGATATATTGCAGATTTTTTTGTTTTATTTCTTTTTCCAAATAAAAATCTCTGATTATTTGTCCTTTTGTGGTTATAATAATCATTATCAGTAAACATCGTAGCTTTTGTAGGAGTCTAATGATGATGTGTGAGCTCATCGAAATGCATGACTCTTGACGAAAAGGGGGATTGGGATTTTCATTTTTGGAAGTCAAAAGTACCCTCACCCTTTTTAACCCGCTATATTATATTCATATTATATTCACTATTATATTCATCATTATATTCACTTCAAAAATAAACTTCTACTTGCAAATACAATATTTAGTGGTTATTTTAATCAAAAAAAATTATTTATTACTAATTTCATTATCAGGGGCTGATCTTGGTGTACAGGTTATACCTATTAAAAGCTCTTCTTTAAATTGTGAAGTGTTGAACTGTTGAACTTTGTACTTCATACACTTTTGTTTATTTTTTTTTATATATTTTTATTAGTCTCTGTGAAATGCTTCATTGAGAATTTTGTTTATATTTATTTAGATACTGAAATTCGGCAGTGAAGATTAAGCTAATAAAAGAATAATGAGTTAGCATAAGCACCATTGTAATTACTCTGTAAAAAGTAACTGAAGTTTTCTACCAAGAAGTAAATGTGAGTGCAAATAAGGTTAAATTAAGTATGTATTATGACAGCAAAAACTACTCATAGTTTACAAATGCAATTTTAAGTAGCTGTTCCCTTTTCCCATCTTAGGAGCTAGTAAATGGGCATATTTTATATTATAGAAGTCAGTTTTATTTATTACGGT
This sequence comes from Anthonomus grandis grandis, assembly GCF_022605725.1. NCBI lineage: Eukaryota > Metazoa > Arthropoda > Insecta > Coleoptera > Curculionidae > Anthonomus > Anthonomus grandis. Next base: position 24,242,230 of record NC_065548.1, on the reverse strand, counting down.
AATTGGTTGCCAATACAAACTGTAGTCTTTTGATATAGATAAATAGTAAATATAGTTCATAAGAACTCTTCAGTGGTACAATTAAATAATTATGTCCCTTCGTATTTGTGGAAGAAGCCAGGCAGCAGTTCTCCCCCGAAAAGATTTTAAAAATAATAAATATATTAATATATTATAACTTTTATTCTCAATATCAATAAATTATCTATAAACTTGTAAATTAGGTTTAGAAACTTTATTTAGTTTTGTGTCTACAAATTTAATTAATTATGTGCCTTTTGTAGAGCGGAAATCACAAAAGATATACGGTATGTTTTATTATAATAAATTGGCATAACTTGATGCTTATTAAAATGTCTTTTAAGGATTAAAAAAAATCGGATATCTTTCAGAGAATACCAATTTGTAAAAAAAAATAAAAACCAAAAGTTTACAGACAAAATCAGAAAGTTTATAAGTAATTGTAGTTTATAAGTATATTCGAGTTTCTCAAGGTCTAATATTGAGGCCAATTCTTTTTTTACTCTTTATTAATGATTTGCGATATAAAATAAATACAAGATTTCTGTATCAATTTACTGATGGTGCCTAGTTTCTTCTAAGAAAAGGGTCTTTCTTGCATCTGCAAAATAGTATTGTAAACCCTGAATATTAAACCTAAATGAAATACGTAAATAATTCGAGTTCTATGAAGAATTAGTAGTGCTACTTGTTTTGTTTGTTTTATAGTGGACTGTATATAAGGCCTGGTTCTGTATGTCTGGTCTGTAATCGCAAGAATACTACTAGGTACTCATAGGGTGGCATTGATGCGTAATTAATAGAGTTTATCAGTACTAAGGTTATTTTGTATGGCAAGTATTTAAGCAGCAATATTGTACTAAATTGTATTTTAGTATTCTATTTCATTTGTCAATGTAAATAAATGACCTTAAAAAACCATGCTAGACAGTCAGTACCGGTAAATATGAAGAGGAAAAATGTTTAAATGTAATGAATGTTCCAACTAAATATGTATATGAAGCTATTATGTTATATGTTATTTATTATGTGTTAGAAATAACACAAAGCTATTTATAAAAAAATTAGATAACATAAGTAGCAGACAAACAATTGGTTAATGTATGTCACGCCATAGTACTGCTCTTTTTTAGTTTTATAATACGGTCCAAAATTAAATTAACGAATACAAATAATATAATAATGAAATAATAATTTAATAATAATAAATAACAAAATAATGTTATTCTTATACGTAACTTTATAATATAATCCTAATAATATCGTAGTCTTTTATATTAACCTAAGCTTACTATATCTTTTTCTGACAATGTTTTGTTTATTTCCTGCTAATTAATTTAATTTCGGAAAAACATTTACCAAAGTGACACAATATACTAAAAAAAATACATTTTATCATGAATTGGATTGTAGTACAAAAATTATAATTTTTTAAAAAGTCAATAACAATATAAAGTATATAACTCATTGTTCACGATTATCGACAGAAATTTAAGAGTAGTAACAAAATATTTAAGGTAAGTTAAATGAATATAATAATGGAAAAAAAGAATTAAAGACTATTAGGACACAAATTGTATAAATTAATTTAATGTAAATATGGAAAAAAGTTCTTCTTATTTTCGGAATCAAAAACAAAAAGTTTAATTTTAAGACTGTCATAACGAATATACAGTGTAAATAAGAATACCCATAAAAATAATAAAATCTCTTTAACTAATATCAACAATGAATTTGTCATTTCTTTTAATATTTATAAAACAATTAATTGCCGTATTCAACAAAAAATCGCAAAGCTGCGAACATTTTTAGAAAGCTTTATTATGTCTTATATCCACAAATAGTAATTAGTATTTAGTAAGTTAAAAATTAAAATGTATTAAACAGATATTTAACTATTTTTTAAATATTTATTACTCTAAATACACATTAAATGTAAATCTAAAAAAAATAAAAAATGAAAATAATAATGAATAAGAATAATAATAATAAAATGTTTTTATTCAGCAAATGTTACATTAATACCTATTTGCTTATAAGGGCAAAGATTAGCTATAAGCTACTCTTAAACTCTTAACCTTCATTAAAAATATTATAATTAAATAGATAATAATTTCAACTATACTTATACAATATAGTTCACCATAAACATAACAACCAACTTCCATAAACTAGCAGTCCCCTCATCCCATTGATTCTTCGAAAAATAAATTTTTAACGTTTCTTTTAAATGTATACAAACTGTCATCAAACATAGGATTTTAACTAAAAAAGTAAAATATTGTATGTAAAAGAATGGGTAAACAGAGCAGTTGAATGGTGCGGCATAGTGAGTGTATTTTATCTAATATTTCGATCTTGTACTCGATTTCCAGGTAAAAGTTTTTCATACAGGTATTTGGAGCTTCGGGTATTATATAAACGGTATAGAAATGTGGACAATAAAAATTTAAATTTTAAATACAAATAAATACAATATTTTTGAGCCATTTTAAATTATAAATGCCTTGAGAGACATGATCAAACCTTACAACCTTATCTTAAATTAAAAATAAATCGGCAACAGGTGTTTTGAACACGTTATAAACGGTACTGTGCCTGTAAATTTAAACAGGGAAAATAAACTATCGAACAATATTGGATAATGGATAAAACAAAAGCTTCAGTAAGTTTTTTTTCTAGTCTTACAATTTAAAATTAATTTGTTGCATGAAGCATACGTATTCTCGAATAACACCTTTTTAGCAGAATACTGATATGTTCTTTGAAACGCAAAGAGCTATCCAAAGTCAATCCAAGAACCTTCATATTATTTGAAAAAGGAACTGACGTGTTATTCAGTTGACTTTTAACGGATGAAACAATATTTTTACGAGCACTTAAATATTTCCATTTTAGTTTTGCTAGACTAAGTTATGCTCCTTTGAGTAGATTGAAATTGAATTAAGTTCAGCATTTAAATTATATCCAACTATATTGTCGTTGTGATCGAAGTAGTGGAGAACCTGTGTATCGTCGGCTTACTGGTGAATTTCTAAAAAATTTAAAATCTTTGGTAGATCTGACGTGTAAACAAGATATAAGAGAGGCCCAAGGATAGATCCTTGAGGTTCCCCTGATACTATCCGTTTTAACTCAGAACAGTTGGCATGTATGCGTACTCTTTGTGTACGATTCCACAGACATATTTTAAAAAAAGATAATAGAACTATATCGTTTCAGCTATAATACTTCAGTTTGGCAATAAGTAAGTCATGGTCTATTACATCAAAAGCCTTTGAGTAATCAAGAGACATTAAAATAACAGAAAGTTTCTTGTCAAGCGCTCTATTATCAGTAATATTCAAGAGTGCACTAGTTGTGCTATGTCCAGTCCTAAATCCCGACTGCTGTGTAGGAAGTATATTGTTGGATGGTAACTAGCAAACTATATAGACCACTCTTTCCAGGACTTCAGAAATTACAGTCAATAAACTGACTAGACGTAAATCTTGTGGACCTTTAGTATTAGATACTTTAGGAATAGGAATGATAGTTGAGTCCCTCCATGCTTTAGGGAAATAACCTGTTAACAACAACTTTCAAAGGTAAACACATCTTCACCATTAAAAGAGTAATATTGTCCGGTCCTGCAGCATTAGACCTAATAGGTAATTATCTTTTTCATTGAATATTAATCTACAAGGAAAAAGTCAAAATTAATATTATAAAAATAAAAAAAAAATTTTTTAAAGCAATTATTTGTCTTGTTAAATACACTAACGAAGAAATCATTAATTACACTTGTGTCAATTAAATTGGATGGAAGTTCAGAATAACCTCCAGCGGATCCTAAGAGGTGTCTTAAACCACGCCAAAGAAGCTCTTTGAAGCTCTGCTAGATAAGCAGCTTTTTCTCTTCTAATCGAGGCAAGTGCAAAATGTCTGCAGTCCTTATAATAAGTCCAGTTAGCTTTTTTATTTAAAATAAGTCCAAGACTGTAGGTTAACCAAGGTGCTGCTTTCTTACTAATTTTTATGTTTTTGTAAGGCGCATGGATATCAAATAGGAAGTTAGTATTTTGGTATAGAAAATCCACTTTTTTTATTTATATCTGCAATATACAAACAATAGTCCCAATTAACTTGTTGTGTTAATTGGATGTTTTTAAGATCGCGATTTTTAATTATCTTTTGCTGAGGTTTTTTAGCAAGTGTAGTGAGGATACAAAACGGCATTTGATTGCGATCACTAATATGTGATAACGGTTCCATTCTTATAGCAAATTTTTGTACAATTAAGAAAAATCGGGTCTAGGCACGTAGCAGATGTATTTGTAATACGCGTTGACTCATTTATTAGTTGGTCATACTCGTAAGAATTTAGTGCAAAACATAAAGAACTAGGCCTCATCATATCTATGTTTAGGTGTCTAAATACTACAGAGAAGTGATAATTTACTAATATATATGGAATGATTTCATCAAGGAAATTCCAGATTTCAGATACACGAGTCTTAGGAGGTTTATAAATAAAAAGTATGGCAATTTTGTGGACTTCAACTTTGACATATAATAGAAAATATTCAAAGTCTATATTGTTGACAGTGATATCAAATCTCTCAAAATAAAAAGTTGAATAAGTGTATATTCCAACACCTCCCCCGACTTTGTTTAGCCTATGCATTCGACAAAAAGAATATTTCTCCAATTTAACTGCATCGGATGTTATGAAACTATTCAACCATGTCTCACTAACACCAATATTATCATAGTTTTCATTCATAGACTAAGCAAAAACTCCAAATTTGGCAAAAGAGATCATACATTACTAGCTAGAATATCAATTATATTTTACTTTAGATTTAAGTCTTTCGAGGTAGTTTAAAAAAGAAGGAAAATTTTTGTCACAAGAGGAATAATGAGTTGCCAATAATTTGTGTATTTTTTGCAAATTAGCTCTGACGCAATTTATACTTTTTTTTGCTTCAGAATTACAGTCTCTACTTGTGTAACCATAAGCGCAACAACGGAAACACTTAGAAATACCCTGGTAGTCCACAATATTTGACTTTTTCTATCGAACAAAAACATATTCTTCCTTTAAAAGTTTAGTAACAAATTTTATGTCAGAAGAGGCAAGATCTATGATATCAGTCAATGATGTAAGATTGTCGACTGTTTGTTCGATGGTCTCCAATCCCTCCAGTTGTACATCCCTTATCAGCATCCTAGGATTACACTTCTGAGCCTCATTCACATTAAATTTATTTCCCATAGTGGCATTAAGTGAATCTTTCAAGGCCTGAAGGGACTTCTCATCCTGGCAATGCAACCCCTCTACGAATTTTTCTTGTGCTATTAATACAGGCTTTAATTTTGCCTGGATTAATATTATTAGTTATCTCTGTTCAAACATCATTTTGGTTAGTTGCATTATTACTCCCGATAATAAGAACTGGCGAATTAGACCTCACTACGATGCTATATGTATAAAACATTATTGGGGTTGTTCATGCATTTAGCATTATTGTTCAATTGCAAATCAACTGATCTATGATTCTCATGATATTCCAAAAACCGATTTTTATAAACTTATTCTATATTCGGAATTTACAAGTAGCTTTTTGGTCAATTCAAGTTCTCTTGCAATGAAAATTCACTTCTTTCTCTAGCAGAGCATTATTATTAGTTATAGTGGCTATAGAATTAAAAAAAAATTTACGTATCCTTAATTGCACCGCAGATAGCATGGAATTTTTTAAAGCAGCCACTTCATTTAATTACTTTAGTACTAACCATAAAACTGCTATTACATTTGGCACACTGATTTACTACAATATCAGCAGGCATATTAAAATTAACATCAGTAAGTCCCAGAAAGACATTCTGTATACTCTGCAGAGAAAAGCTGCACAACCTGACAACTCTGCCATAAGAACAGTTGCTTAATATTATTGCAATACTGGATTATTGATGTCTTGCAGCATGGGCAGCCCAGGAAACACCTTAGGTTAGGATTGGCGGGAAAATTTTCTTACCAAAATATCGTCTGTTATTTGGCAATCTGCAGATAAGTACAAAATATAAACTGAAACATAATGAACTCAATTTTACAAAAATTTACGAGAAAATAAACAATGCATCAGCAAGCAATGTTGACAAATTTAGTTAACGTACAAAACAAATCTAGTAAATGATACTTATCGTAATTGCAGAAATGATCTCCTCCAAAAACAATAATAGCAACAATTATATAATTATTTTTTTTTTAAATGTATTAATACCAACAATGTAAAAGAGTCATTATTCATCAATCAACAATAATAATTAGAGAAATTTTCCGAAATAAAGCAAAACAATTTTGCATTTAAGCCATTTTATACCTGATTATCTTTTTTTACATCCAACAGTTAAGGCCGTAAACCAAATAAATGTTTAAAATATACGCTTTCAAATAAAAATAAAGAAAAGTTTTAAACGTCTTGTTTATTGATTTACTGACCATCTGTATATCAGAATTTCTAAGCCGGATCTCCAGACGAAAAACCAAGCAGTAAATACAACTTACAGTGATTGTTTTTATAGTTTCTGATATTACCTCAAAGCCATGCAGCTAAAATAAACGATCTTATACTGTTGAAGAGCTCTCTTTTCTTTATGGAAAATTTTACCTTTATATAGCTTTATTCATTTTAAGCGTGACCTGGATTTTAAGTAAATGAGCGTCTGTTTAAGCAAAACCCGCTTACATAATCAATTCCAACTTCAGATATAAAGTCAAAACAAATAAAAGCATAAACAAACTGTAAAAGCACAATGGCTCGGCAAATATAGCGATAAGTAAGCAGACGTGAGACTTAGAATTTACCATTTAGTGGAAAGCGTCTTAGCAGATAGGAATCAACTAGAAAATTTACTCGATGATAATGAAACTCAAAATGTTTGTATTTTGTTTTGAAAACAACCCGAAATAGAAAATTGGAGAATTAAGCGGTTTGAGAAGGATTAGTTGAGTTTTTTTACAAAAATAAAGAACGTGTTTTATTATTAGGGTGGCGTTTACAATGTTTTATACAGGATGCCCAATAACTTAATTGCCAAGATTTGACCAAATTCTTGCGGTTCGAAAACCAATAATAACTAAGATACAGGGTCTTAACATGTGAATTATATTGTCGTTATTTTTTAATAAGTCTTTTAAAAAGTAGCATCACAAAGTTCTAGTTAGGATTGCTAAAAATCCGGAATTCAGTACGAGATATATTGCTCATCATCCTACGGTTAGTAACTCAACAAGTTCTTGAATATTCCATAAAGAAAAACTGCATCCTTACTATTTCACAACTGTTTAAAATTTGGTATCCCTCGTCCTATAGAAGAGACTTGAATTCTAGTTTCGCCTTAAGATCTAGTTTCTGTCACAACCAGCAAACTTCTGACAAATTTTTCTTAATAAATAATTCTTTATTTAGTGACGAAGCGACTTAGAAAAGGAGTGTTCAATTTCAGACATAAACATGCTTGGTATATGGAAGACAATCATTTGAAAATAGAACGTCACTTCAAGCATGAATTTATAATAAATATTTGGTGTGCTATTATAAGTAATTATTTTCTGGAACCAACAAAAAGACGACCAAATTTAAATAGCGAACTCTATTTATATTTTTTACATAATCTGATTGAACATTTGGAAGATTTTAACTCTCTTAATTTTGTCATAATATTAAATCAGTTGTTTATCACGAGACAATCAATACTCGGGAAGAGCTATGTTGAAAAATCCAAAATGCAGCAGAATTATTTCAAAATAACAAACTATTATACGCGGGAAGCTTAGGGTATTTAAAGTAACAACGGTCATTTTGAGGATTTGTTTTAAGATAAAAGTACATTTCCATTGATGTAGATAATACTGATTTGTTCTTGTTTCATATTTTTCCATGTAGACACATTATAGTGTTTAACACATGTGTTACAAAACACATGACTATGCTGGACACCTTATTTTCATAATACTTATGAATTGATCAAAATGATAAATCGAAGCTTTGAAAATTAAAATTTCAAGTATCTCAAAACCGGTTGCTCTAAGTGACTCTTAGCGATGAAAATGTTAAGATTTCTACAAAAAATCCATATACACTAAGGCACAAAATTATTATATATGTTTTTGTGACTTACACATAAATTTACAATAAATTCGAATTTTTTGACAGTAAAAACCGTCTATTAACAATTATTGCGCTCATATGTGACTTGAAAAACATCATTGTGACTTTATATAAAATATATAATTTAATATTCTGTTCTTTAGTGGATGCTAAAAAATAATAATCTACAGCATTTCTAACTACTGTTACCTTAATACAAAAGATTAACCAACAAATTATGTAAGATGCTTTTCTATTTACCAAAACCACTTAATGGGTGAGATTTAAGTTATTTAAGGTAAAGCCTTAGTTTGCATATTTGCCTCTCTGGTTATTATTTTAGGAAAATAAACGAAGCCTGAATTTCGATATTAAATCGTAACTAGCTCAACAAAATAAGCTTAATTATCATTTAGCGCAGCGTACTAAAAAGTTCTGAGGACCTTCTTTTAACCTTTTTGAAACTAATTTTTAAATTATAAACGTTTTAGAAACGTCTCAGTCTTAAACCCCCATAAAATTTAACATATTTATTTTTCTCAAAATGTTTGTTATTTTATCTAAACACTACTCCAATATAGGTATCAATTTTGTGCACAAATATACTTATATTTAGGCATAACTTAAATGGGTCTTGTCCCTTCTGTTGGCTTAATTAAATAAAGATTACTGCCACCTTATGCAAAAATATTACAATATATTATTACGGTAGTTATTTATCAAAAGTTGAGAGTTTAACATTTATTTTTGTTTTTTTATTTATTTTTATTTATTACTTTAAAAAATCAATTTTTTTTCACAAAGCATATTTTTACGGGATTTTTAAATGTAAGAAATCAATTTTCCTAATATATACATTTTATATCATAACACCGCCCAACAGCATGTATGTTGCATGGAATATTTTTATGATTCTAGGCTTATTTTTAATGCTGATATTAAATAATGTCATCAGTTTATATGTGTCAGCTCTAGTTTTTGAGTTAAAAGGAGGGAGTATTTTTTGGGAATTAAAAATACACTCAACGTACAAACATTTTTAAATACAAGAACTATACACTCAGGAATTTTCTTTTATATGATTTTCTACTAGTTTTGAATGAACTGCTACTCTGAATACTCCAGCAAAAATCGGCCAACATATGTGCATCCCAGCGACCCTAAAATCGTTTCTCCATGGTTCGAAGATCTTGGTGGAATCGTTCACCCTGTTCTTCACTCATGTCACCGAGATTTTCAGGAAAATGGTGTAAATGGCTGTGTAGGAAGTGCACTTTGATGCTCATGTTACATCCAAGTCGCTGAAAGTGTGACAACATCTCTTCGACGTGCGCAATGTAATCATCACCCTTCCTATTACCTAAGAAATTTTGGATAACCCAAACAAAGGAATCCCATGCATTCTTCTCAATTTCTGACATTGAGCTGGTGAAATTAGGATCGTTTACCAACTTGCGAATTTGTGGACCATCAAATATACCTGCCTTGAGTTTTTCTGAACTTAGACTTGGAAATTTCCTTGAAATATATTTGAAACATTCACCATCTTTATTTAATGCCTTAACATATTGCTTCATTAAACCTAGTTTAATGTGCAGGGGTTGCAATATGATACGATCTCGTAGCACTAGAGGTTCATTTATAACATTAAGACTACCTGGAAGTGCTTCCCTAGAGGGCCATTCTTTTTTTGGCCAATGTTCTGATTTTGCTCTACTATCTCATAAACACATAAAACAAGGATATTTAGTGTAGCCTCCTTGTTGTCCTAACAGGAAGTTCACCATCTTAAGATCAACGCAAATCACCCATTTATGATTGTTATATTTGATTTTGTTCATGACCAGTGCTATTGTGGGGTATTCTTCCTTAACTTTAGTTGAATGTGCTAACTATATGGAGCCTAGTTTATTTCCGTTGTGCAATAGTACACACTTCAAACTCCGTTTTGACGAGTCAATAAATAAACGCCAATCGATTGGTTCATATTTCTGCAAGCCCATGGCAGTCATTAAACCAGAAATATTAGTACAAAATACAAAATTATCCTCCTCAGCGAAAAAGGGAAGTAAGTCTTTTTCACGAGTGCGGTAATAAGAAACTTTAGTTTCTTTAGTTAAAAGATTTCTCTCTTTTAATCTGGAGGCCAATAATTCAGACGAAGTTTTGGATAGTCCAAGGTCTCTAATTAAATCATCAAGTGCACTTTAATCGAATGGTTTTGGTTCAAAGAGATTTTCTGGAACAAACTCGTCATCGCTCATGCTACTCAGTTCATTCAATTCATCAGAACTTTCTGTAGATGTAGATGGTAATGGTAAAGATGTATCTTTTGAGCTCCTTACAGGTCTCACAACTGATGCTGATGTGGAGTAAATCCATTTGGAGCGGTTCGTCTTGTTGATTCCTTTTATATTAACAACGCAAAAATAGCAGTCATCGTGATGATTTAAAGGTTCACGCCAAATTATTGGGGATTGGAATTTAAAAGAGAGTCTCTTCTTAGTGGCCCATAAACGTAATTCTTTAACACAAATTTTGCACACAATATTGGGCACCCAGCACTTGTTATCTGTTTCCAAAGGAAAACCAAAACACTCCAAATACGCTCGTTTCACAAAGTCTGACATATTCAATCAAAATTTTTGAAAAACATATTCACCACAAATATAACAAAAACAATTCGGATCATTAATGCAGATCCTTCTTAGCGAAGTCATGATGAAAATTACAATAATTTATCTAAAACGCGACTATAATAGATAAAAAACCAAAAATAGAGATAAATGAGAAGAACGTAGCTATATTTAAACAACTCGAGCTGTTAGAGTAAAACTGACGACAGATTCGAAATCAGATGCCTCGAATTAGTAAACAACAATAAAAATATTTCAGTCAACATAAAATAACCTTCGATTTGTTGTGCAGTGTAATCAATATAAATGTAGGTTCAGCGACTGAAGCATTTTTAGTATTTTATTAAGTCACCAATTTTCGTGCAATATCTTTAAATTTGGTTTGAAAAAAAAATGCTCTTATTATCTTTTTTGCTTAAATCGTTTATAACAATATATTTATTTACTCAAAAATTAATATTATTGTAATTTTATTTAGACCACTTATATTTATTAGATATCCTTAGAGCAACACTAATATGTATATACAGGGTGACAATTTCAAGAGTAGCCATGGCTTATAGTTTTTAAACCGTAAAAGATATAAAAAAATGCTTAAAACCGTTTCTATAGTAACAAGGGGGAACCAAAATGATGAATTTTTTAGGGATATACTATCATCCCCCTAACCCCCAGAGCCACGCCCTTAAAAATTTTAAATTGGAAGGGTAGTCGAGTGATACCTTGTTTAAAAGGTCTATTAATTCCCTATATTTTGCCGTCTTACTCATTAAAATCAATGCAACCATTTCCGAGATATGTATGTCCTTTTAAATGTTAGTCAATTCATTTTACTATCAGAATAAAAATATTTATTCTGATACTAAAATGAATTGTTAAAAGCCAAAACAAAACTCCAATAAATAGTACACTTATACTGAAATTATTGAATTGTCGGAATGGTATTTGACGATGTAAAAAAAAGGAAAATTTTCGATGCCTGCCAATCTCGAAATATTTGTTGTTTTTTGTTTATTTAAATTTTGCCTTAAAATGTTCAATTTTTGGTTTGGTTAGTAATATCGTGGTTCTTTTTGTGATTTAAAGTTCTCTCACTGTTTTAGTTTTATTTTTACAATGGTTTATACGATCGCCGAAAGAGTTGAAATGATATTTATTTATGGTTCTCAAAATCGCTGTTTTCGTAGAAGTGCCACAATATTTAATGAGAGGCACCCAGATAAGCAGGTTGGGCATTATTACATCCAGAAGTTGGTAAGAAAATTTGAAGAAACTGGGTTTGTAGGTAATATAAAGAAAAATCAGCCAAGAATACTGGATGAAGCAACTCAGATTGAGGTTCTTGGGCATTTTGCTATGGATCCTGGTATGTCGACTCGTCAAGCAGCAGCTGCCACAGGAGTGTCTCGTGAATCAGTACGAAAGATATTAAAAATTAATAAATTCCATCCTTACAAGCTACAGATTGTTCAAGAACTTGGTGATGACGATCCAGACAGGCGGATCGAATTTTGTGAATTAATGACCCAAAAAATAATAAATGAGCCCCGTTTTATAAAAAACATTTGTTTCAGTGACGAGTGCACTTTTTATTTAAACGGTAACGTTAATAAGCAAAACTGCCGTTACTGGAGTGATGAGAATCCCCATATTTTTAGGGAAGGGCACACCCAATATCCCCAAAAAATAAATGTGTGGGCCGGAATTCTAGGGAATAATATAATTGGGCCATTGTTTATTGATGATAATCTAAATGGAGAAATTTATGCTGAAATGTTAAAAACAACTGTTGAGCCTTTAGTAATAACGGAATTGGAAAACCAAAGGGATGAAAATGGAGATCTTGTTCTTGATGAAAATTTATTGCATTTTCAACAAGATGGGGCCCCACCACATTATGTATTGCCTGTTAGAGAGTGGCTAGATAATCATTATCCAGACCAATGGATTGGTAGAAGAGAACCTATTGAGTGGCCGCCAAGATCGCCAGATCTCACCCCTCTCGATTTTTTTCTTTGGGGTCACCTAAAATCGGTCGTTTTCAAAACGCAGCCTGCCACCATTGAGGAGCTAAAACAAAGAATTACACAAGAGTGCCGATTATTAACAACTGAAGTTTTTAGAAATGTTCGTCAAGAGTTTGAAAACAGATTGTACTTTTGCTTGCAAAATAATAAAAGCCACTTCGCTGAGCATTTAATAAAATAATTAAAGTTCAATGCAGATTTTTATTGTTTTAAAAATAGAATAAACGCAATATTGCAGAGTGTTTTCCTAGTTCTTAACCATTTGTACTAATGTTCAAATGTTAAATATTTTATGACATTTTCAAAATATGTTAATTTTATAAGAAATTAAAAAACACTTAAATAACCTTTAATAAAATATTAAAATTAGCATAACTCTAAAATAAATGCATTGATTATTATAAGTAGGGTCGCATAATATAGGGAATTAATAGACCTTTCAAACAAGGTATCACTCGACTACCCTTCCAATTTAAAATTTTTAATGAAGTGGCTCTGGGGGTTAGGGGGATGATAGTATATCCCTAAAAAATTCATCATTTTGGTTCCCCCTTGTTACTATAGAAACGGTTTTAAGCATTTTTTTTATATCTTTTACGGTTTAAAAATTATAAGCCATGGCTACTCTTGAAATTGTCACCCTGTATATATGTAATATTATATACTCAGCGGCAAGTAAAACGGAGCACTTAACATTTTTGGTATTATTTCTTTTTAATTTGTTGTGATGTTTTGCTATAAAAACTTAAACTTTTAAGTAAAACAACACTTTTTAAGCTTTTTTTTTTAATAACAATCATCTGTTTAGTTGAACAAAAAAGTGGTTGTAATAAAAAGTGTATTAAAATAAAAATTCCTTAATTTGAACACTCAAAACTACTTAGATAGCCATGAGGTTTAATTATTTTTAATAAATTTGACAGATGTTTTTTATGGCTGCTATGGTTGCATTGATTCAAGATGAAATAAGTAATGTTATATTGTTCAACGTCCTTCTGTGGCTCAAAAACGTAACCTAATTTATCCCGTACCAGATTGCACTATGCACCGTTTATATAAAAGATTTTTGGAAATTGAAAATTATACTGGACGACCTGAAATCGGCGCCTAATAAACGACTTGCACTCAAGAATGCACTCTTGCACTCTTTAATAATTAATTTAATATGTTTTTTTATGAATGAAGACGTAATTTATAAGCGAACTTAGTCGAACGTTAGACGAAGACTTGGTAAAGTTAATCTTGCTAGTCATGGACCTCCAAAAGATCTAGAGCTTCTTAGACGTTATTGTGTTACGCGAATTCAGTTTGCCACGAATCACGAACACTAGGTTTTAAATTAATGAAGGCACATTTTGCTTACTGATGAATTAAGATGGTCTCCGGATGGTCGTGAAATGGCGAAAGACCATAAAGATGTTTTGCAGAATAATATACCTTTAGCCCTAGATAGGCTACCAAGGAGGTTCACTATTAAAATTCTAGTTTACACACTAATGTAGACTGGAATTTCTCTAAAAGCATGCACAGCGTTTAAGGGCACAGTTTTAGAGAAACGCTTTTAGGTAGATTTATAAAATTTTGCAAAATTTTGCTTTTCCTTATGTTGATATTATTGACAATAGTTTTATTATGTATGATGTATAATGATGCCAGACTGAACATCGCTCAAGAATTACTCAAAAATGCTTAAACGATGTAGACATTCTCTTCTGTATTGGAGTAGTAAGAGTTAAATCGAAATGCAAACCCAAATTAAGACACAGTTTTAGAGACACGCTCTTAAGTAAATTATTGAAATTCTGCAAGATGTAGCTGTTCCTTATCCTGATGTTATTGAAAGTAGCTGTATTATGATGCATAATAGAGCCAGAATAGCGCAAGAATTATTCAGGAACGCCTAAATGATGTAGATATCCTCTTCTATTTTCGAGTAGTCGAAGTTCGAGTTAAATCAAAATGCAAACCCAATTTAAAATCGTTGAGATATGCTTGGGCAAGGACTATGAAATCGTTTTCTTGCTTCCTTAAACTTTTGTGCTCTTTTATAAAAATTGCACCCTTCCTCAAAAAGACATTAGTTATTTGTTCGACATTAAGAACAGCTCTTTATAGATTTGCTAGCAATGCGTTTTATTTTTCATTAATTGAATTTCTGTTTACAAGTTTTTGAGTAGTTGAGTATTCTAACAAAAGTATTTTTTTTTAATAAATGGTAATTTTTTTAATTACTTAAAACCGTTTCTACCATTAGTATTTAAGTTAATAAAACAATACAATATTGCAAAACATTTTTTAATAAGTGCTCTGTTTTCCGTGCCAGTGTGTGTCTATAAAACATATGTTTTTAAACCCTGCAGTTTTGTGAAAACAATTTAATTTTAAAAAGGTATTAAAAATTAATTGCTTTTTCCCTGACCCGAAAAATACCCGAAAATAAAAGACCACAAAAATTGCAATTTAGGTGTGAAATAACAATCAAAATTCCGATTTAAATGGATAAACATGAAAATTAGCAAACCAACTGTGTAATGTTTGAAAATTGTAAAAACTGGATTAAATTGTGTTGTAAGAATAATCAAAATAAAAAAAAATATTACAATAATAAAAAAAACGTTTAATTTAATATTTACATTGCAAGATTCACGAAAAATTATTTACTGTTTTATTAGCCTAAAAATAAAATATTTAATTTAACATTATGTCTATGAATATCGAAAGTATTTGGAAAATAGTATCATCACTTATCCAAAAATATATTTCTGTATTATAATTTAGTTTAGATTATTCATATTTATTAGTTATATTTAGGGCAGCTATTATTAAGCTGTCATTTCTAATTTTTTGTCAAAGAGAATGTATACAAAAAATATTATATTGAAACTAATATAAAGTTTCATGCTAATAAGGCAAGCTATTTTATTTGTTATATTTGAGGCAACACTAATTTTAATACGTAATTTTACTTTAAAGAATACATATACAAAAAATCTATTTGAGCCAATATGACTTAACGAATATAATACAGACTATCTTCCATATTATTAGTTTTTTACTTTTGAATTATTACAAATAACAAATAAATTAATTTTTGCCAGCACCTAAACTCAGTAGCACAACTTTACGTAGATCTGGACATAACGTAAATGAAATTGGTCTCTTTTCTTAATTTTAATATTATTTTAAATATATTTTATTATTAAGTTATAAAAATTAGCTTTAGTGGAATTTATCTCGACTTAAAAAGATTTTATAAAAATATGCTTTTTATACCCTGCAATCCTATAAAAATAATTTAATTTTGTAAAAGTAACAAATATAAATTGCTTCTTGTGGTATATATACCCGAAAATACCAAAATAAGCGAAATTCAGATTTAAATGGATAAACATGTAAATTATTAAACCACATATGTATGTGTTGTTTGAAATCGCAAAAATTGAATTATGTTTGGTTCCATTGGAACAATTTTCATATCAATTATTAAAAAAAAAACTAAATATATTTGTAACATAATAGTTAAACATAATAATTTAAATAACTTAAATTCTACAAACATTTTGCACTTGCACACTATCATATCTAGACTTAAGCATTTGCTTATATAGTAAAACATTTATGAAAATATGTTTTTTATACACTATTGTCTTGTAAAAACATTTTTTGTTATGTAAAAGTAATAAATACTATTTGCTTTTTGTTTGACTTACATTACTGAAAATATCAACATATCCAAAATTCTGATTTAAATGCATAAACATGTAGATTAGCAAATCAAATATGTGTGTTATATCACTGATTTTAAAATTACATTTTTAAAAAAATATTTTTATTATACAAAATTATAAGTTTCAAAAATTACACTGTCGTGACTTAACCTAAAGAGTCTAATCTAATTAATTCATTACAATGGTTTTTGTCCTCCTATTTATATGTAAAATAGGCCGATTCAGTGGGAACAGGCATCTTGGTTGATCGTGTGTGTGGGTGTCTGCTGATCTGGCGTCTGGGAAGTGACTTATCTGGTTTAGATAAGTGTTATCCGATCCAGTGAGAGCCAAGGACTGGGTGACTTTGTGAAGGTGATATTTATTGTGAGAAATTGGATGTAATAGCTCCCCCATTAAGAAAAAAGTTGATGTGTGACAGCAACTTTTTAACACATCTGTTTGTTCGGATTGAGCTCTAGTTCTTCTTCCTCTTCTACAAGATCTTCAACATGGATCCTTGGTCTTGTTCTGGGAAGGATCTAAAAGGATAACTGGATGACTGCTATAGGTGATGTTGTCATGTGTGTCAATCTGTTTCTGGGCGTGGATTCTCGTGCTGCCAACAAATGCATTACATTCAGGTTGGAGTTTCAAGAGCGTATTGTTGTTAGTGATTTTCGTGACGATATCGCTGGTACCACATTTGATTGTTATAGGAAAAGGGTCAGCAACGGCTATTAGCCATAAGTTTTTGCTGATTTCTTGGATGTTATAATCTTTTGCAAGTACTATGGAAGTCTGGCATGTCCTGGGTAGATGACTTAGTTGTCTGAGGAGTTGGGCTTCACAGATGGCGTCTGTGTCTATTGAATATGGAAGAATACTGGAACATGATTTTGTTTTTCCTCCAAGAGATTTATATGCTCCTAGGCTCCGGATTGTTACATACAACAGTGAATCATCATTTCGCGCAATGTGTTTATATGATGTAGTTAAAATATGGTGAAGATCTCTTCGACTATCCAATATTGGAATTGGATACAAATTAAACAAAGTATATTTTTCAGGATCTACCAGTGGTATGGTGAGAATAAAAATTATTCTAGAATCTATTTGGTATGCTTGTAGTTCTATTATATCGAGATATTGAGCCACACTAGAAGTGTAGAATGGTAATGGAAGGTTATTAGTTTGTAATGATTGTGATATGTGCTTTGTGATTGCATTTATGATATTAAGATAGTTTTCAATAAATTAATAACTCTCCATTAATGATTTACAAATGTTTAAAATTGCGATTTGGGATGAGTAGTATTTAAGCTAATCAGAAATATCCATTATTAAATTCCTAATTTCCTTTATATCTTTATTAAATGTTTCCTCGTCAACTTAAAGTTTTTGGATGGTGGCGTTAAAGTTCTTTATTACTGAGGTTGTTACGGAAATTTAATTTTTTAAAAGGTTCTCTAGTTCATGTTCGTCACGTGCTAGTTTGTCTATCCATTCAATAAAATATTCACCGTCTGAGGCATCTAGATTTCCAGTTATGGATTTCCAAATTAATCCCATATCGTTTATTAATCCACGTTTTTCTCTAAAAATGTATTTGCGTGTGTCAACCATAATGTCCGAGTATTTTTGATTTATGGAGTTTGATAGTTGTCTAAGGAGACTAACGTGAGTTTGGACTTCTGTCTTGAAAGCTAACATTCGAGGTACGTCTTCATCGAGGGTATTTAACAGGTTGTTTAGTATTTTGTCATTATTTTCTATTGTGTTTTTTATTGGTTCTAAATCTTATAAACAAGAAGGGTCCATTTGTTATTAGAAATTTTTAATTTTGATTCTTCGTGAAAGAAGATTCCAATGGTATTGTTGATCGGTGTTATGGAATATTGGCAAAGGATGACTGGAAACAGTCCGAAGAGTCTGAAAGAGAATTTACTTATGATAGGGTTTCATTCTATCAAAATTTATTTTTGATTTTTGATTTGTTTAGGGGTTTAATACAATTGCTGAGTTTTTAGGAATTTCGAGAATTTCAAAGGGTCCGTTAAACTTATTCGCTGCTTTATTTGCAATTTGCGTTTCTTTAATATATACTTTATTACCTACTTTATAGTTTGGAGGGTTTTGGGAAAGATGTTGATCAAAACGTTCCTTAGCTTTTTCTTTTTTTCTATCAGTTTTAGATCGTGCAACTTTATAGATGTATTGCATTCGATTGCTTAAGTCTCGTACACATTTAGATATTAAAGCTTTTTCATTATAGATGGTTTCAGGAGGTCTGGAGGGCGTATGCCCAAAAATAAGCTCGTATGGTGTGAATCCGTGTGTTTTATTTTTTGTGTTGTTATAACAAATAACAGCATATGGTAATATGTTGAAAGGGTGATCGTTTGGATTTTCGGATTGATTCGCCCGACTTATTTCTCCTAAAGTAGCATGGAATCTTTCGATGTAGCCATTGGATTAAGAGTGGCTTACCTACTTAGTTTTAATGAGATTTTGACAAATTTTGATTTTAATATCTTTGTCGGCGAAAACGTAAGATAAAATTTCTAAAATAGGTAATTCAAGGCGGTGTTCGACGTAAAACAAATGCTGGTTTAAGGTTGGTCGTTGTTGTAAGCGACATTCATTAGCATAATGACCAATGCGGCCACATGAATGACATTTGGGTGGTTGAAGATTGGGTCTTTTGTTTATTGGTTGATTAGAAATTGGTTTAGGAGGGTTCGGTTTAACAGCTTTTTGATTTTCAAAGTAAGACAGTTGAAGTTTACGTCTTATGA
Source organism: Anthonomus grandis grandis (assembly GCF_022605725.1). Taxonomy (NCBI): domain Eukaryota; kingdom Metazoa; phylum Arthropoda; class Insecta; order Coleoptera; family Curculionidae; genus Anthonomus; species Anthonomus grandis. Next base: position 24,222,906 of record NC_065548.1, on the reverse strand, counting down.
GAACCTGGGCTTCTAAAAGATCTCTTGGGTTACTTGCTCGAATGATATGACCAATTCTGGGTTCTAATCCTGTTAGTAAGGTACTGAGTGCCATTGATTCGATTAGGGTTATTTGTGCTTGTTTTTCGTCAGTTGACATATTAGATTTCTGAATGTTTGCATGCATTTTTGCATTTAAGGTCTGAACACGATTTAGGAATGTTAAAGGAGAATGATTCGTTTGTTATTTGTTTAACGCGTTGCAAGTCCTGAATAAGCGAGGATAGGTCTCTAGTATCACCAAAGTGAGAGTTAAGTAGATGCTTTATTTCTAAGTATGATAAAGGGTTTCTAGAGCTTATTAGCTGTGCTGCTCTTCCGCGTAATTTATTTTTGATGTGAATTACTAATAGATGTTTCTGATTTCTGGTGGACATGTTATAAGCACAATCGCAAGCATTAAGAAATGTTTGAAGAAAAATTTGATCTCCTTCAAAGTCGGGAATTATTGAGAAAATTTCTGATAATTTATATGGTTCTACTTCTGCAGCATTATTATCGTTGTCTGTCATGGTGATCAATAAATCGATAGTAAATAAAATAAAATTACAAGCAAGAATAATCAAATCATAAATATTAAATAGTCGTGCACTTTGACTAACTTTGATTAAATATTCCAATCAATAAAATTATAAAAACAATAAAATACAAACACGTGGTGATTCAATATTGTACTTACAGTAAGGAAATCATCTAGTTGATCGTCTTATTCTCTACGCCGATTTAACTACCAGGGGCTTCACCAGGTGTTCCTTCCGTAGTTCGCCGTGAGTGAGGACGTCAGGACGTGAAGAATTATGACTTCGGGATTCTTTTATGGTTCTTTTTCTGTTAAAGGATAGGGATCCACCGTTACGTGTTAGAAATGCTCGTGTTATAGTAACGTTGTCAGATCCTACTATCGACTGCGCCAATTGTTATATCACTGATTTTAAAATTATTTTTTAAAAAAATATTTTTATTATATAAAATTATAAGTTTCCAAAATTACAGTGTCGTGACTTAACTTAAAGAGTCTAATCTAATTAATTCATTACAATGATTTTTGTCCTCTTATTTATATGTAAAATATGCCGATTCAGTGGGAACAGGCATCTTGGTTGATCGTGTGTGTGGGTGTCTGCTGATCCGGCGCCTGGGAAGTGACTTATCTGGTTTAGATAAGTGTTATCCGATCCGGTGAGAACCAAGGTTTGGGTGACTTTGTGAAGGTGACATTTATTATGGGAAATTGGATATAACATGTGCTATTTAAAAGTGAAAATTTATATTTAAATTTATAAAAGTTATATTTAGTTTTATTTGAACTATTTAATTATGAATTAATTAATTAAAGGAAAAAGCGTTTAATTTATTCTTTATATTTTTCGTAGTATTTAGAAAAGAATAGTAAAAGGTAATAATTAAAAATACTTTATTGCTATCCAAAACGTCGTCATTGTACAAAGTTTCTTCGAGACTTAAGCATGACTTAAGTATGCTTTGTTTAGTTTTTGGAATTTAATTATTTATTTAAAAAAAAATTGTGACATAAAAACTACTTTTTATAAGATTAGTAACTAAATTTTACTACAGCTCTTACAAATTCTATAAATATGCTTATTTATATGCTGCAAATTTGTGAAAACCATTTAATTTTGAAAAGGTATGAAAAACTAATTGCTTCTTTCCAGAACTATATACCGAAAAATAAAAAAAATAAAAATTGGAATTTACGTGTGAAATAACAATCAAAATTCCGATTCAAATGGACAAACATGTAAAATAGCAAACCAACTATGTGCTGTTGGAAAATCGCAAAAATCGGGTTATATTTTGGGGCATTGGAACTATTCTGTTATGTCTGAACAATAGATAGAATAAAGGAAAAACCGTTTAGAATAATATTCACAATTTTCGAAATAATTGTATAAAATTGCACAATTATTTATTAGCCTGATTATTATGCAAAATAATGGTCACTTACCCAAAAATAGGTTTGTCTATTTATAATTTATTTTAAAATATTTATATTTTTGGTTATATGTAAGTCAGAATTTATTATGTCATCATATGTATATTGGTACATTATAAAAGATATACAGGGTGGCCATTTGAAAACGAAACAGAGCCTATTTTGGGTCCCTCAGAACATTTGCGAAAATATCCTCGGACCCGTCAATTTTTGATTCAAGGGGGAACCATTTTTTTGCTAGTTTCGCCCCCCTGAGGGCAAAGCCCTAGCGGGGGTGACAAGGGCCCCCAAAATTTTAAATGGAACGGGGGGTCGAGTGATACTTATTTTGAAGGTATTTTTATGTGGATTAGAATCCTAAAGTTTTAAATCATTACCTTTTGCCTAGTCGAGGGGCTAATAAAAGTTACAAAAACATGTCAACATTTTTTATGAAAAAAAGGCTTGTAAATTTAGCAGGTAAATAAATGCAAAAAATTTTGTTCTCCTACATTGTGAACCGTACTTTCTGTTGTTTTTTTTTTTAATACCCGTAGGTATCTATGCCAATTCTGCAAGGGAACTCTTGATTATTGTTGAGACTGTTATTATACCAACATTTTGAAGTTTAATAGTGGTTGTCAATTACTGCTGTCAGATCATAGTGTGTCAAACAAATAGCTCTTTAAAGTTAGTTAATTACAATATTGAGTGTGATAATGGTTTATTCACTTGCTGAAAGAGTTAAAATAATTTGTCTTTTCTTTGCGAACAATGAAAATGCTAATAGAACTGCCCAGCTCTTTAACACGCTACAACACCCTAATCGACAGGTCCATCGCAAGTACATTTTGGAATTGGTTCAAAAATTTAGGGAAACTGGGTCTGTGGCTAATAAAAAGCGCGAAATGAATAATCCAGTGGTGAATGAAGCTTCAGAAGTAGCTATTTTAGGCCATATCGTACAAGATCCTACACTGAGCACAAGGAAGTTATCAACCGTGTCTGGTATTAAGAAAAGCAGCATTCAGAAGATATTAAAAAAAACAAGTTTCATCCGTACAAAATGCATCTCGTACAAGAACTAAACGAAGACGATTTTGATAGGCGAGTACAATTTTGTGAAACTATATCTGAACAAGCCGCCAATGATCCACACTTTCTATTTAATGTATGTTTTTCTGACAAATGCTCCTTTTTCCTAAACGGTACTGTGAATCGTCACAACTATCGCTATTGGGCTGATTCAAATCCCAGAATATTTCGTGAGGTGCATACACAACATCCTGAAAAATTAAATAGTTGGTCTGGCATTTTTGGTAAACATATCGTAGGCCCCTTTTCTTTACCGTCTAGTATTTCAGCAAGATGGGCCACCACCCCACTATGCTGCAAGGGTTCGTCAATATTTGGACCAAACGTTTCCAGGACAATGGATTGGAAGAAGAGAAGCTATTAAATGGCTTCCTCGTTTCCCGGACTTAAGCCCATTAGATTTTTTTTATGGGGCCATTTAAAAACTAAAATTTATGCTAGTCAGCCAACATCGCTAGACCATTTGCGACAAAGAATAATTGATGAATGTCGTCAAATCACCCTAGAAATTTTGCAAAATGTACGGGAAAGGTTTAAACAAAACCTGTATTATTGTATGGAAGTCGAAGGACAACATTTTGAACATTTACTTGATTGATTTTATGTTTAAGCCCTTTATTTAAAATTATACTTTTAAAAATTTTTTTGTAACTTTTATTAGCCCCTGTATCGACTAGGCAAATATTTAGGGTTATAATCCACATAGAAATACCTTCAAAATAAGGTCGATCACTCGAATCACTCGAATCGAATCACTCGACCCCCCGTTCCATTTAAAATTTTGGGGGCCCTTGTCGCCGCCCTGAGGGCAAAGCCCTAGCGGAGGTGATAAGGAATCTAGCAAAAAAATTTTTCCCCCTTGAATCAAAAATTGACGAGTCCGATGATTTTTCCGGAAATGTTCTGAGGGACCCAAAATAGGCTCTGTTTCGTTTTCAAATGGCCACCCTGTGTAAAAAATATAATAACTTATATGTACGTTATCCTAATAATAATGAAAGCTATTTGAGTTTATTATTTTACTTGCTTATCTAAATATATAAGCGTCAAACTTTAAATTGTTTCAACGAATGCATTATTTTATATACCTTTTGTTGTATTTATGTTTATTTACTTATTTACTCATATATGATGCGAGGTATACACAGAAGCCTTTCCTTTCTGACATATTAAGATAAAGTTTTCTCCTATTTCTTAAAATAATTTTTTTTAACAAAAATATCTAGAATTATATATAGATTTATATATATATATAATTGCTTTATTCAAAATTCTATATAATACTAAATATATAGAATTTTGAATAAAGCAATTCATATTTAAGTATAACTTAATAACATTTTATTTGCCTTTTATTTTATTTTGACTTTTTATTTTTAAAATAAACTTATATATAAACTAATATAAATAACATTTGTATATGTTTTGCAAATAATTGTATGTAATACAATTATTTGCAAAACCAAATTTAACCATTTTCTATCTTATTTAAAATTATAAGTTTTATATTATACGATTTTGAAAAATATTTTAATTTTGAACAGATATTAAAACATATTTCTTCTTGCGTAATATACCCAACAGAAAATTTAATTCTTAGTCTAAAATATCAATTGATAAACAGATAAATTAGTAAAACAAATATACGCTATTAAAAAAAATTAGATTATACTTTATACGAATTAAATATTAGATAAAGTAAGTGAAGTAGCGTTTAAATTATTGTTTATAATATATTACATATTCATTGTAAAATACTTTAACTAAAATTAGTTGAATCAATCCTTAAGTTGAATATAAAATATTTCGTTTTAAGTTATGTTAATGAATCTAGAGATAGTTAAAAAATTTGTATTAAATTATATTTTCGCTTGCACAAAATATTTTTAAAATAATATAATTAAACTTATATTTTTAGTTAGATCTAATTTATTTTCAAAATTAATAGTAAAACAAAGAAACCAAGACAAGGCTTACTTAAGTTATACCTAAATTAGATTACAACAATGCATAAATTTATTACGTTTCACAACTTAAAGATTCTTTTATATAAAATTGTCAAATACCCTACATCTTTAGGAATTTTATATCTTATGAGAGTAAATCTGCAAATTTATCATTAAATTAGACGTAACCTTAATTTTCCAAACCTTTTTACCACACAATATGTGCCAAATTATAATTAAGCTTATTTTATTTAGTTTCTTCGGCTCGACGAGTATTATTCGAATTTCGACTTCATTAATTTTAGTTAGGCAAACATGCAAACTGAAGCCTTTTCTCAAACTATTTTAATAATAACGATTATTTACTAAAACGTTTTTCGGATAAATAGAAAAGCATTTGTATTTTGATGTTGTTGCTTTACTTATTAGAAAGAGTAACTAAATAATATTAATTTGTATATGGAAATCACAATCATAGTTTATATTAAAAAAAATTATGAAACTTATTTATATTAAACAAAATGTGTGTAAATTGAAAACAACAAGAAAATATAGTTAAAAAAAAGTACATGGATATACTAAATGAAATAATCGTAAAATGTTTTATTTTGTCACTTGAGACAAGACCATCCTAATTGCCTACCGTCCTAATTCAATAAAATATCTTTTCAGTTTTTAAGAATTTAGGACGAGCAACCCTAATTTAGTTTACCCTTTTCCGTTTATAATTAATTATCAGCATTATGTGCACAATTAATTTAGTGGGAAAAGGAAATGAAAAAGCGTAGGCTGTCACATTACTTGATCGTATTGCTTAACGACCTTTGTAATATCTTTCTTTTTGTAAAGCTGGCACATCTTCTGGGAATTAAATTAAAAGACAAAATTTTAAATGACAGATTCGCTTAAAAGAGTTGAGAGATATTACAAGAATATTCTATAGGAAGATAGCAATGTATACTTATTATGGAATAATATAATTACAAAACAGGTGAAGGTCCTTAGTGTTGAATTAAAACAAAGCGTACAAGGTTTAGGATCTCTAATAAATTAATTTTAATATAAAAATATTTACGGAATTCTTGTTTTTATTTCGGTTATCTTTATAGCTGAAATGATACGGTATAGCTGATAATTTATATTTATATTATACATATAAGGCTAAAAAGAATTACAGTTATAATAAGTGTAATAAGTCTCTTAGCAAAAGTAAACAAGTCTTTTTAATTTATTTTAATTGATGTATCTATACAAAAAATAATGTGTTTGATTCTTCAATTAAATTTCAATTTAATTTAAGAAGATTTAAAATAATTTCTTTTATTTTGAATATACAAGCTGGAAATGACTGTATAAGCTCGAAAAACAGTAAATACTACTATACTGAAATATTTTTACGTATAATTTAGTAGTGTAGTCAAAAGAAAATCCTAGAACCAGCCTGCAATTTTTCCAATTGTCAATGATTATTCTCGTATGTAAATTGATTAACTACGAAGGAAACAATTTTTACAAGGTTAAAAGTTAATGGGTAATTGTATTCTTCAAAGAATAAGATTTATTTAATACATATTTATTCATAATAATTTTTGATATTACTTTATTAATAATATATTTTTTTTGTTCAATCAATCAATATATTTCAATTAATATATTCAATAAATCAAACAATATTTCATAATGAATGGTCTGTTTCTTATGTGAAGATATATACTTCATATTTAAGGCAAATACTATAAAGATGCTCCATTTACATGTTTTGTATTCTTTTCAATTATTTTTGATTTCAAATTTTAATAAAACTTCATGAGAAAATTAAAAACAATATTCCGTCTCCAAGCAATATTATTTGCATTTTATTGGGCTCGTTCACGTAATATGGCATAATTAATTGAACTTTTCCATTTTTTTCCTATAATAAATGAAATTTATATTTAATGTAAAATAACTTCATTTCAAAGTGCATACTCTATACTATTTTTTACTTAAGTATTGTGAGGAACCCTTACAATATAGTTCAAAAATGCTAAATTATTTATTTTCGTCTTGTTAGAGATAATGTTATTTGCGATGTAAAAAACTCAATGAAGACTTATAAAGCCTATAAAAAAAACATATCAAAAATCAGTCTTTATTAAATTTTGACATGATGGGCAAACTTTGATTTGAATTCTACCCAAAAAGAAATTCTTAAAAAACGGCTCTTCTATAACAAAATCTTTTTTACCTATGTAAATATTGATATAATTTAATTGAATTGAACAAAATGATAAACCAATATAATTCATGGTAAAATATAAATAAATTTGACTCAAATTGACGTGAGTGAATTTTTCGTAAAAATATGACAAAGAAAACTTGTTTTTATACTCACTAAAATCACCGTAAAGATTATTATTTTATAATATATTATTATATTTTTCTTTTCATTTTGTGTTTATTTCGGCTTGATAAGTAATTAAATCACTTTCACTAAGGCAAATAATATTTATTTACCTTCTGTTGAATAATAAAAAATAAACATGCTCAATTATAATTATTTAATCTGCACGCACCTCTAGAAAATGCAAGAGTAGCAAAAAAGCGTAAGGCATTGTTACATTAAAAACTAAAAAAAATTGGCTGGCGTCTAAGAATAGTTGTAATCGTCAGTTGAAAAATCATACAACAACTACTATTGAAAATGAAAATCAGGTCTAATATAATCTCGAAAATAGTTTAGTTAACAAAGACTTAAGACTTAAGGCATCTAAATATTTGTGCACTGTAAAGCGCATTCCCGAATAGCCTAGAAATGCAAAAGTTATCAATGACTAATTTGTTTAGCTAGTCACTCATCTTACGCTGACGCCTAATACTTTAGATTTCTATATATATCATAAAAATCCTTGTGTTACTGCCTTCGAGTTTTAGGTAGCAACTATTAATAACTGTGATGAAATTTTATTAATTACAGCATCGAAACAATTACGTTTGCTGAAACCTGGAGGTGATTATTTGTACTCCTACTGCCTAAGGTCGCTTATCCGAAAAATCTGAGTAATCTGTGACCCATCACCATTCTCCGAGTCCGAGTTTGAAAAGGATAATAGTTGCAAAACTGCCTTGTTGAAAGTGTTCGATGATATTCTTGAAGCCTCCGACCGCGGTAAACCTATTACTTTGGTACTCGAAGTTTCCCGGAGTACTCGAAGGTCTTTAATAAGATAAATAAAAAGTTATTCGATATTCTTTCATATCTTGGATTCAATTACGATGCCTGCCGGTTTATTGGTAGTTTATTGGCCACAGCGTATCAGTATGCAGACGATATACAAATTGATCCTTCATTTAAACCTGAAGACGTACTTGAAGCAAATAATAATCCTAAATAACTATTTAACACCTTTCTAAATCATTATCTGAAATTAACTTAAAAGTCAAGCCTTACTGTTCGGACCAAAAAAAGTTTGTCGAATCTCCTTAACTAATAAAAAATTTTTATTATGTTGAAAAAACTGTAAAAATTTAGGTATATTAATTGATACTTATTTTAGATTACTTGAGCACCTAATTCGTTGAATAAGAAAAAGCATATTCAACCTCAAATTTATTTCAGCCAAATATATCTTCTAAATAATAAAAAAAGATTCTCTGCGATTTGTTGGTACTCTCGCATTTTGATTTTTGTTGTTCAGTTTACGGACCATGGTTGGTAGAGATGAAAAAAAGGAGCATGCAATTAATATAAAAAATGTTCTGTTTGTCTAACTGGTGGAATGCATACATGCTATCTTGGCTTTGTTCACTGCAGCCCTTAACAACTCAATCGTACTCCTACCAACCCTTTAAGATCTTTTAACCATGAGATACATATACTTTGTTTTCCTAGTACCTTTTTTTGCAAGATAGTGTGCAATAAGTGAATAAGTTCATTTCTCATTACGTCTCAAATATTAAAGCTTTCATCTCTTCACAGTATTAACGATTGGTGATCTTGTGGTTGAACGATACATATTCTCCTACATCTATTATTAACGATTTTATCATTCCCTGTAAAAACACTACTTTCCTTTCAGTTTATGACAAGCCCTTGTTTTGGACCGGGTTGCAGTGTCGTATATAATAGTAATCTGTCATTATATAAAGCTTTCCATAGAAACAGCATTGACCTAAGTCGAATACTTAAATGCAATTATGCTAATCATTTTGCTGATTTGGCTTGTATATTACATGGCCACATAAAAAAAATATTTTCTAAACCCACTGTATAATTCTAAGCATCTAAAACTAGATAGATCACCTAATTTTGTCGAAAGCGTGGGAACTGCGTCTGAGCGTGTGACTGGTTCTCACTCTTTTTTATAGATGAGACCGTAGAGGTTGAAGCTCCCCTTCATTCAACTGCAATATCAAAATTAAAGCATTGTAGTGCATTTTTATTAAATATTCAATCCCTTCGGAATAAGGTGGATGAGCTTCAACTTCTGCTTGCTAATTTTAATTTTCCTGACATTGTTATATTAACGGAACATTGGCTTAGACCTAATGAATGTTTTTGTATTGATGAGTATGTACCACTGTCAGTTTATTATAGACAGAACTCTCTGCATGGAGGGACTGCTGTTCTTATTAGGAAACATTTTCAAAACTTTTTCTGTACCGTTGATAAGTTTAGTGATGCCTCAGTTGAACGGGTTTTTGAGTGTTCGGTATGTTTTTGTAAGTTGTTTAATATGTACGTTATTTGTATATACCGCCCGCGCTCTGGGGATATCAGTCTGTTTCTTGACAGGTTAGATTGTCTTCTGTCCCGGCTCCCAATTCACTCGCGTGTTATCCTGGCTGGAGATTTTAATATTAATTATTCGGAGGCTTCCTTACCGCAAAGAATTTCTCTTGATGGAATCTTCAAATCATTTGCACTCACCATGCATGTTAATGCACCCACTCGTATTTCGTCCTCTTCATCGATCACTATTGATTATTTCTGCAGTAATCTGGACGGTGTTACCTGTTCAGTGCACTCAGTGGGTATATCGGACCACGAGGGGGTGTATGTCCAATTCCCTGGTGACTTTAAAGACTTTAAAAACAAAGCTGGCCGCCGCATTGGGAGAGTGTTTAGCGGGAACAATTTGAATTTATTTTCTCAATCCATTTCGTCTGTTAACTGGAATGCAATCCGGGCTGCTCCACAACCATTTTCTTCCTTTTATTATACATTACGTGATAAAATAAATATCTGCTTTCCCTTGGTTAGACTTAAATCCAAGAGACGAAAACCATGGATCACCGCGGGACTAAAAACATCTGCCCAAAAATTGCGATGCTTAGCAAAACTTCGCAAATCTATTGACAATCAATTCATCAGGTCTTATTTTCAGGATTATCGGAAAATTTATAGGCATCTGATAAAAGTCAGAAAGGAACTGTATTACAATGAGCGCTTAGATTCGTCCGGTAACAGACAGAAGGAAAGTTGGTTAATCATTAACGAATGTAGGCAGTCTTCTCGTCGGCGGCTGGTTGAATCGGACTTGGGGCCCGATGATTTCAATGACTATTTTTTTAATATTGCTGAGAAGTTACTGGAAGCAGTTCCCAGTGACGGCGATCCATTGCAGCATCTTAATCGGAATGCTATCAACCAATCATTTTTTTCCACCCTGTAGATGCCACCGAGGTCCTTGAAACAATTCAGTGCTTGAAGAATAGGTCTTCGGGTTCCGATGGTATCTCTTCACGTCTGCTGTTACTTCTGCCTGCGAGCGCTTTGGGTGCTTTGGTTTGGGCAGTCAATCAGTCATTTCTTCAGGGCGAGTTCCCATCCTGTTTAAAGGAAGCTATGATTATCCCTCTTTATAAGGGTGGTAGCTTGGACCGACCCTCTAACTTCCGTCCCATATCAATTTTGTCTACCCTCTTCAAGGTTCTTGAGCGGCTTGCAAAAAAGAGAATTGTCTCTTTTTTGACCAAATACAATGTGCTGTCCCCTAATCAGTATGGATTTCAGTCATCTAGGGGCACGCAGGATGCCATTTTCAGATTCTTGGAGAATGTGTATCTATTTATGAACTCCAAGGAGGCTGCAGCAGCGGTATTCTGTGACCTGTCCAAGGCCTTTGATTGTGTGGATCATGGAATACTGCTGTCAAAGCTTGATTTTTATGGATTTAGGGGAGTGGCTTTGGGGTGGTTGAAGTCATACCTGTCTAGCTGCACACAGAGGGTGGTTGCATCTGGATTTTCGTCAGGGATAGCACATCTTAAATGTGGTGTGCCTCAAGGGTCAGTGTTGGGTCCTATTTTGTTTTTATTATACGTTAATGACTTAAGCTCTCTATCACTGCATGGACTAATGGTTCAGTTTGCCGATGATACTACAATTCTGTGGCATAACAAAGATCAAAAAGTAGTCAGATCTCTCATAGTAGAGGACCTTCACAAAATTAAAGAGTGGTGCATCTGCAATCAGCTTGTATTCAATGTTGATAAGACTTTTGTTCTGGGCTTTAAGTGTAATGTAGAGGGTTTTTTGTTTGATGAGCAGAGCCCACTACATGGTAGGGATTATTGTCGATTTCTCGGCCTCTTCATTGATAAGAGTTTAAGGTTTGACAACCACGTTTTGGGCCTCAAAACTTTCTTCAGGTTGTTTTGCAGTCAGGGTTGCCAGGCATGAGCTGGGGGGGTTGTTTGCTCGTTCAGTTTATTTCGCCTTAATAGACTCTCATATCCGTTATGGGTTGCCATTTTGGATATTTTGTGCTCCAAGGGACTCCTTAACATGATTTTTACTATTCAGAAAAAAGCATTAAGGTATCTGTGTGGTGTTGGTCTGAGAGTCTCTTGTAAACCTCTTTTTGTAGCTGAAAGAATTTTAACAGTTTTCTCACTCTTTATATTGAAAACTGCAACACTCATACATAAGTCCGTAAGTCCACCATCCTGTACCAGTCATAATACTCGTCAAGTGGGCAACTTATCTCTTCCAATCCCCACCTCCTCACTTACAAGAAATTCTCTTATATTTATTAGTCGTAAAATATTTAATCATGTTCCTTTTTCGATTAGGACTGTTACAGACCTTAAAAAGTTTAGGAGAGAACTAAAGAAATTAATCTTACCAAAAGTTTACTACAGCATTGAAGAGTATTTTAACGATTCATTTTAATATTTAAAATTATTTGGTTTTGTCTTGTTTATATAAAATATGCTTCTATGTACAATCAAAATCGATTCTGTATTCTGTTTTTGTCCTGTATAACCAAATAAATACTTGTATTATAAATTTTAGGATTAGAAAGCTTTTAGCATAAGTTTGTAAACTTGGCAAATAAAGAATATTTTGACTTTTGACTTTGACTAACCACTTCATTGTCCTTGTCCATTTTTCTGAGAGCCTCGATATTTCTTATGTGATCTGTCCATGATATTTTTAGTATATTACAATATAACCATCGACTAATAACTCTGTTGGAATATCGCCAATGTCTCTTTTGTGGCTTACGTAAGTGTCCATGCTTCTACCTTGTAAAACAGGAAATAAAACTATCTTATCTTGATGTGCAACGTTAGGTGATGGTGTAAGCATTTGGTAAATGCGGTCCTGGCCTTTTTAATCCTCCTTCATATTTTCTGCAGATGATCTTATTACTCGTTTACTAGAATTCCGATATAAGTAATACTACTCACTCGTTCTATCGGTTTTTGGTTGATTTTAAGCTGACAGTAAGGCTTAATTAGGCATTCAAATTATTAGACTTTAATATATTACAAAAAATTAGAGAAATCGGATATTTTTTCCCTTCTCAAATGTAAATCGCAAAGCTATCGCAAAAATGTTTACTAAAATGATTGTGTGTGTACTTAATTGAAGACCCTATAATTAATGAAAAACATGATTTTTAAAAGAACTTTAATGTACATGAATGATAAGATATGGATTTATCTAAAAAAGAAATTAAAAAAAGTAATATTTTCCTATTCCCAAAGGTATATCGCCGTATTTATTTATAGGTATATCCAACGTATTTTACTAGAATAGTTATTTGCGATCATGATTGGAAAAAATTATAAAAGAACAATAGGATTTTCATATAAGTTTAAAAGTATTTATATTATGATATTAAAAGAATATAAAAGAAAAACATTATTTTTAAATTGTTTCAATTACTAAAATTAAGAGACGGAGATTTATCAAAAAAAATTGTTTGCTTAGAGTTATATCGCCATCTTAGTCTAGGTATTGCAAAGAATTTTATTTAAATTAATATTTTTTACGTAATTATATAAATTACAAAAGAAAAGTATAATTTTTTAAAGATTTATAAAGTATTAAAAATATGGGAGAGGGTAAAAAGGATATTTTTCCACTTTTCAGACCTATATCGTTGTTTTGTACTGTCAAATGGAAGCGACTTAGCAAGTAGACGGATTATTGATACCTTTTCATATAGCCAAGTTAGACCCGTCAACATTAATTTTGGTATTAAGATACCCTTAATATTATGATTTCCCTTTATCACGTTGGGATTTCAAGCGGGCAAAATAAGACCAGTTTGATAGTAAATTAAATGAAATTATACAATTCTGGCAACACTAAACAACTACAAAATATTTGCAAAAGTTATGGCAAGAAGAACAATACCCAGTTTCTGGTTAGTCGGAATACTGCGATTAATTATATGTTTAAAGAATTTTAAATAACTAATTTAAGTGAAACGGCAGATAAATACTTAAGGGTATTAAATAAAAAAAGAAGAAAGAAATTACAGCAAATAACAGAGTCAGACTTTACCCATTATAGTCGTTAAACAAAAAAGAAACTGAAAAAACCCGGTACTGACTTTCAATCTGAAAGATAAAGCCTATCCAATATTAATCCGAGTAAAGTTGCAAGCCGCCTTTTACAAAACTTAAAAGAAACAATAACCAAAATTTATATAAGTAAAAAGACAGCTACAAAGTAAATGTGCGCAACTCAATACTCATCCAGTATTGTCTTGTGGTTTCACTATCGATGAGTCAGAAACATCAATGAAAGAAGAAAAAGTAAGGCGGCTGCGGTTTTGATGATATGATTCCTAAAAACTGAACTTCCTAAAAACGCAAGCCCCAAGAATAAACAATGTGTTATACAGCTGTTTAGAATAATCTGGAAAATTGTCAATAATCTTTAAGACTTCAAAGGTAATCGCCAGAGAGGCATTCTGATAAAGAGGGCAGTAATTCATTCTACTAACACTCAATATTATTGTTAGACAAACTACTAAAGCGCTTGCTTCTTAATCGTATTCAACCTTACATCGAGCCGATATTACCACTGAAAAAAGCAGGGTTCCGTATAAATAGAGGCTGCTGCGACTAAGTACTAGCCCTGACATCGTATATTGAGGCAGGATTGCAAGAGCAACTCAAAATACCAGTGGCATTTGTTATTATATGGTGATATGGTCTTCTTTCCATATAAAACAGATAATCAACGCGATAAGTAACATGCTAAGAAACAAACATTTATAAGAAGTACTTTATAAGAGAAAAAGCAAGTAGACAATGCACGTTAAAGGATAATCTACCGTATGCCAGCTACGAATACAGTAAATGTGCACTTAGCCCTTAAAAATAACTTAGCTCTGGCATATCGAGCACTAATGTAGCCATGATGAACAGTTATTTCCAAAACATAGACTAAAATCAAATTCTTAAAAAAACAAAAGTCAATGCCTATCATTTGAATAACAAGCAAAGCAAGCCGCAAAGCCGATCATGATATAAACATAATATTTGATGGAAAGCAACTTAAATAACCCCAATCGATGATACAAGATGGGAAGCAATCGCCAATATATCAAACTAATACTGCCGTTGTCAGATTTTTTAATGTAATGGACTGTATTTATTATTTTTAAGATAATTTAACATATATTTCATCATATTTTTTAAATCAGGCACTAACACTTTATATAAAGTTTAAGTTTATTAAAATTAATTCACTAACTACTTACTACACCAAATAAACGGCCGGCGGTCGATATTTATAAGGCTGTAAGCGCTTAACTGTTTTACAAAGGCTACCTGCAATTGTATGTGTAGGTACTGCTGCACGTACTTTCTTCCAATTTTTGGCAATGTATTTTGCCTGCTTTGTGCAAGGTCAGTAAGGTTACAACCCACAAAACAATGTGCGTATTTTCGCGGACAATACATTTTAAATAAAATGGTTCATTATTACAGCAGCATCCTATAATTTTCCAACTTAAGCCTTCCCAAAAATAAGTAAAAAAATGTAATCCCTACTAGTTAATCTTGAATTGGTATCAAGCATTCCGCACACCAAAAACACAATTTTTTCCCAAAAATGAACAAAAAATTTAAATTACCGTAAATTAGAAAATTATTTAAGCTTCTAATAATTAAAAAAATAAATTGTCCTTGCAATAAAAAAAAAATTTCTGGCAGGGGACATATTTTAAACGCGGGCAGTTACAGAATCCCATTAGAGGTCTTTAGAGTCACAACTTGTACAACGCCGTTTTTACTCCTTCAAGGGGAGGTTTTTGTTCCTTTTTTTAGAAGGACCAACAATTCTTCGCGGAAATTGGTTACGTAATTAATCCACTTACTTCTTTGTTAGAGCTTATGTAAATATTTCTTCATCCATCTTTTCCAAATATCAGAATGCATACGTTGCAATAATTGCCAGCGGTTGAGACGATTTAAAGATATAGAAGTATAGTCAGGTTCGGAAAATAAACAAAATGGTTCCAAAGTAAGAAAATGTCTGGGAGTCAAGGTAGTGAGATCGTTCGGATCTTCACTAATCGGTAAGATTCTATTTGGGTTAAAAGAGTATAGAACTCCTCGTATATCATTATTTGAATGCCAACAATTCCGTAAATGCCACCTTTTTTTGTTTTACCATAGACTTTATTAACCTATTGAAATGAGGTACCCATTAGAATTAAAATGCCAATTAATAGAAAGTTTAACAGCTATAGTTTTAGATAGTTAGATCAATTGGTTATTTGCTACCTTATAGTTCGTTGTTTGATCTAAATATAAATCAGAAACCCTACTGCGACAAGCTATTATTTGTCTAAAACTAGGGCTTTGACTTTAGTGGCGCAGTAATCATATAAAAAAATATAAGCCTTGGTAGTTTTTGCCGCTCTGTGCTTTCCCATTGTAAGCAGGAACAGTTCTGCATAATTCAAAGCTATATGAGAAAAAGCTTTAGCTTGGAGTTCCTAAAAGATAGAAGATCTAGCAAATATGGCTTGGCTGCTTGATGTCTTAGATAAAAACAAGTCAAACATAATCCAAAAATTTTGTATAATTAAGTTATGCATAGTTTTAAAACCAAAATGGGGGTTTGTATTATGAACCTTCTCCACTATCAGGGTAGTTAATCTATGCCTTTTTGTCAGCAATAAAAGGTGTTTTGCTTCATAAGAAAAACATGCTATATCCAACCTTCCATCTACCCTAAAGACATCTGCTTCATCCAGAAAAAGTGCAAGACTTCTAAAGGTCTCGGAAAGAGCTTGGCTACTTTTACAAGCCAAAATGAGCTCCTTAAAGCACTCGTTTTGTACTTCTTTAATAAAATGGATAAAAAGAGAATATGCTTGAAGTAGACGATATTAAGACCAAGTTGTTTTTCCTCTTTTATTACCTTAGGCAGTTTAGAATGTAAAATAGAGGGTTATATAGGCCAATTAATTTAAAGATTTTTAAGCAAGAAATTATGCCAATCCTAATTGCCACTCTAATCGCAATCCTCTGGAAACACAATCGGCGGAAGTTTTCTTGGTAGAAACATACTTCTAGGAAGATGGAGGTAAAATTTCTTGAATATGGGTCACGTTGTTGGCTATAAAGGTTTTATATTGATGAGGGAGAGTTGATAACCAAGGAAGGGCAACTTGCGAATCTGACCGAGCATAAATGGCATCTAAATTAAGTGTATTACAATAAGATTCTTTGACAAATAAGAATACGTTCATACGTTCGTCACTATTCAAAAAAGATGCGATCATTGGTAGTCGTACGAGACGGTTGTGTCTTGGCTCGTCGGCTCTGATGGTTGATAAGTTTTGTTTTGAGTTTGATTTGTTTTGATTTGTCTTTCTGTTTTTGACCTTACCAGACGCAACGCGAAGTTTTGCTGTACGTGTGCTTTCGGTATAAATAGTTTTGATTTCCGATTAAATTAGTACCTGTTAACCTAAACTTGACCTTAAAATCACAATTTATTGAACTATAACTCAACAACATCAAGTTTTCGCAGTGCGTGTGATTTGATAATAAACAGTTCCGGTCTTCTGCTTTACAAATAATTTTCGTTCACGGAACAATATTTTTTATTTAAATATTTCGACACTTTTTGAAATCAATCTTAAGAAATTATGGCTGAATTTAAGTGTGATTTCTGTCAAAAGACCATCTTGGAGAAAGAAAAAGATAAAAATAAAAATATAAAATATAAGCTTCGCTGTAGCGGGGAATTTCGCCGAAATTTTTGCAAGTCCTGTACTGGTTTGGATAAGGCCATAACAAAGGTAGCGTATAATTAAAAGTACCATAACATTAGATTCTTCTGCAATGTTTGTGACTTTCCTACTTTAAAATACCTTCACGACAAGGTTTCACAGTTACAAAAAGCGCAGATTACTTTAGACATTGTTGATGCTTTGGGTTCATGTCTCAAAAAGAATACGAATATCTACCCTGTCATTACAGAACTATATGACATCTTTAGTCAAAATGATCCCAAATGGAAGGTTTTGTTCGAGAAAATGGATGACATTCACAACTTGCTTGCCAATATTAGATCTGAAAATGGTCAAGAGTCATTGTTTCACTCAATCAGGGATATGAAACAAGAGCTCTTTAACCTGTCTTCACTTCTTTTGGGAAATCACGACGAATCCGTCAAGATCCAGATTCATGATTCCCCCAAACAAGAACTTGCCAAGGAAATGGAAGATTTACGGAAGAGTATTATTCAAATGGCCCTTAAAATGGAAAAGTTGATTAAGTTAAGGAAAAAGAAATCCCTAAATACATTCCAACAATAGCAAAAAGTTCCATTTCCATTTCTATACAGATCGATCAGGAACCAGAAGTTTCGCCCCCTACAAAAAGAATAACGGTTTCACCTCACAAAACCATAACTAGGGAAGAATGGCATTACCTAATCGTCTTAATTATTTTTCCAGTGTTTTCTCATTTAGGAACAAAAATTTTTAAATAACGTGACGCGACCAAAGGATCAAGCACCCTCTGATAAATCGGATGATAGCAAGCTAAGCGTATTTCTTCTTAACATTCAGACCTTAAGACACAAAACTAATGAATTATTTCTTTTATCAGAAAAGCTAAATTTTCCAGAAATAGTTGCTATAACCGAACACTGGCCAAACATTGATGAACCTATTTTTGTTCAAAATTACACTACAATAGCAAGATTTAATAGAACTAATTTATCTCATGGGGGCACTATGATTATGTCTATAAACAACGATTTTTCACGGGTAACTAAGTTTGATAACTTTTTATCAGAAAAAGTATTTGAATTTTCCATATTTTACCATAATATATACGACCTCTATATTATTTGTGTATATAGAACACCTGACGCTGACTTACAGACTTCCCTTCAAAAACTACTAAGCTTGCTAGAATCCTTGCCCTTAAGAGGTAAATTAATTTTGTGTGGCGACCTTAATATTGATTTTTCCAGTGTGTGTGCTGCTCAAGAATCTCTTCATTCTATTTTCGTCTCAATGGGCATAGTAATCCATATTAACTTTCCTACCAGAATAACTAGAAATAGTTCTAGTACCATCGACTATGTCGTGTCATCTTTTGCTCCTGAACTCGTAGATTGTACGGTTTTTAATTCCGGATTTTCTGATCATAAAGCTGCACTAAGTAAATTTTCTATAAATTCTAAAGGCAAAAATACGTTACGTAAATTAGGCCGTGTTTTTGGCAAAAATAAATTCTTACAATTCAAGAACTTATGCCAAACGTTTGATTGGGATTTTCTTTCTGACGATATAGATAGTGAATTTTCTAGTTTTATAAAGTCTTTATCAAGTATTGCAGATAAGTCGTTTCCTCTTAGACCTATCAAAATTAAACATCATAAGCCATGGACCACTAAAGGCTAACGTGTTTCTGCAAAAAACATACGCTCATTATCACACCTGAAAAAATTTACAGACAGCGTATTTTTTCATAACTATGTCAAGCTTAATAGAAAAATATACCATAAGACTATAAAAGCTGCAAAAGATATTTATTATAATAAAAGGACGATCGAATCAAGTAATGTTGCCAAAGAAACATGGTCTATTGTAAATGAATTAAGAAATAAGACTTCTTCATCTAGCACTATCCCTACTTCACCTGAGGACCTTAATCACTACTTTGTTAATGTAGCTAAAAATCTAATGGCTACCATAACTCCTTCTCACGATCCTCGTTCATATCTTCCAAATGAAAATTTACACAGCTTCTTTTCTACCTCCATTGTATCAACAGAGCTTCAAGCTACAATTAGTGAAATAAAAAACAAATCATCATCTGGTACAGATGGGCTCACTCTCAAAATGTTTTCCAATCTGCCAAATTGCACCTTAATTCATCTAACAAACTTAATTAACAAGTCATTCCAAAATGGAGTCTTTCCTACCTGCCTTAAGACTGCAATAATTATTCCTTTGCATAAGGGAGGAGATAAACAACAAGCTTCAAACTATCGCCCAATCGCACTCCTTCCCACTTTATCAAAGATCATTGAACGATTGGTTAAAAAAAGAGCCTTTTTTATCGTTTCTGTTAAAATATAAAATTCTTACTCCTCACCAATTTGGATTCTTGAGTAACAAGTGCACAAATGATGCTATGTTTTCTCTCTTTAATAGTGTTTACACCAGTATAAATAATAATCATTTAATAGCAACATTTTTTTGTGATTTCTCCAAGGCTTTTGATTGTGTAAGCCATAACATGTTAATTGACAAATCAAAGCACTATGGGTTCAGAGGAACGCCCCTTGAGTGGTTTAAATCGTATATCAGTTACAGAAGTCAGCTTGTAAAGGTTGATACGACGAAGTCTTCTTGCAAACCAATAGAATGTGGGGTACCTAAAGGTTCAGTCCTGGGCCCTATTTTGTTTCTGATTTTTATAAATGACATGGCCAATCTTAACATCAGTGTCAAAATCTGTCTTTTTGCTGACGATACTAGCTTAACATGGAGCAATCCGGATGCTAGGGCACTACATGCTACTATTTCTAATGACTTAATTACTATTAAATCGTGCTGCGATTCTAATCTTCTGTGCCTAAATGTTTCAAAAACTAAAGTCTTATCATATAAAACTACTATTCAACCCTTTGTACTTAACACCAGTTTGGACGTTGTTGAATCTGTGAAATTCTTGGGACTTAATGTTGACTACTCCCTAAAATGGGACTTGCATATTGATGCCTTATATAAAAAATTAAGTTCAGCATGTTTTGCCTTAAGATCAGTTTCCAGGGAATTAAGTTTTTAAACATCAAGAACAGTTTATTATGCCCTTTTTGAGTCACATCTACGTTACGCCCTTCCATTCTGGGGCACATGCGGTGTGACTCAATTTGAGCGCATCTTTAAACTCCAAAAGAGCGCAGTTCGGTATCTGCTTGGACTTAATAGCAGAGCTCACTGTCAAGAAATCTTTAAAAAATATAAGATACTTACTCTTCCCTCTTTATTCATATTGGAATCTATTTGCTTAGTACGCAAACATAAGTCAGAAATGCCAAGTAGGCCGTCTCACAATTATTCACTTCGCAACGCAGTGCATGATCTTTATCTGCAAACCTCTCGGTTCGAGTTAGTAAAAAGCTCTATTCTATACAGAGCCAAAAAGCTGCATAATCATTTGCCTTTGGAAATTAAATCAATTACTTTTTTTCCTCAATTTCATAATGCTTTGAAGGCATACTTTCTGGAAAAAGCCTTGTATGCAGTGGAGGATTTTTTTCTAGGATAACTTCTTGGGTATCACACACACACTGGCTCTTTTTATGTCTTAAAATAGAGAATATATTAGTTTTTTTCTTAAGTAAATAATTATTTTTGCATCCAGTAAATAAACTACAAAAAAAAGCATAATTTAAATATTAAATAAGATATAGACAAAAAAGAAGAAAGGAAAACAAACTAAATTAGTTTTTTGTTTGACCGTCAATATAATAAATGTAAAAATATCTAAATATAGATATTTGAACTATTTTTCTAACTTATACGGGATCTAAAATAAAATCAATTCTAAAATGGAAAAGGGTATCTTTAACAGTAAGGAGATACCCAGTAATTGCAACCGATGTCGGTCAAAGTGTTCAATATTCAATATTTACGGAGAACGCCCTAGAATTGTTAAGATTTACTCATTAAATTTATCAAACGGAACGTCGTTGTTTTATTCCACCCAAATACCTGACGGAAGATTTTGAAGCAGCCAAATTGAATTCCCCATCTTAAATAAAATTTACCTAAAATAGAGTAAGGAATCTCATTTCGCAATAACCAACAACATAGCAAACATAAACTAAATCGTTAACGACTCTTCTGACAGGATCTGGAAATTATGCCAAGGCGGCCAGGGAGATAAACAAATTAGAAAAGCGTTCGGATTACATGGAACAGAAAGCGATAAGCGACAA
This sequence comes from Anthonomus grandis grandis, assembly GCF_022605725.1. Lineage (NCBI taxonomy): Eukaryota > Metazoa > Arthropoda > Insecta > Coleoptera > Curculionidae > Anthonomus > Anthonomus grandis. The sequence goes on along the minus strand of NC_065548.1, from coordinate 24,201,182 downwards.
CGCTTAGAATTTGGCGAAAATTATGTAGTTTACCCGGAAACATTTATATGCAGAAAGAGAGTTTAATATCTCGTATTGTGAGGCGAGTAGTAAAAGAGGACTTAAATGATTTTATCAGTATTGTTTCATTTCACACAAAATTTTCTAGTTTTTAGCGGATTAAGCAATATAATCTGTATAATCTAGTTCTCTTCCCGTGTGGAAACTATAATACCCGTAACATCAGTTATATGCCTGGGGTTGTCCTTTCCCATAACGGCAGTAATCCTTACATTCTAAATCTAGAAGGCTTATTCTTGTGTTAATTACCAAATAAATTGGGCTCGAGAAAAGCCCGAGCGATTAAACTGCCTTGAAGTTCCTTTAAGCTTCGGACGGGAATTGAAATGGCGGAAATATAGAAGAGCGAATTTACTGATTTTTGGTTTCTGGACAGCAGTAAAGGATAATAGTATTTCTTTTAGTAACTTTAATTAAAAAATTATATAGTAGGTGCATCTGCAAGTTTTTAATAATAATAATAATAATAATAATAATAAGTCTTTTTTTTGAAATCCAAAAAACAAATACATACATAATTAATCATACGTACAAAATATTGCCGAAGTCTAGCCCTAGGGCTACTCTTACTTAACCATTAAAAATAAATAGCATATCCATAAATATATTTTTATATACTAAATTATCCCGCTAACGTATGGGGAATAACTACAGATAAACAAAATTTCTTATCTCAAGCTCAAGTTCCTTGCATAGAAAAAGGGAAGTATTGAATAAAAACCCACCCATCATTGGTGCGAAAAAACATGATTTTTTAATTCAAAGGCTTTGATGAGACTGAACATACTTAGTTATATTTCCGCTTGAAACAGGAAAGAACGAAATTTAAGTATCAATTTATTTTTATATAGAGTGGTTAGGAATATGACGTTTTAAATAAAGTAATTTTAAATTATTATATAATATAATAAGTGATGAATTTTGTTTCCAGGAATAAATTTTTTTTTGACTCTTTTTAGTTTTGTGTTTTGTAAATTAATTATGTTTCTAGTTTCTATTTCCTTTTTTCGTATTAGAGTTTGTATTTTGAAACATGAATTTTTTTTCTTCTATTTTGTTTTTTTGGTATATTTAGTATTTTGCATTTTTAGGTAGCCCTTGGTCAAAAGTTGTGGGAAGGCCCAACATTTGCAGTTATGCTACTGGAATCTCTAAATGATAATTCTTAAGTTAATGTAGTCTATACAGATGTCTCGAAAACTTTCGGCAGTCTTGACCATTCTATTCTTACATCAAATCTTTCTGACCAATTTGGATTTTCATCTCGTATAACTGCGCTTATCTCTTTTTATCTTACTAAGCATCTTTAAGATGTTGAATGGCTACAGATCACGTGAAATAATAGCTTCTTTAGGCGTACCATAAGGCTCCATGTTGGCACCTCTACTTTTCAACTTATTTATTAAGACTATTTTTAAGGGCCTGAAAGTAAACAGCTTAATATACTACAATAATAAAAAATTATACTGTAGAATTGATACTATTAAGAATTGCATTAAACTCCAAGCAGCCATTAACTTAGTCATGAATGGTGCAAGAATAACAACTTGCCTCTAAATACTGAGTGGTTTCCTTTTTCCTTAAAAAGAATTCTCTTAGTTACCAATACGAAATTCACGTGACGTTACCAAAGTCAACTTATTTTAAAGATTTGGGATAGCTTACTTTCATTTAGTTTGCATATCGAAGATATCCCTAAAAAAAGTTATAAAATACTGGGTTGGTTTTCAAGAACTCTCCATTTTTTTTTAAATAATTTTTGAGAAACTTTCAAGAGCAGAAATAGATGAAATTAAAAGAATTCGCTTAGTTTAAATAATCTCTTTTTCTTTTTTAAGTATTTATTAATAATTTGTTATAAGCAGAATAATAATTTTATTTTGATAAAACGATTTCATTTTTATACGTATCTTTTTTACTTTAATATTGAAGTTTCTCTGTTAAGTGATGTAAATAAAAGAATTGTAAAAATTATTAATTATATTTTAGGTAAGTAGATAATTACAAAAATGCAGTTCAACTATAAGACAAAATTTTAATATATTTTGATTTTTTAAATGATTATATTTTTTATTTTTTTAATTATTTTTAAAAGCATTTTTGGTTAATTTAGTCAGAATATATTTTTAATTTTAAAAATTTTAAGCAAAATTCGATATACTACTGCGTCAGAAAAGTACAAGGAATTCACATATAAAGAACAAAATCTTTATTAATTACGCATATTTATTACGTAAAGTTTAAATGCTCCTTTTAAATAATAAACTTTAGGATTTTAAAATACATCTCTTGGAATTGTTTTTTTATATAGTATATTGAATTGACTTCATATATTAGTACATACACGCCGTAATTCTCTTCTATATCATATATCATATGATACAGAAGAGAATTAGAAATAGAATAGTGGTAATTAAATTTTTAGAAAACCTAAAACTTGACCGCATCTGTATAACAGTAACTGTATAACAGCGAACAGTTTTGATGTCTGTTCGATAAGATTTATTGAGTTTTCAGTTAGAGATTTGTGCATAGTGATCCCTATAAAATACCTTATCATGATGCAAAATCCATGATCACTGGAGAGCGTCACTCAGCAACTTGTCCAAAATAATATCTTTTGACATGTTTTTAGCAAGTTGGACACGACTGAGATTTTAATGATTTGCGATTAAAAATAAATATGACAATCTTAGCAGGTATTTTCTATACCTCCTGCAAGTATAAACGACAACTTTAAGTTACCATTTCCTTTACTTTAGCGATGTTAAGTTCATTTAAAAATGTTGATGGGCGATGAAGGCAAATCTTTCACCATACCTTGACCGCTTTTAAATGCTCTAAGCCACTCATCGATTCATCATAAGTCTAACGAAACACTTCCATTAGTTTGCTAAATTTAATTTGCGCTGCTAGAGTTAAGATAAATTCATTGTTCTAAATTTTATCCATTGTAAAAATCATAACATGGCAGAATATACTAACTTTTCTAGAAAAATCATTTTATGATTTTTTAGATAACTAATTTTCGGTACTTCACAGAATGTATATTTTTTTAGATAAATAGTGAATATTACGTTAACAATAAACTTGAATATAATTAAAGAAAAATTAAATAGAAAGATGAATATATTCTAAATAAAGAAGATCTTTTATCTAATCTCCAACTAGGTTTGATTAAAACATATTGAAAATATTAAAGTACTGCTGCAATAATTATTTTTTTAATATATGCTACTAATGAAGAGTATTAGTGATCTAAGTTAATTAACTTTGGAAAATGGAGAAATTTTACAGTATAGTAATTATAAGCTATGAGCTGTATTCGCTAACTTTACGTATACTTAATTTAATCTGATTTACAATTAGTAACAATGATATTTATACTCTATTAAAAACGCGTTAAGTACTACCCTATTGCATCAATATACGGAAATCGAATACGTAACTTAAACAGGAGATTTTTAAGCTTGTTAAGAAAGATTTTTACCTGGGTTTAGAGTATAAGTGCATTCAACTTATCAATCAGCTTCAGTAAGTCACTAAAAGTGTGAAGAAAGATAAAGAAAGAAACATATTCTTGGTATTTAATATACTAAGGATAATAAAGAAAATTCCGGAGCAAATTTTCACTATGACCGCCACGACGACTTGATACTCCACTCGCTTTTTCTTCTCCACTTTCTCATTCAACGACTAATGCTGTGTACTGTAACTCTTGGACCTATGATTTATTACCAAGAGTTTGGGTTCAGGGTTTACGTTTTAATTTATAGGGTTTCAGGAGTAATAGAAAATAAGGATAATTTGAAGCCACTTCTAACTTCGAACGTGGCTACGACTACATTTTGGCGACAGTGATTGAATTTAACAGACGCTAGCTTAAATCCACTGTGAACAGCAACTCTGGGGCGGTGAACAAGAGTCTTAAGAGAGACCTACATTAAGATTTCAGGAATAATAGGGAATAAGGATAACTTGCTACTCGCGACTTCACTCAGTGACGACGACTACGACACATTACTTCTCGATAACAGTGACTCAACTTATACCGACTCAAAAACTTAGCTTTGACCATGTAACTTTTTTTAGTAAAAAGGTATGTGAATAAAGAGCTAAGAGCCTGGGACATTCATAGGAATTGATGGTTTATACTTATGGTATTAATGTTTAAGAGTTAAGGATTAAAATTGATTGTTTTATAAGTTCTGGAAGCCCTAAGGCTCGATGGTGTCTTAATTGTGGGCATAAACCTAACAAGAAACCTAACATTTTGATCACAGAAAAAATTGTTGTTGTTGTATTTTCCAATAAATATCATTTAAACCTTTAAAAAATATCTTTATTTACTGACTCCAGCTCACTAAATCTCTTTAACCAATTATGAAATAAATGCAATAATAATTTTAATCCAATAGGTGAAAAAATAAGCTTTTACAGCTTTGTCTTGCGAACCCTTTTAAATTAGTGCTCATATTAATTCATAAGCTCTAAGCTGACAAGGAGAATTACTGCCAATATAAATAAATATTCAAGAGCCTTCGAACAAGTTTTCGATTTAAAGAGAAAGTAGGAGACAAGAGTTACATTTTACAGGTTTTGGATCAATTATCAATTAGATTGTTACAGCTATTAACTTATAAAAATAAATGTTTTTTTGCATTTAAGCCTATAAAAAAATTATATTACCGGGTTCTAATCGCTGAAATCATATTTAATTACTAATAATTTAAATATTAAAATTTCAAATCAACAAATAACAAAAATCAGTTTCGAGTCATCAATTATTGAATTTTAGCAGAGTGTATGACTCATTTTTATATGACTTTTTTTTAAATGATATGACTTATTTTTTACTATTTTTTTTGCAAATTTTGGTTTTTCTGGTCAAGCTTTAGGCTTGTCAAATTATTCAGGTAACAGAATGCATATAATACAGTGCTTTCATTTCAATAACTTTTTTTTTTGTTTTTTTTTTCTTAAAAAAAAAAAACAAAAAAAAAACACGTCAAATTAGATATACAGGGGGACGTTTAATTATGCATTAACTGAAGTTCTGTCAATCACCTCCTCACCTCCAGCTAACCTCACTTTAATATGTCAAATGGGAACTCCCATCGTGTGATACATCATAGTAAGCACCGTACAATTCTCTATTCAACGGTACCAAAAAAAATTAAATCGGTAAATGTGTAAGCAAATAGTTAGCGAAAATGTCTAGAAATAATGAATATTTTATTTACGCCGAACTTTGGTATGTCAAATGGCTACCCCATGGTGTGATACATTTTTTTAAAGGGCATTCATTATGCTATCAATGGTTGTAAAAAAAAATAAAATTGATTGACCAAGAAGCAATTAAAGTGTAAATCGGTAGGGTAGAAAAACAAATTTAATTAGTTTAACAAATGTATTTTATTAAATGTTCAAAATGCGCGCCATTATTAACAAGATAATAAAAAAGCCTATTTTCAAACGCCTTACGAACATTTGCAAGGGTCTGCCCGCTAATTTCTCTGCATTCTTGAAATATTCTATTTTTTGAATTCTCAATACTTTCAGGTGGGGTTTTATAAACTTTGCTTTTTAAGTAGCTCCAAAGAAAAAAGTCTAGTGGGGTTAGGTCCGGAGACCGCGCAGGCCATTCGATTGCACCACGTCTGCCAATCCACTTTTTTCGAAAATTTTTATCAAGCCACTCTCGAACTACCAAAGTGTAGTGCGCGGAAGCTCCATCTTGCTAAAAATGTATATTGTTTTCATAAAAAATAAATAAATAATAATAAATAATTTGCTTGAACTAAATATACTGTTTGTTACCACACATTTTAACTTCTAAATTGCTTGTATTTTTTTTTTGATGATCTATTATAAAAAATGTAAGAATTTTGAAATGATGTAGGTACCATACTAAAAGTATTCATTTAAAATACCAAAGTTTGGCGTAAATAAAATATTCATTATTTCTAGGCATTTTCGCTAACTTTTTGCTTACAAATTTACCGATTTCATTTTTTTTTGATACCGTTGAATAGAGAATTTTACGCTGCTTACTATGATGTATCACGCGATGAAAATTCCCATTTGACATATTAAAGTGAGGTTAGCTGGAGGTGAGGAGGTGATTGACAGAACTTCAGTAAATGCATAACTAAATGTCCCCCTGTATATCTAATTTGACGTGTTTTTTTTTATTTTAAGAAAGTTATTAAGGGTGGATCATTTTGAAATGAAAGCACTGTAAACAGGGTGATTCATTAATATTGCACGAAAATGAAATGCCGGTTTTTTTGGGTTAAATTATGACGAAAAGTTCCTATAAAGATATGTCCGAAAGTGCTTCGTTTCCGAGATACAGGGTGTTCAAATTTTCTTAAAAAATCGATTTTTTATTAATATCTAAGAAATGCCTTTGCTGTTTGCAATGTCATTCACACCATTTCTGGATATCTTAATGATGTATCTTTTTGACATATGACAGTTGATTTGTTATTCCAGGGACGTGCCCACGGGGTAAGCGGGTTAGGTTTTTTGTACAAAAAATAGCACCTAGTAGATTTTTTGAACCTCCTGTACATTTTTTGGATGACGCAACTAAAGATGGAATTGTTTCAACTCTTGGGTGTTTTTCGTATCTCCCTCCGTTTTCGATAAAAAAATTAGTTTAATGCAAACGTTTGAAAAAACTTGAATAAACATAATAAAATGCCTACTTATCGATTTACAGGGTGAAGAATATTAAATACGGTAATTTGGAATTTTGACATGACATTAACTGTACTACCTGTTGAAAAATAGTTTTAATTAAACTTAGGTACATTAATTAAATTCTTAGAATAAACATTAGTAAACTGATGAAGGTAATGAAAAGCTATGGACTAAGAAACGTACGCTATAAGAGTTGTTCAAAATGAGTTCCTCCAACTGCAATGCATGCGTCTGTCCTGCGACGCATTGACTGGCGAACACGTTTAAAGATCCCTGGCGTGTTTCAAATAATATCGCAATTTGCAATAATACGATTTCTTAATTCTTCAACATTTTCGATGGGGGTGGTATAAACTAATTGCTTGAGGTGGCCCCAGAGGAAAAAGTCTATTGGATTTAGATCGGGAGATCGCGCAGGCCAGGGTTGTATACCTCCACGACCTATCCAACGATTGGGATATACTCTATCCAAATACTGTCGAGCAATTAAGCTGAAATGCGCCGGAGCGCCATCATGCATGAAAAACATTTGGTACCTTAAGTCAAGCGGGACGTTTTCTAATAGTGTTGGCAACTCCTCTTGAAGAAAACGCCGATACACTTCTCCACTTAACCTTTGTTGCAAAAAGAAAGGACCAATTAAGTGGTCTTCAATGATTCCAACCCAAACATTCAGTGAAAATTGGTGTTGATGGCGACTTTCACTTATTCCATGTGGATTTTCATCTGCCCAAATGTGATTATTATGGAAATTCATTATCGAATTCCTGGAGAAATTAGCTTCGTCCGTGAAAAGTATTTTTGATAAAAAAGGAGGATTTTCTACAATGTTTTGTTGTAACCATCGACAGAAAGCCACTCTATGAGGATAGTCGTCTGGCAAAAGTGCTTGTACCCGCTGGATGTGATACGGGTACAAAAGCTGATTTTTCAGTATTCTAAACACTGTTGGCTGACTAATGTTTAAAGTGGCAGCAATATGTCTTGTACTCGTTGAAGGATTATCCTCGATTTCGTGGAGCACTGCTTCTTCAGCTTCTGCGGTTGCAACTGTGCGGGGTCGTCCATTGTCGACTGTAAGTTTTTTAAAACTTCCACTTTCTCTGAGACGTTGATGGAGGCGAGTAAACATTTGACTATGAGGAAGTACTCGGTTAGGGTATTTGTCCGCGTAAATACGCCTCGCTGCTTGTGAATTACCATTAGCAAGACCATACACAAAGTGCATATCGCACATTTCACTATAAGTGTACTCCATTTTAGACAAAAATGAGGAAATTGTCTACTTGACAAGAAAAAAAACAACACCTTATCACTGAGCCACATCTAGTAATGTTAAATGAACTGGTATTTTATTTATTGCATTTTCAAAGCAACGAAAAGAATGCGACAAAAACTAAAACGATAATAGTATTTACTAAATTTTGTTTAATACGTATTTACAATTTCAACATTCCGCAGTATTTTTTAGATCAGCAGTTGTTAATAAATAGTTAATAATAGGTAAGTATTACATTTTAGGAAGAAAATTATTTCTTTGCTTTCGCGTGATTTAAAAGCATTTACTTGTATTTTTACAGAGGGATGCAAAAAAGCAATTCTTAATTTTTTTATCGAAAACGGAGGGAGATACGAAAAACACCCAAGAGTTGAAACAATTCCATCTTTAGTTGCGTCATCCAAAAAATGTACAGGAGGTTCAAAAAATCTACTAGGTGCTATTTTTTGTACAAAAAACCTAACCCGCTTACCCCGTGGGCACGTCCCTGGAATAACAAATCAACTGTCATATGTCAAAAAGATACATCATTAAGATATCCAGAAATGGTGTGAATGACATTGCAAACAGCAAAGGCATTTCTTAGATATTAATAAAAAATCGATTTTTTAAGAAAATTTGAACACCCTGTATCTCGGAAACGAAGCACTTTCAGACATATGTTTATAGGAACTTTTCGTCATAATTTAACCCAAAAAAAACGGCATTTCATTTTCGTGCAATATTAATGAATCACCCTGTATATGTATCTCAAATATTAAAGAGGGCAAGTTAGACAAATCAATAAGGATTCGTTTTCGGACTCTTAATGACTCTTACTCTCTTTTGCAATGTACTCAATTATCAGTAATCTTATTAACAGTGCTTTTATTTCAAAACGAGCTACACCTAATAATTTAGATAGATAGGGGACGTTTAATTTTATATTTGACCAAGTTCGGTCAATCACCTCCTCACCTTCATCTACTCTCACTTTAATACATCAAATAGGAACCCCCATCGTATGACATTATTGTAAGCAGCATTAAATTGTGTATTTAACAGGGCCAACAAAAATTAAATCGGTTGATGAATAGATAAAAAGTGATTAGAAATGTCTGGGTATAATGGATGTTTTATCGACCATATAACTTTATTTTAAATAATTGTCCCAAGTGTGATACATTATTTTACGGAATCCTATCTAACCAAACCGAAAAAAACAAAATCGGTTAATGTTTAAGCGAGTAGTAAACAAAGAGAAGTGGTAATATCAACTTAAACTTTGGTAGGTCAAATGGTTGCCTCATGTATCACACATTATTTTAAATGGAAAAAAAAAATCTTACTTCGGTAAAAGAATGCATGCAAGTTGAAGTGATTTACCCGTAAGAATGTATAGAGTAGTAAACAGTTCATTGAGTCCAAATATTTTTTTTAAATATACATTTATTATTGGCGAGAAAATAACTAATGCTATATTGAAATTCTTCCCAAAATGTTTTGCAGTATACTGTTTTGCATATTTATTTTACTAATATTTTTTGCAGTACCTTATAAGTACAAACATAATACTGCAGTATTAAGCATATTTAATACGCTTTATAAGTCTACTATTGTATTAAATTATCATTTAGATGCTTAGTTAATATTTCAGAAGTGCAAATATTTTAAAATGATGTATACGCTAGCCGAAAGATTAGAAATTATTTTTATTTATGGCGCTAAAGATCGGTGCGCTTGCAGAACCGTTTCCAGGGATGTAGGTTGGTAGGCGTGGTGCAATTAAATGGCCCGCACTATCTTGATTGATTTTTTCGTATAGGGTTATTGAGGTTATCGATCGAATTACTCGCGAATGTGAATGTGAGATATTAGCGGACAAACACTTAACAAACGGTTCGTAAGGAATTTCAAAGCAGACTTTATTATCTCGTAAATAACGTAGCATATTTTGAGAACTTAATAAAATAAATTCCGTAAACTAAATAAATTGTTTATTTGTTAAACACCTATTTACACCCTTACTGTTTAAAGGTCTATAAACTTACATTTTTATACACCGTTCGATGGTAGCCCAAGTATGACGCCATTAAAATATTAATTATTACGAGACATTTTAGCTCGCGATTTTTTAATACGCCAAGCGCTTTAATTTTTGTGGTACTATTGATTAGACATTTTAATGCTGCTTACAATGGTGTGTCACATGATGGAGATTCCCATTTGATATATTAAAGTGAGCTTTGCTAGAGGCGAGATTTACAGAAGTTTGTAAATACAAAATTCAACGTCATCCTGTATATCTAAATTAATAAAAGATATTAAAAGTTTATTTTTAAATAAAACCACTGTATAAGTTTAGCAGAATATTGACTAAACTAAATTGAATAAATATGTTTAAAGCCATAACATATATGTATTTAAATTCCATAAAATCCGGAATATTGCTGTTTAATAAAAAGAAAATAATCAGTTACAGTCATATTAAAAATAATCTTTGAACTCAACAGAAAAATAGCTTTGCACCTATTGTTAAAAAATTAAAAAATCTTGGCCTAATTTTAGAATCACTTTTTTTCTTCTTTGAATCACATCACTATTGAAATCTGCTTAACATGTATGACATTAAAGACTTTATATAAATTAAAGATGAAACTTATCTAATATACTACATATGTATGCAAGTCTTGCATTATCATTAATTGATTACGGGCATATTGTTTATGGAGAATTTTTAATAGGAACTTTGTCTAATAAAAGGCCAAAACTGAAAAATTATTAAGCAGGGGGTTGCATGTAAATATTTCACATAGGCCCTACATCACTGGTTACTATAGTACATACCTGGAGAAGCTATGACTTTCGGGAAGAAAAAGTTTTTAATTTGAATTGGAACTGTGTTGTTTAATGAACAAGTACTGTAATAAAGTTGAACCTATTTTTTTTTCTCCTTTGTATATTGAGCTAAAACCCTTTTTTTGTTGTTGTAATTAGTTGGTAGGTTTGTGCCCTTATAGTGTCTATTGGTTTTTTTTTAAGAAGCCGATAAAGATTTTTGCATTAGTTATGGATCATATTAATTATCAAAGTCTTTAAAGATACCTACTAATATAAGTAGTTAATAATTTTCAGAAATTATTGTTCGATTTAGGCTAAAAATGTAGTTCTGATGATAACGGTGACAAAATCTAAATAAGTTTTTGTCCAAGAACGTTTTATTTTTGGCCTATATTTTGTACAACTATAGTCTAAAGTCACAAAAACTATTGACGAATCAGTCACTATATTCAGGCTAATTAGGAAAAAAAATTATATATTAGTATCTATATTCTCACTATTTATATATTTTAATATTCTTTATAAATATATATATTATTATATTCTTTAGAAATGGTAACAATATAACTTTCTATATTTATAACAAAATACCTGGCATAATTTTTTTATTTAGCACTTATACTATCCTATACTGAAAATGGAATTTGGTCAGCAAAAATTTTACTGAGCGAAAAACACGTGAAGAATGCACGTATTCTCTTTGATAGCTCGGCCATCGTGTTGCTCGATCCATTCAGCATTCTTTTCTGTTATAACGCTCATACCACAAAAGTAATAAAGCGTAATTATAATTTTTCTTGCAGTTAAAAAAATGTTACAGGCAGTAGGTCTGAATAGTATCATATTATGATTTCATTAAAAAGTAGTATATATAAAAATTTTTTAATTATTCTTACATAACGTACATTTACCTATTCTTACAGCTCTGTTTTCTTTGTTGGTTCTTAATTAATTCAATAAAGTTACGTGTACAATCAATTTACTGGAGAATGGAACAAAAAGAACATCGACTCCACGTTTAATTAATGGAAATAAAAACTGGTCGACCCCGATTCGGGCAAGTTCATTGTGGCGAAACGATTATTTATTGTCATCCCATTGGAAAGTTGAGAATTAATGGATATGGAACGTTTTGTGTTTCACCTTTAAAAGGTAAAACTTGTAAGGAACGAATCGAAATGACCGTGAAATTCCCTTTGATACTAACAATTTTCACCTCGTTGAAATTTATTGCACACTTGGTCAAGTATACTGTTGCGCATTTTATTTATTATTTTCTATCTTTTATATAAAGAGTACGGACTTAATAATTTTAAATCCACACACCCCTTTTCTTTTCTTCTCTTTCCTTCTTTTCCCTTCTCTAGCAAATTCGTTTGCAATTTATCAATAAAACAAGCAAATATCTATATTCACGAAACTAATTTAAAAAGCAATAATCTCAGCTAAATCTGAGCAAGCCTGTTTCGACGTATAATAAAATAACTAAACCGGATTTTGCAAGCTATTTTCAAATCGAAGCAAATATATTTAATTAATTAATATACTTTAACGAGTTTCGTGCGGCCTCAAATTGAACTATATTGCTGAGTGAGCTCGTTACTTTTTTAATTTTGAGTATTTTATTAATTCAGTAAATACATTATTAATTTTTCCAATTTAAAATTTATTTTTAGATATGAGCCAAACGAGCCATCATGGAAAGTAATAATATAAATGAGTCTTTGGTTTTTATGTCCTAGCGGTTCAAATAAATCATTTATAAAAAATATTTTTATGCAGATATTTGAATTATTGTAAAATAGTTAATGGCTTAATTTCATTGGAGTGTACTTTATCTTTTTAGGGTTTCACAAGAACGTTAAGAAAATAAGCTGCCTTGTTTCGTTTAAGTGGCAATAAATTTTTATGTATAATTTTTGAAATATTATTATTTAAGAGGATTTTATCGGATTGATTGAATTGAGGTTGATTCCTCTCGTTCGCATAACAAAATAGTTATCTATTGAGCGAATAAGTGACTTGCTGATATTATGACAATATATTATACGTTATTGTTTAACATCACGAGCTTTGTAAAAAAATCTTATCGCTAAAACTAGAACAGTCAAAAGTCAAAGTAAAAAAAAGTTAATTACCAAAAAAAAAATAGTTACAAATATAATTACATGAGAAAATAAAATTTGACAATTTTTGGTTAAAGGAACTGCTTCGCGATTATATGAAACCGATAGCGCAATTGCGTGAAACAGGCCTTAACAAGAAAATGACATTACAAACTATCATATTGAAACTGAAAAGATTATAAATAGATACAAAAAATTCCTAGCTACCTTAAAAAGAACAAAACTAAAACTAAAAAGGGTAGAAACAAAAATGGCAAAGCAATTTGGCTGGCATGCGACGGAAGGCAACAAGAATAGACAAAAGAGAACTATAAAAGAAAGATTAAACAGGCCAGCTTATCTTTGGTCTTAGTTGATTGTGCAGTTTATATTAAACATACTAATGCCTAGTAGTAGGGTCGAGAAGAATTTGCTTAAGCTTGGTGTAAAATTTATTAAGTGGCAAATCTTTAATATTATTTGGCAAGTTATTCCACATTGTAACTCCGACAACCGAAAATGACTTGTGGAAGTTACTTGTTCTATGTTGAAGTATCCTAAAACTTCCAGCATTACGAGTATTGTGTAAATGCGAAGGAGGAGTAAATAACTTATTTAAATAAGGGGGTTGACCCGACTTTATCATTTTATATATATATTAGAATATACGATATCACCGTAGTCGAGTAAGGAGAGAATAGGGCTATTGCAGAAATAATATTTGGCTTTACTTTGTAAGACATTTTTAAATCTAAACAGGTTTCTGAGACGTGATAATTTGTTCTTTATGTGTGTCTCAAAACAAAGGTTAGAATCTAAAGTCCATCCTAATATTTTCACTTCTTTGACAACTAGAATTTTTTTTCCAATAATCTTAATATTTATACTTTTATATAAGTATCTCAGAATTCCTAAATTACAGCCATATAAAATGATGTTAGATTTAGCAGGGTTAATTTTTAAGTTATGCTCATTGGAATAATTAACTACGTTTGGTATATGAATTTAATTTTTTGCTCAGAAATATTAAAATTTAAAAAAATTAATGGCACGTATATCTAAAAATCATCAGCATATTGTTGTAATTTACAATGTTCAATACAGTTATGCATATCCGCAACATAAATCGAAAATAAAAGAGGTTGCAATATAAAGCCCTGAGGAACACCAATTTCCAGGTCAAGATACTTTAAGTACTCCAAACTTCCATTGTTGGTTTTTAACAACACCGAATGTGATCTATTTTTAAGATATGAATCAAAAAGAGAAACTGTGGATTCGGAACAACCAAAATATCCTAAGTTTGCAAGGACCATTGAGTGATTTATTGTATCAAACGCTTTGCTAAAATCAAGCACGGCCATGAAAGTACTTTGTTTATGTTCTTCGTTAAGTCTTATATTATCTAACATTCCCACCAGACTAGTAGTTGTACTATAATTCCTCCTAAATCCCGATTGGGTATCTGGAAGCATACCAAAAGAGTTAACAAAATTATAAAATTGTTAATGAATATGCTTTTCTAGAATTTTAAAAACTACTGATAAAATACTTGTAGGTCTTATGTCTTTTAGTTCTTTTGGATTAGAGATTTTTGAAATGGGTTTTATTAGTGTCTTTCTCCAGATATCGGGATATACATTTGTAAGAATGCAAGTATTCAAATATATGTTTAGAAGTGGTTTTTTACAAAATGGTAGGCAAAGCTTAATATCATTTATACAAAGTTTTGATTTTATGGTTTTAATTATACTGTTAACGTTTTCTTCATCAAGAAGACTTAAATTTAATTCTTGATTACTATTATTCCATTTATTTTCATTATAAAAATTTAATTTGGTTTGTGATATATTATTAGAAACAGTGTTGATGTGGTGCAAGGATCGCATAGATAATTTTACTAAATTGAAAACAGAATTCTAAATAGTCTACTAATTCTGGTATATGTACACAGGTAATAAATAATTTGATTGAGACTACTTCTTAGTGAATTTTTGGAAGGTATAGAAAAGCGCTTTTAAAACAAACCGGAAAACTGGGCCAAGGACAGTAAAAGTAACAAGAACTTAGTAAGATTCTTGCTGTAAAATAAAAATGATAATCTCAATAATCAGGCAGTTCGTGACAACGTGATACCGCCGCTAGCAAGAATTTAACAGTAGAAATGTCTTAAAGTCAGCTGTTTAAAGTAGAAAGATGCTGCTAAAATGTCCTCTTCTGTCTCCTCTTCTTTGTTTCCTAAAAGAGCAACGGCGGAGAAACGTTACTCAGTTAATGACAAGGTACATATAAACAATGAATCAGCTGGGACTAAGAACTCTGAAGCAACAGGAATTAGGAGCAACCATCTGCAACATAGATTTACGGTAATGTAAAATCGGAACCGTACAAGTAGTTATTGTTGCCAGTTAAGGGTAAGCCCATTGCGGTAAGAATTAATGGTGATTGTAAGGATCATTTTTTTGAGGCCAGATAACTAGCCTACAGAGGTTATCTTGCGAATATTTTGGTTAAAAAATAAACGAAGATAAGGTTTTATCAAAATCAAATAAATAAACCATAGTTTAGTGTGGGATAGCCCTTCTGGTTCGGTTGCCGCTCCTATGCTACTGTTTCTAATAATAATTAATATCCTATGACCTGTCTGTATGATTTATATAGATATAGTCATCAAATGGGTACGAATACTACCAAAGCTCGTGGAAGTGGTGTATTGATTGCGGTTAAAAACAGTCTATGTACACAGATAATTTTTATCCCATCTTTTGACGGGGAATATTCACATGTTTGTTTGTCTTGGCAGGTGATTACAGTTTACCACATGTTAGATCGGAGGTTGGAGAATAATGATATTGGTTTGGTTTTTGGTGGTTGTCTAAAGACTAACTATGGTCAATTGCTTCAGCTTCTATAGTTTTTTTCCGATACATAAAGTGTTAAAGAACAATGGGATTTAATTGCATCTAGGATTTAGTAGCTCAGATTTAATTATCGTTAGACGTGCAATGGCACTGTAAATTTCTTCTATTCTTTCTTCTTTCTAGCCTACTCCACACAGCAATTAGTTTTCACCTTTGTTATACAGAAAAACTTGATGATATGATATATGAGGAGTATTTTATTGATTTTGGTAAGGGAGACTATAGAAATGATTAGCTTGCTGGTCTAGGATTAATTGTTTTCTATGATGTCATAGTTTTAATTTTTTATAATGTGATATACTTCTTGATGGAAATTTTATTCTTCTAAAGAAGTACAAAAGTTTTTCTTTTCTATGTTTGTTTACTTTAAATCTTCGCAGTTTGATTATCAAGAAAAAACCAAATCCACAAAAAGTTTAAAATTACTAGTTAATACTAAGATCATGATGAATTTGTATTTTTAAGAAATTAAAGCGAGCTTATAGAGAGTTCTACTTTTAAAAATACATTAATAAGTTTGTAATGAGTTTCACTGGCAATTCAAGGTACTTACTTCTGGTCATACAGGGTGTTAGTAAATAAGTGCGGCAAACTTCAGGGTGTGATTTTGCATGGAAAAATAATGACAGTTTGACAGTTTGATATATAAACGTATGTCCGCAAATGCTTCGTAAATACAGGGTGTTAAAGTTTTTCTTAAAAATTGACAATTTATTTATTGCTCTGAAACCGGTCGAGATATGCAAATGAAATTTGAAGAGTTTTAAGAGGTAGTTATCGCGCATTTTTTGACATGCAATTAAGAATTTTATGTTCCCTATTGAGGCGCATACGGGTAATGACCTTAATTTTTTTAAAGGGAAAAATGAGATATTTTGAATTAAAAATAATTTTTGAATTCCTTGTTCAATTTGTGACAAAAAACTTTTCTCACCTTTTTTTGTATGTGGCGCCGTTTTTATGCAAAGAAAAACATCTTGACGCGTATTTTTCAGTTCTTTAATACATTATCAAGAACTATCTAATAAAGAGTGTTTTTTTTAGAGGCGGAGAACTTTAAATTGAAATTAAACACAAAATATTTTATTGATATGAACGAATTTGCTTTTATATTAAAGAATTTTTTTTGGCATTAATATTTAAAAATGATTTCGGGCATGTGACCCCCCACGGCTGGCGCGTACGTGGCGTAATCTAGAGGTCTAATTTTCACACACTTTTTCCAGTACTGCAGGCTGTATTTCGGCAATCACGCGTCGTATGTTGGCTCCCAAGTGCTCAAGCGTTTCGGGTTTATCAGCGTATACATGCGATTACCGTCATGCGATTACCGTAGCCCCAAAGAAAATAATCTAATGGTGTCAAGTCGCACGAACGAGCTGGCCAGTTTACAGGTCCATTCCTTGAAATTATTCGTTGCTGGAATGTCTCTTGCAGTAAATTAATTGTTTGGCGCGCTGTATGGCACGTGGCACCGTCCTGCTGAAACCATATTTCTGCAACGCCTGCAACCGCTTCCAATTGAGGCACAAAACAGTTGCTTATCATGTTTCTGTATCGCTCACCGTTTACTGTAACTCGAAAAACTCATCCATTATCCCAAAGATGCTGGTCATACACTTTTATAAAAGGTAAAAAACACGAAATCTACAGCATCACAAATACATTTAATAAAATAACGAAGGTTACATGTTTCGCTCGACTAGAGCAACATCAGACCTAAACAATAATTAAAATTATGTAACCCGAAAAAGGAGAATTCAACAAGAACTTACCATAACATACACAAAACACCTAATATTTAAGTAAACAAAGATTACAATAATATCTAAGAATCTGTAACGTTCTGACCATCAGCATTTCTGAAGACATAAGGACCAATGATTCCACCGGCCCATAAAGCGCGCCAAACGGTTAGTTTTTCTGGATGTAACGGTTTTTCGCCAATAGCTCGTGGATTCTCATCCCCTCAAATTCGCTAATTCTGCTTGTTTACATAGCCATTTAACCAAAAGTGTGCTTCATCACTGAACAAAATTTTCATATGAAATCGTGGATCAACAGCAATCTTTCCTTCCGCCCATTCAGCTAATGTACGGCGCAAAAGATGATCCTGGGGTTTCAACTCCTGGACAAGTTGAATTTTATATGCGCGCAATCCGAGATCTTTGCGCAAAATTTTCCATAAAGTGGATGGACATAAGTTCACTTGTTGAGAACGACGACGAATTGACACATTTGGATCATTATCAACACTATGCTGTACAGCAGCTATCGCTTATTACGTGCGCACTGTACGGCGTCATACGGGATGCGTATTGTCGACTAGAATAAAAGTATTGCGAAAACGATCAACAATTTCTCGAATTAATCTCTCTGAAGGACGATTATGAGCACCATAAAACTCACGTAATGCCCGTTGTGTTTCTTGAATAGAATCATGTCTTTCAAAATAATTTTGAATAATTTGGAAACGTTGTTCCGGCGTGAGTCTGTTCATAATGAATTGCCAAACCAAACTAATCTAAAAATAACCCAGAACTGTCAGGTCGGCTGTCATAAAAAACAGTGTTGCTAAGTGAAAGTTCTCCGCCTCTAAAAACTTCACCCTTTACAACAACCTTAAACCAGAACAATAATAGAAAATAACAATACTTAAATTTTAAGTAGGCGCAAAGCTACAACAAGTGTTCAAAATGACCTCCCTCAGACGTTACGTAAGATTCAACTCTTCGCCTCATTGATTCTCGTATTCGCGTAAATATTCCTAATGTATTTCTTATTACCTCACAGCCGGCTATAATTCGATTCCTCGGGTTTCGACAGAAGTGAAATAAACTAATGACTTTAGAAAACCTTAAATACAAAAATATAGGGGATTTAAATCTGGCGATCGAGCAGTCTAATGTTCTGTACCTCCCCTCCCTGTCTAACGATTTGAAAATACTGTATGGTGAAAACGAGCAAATATTGTGTGATGGGGTACTTTACGTCCTGGATGCAACTCAGCATACGATTAAATCAATACAAACTTCGAGCTTGCCGACCATTTCCATTACTTTGGCCATAGATAAAATACATATCTGACAGTTCCGGATTTGTAAAATTTTCCATTTTTTTTCGATAAAAGAAAAACTAATTACTTATTAATATAACTTAATAACTTACTTACTAACTTGTATAACTTAAAAGCTTAATAGTGAAGAAACATCAATTTGATATTTCGTATTTGGCAGATGAATGTTGACATTTTGTATTTAATATTAGATGAATGTTGACCGTAGCCTACTAGATAATGTATTAAAGGAATGAAAAACACGCGTCAAGATTTTTTTTTGCTTAAAAACGGCGCCATCTGCGAAAAAAAGATAAGAGAGATTTTTTTATCACAAATTGAATGAGGAATTAAAAAAATATTTTTAATTTGAAATATCTCAGTGGCGTACCATTTTTTTCTTTAAAAAATTGACATTATTCCCCTATCAAGGCCCCAGTATACGCGCCAATGGTGAACATTTTTTAATTGCATCCCAAAAAATGTGCGATAACTACCTCTTAAAACCCTCCAAATTTCATTGGCATATCTCGACCGGTTTCAGAGCAATAAATAAATTGTCAATTTTTAAGAAAAACTCACCTCGTATCTCGGAAAACGAAGCATTTGCGGACATGCGTTTATATAGCAAACTGTCATTATTTTTCAGTGCCGAATTACCCCCTAAAGTTTGTCGCACTCATTTACTAACACCCTGTATATTCAAAATAAAAGAACTGGTTTTGGCCTTCATTCTAGCATGACATACAATGATAAGATTAGCATGAATATCTTGGCTACTGCGGATATGTTTCTAGAATACTTGTCATTCATCTACTCAGATTGGCCATCTTTTATCTGAGCACTTTAACTCTGTCAACGCAGAATCTTCTTAAGGTTATTACTTCTTCTAAGAATAAGTTGTGCGCTGGACCAGATGAGATTCCGGCATTCTTCCTAAAGAAAAGTTTTTGTGTTCTTACGAAACCTATACTGTTCATTTTTAACAAATCTTTGTGTACAGGTTCTTTTCTTACTCTCTGGAAGAGAATCTAAAAATAAAAAAGAAATTTCCTAATATAGGGCTGTGTGTTACTGTGTGTGGGCCTTTCTTAGTTTTCAAACTTGCTTGACAGCCTGATCAGTCATAGGATTGCCTAAAGTTTTAAATTCAAGCCAGCTTATGTAATATAATGATGATAATTTGGTAGTGTATGTCAACTATCTCTACAGCTGCTTGGAGAAGGGTCTTCAGGTTGACTCGATATATAGATATTTTTCCAAAGCTTTTGATCGGGTTAATCATGGGGTACTCATGCAGAAGCTGAGGGCTTTGAGTATTGTGAGGTCTCTTCTTTAGTGGATCTCGAGATTTATCAGGTTGGACGAAAATAAATCAATTATGAGACAGTTTTACCATTAACCCAACCCAGTGAGCATTTTGGAGTTGCATTTTAGTAACGCTTCCGTTATCGTGTCATTTTCGGATGTCAAAATACACAAAATGTTTCGAAACGTCAACTGACATGTGTATACTATGTGTAGGAAATAGAGCATCATAATTATATACAATTCAGGCATAATGTGTGTTAGCTACGTCATTTTGGTGTCTTTTTAGATATACAATTCCTACACAAATACTAACATAATACCTCTTATGTGAATAATAATAATCCAGAATTATTTCTCCTCAGATAACACCTTAAAGCTGCCATGATAATAAATGTGTCTAAATTGAAACTTGTTTTTCTTTGTCTAATATATAGAATATGCGTACATGATCTCCTTTTCTATGGAACAGTTTAGACACAATAAAGTGGATGATATATAACATATTGGTATAATATTACATTATTTTATGATGTAACAGGTAGCATAAATAAATAATTAATATTTTCAACTTAGGAAGTCCAAAATTTTATTGCGAAAGAAATTGTATCCTGCAGTTTTTTATCACACTAAGATTATTAGCAATGCGCCCTTAAAAAAATCTTTATTAGCTAAAAAATACTTTCGTTCGTATTATTTAATGTAAATTTTTATTTTTTTATTTTGTAATAAACGTTTTAAAACAAATCAATTTACAATTGTGTGTCGTAATATTAATGAAAATCATCATTTTCTTTCAAAAGTTCAAAAGCAAGTTTTTTTAAATAAATTTAATTAATACTAAATTTTTTTTTCAATATGTCGCCTATACACCAGATTCCCTGTTTTTACCTTAGATGATGTCTGTTACAAATACCGTAGTTGTGTTAAATTGTTAACTAATATGTTACGCATTTCCTATATGCTGCCATTCATAAAAAAGCAGACACATTTTCAACACAATTCCCACTATGTGTGCAAAGTGAAAACGCGCAACCATTTTCTGAACGCACATCCGTAATACGTCCTACTTTGTGTCACTGCGTCACAATTCCGGCATTGTGTGAACAGTTGTTCGGGTTGTTCCTTAAAAAGTGAGGTTGAGATTATAATATTAATATTATCGGCAAAAATGTGCGTTGTTTGTAAATAATACTAAATAATATAGGTCTAGGTGATTTAGTGCAATAAATTGATAGGCTAGTTTATAAAATACTTGGTTAAAATGTCTTTTACATTGGTGTCAACAATAAAAAAAAGACGGCTTATGTTTTTTGTGAATTTTATACACTTTTTAGTTCAATGTAACGTTAAAATTCCCACTATGTTTTACACAAAACTGGTTTAAATATTTAATACATTTTTGATTTACATAATTCCCTAAATGCGTCACACATTTACTAGCTTCCTTTTTTGCACTATTCCTACAATTAGTCACGCATTACTTCCCACTATTCCTGATTTGTGTTCAGCTTGCACACAGGCACAGGTAGGGCATTGCTTAAAGAAATTTCCTGGTTGGCGTCACAAAAAAAAATAATCAAGTAACAGTATCACACGCTAGTGCTAAGACTGTCTTGAAATTTGAATGTCACACCAAAGTTTCCAACCACAGGGCTAAAAAAAAAAGAATTGTTAATTTTGGAGGTATATTTGGTGCGATCCGGAGTACAACAAGGCTTCCACTCGACCCTGTTAAAAAATTATCGTGTGATAATGTTCGCTTATGTATAGGTATTTAGGCTTATCACATACCTATATAATGCTGTGCTCCTGCAAAAAGAACTTAATTTGTTTTTTGATTAGTGCCACCTAAATAGAATATCCCTTAATATCAATAAGTGCCATGAGATGACTTTTTCTATGAAAAGAAACTCTATTACTTTTCTTTATAAAATAGACAATTTTTCAATTGATGTCAAAACAATGATTTTTGACTTAGGAACACTTATTTATCTCCAGGTCTTCTCTTAAAAGTCACATCAATCAGGTGACCGGCAGGGTAATGAAAGTGCTGGGTTTTATTCCGCGTTCTACTACTTATCTTTGTTTACTTTCATACTATTTTATTGCTTTTTTAGAGCAAATTGAAAGGACTTAAGATACATTTTTACGGTTGGCTGCTTTTAGATCAAATTCTGTAGTTACAGGAGTAGTACTATCAGTGGATCAGGAATCAACTGGACCCACATTAGAGTCACGAAGAACATTACTCGAATTATAATTTATGCATAGGGTATTAAATGCTACTATAGCTTGTCGGGGTGCTAATGGCATATTGAAACAGATAAGCTTTTTTTGACTCATCTTTCAATCATCATCAAAAAAAAATCTTTTACCAGGCAGTTAAAAAATAATTATTTCTTAAAGTCTCCAATTCATCTACACCATTCCTTAATTTATATGTAATATCTCTTCTTAATCTAATCTTAATAAGCCTCTTCTCTAAAATTGTTGCCACATAGGCTATATATTTTTTTAACTATAGAAATAGCATTAAGCTAAAGCTGCATGAGCTAATAAAAACGCTTTAATATATAATACAAGTTTTAAATGTAAGCGAGTAGCAGCTACGGTAATTACCTGTACAATTAGAACTTCTTGTAGTTATTTAGTCTATATATAGAAACTTCAAGAAGGAAATGCTTTTTAGAGTTATAGTTATTATTCGTAGTCGGGCTGTTATTTATTATTTAGAAGGAGCACGTATTTTGTTTAAAACTAAAGTGTTTTACCTACTTTTAGATCAACTGAACTTAGAAAGCGTCAAAAACCTTCTTTAGAGAATTATAACGTATTATTCTTGTATTCAAACTTCGTCTTAAATTAGGGTTAGATAGTGAAAAATAATTAAAGAGAAGTTTAAGTCAAACGGATTGATATAATTTGTTTTTCTATTAAGTATCTTAAATATACATTATTTTAGAGTATTAGTTACTACATTGTTTAGTTAATACTTGTGTTTTAATTACTGATAAAGATCTTGTGGTCGTCTAAAAGGAAATCTATACAAACTTGCTTATACAGAGTATCTTGATTACATCGCAATATTTTACCAGCAGCATCTTTGTCTAAAAATAAGATAAAAACCTCATATACAGGAATCTTAAAAGGTGAATCGTTTTCATGTTACAGGGTGTTTTATAATTCCTATTGAAGATGGTTTTTAGTAATATTTTCCAAACGCCTGGTCGTAATTTTTAGAAATTTTTATTGTACACTACTGTTACTGTTACTAACTGATTTTATAAAATGTCAAAATGTATACAGGGTCGTTTAAAATTAGTGGTCAGCAAAGAAAAAAAATTCATAATTTTTTTTTTGGTAACTTTTTATTTAGTTGGATAGTAAATTAAAAAGAACCTTTTTAATTTACTATTTACTCTTAAAAAGACATTTTTACATAAAAAGGGTACTCTTGTCTTATTTCGTTAGAAGCCTCCAGTTTCAAAAAAAATAATTGTTAAGTTTTAAGTAAATCATGACTTGGTATTGAAAAGGTAACTATGTATAAAAATAAACAAAGTAGTTGGCAGTGTTTGTTGACAATTTGTTATTGCTTGAAATTTGATTGACGTTTTGATTGGAATTTTAATTATTTTACATCCAAATCGTCAAGTTTTTGTTAACATGCACCGTAACTTATGTGAAAATAAAAGTTTTCGCAGAACTCGTGGACAAGGCAGGCGACAAGTAAATTATAACTTGGTATATAAACGTCTTAAACTATGTCGAAGAAAGTCCTGGAACAAACATCAGAAGAGTGTCATGAGCCACATATATCTTCCAGTTAATAGTAATTAAGTAATTATTAAAAAAAAATACTGCCGATATAGGTAATAATAGAAATTAAAATATATATTTTTTTTAGATAGGAAGAATGGTGAGGATCCAAGGCTTACATCCCTATCATTACCAGAGAGTCCAAGAGTTGATACCAGACTATTTTGCGCTGAGGATCCAATTTTGTAAATCGACAATTAACAACCCAAGCTTAGTCCCTTTTATTTTATGGACTGACGAAGCTACCTTTACTAGAAATGGTTTATTTAATATGCATAAGATGCATGTTTGGGCCGATGATAATATTTAAGAGTGATACGGCGTACCCACTTTTAGCGGAGGCTTTCAATAAATTTGTGGGCGAGATTAATCGGGCATCAACTTATTGGCCCGATAGAGTTACCCAGCCGTCTTACCTCTGAAAACTATTTAAATATGCTGGAACATAATCTTGGGCAGCTTTTTGGAAAACGTTCCTCTTAACATACGATAAAATTTAATATTTCAGCACGACGGAGCGTCTGCTCATTTCGGACGTAATGTTCGTCAGTGAATGGATATCCATTTTGCTCAAAGTTGGATTGATCGAGGTAGTCCTATAAACTGGCCTCCTCGATCTCCAGATCTAACTTCAGTAGATTACTATTTATGGGGTCATTTAAACGAATTGGTATATGCTGTATAAATTAATGCCCGTGAAGAATTAATTCAGAGGATTAATTGGGCAGTTAATGACATAAGGGGAAATCCATTTTCTATTTTAAGGGCTACTCGTGCAATAAGGCGTAGGGCAAGATTATGTCTCCAACAAAATGGCAACCACTTCGAATATTTGCTATAATTTGTTTTCTTTTGTTTGTTTGTTTTGTTATATTTATTAATTTTATTAAACCTGATCAAAGATACTTTATAAGTATAGGTTGCAAAAAATGTATGTCTAATTATTTCAAAAATGGGTGCTCCTATCGAAATAAGACAAGAGCACCTTTTTTAATTAAGAATATTGATTCTTTTCGATTTCATTACTAAAATTATTCGAAAGTAGCTAAAAAAAAGTTTTGACATTTTTAACCTTGCTGACCACTAATTTTAATCGACCCATTTTAGCATAAAATGTTATAAAATCAGTTAGCAACAATAACAGTAGTATACAATAAAAATTCCGAAAAACAACGACCAGGTGTTGTGAAAATATTAACAAAAAACCATCTTCAATAGGAATGATAAAACACCCTGTAACATAAAAACGATTCACTTTTCAAGATTCCTGTATATCAAGTTTTTGTCTTATTTTTAGACAAAGATTCGGCTGGTGTATTGCGATGTAATTTCGGGACACGCTGTATATCGCAACCGTCCCGAATAGTGAGCTAAATACACTATAAATCCTATTAAAAATTGACAGACATTTTTTGGATCAGAAATTATTTACCACAATAACATTACACAGATCATAATGATAGAAAAATAATGTTCTAAAAATGCTAATAAATCAAATCAAAAATATTTATTCAAAGGTCATAGAACTTACAGATATTAGTTTACATTGTATTATATGTTACATGCTCTAATATCTAACTAAGATTTAACGTTGTAACTTTTTTTCTTCAATTGTAAAGTTACTTGAGCTGCAGTATACATTCTTCTTTCCATAAATTGATACTATTGGGCTGTTACTTAAAAAGTTATATACTTAGAAATAAATTCTTACAGTCGTACTATAACTCCATCGCAATATCAAAATGTATTCCTCATGATGCGTATATGGATTCGCCCTATTTCCATACGAGCTATTTCCCACGGGTACAATTTTACTCTCTCACTTCGCGATATACAATGGATTCAGCCGAGAATGTACCTATTGCAGTTTCAATGCAGATAGATACAAAATGTGCTCTGGCAGCTCGTTACCGATGTGATGGGGTTGAATTTTTAATAAAACGCTACATACAAGTTTTAAATTATTTACAGAAATATAACGTGCTTATGGGGATGTATGTAAAGAATAATCAGGAAAGAACAGAATTTGTAAATTTAGTTTATAAATTTACGTACAATATTCTTCTTAATTTATCTCTACAAAATTATAGTTTTTGTTACTTTACTAAACAATAAGTATTAAGCAATAACACAAAACACGAAATCTATAGCATCACGTACAACATTTAATATAAAAGAAGAAAGGTTAGCTTTTCGTCCGACGAGGGCATCATCAGACCGAAGAATTAGGATAATATAACACTTAAAAAAGAAAAATTCAGCAAAAAGCTTACATCATTTAGAAAACACCTAACATGTGAATAAACAAAGCTTAAAATAAAGTGGCATCTATACGTATAGAAATTTACTAAACAAATAAAATACTTAATATATTTCAAAATAATATGTATCTAACCAATTATTTGAGTGCCTAAAATTATTTTAAGTTTTAAAAACTAGGTAGTCATCAAACTCGGACCTTTTATTAACTCAGGATAGTTCTGGACATTTAAAAGCTTTACTAAGTTCCATTGTCTCCACCAAGTTTAGTTTTTTTTACTTTTATTGCATTAATAAAGTACCTAATTTTATAATTTGGTTGTCGGGAAAATCACGCTTGGAGTCAAGGAGATGATTCGCATTAGTCGAAATAAGATGGTCCAAAATAAGTAAACGATCTAAAAGTATTAATATAGTTTTTTTATTGCTGGATTAAAATAAATGTTCGAATTGAGCATCGTTAATAATCTGATAATAACCAAGGCGATTTAAAAATTCTTTTTGAACGCTGTCAATGACATCTGGAATAATATTTCTAAATTCCTGACGTATTTGTTCTTATAAATCTTCTGAACTCGCTGGTTCAGTGACATACACTCTATTTTTTAAGTATCTCCATAAAAAGTAATCGAGAGTAGTAAAATCTGGCGATCTGGGTGGCCATTCAATAAACCCTCGTCTACCTATCCAACTATTTGGAAAAACTACATCTTGATAATTGCGAACGGGTAAAGCATAGTGTGGCGGGGCTCCATCTTGTGGAACTTTGCTTTTTTCAATAATTTATGCACATTAGATCGCGATAAATTTACATTAGAAGCCGTGCCTATTAGTGTGGTTTTGGGATTATCTTGGACCGTTAACAAAACGTTAAGCTCATGTTCTTCAGTTATTGAACCCCGATCAGCTTTTTGAGTAACCAGAACATGCCCGAATTCACAAAACTTTGGTTCAACTCTACTTACTATGCTATGGCTAATAGGCGACCGATCAGGATGAGTTGCATTAAACAACTGAACCACCTCCTTTTGAGTACACGACATTTCTCTGAAACCACACAAGATTAGCACAAGATTTCGATTCTTTCACTTTCGGTTAATTTTAATATATTTCATACAATAACAGTAGGTAATAGATGTAGTTACTAATAAAATGCAGGATGACACTGCTTATGCCTCTCAAAAAGAATAAACACCACTTGCAAATAAAAAAATACTTCAAATAGTTACACCAAAATCATTCACTTATTGACACTAACAACAATAACTAAAAAACAAAAATAACATTTAATTTAGATAAATATTTTTTAAATTTTACATTTTATTATAATTTTTTGTTCAAAATTGCTTATGTAACACCTATTCATCTGTACCATATCCTTTGCAAAAAATGCGTTCTTTCTAATTCTGCATTAAAAAAAGGTGGTTTCCATTTAAAAAACATATTGATGGCATCATATTTTTTTTAGTAGAAAGTAGAAGTAGAAAAACCTTAAACCCAATATTAAAATCAACTCGTTAGGGCATTTTTTCAGAAACGGTTCATTTCATTTTTATTGAATTTATCCGCTTCTTTACGGATGCACTGTATATAGATGTTAGAGGAAACCATTTAGAAAACCATACGTAGTACAAGTGAGACAACCCTTTTAAAGACTTTAAGCAACTATTTACATTCCTGTTTCAATACATTTTAAATATTTATGTGCCAAAATTAAAAGAACCTATATTTGAATGGGAATGTTAAAACATTAACAACAAAGAAATCAACAAAAACCACTAAGAAAAAAAATATTAATAAAAAAAGACATGCACACACAAGTTAAATGTATAATTTTAACAACCTGTATATTTAAATATGCTTATTAATTAATTATTTATTTTATGCTTTGTAATCACTTTAAGCTTATATATTCTCATGTAACCTATTGTTTAGTAACTCTTTGCTCGTATGTCTTGTAAGTCGGTCACACCTTGTCATAATAAAAGTTTTTTAAAACACCCTCGTGTTGGAAACCTATTTAACTCACTTGAAGTTATATACCCTCAATGGGGTTTACGGAATATTTTCAAGAATAAAATTGTTTTATCTCTTAAGTAATAAATCTAAAAATAATGAGGTACTATTTTATTCCCTTTCGATTGTAAACTCAATTTTGGAGTGAAAAGAGTTGACTAATACAGTAGAAAGAAGTAAAAGTAGGTTTTTTACTAAGAGTGTATCACATTTCTCCCTTAGAAGCTCTTTGATTAAGACAATCAGCCGATGAAATGCTTGGAAATAAGTTTTTCAGGTTTAGAAATATGAGCTGGGCTGTATCTGAAATGTGAACATTTTGAATACTCTTGGCAAAATTCATTCCATTTGTTACTGAATACGGGGCTTTAAAGTTTAAAACATTTGATTAAATTATTGTTGGTCTGATGATGCCTTAGTATTCAAGCTTCACTCATCCGCCTCGACCAAAAAACCTAATCTCGAGGAAGAACTACCTACTAAAGATATCATTAAAGATATCACTAAAGATATCACATTTGGTGTAAGATTTTCACCTTACACCAAATTTAATTTCTTTGCGATGCAGAAGGACTAATACAGGTAGAAAAGCTTTAGGACTAGCTGAAAAATCATGGATGAAAAAAGAAGTAAAAAATCCGTAGAGAAACTTTAACAACCTTAATATAAAATTAAACTTTTTATTTTTCAGACTTAATAATATATTACATTATGCAAATGTTATTTGTTTGGATTATTAACTTAGGGATAAAGTAATAACTTGCGGCTTTACTATTTGTAATAGATTACACAAGAAACTTAATAGGTTTAAAAAACAATATGACTTTACTTGGACTACATCATGTCCACGAATATCGCCGACGTAATTTTAGTCATGTTTTTCATGATAGATTTATGAACTTTAGTGGTATTCGGAGAATTGAATTAAAATTTTTTAACAACAACTTAAAATGTAGACTTTCCACTAGAACCGACCGACGTATTAGAAAAGCATTGGCTGTAGAGGCAGAAAATGCTCTTCAGTCAACGGATATATCAAACAAGAACATTTTAAGAGCAAGAATCATTTCCTTTTTAAATCAAAATTATTTCCTTAACAGTAAACAGAGAATAAACCAAGACATTAACAAAATATTAAGATCAATAAAAAAGAAAATAAGGGACAACGATAAAATTTCAAAACAAAAGCCGATAAAGGATCGTGCTTTTTCGCCCTAAAATAAGATGATTACATAAGTAAAGTAACGTATTTTCTAAACGCAGATGACTTTAAAAGGGTCAGCAGAGATCCTACAGGTCTATTCAAAAATTAAAAAAATGTTAGATATGACCTTGGTAACCTTAGGACATTTTGATTTCGACAGCACAAGAACTATATCCTATGAACCTTAAAACACTAAAGGTTGGCAAAAGTCCATAAAACTAACATGCCAATTAGTCATTTGTAGTCTCCTTTGTTGACTCCCCTTGTCATCAGTTATTGTTTTGGCTTAATCAAGTTTTTAGAAATGTTCCAAACTTTAAAGCACGCTATTCAGTAACAAATTCGTTCAATTTTGCCAAGAGTGTTCAGAATTCACTCTTAGTCGAAAATCTACTTTTACCTTTTTCTACTGTGTTAGATCCAAAAGTTTTTTCAATTGTTAAACGACCATTTTTTTAAGCAGGAAAAAGAATGACAATGGGCTTTTGGTTATGGTCATTTCTTAGTAAGGTATTTCCTAATAATCTAGAAATAAAAATGATGAGCAGTAATACATAAAATAACATTATTTTTATAAAAGATATGTGGATGCTATGTATGTGATTTGGAATGGCATTGAGGTAGAATTAATTATGTCAACTCTCTTCACTTTAAAATTGAGTTTACAATCGAAAGAGAGCAGAATAATACCTAACCATTTTTAGATTTAATAGATTTAAAAGAGAAAATAATAAGATATCCTTGGAATATTAACAAATAATATTATGCAATATAATTCAACATCGTCTAGCCATTGCCGAACGGGAAGAACATAGTGAGGAGAAGCGCCGTCTTGCTGGAAATATATTTCAGATGACGAGTTTCCAGATAAATGGATAGGGCGAAGGGAGCCTATAGAATGGCCTGCTAGATCTCCTGATATAACGCCGTTAGACTTTTTTCTATGGGGTCATTTGAAATCTATTGTATTTACTCCCCAACCTGAAAGTTTGGATGAACTTCGTCAACGCATCATCGACAGCTGCCATGATATCCCACAACATATTTTTGAAAATGTCCGTCAGGAATTTTAACATCGCTCATATCATTGTTAGGCCAAAAACGGGCAACATTTTGAACACTTACTGAAATAAAAACTGACATTTTCATGTTTTTGATTTCTATCTGAACAAATTAGGATAAACAAAGATTTTTCTAATTTTCTCGAAAACGAATTGACCGATTTAAAAGAATCAAACGTCAAAATAAAAGACTTTGAAAGACCTTTTAAACAAGCTATTACTCGATACCCCTTGCCATTTAAAATTTTTAAGGGGATGACCCTGGGGGGCAGAGGGTGAAAGGGGGTGAAGTAATTTTAGGTTATAAAGTTGCCCCCCTTGACAAACCTTTTGACGTATTTCGGCGTTTTTTTTTTTAAACAGTGGTTTTTGATAAATCCGTGGTGGAAAGTTTTCAAATGAACACCCTGTATATTTAGGTATAAAGGAGAGCCCATTAAAAACAGTTCAGTAAGGTTTACGGCTTCAAGTAGTTTTTTAATTTATCCTAGGAAGACATCGTTATTTCTTACATAGTTTTAAACAAAAAATTGTAAATTAATTTGAAATGAAAAGAGAAAATCTCTACATATTATTTCATACGTATATCAGTAAAAAAAAACGTAAAGAAAAGACTGAGTTTTTTTATTTTAATGTTAAATTTAATTTCCGCAATTCACAGCCATTTTGAGGCTATAAAATGCTGCGGTGGGTTTCTATTTAAAATTTTCCTATAAAATCTAATTAATATATTCGAATAACAGAATATGTGTTATACAAGGTATTTGTTCGTGAATTGTATCATTGGATTATAGGAAAATTATAAACCAAATAATGTGCAAAAGTTAGCAACTTAGCAGATCCCTTGGGAGAGGGAGACATATGCTGTGCTAATTTCACAACGAAAATATTTAGATATTTTATACATTTCTTGTAGTACGAGAAGTAGATGTCAACTACGTTAATTTAAATTAAATACTTCATATAATATTATATTTGTCATTTCTATCTGAAGCACATTTAAGTCAGTCATATTTTCGGCCATTTTTACTTTTTACCGATAATTTAATATTCCACGATAAATACATCGTTCCATATAGTAACATATTTTTCCGACAATATCGCACGATTTTACTTTTCTCCTAATATTCGAGTCCCTAAAGTAGCAACACAAGTGCAAAAACCTTTAATCAATAATTACGCAATTTCACCTGCTGGAGTTTGACGTCTGGCTATCAGCAACTTGAAGGTAAACATCCTAATGACAATAGAGGCAAGCGTATTTCTGGAAATGCATTTCCAGGAAATATAGTGTGCCAGATTGAGGATCCTATCAGAAACTTCCTTACAAAAATTTCCCTTATAGTAGCAAAGGGAGACATTAGCTTAACAAGAAACTAAATGCAAAAATTATGTACGGTTTATTTAAAACACAAAGACGCCAACCAAAGTAAAATACAAGTTTTACTTGAAAATCTTTCAAGAAAGATTTTCTTTTTCTTTTGGACGACCGCAAGTGGACAAATATTGCAAATGTAAAGAGCTAGGTATGAAAATTAAAAGTTTTAAATAAATGATACTGAGAAATTATTGGTGCACAAATGCAGAGCTAAGAAATTTCATGACAAACTAAAACTCTGCACTGAAATTTTCTAAAACCTAATACTAATACACTCCTAATAACATTTGATAATATGCAAAACCTTCAATTTTCACTGGTTCCAGTACAAAAAACTTTTTATAAAGACAGTTTACCGTTAATGTTATTGGCATAAATTTAGCTAAAAAACAGAAAGCCAAATTCTACGTTTCTCATGAGTGATAAGAATTGAAACCAATGTAAAGTCAGGTTTTTAATAGCATTGTTGCATATGACGCGGTTCGAAACCATTATCCAGTATCTTTCACATCAGTGACACACTTTTTTATCAAATGATCAAAATTTTGCAAACATTTAACGAGATAGAATCTACTCAATAATGAAATACGTCGAAATGATGGTGAATTTAAGGAAAAAATCAAAATTTTTTGTAAACCTTGCAAAAACTGAAGATGCAGATTATAAAATTTACTGACTATAAAAAATATAAGTTCTATAAAAAAACAGCTTGCTCATTGAATCTCTTGTACCGAGAGACCAAAAACAAACACTTTAGATTTTAATCTACATGCAATTTAGATAATTTTTAAATAAACCTTGGATAGTTGACATTTTTTTATTTTATAGATTAAAATTAGACTTTCCACCTCCAACTTATTACAACTTTCTACCCCTATGCTATAACCAGCTTAGGTTCCAATAAATTTAAAAAAACATGAAGACTTAAACTTTTTTTATACATTAAAGGAGAACACCACGACTTTTATACAGAAATATTAAATTGGCCGAGCACTTAAAATCAAGAGTATTAATTAGTTTTGTTTTGCATTTTCCAATGTTTCTTGACGTATTATTACTTAGATGCTGAGTTTTTATGTTCATTTCAGAAACAGCACTTATCGCGCAATTTTAAATAGCCATTTTTTTCTAATTTTCCTTTAAGGTTTAAATAATATTGTGTTATACCCAAAATCGGACAAGTATTTAATGCTAGTTGTTTGGAAATAATTTTAAATGCCATTCTTTGGGATTTTTAGTTTTTCTTATTTTCTGTAAAATTGTATAAGATTGACTTGTGCTTTTTCTCCCAACGACCGATTCATTATATGTTTAATGTCCTATGAATTTGCAATGACAAAAAATGTTATGAAAGCTTATAGTCAAAACGGATTACAGCTGAGCAGCGAATTTTTAGTTATCGAAACTAGCCCAGTAGTCCTATGGTTGGAACCTTTGTTGTGACGCTCAAATTACGAGACAGTTTTACCACTTACCGAAACTCTTTATTTTTACTCTCGACACGTGTTTTGCTTAAGATGTGAGCATCTTTGGGAGAAGATGCATCGTTAGCAAAAAACGTGTCGAGAGTAAAAATAAAGAGCTTTGGTTAGTGGTTAGTGTATTTCAGGGATGCATATCTCTATCCCCTAACTAAGTTCAAATATTTCTGTTAAAATGTTGTTACTTGAAACCAACAGCATGCATATATTTCTCAAGGTTTCGTAGATACTGAAGATTTGGCCTCTGGTAGGATTGTGGAAGGAAATTGGGGGACAAATGGCAGTGCCTCAGGCTTGTAAGCTTCACAAATCAAAAATGCAATGATTAGTGCAAAAGTTATAAGAGATACTAACTGCAATTTCTCTAGCAATGAAGGTCAGGTTTCATAACAAAGAATTTTTATATAAATTATTATAACGGGTATTTATAATAAATGAAAATACAGAAAAAACTTACATTGTTTTGATTACTGATATCAGCCGTATCAAACTTCTCGATGTTTTCTTTTGCCTCTTCGTTATCTAGGCTCATAGAGCTTTGCAACTTACATGGCACTAAACCTTCAAGAAAGCTCCTTTCGTAAAAATATTATAATGTAGGTTCTGGTATAGCATCGGTCCCTGCCCCACTTTTTTCACTATCTTTTATCCTATAATGTATGTAATGACTTAAACTTTGTTCATAATTTATCCGCTTCAGGATATTTTTTTGTGTATTTGCAAGGTAACTGCTCATATTGCTCATTGGTCTTTGGAAGTCATCTTTACAAATTTCACGAGCTACACTCTCACAAATGCTCGACAGATTGAACATTGTGCAATATTGGGCACACTGTTATAAATATCAAAGTTTGATCTGGTCAATATATTGCACTTCAAAGTAGCGTATCTAGGGGTCGCTTTAACGTAGCAGACGGCGAAAGTATTAGGCAAATATTAATCATTTTCGGCAAGAAATGCCTAAATAAGCAATACAGGTAAAAAAAATTTTATCGCATATTAAACGACGAGTATTATTATAACAAAGACCGGACTTATTGTTATAATTGCGTTTAGTTTAGGCCAAGAGGCGGCCTTAAGTATTTAAGATGTGGATTAAATGTATTT
Organism: Anthonomus grandis grandis; assembly: GCF_022605725.1. Lineage (NCBI taxonomy): Eukaryota > Metazoa > Arthropoda > Insecta > Coleoptera > Curculionidae > Anthonomus > Anthonomus grandis. Next base: position 24,166,598 of record NC_065548.1, on the reverse strand, counting down.
TTGTGTTTTAATTTAAATTTTTGGTTGTTTGGAAGTGTAAATCAAAAGGTTGTTAATATTTTTGTCTCCTAATGCCAGATTATCAATTTATTTTATGGTAAAATGAAAATCCTACAGTCTCCCTCCACTTATCATCAGGGGATAAAAAGTTTAAAATTGGTATCAGGGATATTCCCCAGAGTTTAATTCCAAGTCAAAAATTCTCTACTTTTATTATTGTTTTTTTTTTCAAACCAGATTGGTGTGATATATCTCTTTCATTTGAAAAAAATAAAGGTCAATGCTACTATCACTAAGAATTAGAAATTATACTGGTGGAGTTTATGTGTAAATAACCTTGCCGAATAACAAAAGCATACGATACAGTAAAAGTATTTAACTTTACTGTGTCGCATTTCAGTTTTTTAGATCAATGAACTGATCATCTTTATTTTGCACGATCTCTATTCTCATACAAATATAAGCTTTTAAAAATAAATGGATTTATCAAAATTAGCATACTAAATGTTATAAAATATTCGCTAAAAGATGTGTAATCATATATTAAAGCCATATCTCTATTATTTACTTTTTGCTCGTAAAAACTTCAGGTAAAGTTTCTGAAACTGTTTGTTGAAATGTAATACAGCATATAAAATAAGAAGTTAATTTAGACAACGTAGTAACAGCAAAGTTTTGAAGTTAAACATAAGCATGAGCTTAGAGTATTTACCTCCTGACTATTTATATTTATTTTAAGGGGTAACATTTTTTTTTCGAGTATGCACTGCTTTTCCGATATATGAAAATAAAAAGAATTAAAGGAAAATTCGTAAATATGAGAGTAAATAAGAGGCTTATTCATTACTCTAATAAGGATATTGCGGCTTTCTTATTTTTTTGGTTGCTGTTATAATGTAATAATTTAATATTGTGTGTATGAAAATAGTACTGATCGCGACATCTAGTGTAAAGTGGGTTGATAACCTCTTAAAAAATAAGAACTAATAGATGACGTTAGCTGTTCTTAATTTTGAATTTTAAGCAATTTAGTGGAATCAGGTTGTTTTTCTCTCTTCCTCTAACTAAAGTGGTTGTCCTATCTGTTGTTGTCTTTTGTCATTGGTCACATACGCCATGCTAAAGGATCAGCTTTTTAGGTATTGACATTTTTGATACCGGGCTGTTTATAATTTCAATACTTTATCTTTTAGGACTAGATTGATTTCCATACTCGCTGCAACTTAAATCTAAGTGTTTATATTACCATCATAGTTCAGAACTTCTTTGGATTTGCTCAATGAGTTAGCATGTCAAACCAGATAAATCGAATGTGAAAACAATGTTGATGGTTGATCATGTTGAAAAAATGATTTCTGATTATTTAATGGTTTCTTAATTCATAATTATTGTCTAGCGATCACAGTTCTTTCTCGGCAATTTAAAATGTAATGTAATTTGCATATCTACCTAATTAAACTTTGGTGCATAAAGTTTCGATTTTAGGATTGTACTTTTAACAAAAATCTGTCTAATGATTTTAACAACATTGATTTATTTTAGGTGAAAGGTTAAACAACGAACATAAACCAGTATTTGCATATTTTTATAATATTATTATGAAAATGTAAATATGTTAATTATTCTGCTAGTTTTTGTACAATTTTATTAGTATTCTGTAGTTAAAGTTGATTCGTAGGGTTTCTTTAGGGTTCTACTTACGTTTGGTTTATTATTTTCATCTATAGTGTTTAGTTTTTAGGTAGTTCATCTTGTGTGAGAGCCCCATTTTGGCCCCAATTTAGGTTATTTAGGTTATATTATTGTAAATCCCTGTAGTTCTAATTTTCTAGAATTTGTATACTTGCTTGCTTTGACTGTCAGTATTCTCGTAAAATTATTGGTCTCTTTGGGCAAAAACAATGAAGATAATTCTAAATATTTCGAAACTTTTCCATCGGGTTTTAAAAAGGACGCGCTTCGTGACAAATCATTCAGTTTTAATTGTTTAGTCAGTTTTTACCTTGGAAACAATTAAACGACAGTCAAAGCGAGTTAGGTTAGTGTTTTTGACGTTGACAATAAAAGTGTGTTCCCGAATTTCGTTACAATATAGTGTTGTTAATAATTGAAGCTTCTTTTGCATTTTACTATGTGTTAATATTCTTTACATCCTTTTTTGACCTAAGACTAAGCCTTGCAAAATACTTAAAGTCATTATACATATTTTTCGACCTGACTTAGCTTTTTTTAAATAAAACGTAGTGAGTGATACTATTATACTACATAGTATTTTGTGAAGCATCTCCCAATGATATTACTTAGTTGTAAGATTGGTCTTTAAACCCAGCTTGTTTGGCAACATAAAATTTCTCAGGCCAGAATGTCCTATTAGCATTTTTGAGGCTAGTGACTACTGGTTAGATTCGGTGAGGTAGGGCCAATCTATCTGGACATTTAATGCATAACAGTGTCATTGGCTGCCTATTGTTCCAAAATTCAAATCTAAATGTGATTTTTAATTAAATTTTAAGGTAGTTTAGAATGTTCCGAAAACCATTTGAATTAGGTGTAAGAAATTATCCATAAAATTTGCTTATTTATATTTTTAGGTAAAGTCGATAACCATAATCACATATAGGGTATTCTATTTAAATTAGCGCACTTGACATCTACTTCTTGTATATTAAGAAATGCTAAAACATTTTGGCTCTTCTGTAAGTTGTTTATGCAATTCTCGGACAAATACCCTGTGTAATCTCATATAATTTCGCGTTTCTGTTATTCGAATATTTTGAATATATTTTATTGGAACATTTCTAATACAAAACCACCTATAAACCAAAAATTACTTTAAAATATGTATCAGAAATATGGATCGTATGATGGATCAATATTTAACTTTATAGGTATATTGTAGAAAAACAACTAAATACTTGGAACTTAAATTATTAATAAAAGCACACTTACTTCTGATCAAAATAAGCAAAACAATTGCAATATTTGTGCTCAATATTACAATTCATAATGTTACAATAATAATAAATGTAATTTTTTTTTAAAGTATGGCTGCAGGCTACGGTTACTCTAATCATCTTACCTAAAAGTAAATAATTGAATTAATTAATTATCACTTACAATATTTGAAGTACTTCAACAATTCTAATGCTAATACTAAATGCAGTAACTAATATAATATAATACAATTATCAATATAATACAATTTTGTTTTTTTTACCATGGTTACTCACAGTGGAAATTAGTTAATTTCGTCAATAAATCAGTTCCCCACTCAGCATCACGTTGTGTACTATTTACTGCCAACTGTAACTGAAATCAAACATTGAGAAGGAGCCACTTCGATGCTGTAAAGAGTGGACTAACAGGCTTGAACTTTCTCATAGTAAAAGCAAATTTTAAGCAAGTATTTTAAATTTGTGGATGCTACTTTTTCTCATTAATAGAATGCTAGCCACAATATTCTATTTGCATTGCTTACATTCGATAATATTAAGAAATCGCAAAGTCGTAGCCTAAGGTTGGCCGTGAGAAATAACTTATTTATAATAGTATGTTAAACTTTCAATTCATAAAAACAAATATGTAATAAATTCGATTTATGATTGACGAATCTAAAGTGCAACACTTTATATTACACTACGTAAAACCGCGTAACTAATTCTACTTTTACTTCGAAAGACCAGTACTATAGGTTGAATAGTTGAATTGATCCCATGAAAATTACATTAAAACACGCTTGTTGGTTACTTTTTTACATTCCTTTAATATTTTAAAAAAATCTATGTTTATTCAGCCGTCTTTTAGATGCATACTATTTTACATTTGTTCACTTAACAGTTATATTTAATGACTCAAATTACTTTCCCTTTTAACAACACTTGAAGTATAGACAAAAACTGCTAGTAAAAAGGACAATTTTAAACGTTTTACTATTTTTAGAATTTCCGAGAAATATTTTTCATATAAAATACAAATATTTATTACATTTCAATATATTTCTTTTTTCAATTTTAATACATTTCTTATACAAAGATAGGCGCATCGACAATGTGAGAGATGAGGAGCTGCCAATAACTTTTTCTTCGCGTTCGGAGCTGCAATCGTTAAGCACGGTTCATACTTATTAGTGAATAGCGTATTTGCTGCAAACATTTAATTGTTTAAATTCAATTCTTAATAACTTTTTCAGTATTGCATCGGATTTTGCAAATTTCCAACACATTTATTATTATACAAAGGTTAATAAAAAGTAAAAATTTACTTTAAACTGTCACTTAAAATTCACAAACTTAAAACTTACAATCGAATGATGTTTTGTTTTGCTGCATTTTCAAGCCCCATAATTTTTTTAACAACTTGTTTTTTTATTCATTTCGATATATAAATTCTTAAAGAAAAAGCACTGGCTTAAAGGAAACAATGCAATAATGCGTTGTTACCAAGAATTTTTTTTTGTAAATATGGATAATGGCGGCAACTCTAATTTTTTCGGGCATACATTTAATTAATGAAGCAGTCGCATCTTCGGGTATTTGTTGCCACTCGTTTCGCCTTTTCTAACGCAGCCAAAGTTTGAAACGTACCGTAGTTCTGACTAACCCTTTTTCTCAGTATATTCCACAAGTGCTCAATAGGGTTGAGGTCTGGACTTCTTGGGGGCCAGTCCAATAGATAAAAGTCAACATCTATTAAATATTGCTCAGTTATTTGTGCTATGTGCGCTCGAGCATTATCGTACATTAAGATAAAATGATCCAACCAACATGCTATGATGCACCCAACAGACTTTAAACTAAGGAAAATTCTTTCTTTAACAAAAACAATCAGAAATTCAGAATTAAAGTTTCTCTTAAAATGTATGTTTTACGAAAAACATGAAAATGGCTGTAGCTTAAGACTGGTTCTAAATTGTATAGATTTCCCTTGTTATAATTTAGCAAAACTCTTAAACGAAATTTTGTCACCTATAACAACGACTTTCAACTACAATATTATGAACCCCTACGAACTTGTGGAGTCGCTTAATGATGTAAAAGTGCCGAAAGATTATGTCTTAGTGTTTCTTGATGTAAAATCATTGTTTACTAATATTCCAAAGTCCCTAGTTATAGGTGCAATAAATAAGTAATAGCGGTACATTTTATCTCATACTCTTATGAATAAGGAACTACTAATTGAAATCATTAATTTTTGTTTTAGGTTGTCATCAAAAATACACTGGACATGATCGTTTATTTAATAATGTCGTTTATTTTTGATCGGAAAGCTTAAAACATTAAAACAAATATTAGCAAAATAATTCACATCTATTTATGTTAAAATAGTGTAAATTTAAGAACAGATAACTTAAGCCTAAGTCATATCTACAGTAACCTTTTAAATAAATATAATTTATGTAAATAACTAAGCCTTATGCAAGGCATCTCAAAATAATTATTATATATTAAGATAAAATGTTCTCCTATAAATGGCTTATAAGGCACTTATATAACTCTCATATCTGATTTATATATATTATAGTATTATATAGATATTATAATAATATCTGTATTGATATATTTCACAGATTTTTGAAAATCGTTATGTTTAAACGAATGATAAATTTGCGAGTCATCGGTATACTGATATAAATAACAAATTCAAAGGTATTTATAGAAGTCGTATGAATATAAAAAAATAAAGACGCTACATTGCTTCCTTAATGTAGCTTCATTTACGAAAGTAGCCCAAGGTATTTAAGTTAAGTTATGATTGAATAATCCAAATTGTCAAATATCACTAAAATCTAGCAATACTGATACTGTTGATTCATCCCGATCAAGAGCTTTAAATATGTCGTCATAGACCTGAAGTGGAGCTGCACTGTATTTTCAGAATCCCTACTGAGTATGAGATAGTAGCAGATTATTATAAAAACTAAAATCTTCTAGTTGGACATAAATAACTATTTCAAATATCTTAAATATAGTAGGAGGGATACTAAAGGGGTGTACTGACTGAGGTACTGACTTTAGAAAGGATGATGAAATCCTTAGATGTATACAATGAATATATAAGAAACGTTATATGTATATGAAAAATTGTATAAAATGCAAAATTATTAATTTTTATACTTATTAAATGTCCTCTTAATTTTAAGTATCGCTTTATTTATTTAGTCTTCTGTTACTTGTGTTATTTGAATTTAGTCACTGGATTAACAGCAGTAGAATTTCTGTATTGTCTAAATATATAATTGTCAGTATTAGATTTTATTTTGGTTTACTATTAATAAAAAGATCATTAAATTCTGATACCGTCTTTTCTTCAACATTTGGATGATAAGTACTACTTAAGATACTATTGATTTATAAATATACTGAAACTTGTTAAAATGACTCAGGTTAGACTTTAAATTTATGCTGAAGAAATGCTCTTGTTGCATGATGGCTGAAGTAATTTTGAAGCTGCTTATATCGTCTCTACCGCATCTTTTTTTTTAATAAGTTTCTTTTGTAATTCTGGCATTTTTTATTAGGACATGAATATTTAAAACTGTAGTAACTTATATATGTATTTAAAAATTATTAATGCCCTGCATATTTTAAATAAAATACCAGTTCATAGAATTTGAATCAAACAAAAAAATTTATGAAATAAATTCAGAAGAATCATGGTACGTTTGACAGTGGTACAATATAATATGGATAATTTAAATATGAATTAGGCAATGTTCGAGTTACTCTTAAAAAAATTTAAAATTTAAAAAAAGTAGGCGATTGAAATGGTTCAAATTTTTATTTTCATAGTAAATTAAAAGGATTTTTACAGTCGTTATTATCTAGGTTAGAAAGATCTAAACTAAAATAGGTATTAAAAAAAATGACAGATCGGTATAAAGCTTATTGATGTATTTTTAAGATCCTCCAAACACTCATTTAAGTGGACGATGCAGTAAACCGAAATTTATTTTTTGCTCTTAACTTTAATACTAACCCAAGTCTATATAAGTGAATTTTGCTGATATGGTACTTAAATAATTAATCTCTTATTAGCAATAAAATAATGTACTTTATTTAGCTCAACCTACAAATGTTATTATAATATAGTAATCAATTACATAATAAAAACTTTAAAAAAATAAACGTTGCCTACAGAAAATCAAAAAAAATTAAAAAACCACAATAAAAAACACAATACGCACAGTTACGTCAAGAATTAAAAATAAAATAGAAATTAGATAGTTAATCTAAGTTGTAAAAAATAAAAGTTAATAAATAAATCACAAGTAAAAGTTAATTATAAATCTTAGATAAAAACATTAAAGCAGAATAAAAATAAAAATAGGAATATAAATAAAATCAGGCAATTACAGATACGATGAAATAAATTTTTTAACAGTGTTTTAAACCGGTTCAATTTACCACAGTCCTTAATATTAGCTGATAATCTATAAAATTCAAATGATCCTCAGCAAAGAATATAGTTTAACATTTGACTATTGTTACATCTATCATAGACAACATTTTTATGGTTTCTAGTATTATTATTATAAATATCTCCCAATATTCTTATGTTATCATAGATATACGCGGGTAATAAACATTATTTGACTTAAAAAATAAACACATACACACTAAACATAATTCCTTGGTATATATCTCCACAGAATATATATCTCCACAGAATACATCCCTAATACACTTAACCTAAATGAGATAGAAGTATTGCACTGCAGTCGGTATACTCCTATGGACAATATAATTTAAATTTGCATCTAGAATTATTTGCATATAAGAATTATTTCTATATTTAATTTCTTTTTTATAAAGAATGTTCTCCCCAGAACAGTAATTTCCAATTCACTTGACCGTTTTTGGAATTCTTAGTGAAGACACAAAAATTGTATTTTTTTGTATTTAAACTCGATTTGTTAATACACAGCCAGTTAAATAAAATATTTAGGTCGTTGTTAGTATCAATCCGCATTTGGTAAGGATTGTTAGCCATTATGTGATAGCAAACAACATAGTTTTGCATTTTGCAAGCACATTTACATATCATTTATATGCAAAATAAAGAATAATGACCCAAAACTCTACCCTGCGTAACACCAAATGTGACATTAAGAACTTCTGACAAACTATTTACAATTTTAGCACATTGAACAACACAAGTAGGATTTGAGCCCGTTTAAGACACCTCCCTTAATTCCCAAACCTGTTAATTTATAAAGCAGCATTGGTTCGTTAACAGTCTCGAATGCTAATTTCAAATCCAAGAACACGGCTAGAACATAACTTTTATTATTAATTGCTCTTGAAAAATGATTACATATATTTACATAAACGAACTCGCATGAATAATTTTCACGAAAACCATATAAAGTAATTTAAAAAATTTTGTTGCAAAAATTAAGGACTAGTTTTTTTACACAAACTTTTGACTACTCAAATAACATAACCTTTTTGTAGACAGCCATAGTATTAATTATTCGAATTAACACTAGTGGTATTTGGTACTTTTGGAATAGGAATAACAGACCACAGTTTCCGTGAACTTAGAAACACACCACTTTCTAAAGAAGAATTAAGAATATTATTCAGGATACTGTCACCTACAGCATAGGATACATTACCCAAAACTTTTTTGGACATACCTCCTTCTCCACCACAAAAATTTTTTAGACTTTTCAATATGTTTTCATTGTACTCATTGTGTCTTTTTTAAACTTGGAAAATACTTACTATACTAATACTAGTTTCAGCGGCTCTGGTAAAATTTACTAAATTTGGTGACTGTGGAATATTTTTCACAACACTGTCTATACTTTCTATAAAATATTTATTAAAATTTTGTGTAATGCACACTTCTTCACACTGTCCCTTCAAAATTAATTTGATTCGAGGCCAGCTGCATTTTGCCAGATAGTAGAGTGTTGAGATTTTTACATAGTCATCCCTTTGTCGCATCAAATGCTTAATTTCAAAAGTTATCCATTTCTTATCTACATAATGTTGATTTTGGATAAACTGAACTTTAGAGCATATTTGGTCTAAATTAATTTCAATCTCCCTAACAAACGTGTCAGCAAGTAACTTTACATCAAAGCTATTTTTGTTCCATTCCAGCAAGCAGTTTCTCTTGTAATAATTTATACGTTTTAATACGATCTCTGAAAAGCAACAGTTTTAGCAGTTTGCTCTTATTGTTGATTTAAAAAAATTATATAATTTTTGAGTAAATAATGTTTTTTATTTTATTGCTATAAAAAGTGTCTTTAAGTAAGTCAAAGTTACTGTTTACAACAATAATATTAGTTTCATTAAAATTCCTACTTCATCTAAATAATCATAGAAAAAAAATTTAAAAAATTGCATCTTCTTTTTTTGGTGGATGATACAATGCAGAAAACAAATAGTTAGTTCCATGTACGGAAAATTCTAAAGACATTAACCAGACATAATGCTCAATATCGTAATATTGGTCTCACTCAAAAGAACAATATTGGACTTCCAATCATTAATTAACAAAGCAATGCTATCTTTATTGTTGAAATTTCCGTGACAATTGAAAAAAATTATATTACTATTAAGTACAATATTTTAATCTAATTGCTATTTGATATATTTGTTTCGATGAATTTCTTCAAATCTTTTATGAGACTCAGATGGCAGACCATACTTTTCATTTGATAGAATACAGTTAACATATTTGGCACCATTTACCTTACATTCTTTAACATCATGACCCCCACAACACTTAGCACACGTTTTTTTTCATTTATAATCCTTAGGTATATATACTCTTTACTTTTCTAATATTTTAGGCACTTCCACGCTTGACGAATAGTAGATATAAACTTGTCTCCGGTAAGGTTATTAAACAATATTCTAAATATAATACTTCTTCTTTCTTCTTTCCTCAATTACAATGGACTCGCCTAATTTTGTTGTTTATTATGGATCTACAGTTTAATGTGGGTTCCGAACCACAAGTGCTTTGTTTTTATAAAACAAACACAAACAACCATGCCCTGCCAGGATTCGAACCTCAGACCACACGATCGCATCATGAACACTTTCATGAACCCGCGGTGCTACCGGGGTCGGCTAAACATAATACATAAAACTAAAATAAGATAGAGAAAAAATCTACCTTTAAAGTGAAATATAGATATTTACCCTTTATTTTACATAAGAGCGCAGCTTTTTTCAAATATTTATATTTTAATAAGAATTTAGACTTTCAATAAAAGTTTCATCACTAATATCGTGATTGATCTAAAACTCTATAGAGTGACTTTTATTATATTATATTCAAAAGAGCTAAATCAATAATTCATATGCATGTCGCATCGTTACGCTTTTTAGAATGATAAAACGAAAAGTCTCCGGCTTTTAATAACTATCCTTTGGGTGTAATTATTCTCAGGCAAGGGACAAAACATGTATGATTAAAAATGTGCCCCTCTTTATTAAACAGCAGCTAAAAAAATCTTTTTTTTTTCTTTACTATTCTACCGATTTTAACATTTTTTATACGCTCTTTTGTTTGCTATTTTTGTAAATTAGTTTTTATTGACAAAATATTCATTTTGATTGAAACGAACATGGTTTCGAGTATATATGGGCTTGTTTTTATTAACTTAATTGAATAAACTTGAATTACAATTTAGTTTAAAATGCTTTGATTGTATTTAGATTGTGACATAATGTAAATTGTATACACATGTTAAGTGGAAAAATTTATGGTTAAAGTATATTGACTTTAACTAATTATTTAATTGAAATTACGCTATTTAGTTGTATACTATTTAAAATATATTTTTTAGCAATCTTTAATAATTACGCCGATTAAACGTTTTGTTTTATTTAATATTAAACTTTAGTTTTAGGCACATCCTATCGAATAAATAGATTATTAAATACCATAAAAGCATTCATTTAAAGGGATTTTGGCTTTAAACTAGTTAATAAAAGAATAATAATATGCCTAAGTTTTCTTAGTAATCACTAAAATGGTATGTTATTAAACATTATAAAACAAAAATAGATTGAGTATATTGATTTTAGTTTTAAATTAATTAACGGAATAAAATTTATTATTTTAATAATCTATATGATGTTAATTTTTAATAATAAATTTAGGATATCCCTTAATTAATAAAAATATGTTATCTCAATTATTCAAATAAAATCATTAATCCATAAAGCTTTTCAAAATTAAGATTTTTTAAACGAATCATATTTCTATTTCAAATAACTTATAAGAAAATGCCCTTAGGCTTTTACTTTTTTTGGGTTGTGACTATGACCAGCCCAACTGAAATCTAGGTTTCTTAAGTTATAATTAAAATAGGAGCGTAGAATTATTTTTAACATGGGTTAAATTATAAGTAGTCTGTAATTACTTGAATCTATTTCAGTGTCCTGAGGATGACTTAATATAAGTCGAAACGTCGACATTTAGATAAGCAGGTTTCTGTTTTATTTCTGACCCCACCCAACAACCCTCCGCAATATTGAAGATATTGGGTCACAAACACGAAACTAAAATAAAAATACTACTTAAACAAAACCAAAAACTTACATAAAACAATAAAAAACCTTTAGAAGCCATCCACACACTTCACACTACATAAATAAACAATGATTTTAAGGTTATAATTGTACAAAGCAAAAAATAAAAAATAAAAAGTGGCACCCAACAACATAGACTCAAGGAGAATCGAACCCGGTACAACAAGGTTATAAGTATAAGTGTAAAACCTATCGGCTATACGGACCTAATGCTAAAACAACTTAACACGTTAGCCAATGTAAATTGAAGAAAGTGACTACAAGGAAAATGTTAAACGATACTTAGCTAAATTAATTTGTTAAAAATTAAATTAGGTTCAAAAGTAAACACGTCATTTATACACACGAGAACAGGACTCTTTTTAGCTTTTGTAATTTCCATTTTCTCCAGAGGGTCAAGCTTCTTACCTTTAGGGCATTCATGAAGCATTTCAGCTCCCACCCCCGGAGAAAAATTATGAGTAGAGGCCAGCAAATGATTCGTAAACGCTGATTTGGTATCACTGACATTGATATTTTTAAATTTTTCAAAAAGCGCTACGTGTTCTTTAATGCGTGTAGAGATTTTTCTTCCAGACTGGCCAATGTATATTGCGTTGCAATCGTCATATTTTAAAGAGTAAACTCCCGATTTAGAAAGGATGCTTGCCTTGTCCACTCTACTGACCAATTGGTTCTTTAAATTATTGACTGTCTTAAACGCGATTTTTACATTTAAAGAATCTTAAAAATTTGTAATAAATTTTGTCTATTAAATGAAGGGGAAATCCATTGCTCTCAACCAATATGTTTCATAATATTCAATTCTTTAGCGAAAGCTTCTTTTGACAAGGGGATATTAAACAATCTATAGAAAAATGAATTAAAGGAGGCAAATTTATATGAGTAGGGAGAATTTGAAGAGTACTGAATTACATTATCAGTAGTAGTGGGCTTACGATATATTTCAAAAATAAGTTTATTGTTGCATTTCTTAACTGGAAGGTCGAGAAAAGACAAACAACCATCTTTTTCTTCTTCGATTGTGAATGAAATGTTAGGGTGTAAGGAATTTACGAAACTAAGAAAATTTGATAGGTCTTCCTCCCTGCCATTCCAGATTATAAAAATGTCATCCACATACCTCTTATATATCGTGAGGCAATCTCTAAATCTACTCTCAACTATTTCTCTTTCTAGATGACTCATGAAAATCTCGCTTAGCAGAGGGGAAAAAAAAGAACCCATAGCCAAACCTGAGACCTGCCTGAAAATTTTATTGCCAAACTGGAAAAAATTTTGGTCGATCACTATATCGAGTAAGTCTAAAAGACCCTTAATGACTATACGACTAAGAGATGTTTTTAATAGGAGAGTTCTCACTAACTTTAAACAATCTGTGGGAGGGATGCTGGGAAAAAGATTTTTTACATCTAAGGAAATAAGTTTAGAACCACGAGGGATAATAAGATTTTTCAAACTGTCGGTTAGATCAACAGAACTCTTAGTCGAATAAATACTTTTAAAGTTGGACGCTTCGCGTCTACTTTCGTCCGTGGGGATCAGTCAAAATTTTAAAAATTTTTGTCAGTACTACAAAAAAATCGCCACAATTATCCGAGGAGTGCCCTAAACACGCAGTGAGGAAGAGACCTGCTGTATCCTCATAAGGCTCTGAGTTCAACCTTAGTCTCGGCATGGTGCTCTACCCAACTTTTTTTTTTTTAAGTACTTTGAAAATATTAACATCTATAGTAAATATCGAGAGACAAGGGAAGGTCTCATTATCTATTATAATTAAAAATAAATTTCATTGAAATGTTACTTACTTATTTCTGGGTATCATGCTTTAGAGAACCATGATGTGTTACAATACGCTCCGCTCTCAAGTAACTCGTATAAATATAACCAATATTCAATGATAACTTCTTATTTTATTATAATGCGCCATCTATGGTAAATACGCTAAAACAGAGTCCTCAATTATAATACCGTTGATTGAATATTTGGGTAATTCACTTTAAAATGTGACGATTGCAACGCAGTATACATTGGCCAGTCTGAAAGAAAAATCTCTACACGCATTAAAGAACACGTAGCGCTTTTTGAAAAATTTAAAAATACCAATGTCAGTGATACCAAATCAGCGTTTACGAATCATTTGCTGGCCTCTACTCATAATTTTTCTCCGGGGGTGGGCGCTGAAATGCTTCATGAATGCCCTAAAGGTAAGAAGCTTGACCTTCTGGAGAAAATGGAAATTACAAAAGCTAAAAAGAGTCCTGTTCTCGTGTGTGTGAACGACGTGTTTACTTTTGAACCTAATTTAATTTTTACCAATTTAATTTAGCTAAGTATCGTTTAACATTTTCTTTGTAGTCACTTTCTTCAATTTACATTGGCTAACGTGTTAAGTTATTTTAGCATTAGTTCCGTATAGCCGATAGGTTTTACACTTATACTTATAACCTTGTACCGGGTTCGATTCTCGTTGAGTCTATGTTGTTGCGTGCCACTTTTTATTTTTTATTTTTTGCTTTGTACAATTATAACCTTAAAATTATTGTTTATTTATGTACTGTGAAGTGTGTGGATGGCTTCTAAAGGTTTTTTATTGTTTTATGTAAGTTTTTAGTTTTGTTTAACTAGTATTTTTATTTTAGGCCTGATGATGCTCTAACTAGAGCGGAACACGTGTAGCCCATTTAATCACATTTTGTGAGACCGTGACTTTGTGTTTTTCTTTGTTTTTCCTCAATTATTAATTTTGTTAAATTTTTGCAAGATTTATTGTTTGTGAAGTTTAGTCATTTCATATAACATAAAAGTCAACAGCGTAACTAGAAGTTGGTATTTTTTGGTGAAATCAACCCTTAATTACCTTATCGAGTCTTACCATGTTGTTTAGTTTTAAAATGCTTCACGTATTTCTATTAAATAATTATTTTGCCCCTTTCTCGTTTCTACTTCGTTACATTTATTTATTATTTAATTTAAAAAAAAAGCTTAGCTACGTTGGCAACAATATTTATTTTGAGTCGATATTTAGGTAGCTCTTAATACCTGTTGCCTTTTTTTAAGATAACTACAACTTTTTTATTTTTAATGAAGCCTTCCCCAAATTACGATTTTTTAATATTTTTATAGTGTGAAATTAAAAAATTACAAATATGGATAAAAAGTAATAAATAAATAAAAACGCTGCAAACAAAAACTGTAAAGAAATGAAACCTATTTTAATCTAAATTATAATTTCGCAATAGTTGTTGCATATAAACCCCCATATAAAATCAAAATCAATATTTTGGGAGATGAAGAACGTAAACATATAAAGGCTTGTCGCCAAAAATTTCCAGAAAACTCATTATACTGCCTGACCTGCAGAAGAATTCTTGATATTAGAAATCTAACATTACAAGCAACTAAATAAGCAACATATTATGTATATTTTAACATAAATTTGAAGCTTAGCCAATATCAAGCTATATGCTCTTAGGGGCAGGCGACAAGCAAGCTATATACTACGAGAGGCATGCGACACGACAATTTACGATAATAATGTGTAAATAACAATATAATTTGCCGGGGAGATTATGTTATGTTAAGCAGCCAATAAAACCAGTGGATATTGAGATTACCTTAATATGTCAACATTACTAAATGTAAGTGTTAATCCTAATTTATACCAATTAATACATAATAATGTGTTTGCTTTAGTGCCTAATTAAGTTAAAATGGTTTATGTGTATTAACGGTAATTAGTAAATTTCTAAAACGGATTTAGTAAGCTTAATAAATAAAGCATTTAAAAATCAATTTATGGTAAATGAGAGTGTCTGATACAAGTAATTAGGCGATTATATATTTTATTTTTATTAAGCAAAAATGTAATATAAATCAAAAGTATCTAGGTTTGAATTAATTTATAATAAATACATCGATCAGGTATCTTAAACAACGTAATTTTAATTATTTAATGTATTTAATACACAAATTAAACGACAATTATAAATTATGCCAATAGTATTATAACAAAAAATCAAATAAAATCAAAGTAAACGAAGATCAATAAAAAAATCCAAAATTAAGTGATAACACAGGTTTTAACATATTCTTCATTAAGTCATTCTTTATCGTATTAAAAATATTATTGTAATTTTTCCCAATTATTTGATTGCGAGTTGGTAACATCATGTTGTCTAGTAATATTTTTTAAAATTATTTAGGCCTATTATAGGTTCTATGCAAATAATAACAATATATTAAACTATAAATGATAAGTAAGTAAGAGATTAATTAAGACAATTTTTTCTTTATATATTTATTTATTATCAGCATCAAATGCCATTTAAAATTGAAATGTTAAATTATTGCAATAAAAATAAACGATAAAATTACATAATAATAATAATGAACATACAGGAAAATTATTTTACAGCGTAATCTCACAGTAATGAACCGTTTCAGACCTTGATATATAACTTTTATGGGATGACACCACACATAAGATCTGTTGAAAGAATAATCAAATAGTTTGATCCCCTTAGTACTCTGAAAGTCTTGATATATTTTTCGTATTTATATTTCCTAAATATTTTTGGATAGTTCTAAAAATGTGTTATTTGTGTTACAAAAATGTGTAGCATTTCTTTGAAATTTATACCATTTTTTTCAAGTTAAAAAATAACTATAAAAATCACTATATATCTAACTTTTAGAATTATCAAAGGTCCTAGTATCATACACATAAAATGTATTCTAAAAATTGAAAAACGTTTAGCGAATTAGAATCACTCACACAAGTTTTACAATTAAAACTTTGCGTCTTTATTTTAAAAATAGTATTTTATGTAAAAAGTTTTAATCACAATTTAGTTTCTGCAGTGGCGGTTTATTTATATAGGTTATAATTTTCGAACATGTTCCATTCATTTTCCGTCAAATGATGTCCTATTATATAAGTCGACCAGAAAACTGAATTTTCAACAAACTTTTATGATATTTGAATATTCTGTACGCGACTAAACGCTCCAATTAAACTTATTGCTAAATGTGAACTACCAGTCAGTTGACTGATCTAAAGTTAAATTTACAAGAGGAAATAATTGGCTTTGGGTCCAAATAAAAGAAACATTTGCTTTTGGGCATCGATGTTTTAACTTTTATGAGTTTATCCCCAGAACATTAAATGTTGACTCTTACTGTTGAAATAAAGCACGTTAAATACATATTTTACAATAAATATTAACAAAAAATAGGATCAATTCTGATATTTGTTACAGTATAGATTTTGGGGAATCCAAATAAAGATACATTAATTAGAATATCAGTGTGGCCTATGTATAAGTTCTATGCTCCCTAAAATAAGATATTTTTACGTGGGCGTTTTAAATAAATAGCAACCTCTTTGACTTTTTTAATTAGCTATCACCGCCTTTGTAACATATTACGCAATATCTCATGAAATAGCTTTTTTTTTTAATAAGTATTATTTTAGTGAAATCTGAAGAATTAATAATAAAACGTAAAATTTACAAAAAAAATATAAATGCAACTGATGAAAAAAAAATTACTTACTATTATTATTAATATTCCTATAAAAATAGTTGTACTTTATAAAAAGTTCGACATAGCCAAAAAGTTAAAATGCAATCAAATGTCAAATTTTATTAGGCGTATTACGTGGTTTATAAAGAAAAATTATTTTGCTTAATAGTAAAATACGGTTGTTTATGACAATATCGAAAATTGTTGTAAATAGTAGTTGTTTAGAACTAAAAACTACGTTCAGATGTGCAAAACATCAGGCTATTTTGTAAGATTTGGGTAGAATGTGTAAGTGTAAGTGTAGTTTCTGTTGACCTGAAATAGAAGATGCTCTGACAAACAAATTATTTATTTAAAGCAGAGAATGTTGAATACTGAATTTCTTAATATCAGTTTAACAGTGAGTTTGTCATATTCTATTAACAAAGAAACAGTTTCAAGGATTTAAAAAAGAGCAAGTTTAATCTTATTTGTTTATTCTTATTACGCTAATAGTATGAGATCGTGACGGATGCTTTGAATTGTGTTGTAATAGATTATTAGTAATAGGTTAGTCTCTTCCCAAAATTTCTATTAGTGTTAGAGTGAAGCCAATCCAAATTGTAACATCAAAATTTGCAACCAGTATGCATTAAAAGTAAATGTGTGACGTGGAATTTACCGAAATAATTTGATCTTTTATATTAATGATTTTTTGAAGGCAAACCATTAATTACTTTTTTTAGAGAATAAATTAGAAGATTTTCTTAATAGCGTTTTATTGCTTCAACATCAACAAAAATGGTTCCAATAGGATGGTGCTCTATGTCATGTTCGGCTAATGTAAGGCAATACCTTGATTTGGTTTTTGATTTTGATTTGAATTATTTTAATAAATAAAGATTTATTACATATAACTGTTTTTTTTTTGCCAGCTCGCTCTCCAGATTTGATACCACTTAATTTTTCGTTCTTCAATGGCCATTTGCAGATGTTGCTTATTTGGAAAGAATCATAACAGAATCTGTTCAGAGTGTTCTTTCTGTTACTATGGTTAGAAAAGTATTGAAAACATCTTCTGATCGAAAAATTACTTATATTAAAAGCAAAGGCGGCAAATATAAAGCATTAGAGCATAAAATAATGTAATAAAGTTGATTAAAATTATTACAACAAAACGAACTATTATGGTTAAAATGTATAGCTAAGTGTTATAAGACAAACATTAAATAATTAAAAAACTTTAGAATTAAGTGCTCAATTAAACTATTAAATTATTATCAGAAATATACCGTAAACTTAACGCTTACAAATTATAACTAACTTTAATAATGATTTAAACTCATGCCAAAAATGATGTTAATACAGGTTATATCATTTTATTACTACAATTTTTTTTGGAAAAAAATTGTAAAGTTGTAAAATTTAAAGAAGACAAAAACCATTTTCAAAAAGAATGAATTAACTCTAATCTACGGAAAATAATTTAAGAAAAAAATAGATAATGCATTGACTTACTTTAGAAACCAAGTAACAATGACCTTGAAAGCAAATATTACACGAGTGAAGTCTTAAATAAAAATGATAAACAATAGTAAGAGCCAAATGTAAATATATCAAAATTAAAGTCAAAACCAAAGTTCTATTGCTGCATTATTAAAACCGGTAATGGTAAAGAATATAGTGAGAAATCAAGTATTTGAAATAAATAAAATAAAATCTATAGCGACCAATGTGAAAATCTTGCAAAAAAAGTAAAAAACTGTAACAATCAAATTGTAAAAACGACTTTCCATAATTGAAAACAAAGTACATAATAAATTTTAATTATATAAGTCATAAATATTTAAATAATTATATAAGTCAAAAAAACAATGTATTTACTTGTATCTATTAAACTTTAATATTTAATTATTATTATGTAAATATAGAGGTACTTTAATCCTAAGCAGAATTTATAATTTTTTTAAGCTTCTTATTTTTTTTTTTCATAAAAGTAATAATAAAAAGTAGTTAAGTACTTAAGTACACCTAATATAAATAAATGAATCATACTGTTAAAAAAGTGTACTGTGAAAAATTGTTTTAGCCTTTATAAAGATATCCTTAGCAAAAAAAACACAAAAATGGCAAAAAGTTTCTAGTTACCCTTACGGATACATAATATGAAAGAAATCTATTTTAAAAATGAGCTTTGTTAAGCATTTTAGAGACAATTTAATGAAATAAATTAACTGTTGTAAGCATTTATCCAGATTAAGTTTTAAAGTTTAGACCTCAGACCTTATTGAAATAACCATTTTCGTTTCTTATAATTTAATGAATAAGTCAAATTAATATTTTATTTTTAAATTGAAAACCCTTAAAACATTAGTGCTATATGGTCAAATTTTGAAATTTAAGTCTATTAATAATTTCTAGCTATTTTTGGTTTTTTACTTTTATATACCTACTAAACAAAGGTAAAGCTCGCCAATAAAACTTACCAAACAAAACCGGCCCGCAACAAATTTAAACAATAGTTACATAACGTGAGTTAATTTAGGTATCCATTTTAGTTAACAATTTGAATTTGTCGCTTGTCCGTCTAATTTTCAATTGATTGAGGCGGCATAATTTTCATGTGGACCTCATTACATGGTACAATTGCTAACTAAATTATAAAGTTAGCAATTAGTAAGTTATATCTAACTGTTAACGGTCTTTTAGTCACTTTAATGAGATTTAAATGCTTAGTCATTCAATTATGCATAGAGACTAAAAAAAAGCATGTAATTAACAAATAATAATTTAGCTTTCGTATACTTGGTTAGAATCTTAATTTCAAAATTCCATTTATTCAACAGAAGAAGTGCTGATACAAAGACCAATTTTACAACAAAAATTGTTTCTCATATACTCACATCGATTGACAAAAAGATCTTCTTAAAAAAACAAACTAAAATTGCCCACTTGCTTGGATCTTAAGGCATTACAATTCATAACATAGATAAATTTCTTCCTTCAACTCTAAATCAAATAAAATACTTAATATACATAAATATTTATTAGAATAAATATTACATATTTTCTTAATCATTTTGTTGAAGATATTGGTCGATTCTAATAAAAAAAGGGATTTCCTCCCACGCTTCATGAATTAAAGATTTAGATAAATTTTAGCGTGGTTTAACGAAAATGTTGCACCTCTATTTTGAGTGACTTTTCTGGTATATTTTTATAAAGGAATTTTCAAAAATATACCAGTTAATTTTGATTGCTAGAAGGTATCTTTTCAGGTAAAGACATATAATACAGGGTCATCCTAAATAATATATTGCATTGTACTTTAGATTTTTAAGTCGAAACCCGCATTTTTTATTTTTAGCTTCCATAAAATTTTAAAAGATATTAAAGTTAATAAAATAATGAGCTTAACTTACTACTGATAATAATAAATTGCAAAAAATGATACGTATGTCATCAAAAAACTTTGTCTTTGTTTTAAAATTGTTGTTTAAGATACCTACCTAGTAGTTGTGATAAATATTGATTAATAATCTCTTCATTTCAAAAAGACAAGAAATGACAAAACTGTATTACAAAAATGGAAGCATTGCAAAAGCTACTGCTTGGTTGTTTAATTCGTTAGATATAAACAAGACTATTAACAGTACATATGGGGCAAGTTAATATTAAAATGTGAAAAAACTGGACTTAGCTCTAATATTTGCCGTAATGGCCTTCAAGAAAATCGACCAGTGAGAAATGAAGCCGAATAAATAATAGTTTTAGGACACGCAGCACTTGATAATACCTAAAGCACTAATGGACTCAGTACAAAAGTTGCTCAAAACTTGTAATGATGATAAATTTTAGAAGATAAACCGAATAAGATAAAACTTGTCCTTAAGGTTTATGAAAACGATTTTAATAAGTTTGCGTTCTATTTATATGCTGCTGTAAATAAATGTTACTATCGGTAAAGACAATATAGTAGTAAATGATATTTCTATCCTCATCTGTAAAAAACTATAGGTGGTTTTTAGTTATTCAGAGCTATTTGTCATTACACAATTTAAAAATATATTTTCGCGTTTATGCAAACTTTGATCAATCGCTATCGTTATTGCTTTACACCCAAGAGTTTTACTGTTAAGTTATAAGACAATTATAATATAACAAATAAGATGTTGTTATTTATTTAGCGACATTTTTAGACCTACTTATTGGACCTTCCTCAGGCTGCCAAATTTAACGTCAATTGCTTAAAAACTACATAAGCATAGATACATATGCACATTAAAATTAAATAGACCTCTACAAGTTTGAGGATGGATAAAACTAATATGGTGTTTTGCATTTAATAACACAAGTCATTCAATACCTTACTCAGAAAATGTATTTGTTTTTTTTACTTTTGAATAGAATATTTTTTTCTTAAAATCGAACCAATGTACCAAAAAAGTTTAAAAGATCTAAAAGTTAAGGTTTTGGTTACTTAATGCAATAGCATATATAAATGTTTACTAAAAATGGGTGACTCACATTGTTTTCGTTAAAAAATTAAATATTTTTTGATGTCCTCTCAGATGCAACTGGTGCTAATAAATTTCATTTGGTTAAAATTAAATTTCACTGCTTAGAGGTTGGTCTCATACTTAACAAACACTTTATATAACATGCCACTGATGTGAGTAAGATAGCAAAAAATAACGAAGAATATAGAGAGAGAACCTATGGTCAGCTATCTAAAGTATCATTCATATTTTATTCCTATCTATTAATACATATAATTAAACAGGGTGCCCAAGATATGAATTCGAAAAGATATTGGTACGTCTCAGAAATACAGCTTAGGTTAAATTAGAAAAAAATCGCGTCTGGTAAAGCACCTTTGCCAGCAAAATACATGCCAAATTACGAGACAGTTTTACCACTAATTAAAACTCTTTATTTTACTCTCGACACGTGTTTCGCCAACGATGTTAGCATCTTCAGGAGAAGATTAAACTAAACTGTTTTACTTTAAACAGTATTTTAGCTTTAATTTTCTTCCGAAGATGCTAACATCGTAGCAAGAGTAAAGAGTATAACACGAGTAAAATAACGAATTTTGGTTGGTGGTGAACCTGTCTCGAGTTTTTGAAGAAAATTTGAGTGTCACATTAAAGATTCCAACCATAAGATTATAATTACATACCGTTAAAAAAATATTTTAAACGTTCATCGTCTATATTCTATTTTATTTTATATATTATAAAAACGTTAAAAAACAAATGACGCTTTTTTCATGACACACTTAAGGTACTACATTATGACATTATTAGATTTCCGACGTTTTGTTCTCAGAAAACCATCGTTAAATATTTTTATATTTTTTATTACTCAATTTAACGATCTTTCATATGCAAATTCTCTACGTTACGTTACGGTATTCTAACGGTAGAAGTCACATGTAACATATTTGTCGCTGTTTCTCGTAACTATAACTCAGATTGGAATATTGATATCCGCAGTCTTTAACAAAACCTTAAATGAAAAACTCTAGAAGAGTTAAATCCGGGTATCGTGCTGATCAACATCAGCTTACTGGAGGTTCCAATTCATTTCCTGAAATCGCTGCAAAATATACTATCGAACTTATGTAGAATTATGTCTATCAGAATCATCGTCTTGTTGAAAATGCCATCATGTAGTACCTTTAAATTGCCAATGAAAGAATGTTAAGTTAAATTTATTTTTTAAATAAATGCAAAAGCAAATTAAATATTTCAATTGCCTGCATACACTTTATAGAGCGCATATTTTTCCTAATGTAACCTTTGGTTTAATAAACACATAATCTAATTCTAAAATATTAATTAATCCTGTTCATAAAATAACAGAACTATCTAGAAGAAGCTTCTTCTAAGATACAAACAATGGTAGTAAATACTAAAATAAATACAATGCATAAAAAATCATCTAATTAATAAGTTATCCCAAACAATACACAAGTGCCGATATATTTCTAGATACGCTCTTGGCCCACCTATTTTCAATTTACTAATATCGCCCTCCATTAGAATCTAATCTATATTCGAGCTAAAAGTGCTCTATATTGTTATTTTCAACAAAGTTAATATCGTTCTCGTGTTGTGCGACCATCATTAAAGCATTAGCAAGAGAAGCAAAACGATTTCATTTTCCGATATAGCGCAGCGACTAATGAAACCGCGAAAACTGAATTCCGTTTGCGCCTCGGTTATTTTCTCCAAATAGGATTTTGCTATTTTCAGCCCCTTATTCGTTTTAAAACAGGGTTTAACATGAGTGTTTATTTTACCTAGGGACCACCTTAAATGTTTGTTCTTGATTTTTTATATGATAATTATATATCATTTAGCTGAATAAGGTTTAAAAGAATGAAGTCTTTAGGTCAAATAGTTCAATCTTTAAGAGTTAGTTGGTCAAGAAATATACACTTTTATACTATAATATATAATTAAAATAAAATCGATATTAAATAATTTTTTACGAACTAATAATGGGAGGTTTATTCATAATTTATTTTTTAAATTGAATATAAAATAATGTTTCATGACATAATTAAAAATTATTTTAATACATCAAGTTTTACCCATTTAAATTAAAACAACTATGTGGTAAAAACTTATATTTGCATTTAAAAGGGTTTAATCGATCTCTTTATTAAATACATTATTTTAATTTTTAACCAGATTACTAATAAATATTCATATTCGGCAGCTAGAAAAACGGAATATTTTATTTAAATAAATAAATTTAATTTAAAACTAATGGCGTGTTAATTATTAGGAAAAAATATGACCGATATTTTGTAATATTAAATATGTAATAATAATGTAATATTATATAATATTATTAGAAAAAAAATTAACTTTAATACAGTTTGGACCAAAAAATATGTTATTAAAATTTACCATTTTATAAAAAAATTATATTTTATGTAATAAAATTAATATACCAGTTTTTGTAATTTATTTAATTTTTTATATAAATAATTCTTGTTAGTATCTATAAAAGCTGATTTTATTAATACGTTTCTTTTAAGGGGGTATTTCCTTTTCCTAATTTTTCTTTTTTCTTATAAAGACAAAAACATTTTTCTTATTACCTTAAATTCCATTTGATCGAGGAAATTGAATTTTTGAATTGATTAAGAAAGTGACTTTTGTAAATAATTTAAATAAAAATAATAAATTATTTGTTAATAATTTAAATATATAAAAATACAATTGATATATAAAAGTTTAGCTGATGCCTATACTACAGTTAGCACTCTTTCACTTGATGTTTTTTAAAAAACCGTCTTAGAATTTTAAAAAATAACAATGCACTTTCAATGTTCTTTTAGCCTGACTTTTAGTGGCAATTTTATCTTACCTATAAATGACTCTCCAAATGTATAGGGGATAGGGTACACGGTTTTTGGTGTCCAATAGGCATTCTGGTTTTGTTTTTAGTACTAAACCGTATCTAGTTGTCAAGGCGGTTCTAATGATAAATTTTATGGTAATTATCCTGATTTTCTTCGAAGTTCCCTTAATATATGGAATTGTCAAAAATTTTGTAGGATCCTTCAGTTGCTGTGGATCTGTTCTTGATATCTTTGCTGATTTTCAAAAAGTTGTTTTTACTGATTTGCCTGGATACCCGTAAGTTTTTTGTCATAGTTGTATCTTGTATTTCCCTGTTGAATTCATCATTGTTGTTGCATACTGTCGTTACCACCTATACAGTGTTTTAAAGATTCCCACCTTTGTTCAACCAGAATAACTGGAGTTGAAGAAAGTGCCATTATTGCAGGATAAATATTCACACCGGTACCATCTCTGAACCAAAATTGAAACATCGATACTGTGTCTCCATTGTAAGCCCCAGTAAGATAAAGAAGACCGATTAAAGCGCATATTTTAATTTCATCTATTGCCCTTGCATCAGATTTATTTTTGTATCGTGTTTCTTTTTACTGCATATATATATATATATAATATATATATATATATAATATATATATATATATAATATATAATATATATATATATATATATATATATATATATATATATATATATATATATATATATATATATATATATATATATATTCGTACTATTCACGAATTCCTAACTATGTTATTGTCGGAAAAAGCTACTAATATGACTTTATAAATAGCAATTTTTTATTTATTTCATAACAACTATTTGTGAATTCAGGTCGTTAATATACATAAATTAGAATTCTTTTACTAAGAGCAACTTCATCTATTTTAGTATAAAGCAGAACAATGCGTCTGCAAAGCGTATAATAATTTTTCTATAAATGTTCACATTTAAGATTTAGCACCTGATGTAATTATAACAGACGGACCGAGGACTGTAGCATACCATAAGTGCTTGAAACCATTTCACTATTTGTGTTTTTTACTTTTACATATTCTATCTTATAAATATGTTTTTACTAAATTATGCATGTTCCCTTAAGTCCCATTTTAAACAATATCTGCTAAAACAAAATATTGATGCTAACCACATTAAGAGTAATCTTAACATATAATCAACAGATCCATTTTGAAAATTAATTAATCAATTTATGAGCATTGGCAAATGTTAACATTTTTTTTAGAAACAAGGAAACCAACACAGAATTAAATGGCAGAACGATAGGTTAATCGGCATACTCCGTTCTAAGCAGGGCCCTAGAATTGAGGTACTAGAGCCATTTATGTAAATTGGTTGTTCCCTCCTATTTGTGATCTGATATGTTTTTTCCTCTCTCTTTTTGGTTTTCAGGTTGTCCTGTCTTGAAAACGTCAAAAAGCAGAAATACACCTTTAGTTCTTATGCTGCTCGCCTTACGAAATATCTCGATAAACCTTTTTCTTTTACTACTTTTACTACAATTAGTATAACATAGTCTTTTTAGCATAGCGTAGTTTTTTATATCTTTATGTGTAATTCTATCATGTCCATGGGCTAAGTTTTGTTTTAGTAAATTTATGATAATTAATAACTCCTGTTCATAACTGAGTAATTATGGAGGCATGATTAAATATTCGTTAAATAGAAAATCTGTATTTAAAAGATTGATTTCTGTGGAGCCATTTTTTTTCACTATTTTCTTTTTATAAATACATCGAATAAGTTAATGTCATTTGCAGGTAAATAAATAATGTATGCGGTGATAATATCTTGTGTTTTTAGGAAAAAATATACATATAAATACTGGTTATCGATAGGATTTTTAAAAATCAAATTGTTTCTTTAAAAAATAGTTCTTTATCTATATTATATATATTACTTTTTTTCTCCATTTACATATGCAGCTTCTCTAATTTTTTGATTTATTACTTTTGTGTAGCAATATACATTGAAAGAAGCTTCAAATGATTAAAAATTACAGTAGTAAACAATATATTTAGATATTAGAGATACACGCCAATAAATAGTGTGGTCAAAAAAAACCACCTTCAAAAACAAATAGTGTGGTCGGTACGTTGTTTGCCGGTAGAACTGAAGACCAAATAAATATTTAAAAGTGTAAAAATATTTTAACTATGAAAATGTAACAAATACCAACCATTTGAATAAAATATTATGTCGAAAGTATACCTTTAAATTATTTTTAGGTATCATGGATGCGTCAAAGGGATCTTCACGTCCTTACATCGGGAATTCATACATATACTGGTGATGGCCGATTTAGTGTTAGACACCCTGACCATAGCGACGATTGGGATCTACGGATAGAGTACGTACAGAAAAGGGACGAAGGCGTATATGACTGTCAAGTGAATACGGAGCCGAAAATCAGTTTACAAATCTTTTTACACGTTGATGGTGAGTTAGAATTCAATACGATTTATAGTCGATTTATCATGAATCATCTAATGGATGAGGAATTAGTGACAAGTTAGTAAGGGATGCGGAATATTATTATGTACAGCCCATACTATATAAACAATGCATAATATCAATCGTAATATAACGCTGTGTTATCGGATTTTAAATGGTTTCTGTAAATAACTTATTAATTGTATATACCGGGTGACACAGACAACAGACAACACTTAATAACTTTTTTACTTTTAAAGATAAACAATTGAAATTTGGTACAGCGATAGAATAGTTATAACAGCATCTTTTGACATATTCTATTATGTTTTATTACTTCCGGTTTAACAGGAAGTGACACTAACCTTCCTATTTTAAATGGGACGCTTGGTATATTTTTACGTATTTCAATACAAAAATAATATTCTAAAAACAGTTATACTCTATTATAAATATATATAAATTTTAAAATAGGGTGCCATGAATGCGTAGATAGTTTTAATTTTTAATCAAATAATCACAGAAAAATAGTTTTTCTTACATTTTATGACCTAAATTTTTTACACGCCTATTCAAAATATCTAAACCAATAATTTTGGCATTTACTCATTTTTTTTAAATAGCACATTATTGGGAATAACCACTAGCCACAGCCCGTAAGAAGAAAAAAACTGAGTCACATAAATAAATATATTTGATCAATAAAAATAGCATAGAAGGCTTTGATTGCTTGAATAGGCTACGTTTTGATGCGTTTTTTTATTATTTTTTAATTGACATAATGTTATGCATGTACAATAAAATGTTATACAATGTTATACATGCACAATACATGACATCTTGTCAAGTGCAATTATTATTTGTTTTTTAAATAAATTTGCTGATATTTAAAATGTTTACCAATGAAGAAAAGAAGAAGCTCATTGAGATCCTAAAATAAACTGGGGTCGATGCGGGAGATCTGAACATCATCACGCAGGTGTTACTGTAGAGATTAGAATAAGAGGCAACATCCAAAGAAACAGAAATCAGAAGGGGTTGTGGCGTTAACTTTACAGTGTTACTATTTTGCCAGGAGTTTGCAGACGGTAGCTCAGAATTATTGGAGGCCTGGGATTGTTTGAAGGTTCACTTATGACTGGCTATTAAAGAATATGAACTTGATTATAACTATTAAATAAAAGGGCGCCACTAAGTTTTTTTTTATAAATGAAAAAAAAACTAAGAAAAAGACTTGGTATATAGCTTTCATTTAACAATTAAATGACCTTGGATAAAGTAGATTTACAGAGGCAAAAAAAATATCTTAACAATACAACCAAATTATATTTACATCAAAGTTATGTATACACCTCATGTTCTAATCTGTTAAATGTTTATAATTTGTTATGAATTAAAATATGAATAATGTTGATATGATTGAAATGAATTTGACTAAAGTAACATTTAAATTATGATTTCGCTACTAGGTAGATTTCAGCACTTGAAAAATAAATTGCAATTATTAAAGTTTTTAGTATATATTATGTATTACGCAGGGGAAAGTTCATGAACTTTTTTACCTAAGGTATATCAGCCTTAACCGTGTTATATTCACTTAACTACCAAAAAGGGTACTGAAATATACTGAACAAAAAATAACTAATATTATAGATAAGAAATTGACGTATAAAATTATGATATTGATTAAATATTTGTAACGTTAAATTGAAATAAAAGGTATATTAATAAAAATTTAAATAAGTAAGACAAATCTATGGTTAGTAATATTTAAATAAATGTAATAAACTGGCCTATATATTCCTCCAAGAAATGAACGGCTAGCCTTCAAAACCGAGGCTGTGAATATATGCCATTTGTAGTTTAGCTATCCGGACTGGGAATCTCTAATACTAGCTCTAACTCTGGCTCCAGTTCCACCAGTTTCAGCAATTTCCCGGGCAAATCAAAAGCCATCTACAATTGAAGAAGAATAAAGAGGAAAACGGAAAAGTAAAACCGTAAAACAACGGTTGCCATTATATTCACTGTCCATAAAAAATGATTGGCGTAAAAAATGTAACACACTCACCTTGCTAAGTTTCATTCTCTATCCATCAAAGTCTTGGGCATCTTGCACCAGAATTATAAATTAAACGGTTCCCTAAAGGAACAAGATTAAGGACTATAAATTACAAACAATATTGGCCACTTCCTGCTTCACAGACTTTGGAATGCCCCTACCAACAACACGGGAACAAATCCTCGAAAAATGGATGCAGTACCGACTAAATCAGTAACGACCCCACCTCTCGCCTGAGCTATCAATATCAGCCAATCAGAGAAAATATTAATTATGACTAATCAGAGAAGTGACGGACCGTCAACAGAAAACATGAATAATGAAACCAGGAGAGTGATGCGTTACAGTAGTAATATGTCATTGATAGTGTGAATTTAAAGAAATATGAAAAAAAGAATTTGACTGAAATTATTAATGAAATTATAATTATTAAAATTAATGAAATATCAGTGGAGCATTAGTGAACATAAGGAGTAGAAAAATAAAACGCTACAGGGTATGAGCAAGTATGTATTTTGTCTGCTCTCCTATATAATATATGTTATATGCGATTATATTGACCTTATGTAACAGGTCACGATCCCACGGTGTCGCAGTAGCAACGACCGCCGGAACTTACTCAGCATATTTCGAAATATGGAATTTACCGTGAGATATGCCAATTAAGCAATCAATTTTAAATATAAATAGAATGTTTTCCAATAAAAAGTACAGTAGTATTATAATAAATTTAAGCACGTTACTCTGTCCGTTTAATTTTTGAATAAATATAATTTAAAGTAAAAATATTGTTTTTAAAAATATAAAATAGTTTTTCAAGTTTTAACAACTGGCGCAGTCGCATAGGATTCTTCAACGTCATTAGAACAAGGAAAAGGCCTAACTAGTGACGGTGGATTCCAATCCTTTAAAGAAAACGAACCAGAAAGAAAAGACGTCCTCACTCAGAGAGCTGTGAAAGGAACACCGAGTGAAACCCCTGACAGCCCGATATAGAGAACAAGACGATCAATGTTGCTGATTCTACTGTCCACCTTCCTGTCGATTATCTTGACCCAATTTACCATAACGCCTGTAAATAATACGCTTGGGATATTTTTCCACGAAGAAGGTTCCATCAAAATATCTAACGAAAAATGGACACTTCTAGTGTACAAAGACTTAAGTGAAATTAAGCAAACCATTGTAAATAATGATAAGATTTTGAATGAATTGCAAGATTCATTCATTTATGTCCAAGAACCCAGATTAATCGCATTTCGAGCGGAAATACAAACACACGTTAGTCTTCTTAGACAAATTTCTGATTCAGTAAATATTAAGCAGAGAGAAATCTTTGCGGGTACAAAAAAATACGCTTTTAGGGAAAAACGAGGACTTGCCAACGGCATTGGCACCGTTTGGAAATCCATAACGGGAAATCTGGATGCCTCCGATGGCGAATATTTTAATAATTGCATAAATAAAGTTACTGAAGATGAACATCAACTAGAAAATTTACTAAAAAACCAAATCTCTGTCACTACATCGGTCATAAAATATTTTAATACGACAATACAAAATTTGCAAATAGACGAACAAACATTTAATAGAGATCTCGAGGAAATCCATAAGTCAATATTTAATATTAGCAATACTTTTTCATTTTACGAAGCTCAGGTTAAAGTTTTAGATATTTGTGAGTCACTAATGGAAAGTTATTCCTTTTTAGAAAATTCACATAATGACCTCTTAAATGCCATAGCTTTCGCGAGATTAAAAATGCTGCACAGTTCTATTATCACACCCAAAGACTTAATAAATGCATTGCAAGAAATTTCACAAACACTAAGAAAAAATAACCTTCCTTTACCTACTTACTCATCATCTGTTGCTCAGTATATCGACATAATAGGTCTTGAAGCCTATCAAACTGACACACGAATAGTTTTTATCCTAAAGATACCTCTGGTTGAACCAGAAACTTACACTTTATATCATCTTTATACCACCCCCATTTTTGATAATCGAACAGAATTTCACCACGTAATACGAACACACCAAAAATATATCGCGTAGAACGATGATTCGATGCTCTACATCTCGTTGTCAAATATGAAAAACTGCAAACCACTAGCCATCCATCAAAAAATCTGTTCCGATGTTCTGCCTTATCCAATAGATAGCGAAGCCATTTGTGAAGCGCAGCTGCTCAAAGGACCAAGTCACCTCCCAAAAACCTGTCAAGTTTCTCTACTTTTGGCACAAGGATATAACGTCAAAGAAATTGATCTAAATCTCTGGCTAATCACAGTTTCCAATCCGTTACCAATAACGATAAAGTGTGAAGGAAAAGAAGTAAAGACGATTATAATCCAAATTAACTCGCTCCTAAAACTCCAACCTTACTGCAATGGTTTCGTAGGTGTCACAAGAATCCAAGCAAAACGGATCATAGATAGAGATCAAAATGTCACCTACAAAAATCACCAAGTCATGGTTCCTTACAAATGCTGTCAAAACATTCCCGAGAAAATAAAGATTCCAGATCTGAAACCGATAAAGCTAAATAACCTAGACATAGAAGACCTTAACATAGCGCAGCATCAACTGGACCAGTATTCAGAAGAATTAGAGAAAATGATGAGAAAACCATTTATCGAGAAACATCAATTTTGGTTCATAATTTCTTTAATGACTCTAATTTCAGTCCTACATGGTCTTTATGTCCTGATAAAGTGTCGTCGACGCAGGAGACTGTTACCTAGCATTTCCATGGGTCCAACAGATGACGATTTCCCATCACCGTCGAGGCCGCATCCCAAAGTATCTACCAGACTGAAGCTAAGTCGAATCTTAGCAAGAAGAAGACCATCGATCCATCCCGAAGATGACGAAGAAGACAATGAAGAGACTCCATTTTAATATTAAGAATATCAATCTTATTATTTTATTAATTTTTTATCTTGTATTTACCTAGTGTTAGTTAGACTTTATTTTATAATTCAATTTTAAGAAAAACTTAATACACGGTATTAACTTTTTAGTAAAAGAGGGAGTTGTTATATGCGATTATATTGACCTTATGTAACAGGTCACGATCCCACGGTGTCGCAATAGCAACGACCGCCGGAACTTACTCAGCATATTTCGAAATATGGAATTTACCGTGAGATATGCCAATTAAGCAATCAATTTTAAATATAAATAGAATGTTTTCCAATAAAAAGTACAGTAGTATTATAATAAATTTAAGCACGTTACTCTGTCCGTTTAATTTTTGAATAAATATAATTTAAAGTAAAAATATTGTTTTTAAAAATATAAAATAGTTTTTCAAGTTTTAACATATATACTCGAAGACAGTGTCCCGGGAGGCACTAAAAAATGTAAAACAGCCAACAGCCTCCCTCATTTCCATATGTATATGAGGATTGTCATCGTTAAACAAAGCACACAGTATGGTCTACACATAAATATTACTAAGACCAAGGTGGTTGTGTTCTGGTGACCAGGGCATCCAAACGATTTGTTATATATAATTATAAATTAACATCCAGGCGGTGGAACAAATACTGTCCGTTAAATATCTTAAAGCCCTGGTCCACGACAACAGTGGCTTTAAAATGGGAATTAGATCATGGATAGAACAGGCTAAAAGGACTTTCATCTCTATGATGAAAAATTTTACCAGCAGAGACCTAAACCTACAGCTCCGTATGCGTCTATTAACCTGTTATGTTTTTCCAGTACTACTTTATGCACATTCTGCCGATCAATGAAGAGCGGCATTGACGCCTTCGAAATGTACTTGTATCGCTGCATACTGCGTACACCCTTGGTAAACAGGACAACCATCGTGGAAGTACTAAGCAGAATAACTTAAGATCAAGTATTGATGACAACCACCAAAGAATAAAAGTTCCAATAAATCGAGCCCATTCTGAGGGGGGAACGATACAAGTTCCTCCGTCTTTTCATTGAAGGTAAACGATCTGTGAGCAGATGGTAAAAGTGATAGCTGCGAGATTTGCGTTTATGGTTCGAACAAATATGTCTAGACATTTTTAAAGGTGCAGTTTATTGCACTAATATAGCTAGTTGGATCGCGATTCTTTGTATGACAACGTCCTATAAAGAAGAAAATTTGATAGTGTTAGAGGCACTACCTACCTGTGGTAGTTATTTCAACAAGGCAAAAATTAATGTCTACTTAAGCGCCCTACAAGATAAGAACAATCCAGCTTTTTTAATCTGGTGGGTCGGGCCAGCGCGGTTTTAGAATCAATAAACAGAAATTGAAGCAGCCCACAAAGAAGCTGCCAACCAAAGCTGAAAAAGTGGATTTATGTGGTTAAAGTCTAGCTTCTGAGATGTTTAGAAGTAAAAGCATTTTACGTACAGGCATACGCTGATAATCATTTGCTCATTATTGGGTTGTATGTGAGCGCATAAAAATCCTATATAGGATCATCCAACGGTGGTGTGTGAAAACAGAGCCTATACTTTCACCAAAAGAAGAAATCTTGCGGAATTCAGATCTCAAATGATGTACCCTGCAATTAAAGAGGCAGAGACCAAGTACCTGGGAAGTTTACCTCGGCAATAACCAAGCTGCCATAAACCAAGCACGTTAACTTGGCAGTAAAATAAGGAACTAGCCTATGTCTGGCATTCCACTGTGAATTCTGAGACAGGCTTTGGCAACCTACGTAAAGATGAAAGATAACATGCTATGGCAATATTGACAGGAAAAGCGGGGCATACGCCCATCTCTAAGTAAGTAAAAAAAGTAGTAAGTAAAAAAAATACAACCAATTTTGCTATCTCCGAATGTAAATCCAACTAACAGAATATAGCTGGGTGGCTCCTATATTATTGATATAGTAAAAATTATAATGGCAGGTAAATTAAAAACATTAACCTGGGTATTTGACGGGAGGTTATTGTTTTCTCATCTCACAGATATTTGGGAACTTATTTAAAGTAACAGTTTTGATAAATTCCTATAAGAAAAAGCTGGTTAAAGCCCAATATACCATCATCTACATATAATACAAATTCTCCGATATGGCTTAATTAGAGTATCCATTGGCTTATAAACATTGCAGCAACTAGTTTACTAGTAGCAATTGAAATGTACGATGTCGTAAAGTTATCTAAAAATATTACCATACCAACTAATTCAGAGGTGTACCGAATGGTTAATTTGGATATATATTGTAATATCCAGTTTAAGGGATATTTTAGTAACCAGTTCTACGCATGGAAGGAATGAACAAAAAACACTTTAAGGACATTTTACTACATTCTATTATAGCGTTCGTAAGTAACTGTCCAACATCGACCTTTAATATTAGCACTCTCTTAGTTCTACTCAAAACTAGTTCACACTAATACACTGAAATCTAATTACCTCAATCATACGATGTATACATTTAAAGATTAAACACACACACTCAGACATAAACGATCTAAAATATATAAAATAATATTTCATAATAACTATTCCTAAAGTAAACCTATAACAAAAGCTGTCCTACATATTAGGAAATAATTAAATACAATTTGTTTAGACTAATGTTAAAATATGTCCTAGATCTATGTTACATTTATTAATACAACTATTACGCCTCCCGGGGAGATAATCATAATCGTTAAATACCTGCGTGACCTCCTGTTGGTAACGTGTGAAAATCATTTAATGTTAATTGACCTAATTCTTTATTATCAATTTGCTCTGCACTTTTAATAATATTTATTTTAAGAGACATGTCTTTCAGTAACTTTTTATTGTTTAATAAATATGTAATAAAATCAGCGCTTTCTACATTTTTTATTATGCATAATTCCGGAATATTATTATCTGCACATATTTGACCAAGTTCCCTCAACGACGTGCCTAAGTCAGACGTTTCTCGAGTTTCCTGGTTGCAGAAAATTATTTTTAGAGTCATATCATATATAAAGTTACTTTGATTGTAATTACTATTATCATTCAATTTAAGTTGATATTTTCAAAATTCTTTTTGGGTAATTAAACGCAACTCAATAGATTCTGTCGGATGTTTTAATATTTCCGCAATGACAGGGTGATCAAGCCTGTCATCCACCAATGTATTAATGTCATCCGATTTAACCACCGCTTTATCTCTCACTTGTGCCCGTGTTATAACATTCATACTTTCACTCAATCTACCACTTATTCCCTTCAACTCATCAGAATCTAAAATAACCCGTGATAAAGTGTCTGATGTTTCATTTTCTGCGCCTTTTACGTAGTCTATTGAGAAGTCGTACTCTTCTAATATAAGTCAAAATTTCGTTAACCTACTAGATGGGTTTGTCATGTTAAATAAATAAATTAAGGGTCAATGATCCGTTAAAATTTTAAACCTTTTGCCAAACAAATACGGTCTAAAATGTTTAACACTCCAGACAATAGCCAAAAGATTGTTTTCTATAGTACAGTAATTCCTGTCTGCTTTATTAAGAGATCTCGACGCAAATGCTACTGGACCATCATCTTCATTCGATAAAACTGCCCCTGATTCAAAGCCACTAGCATCAGTTCTTAGAATTTGAAATTCTTAGAAAACTGATTATTCTCTGAAAAATTTGGATACTGCAGCACTGGCGGATTTTTCAATGCATGCCGTAATAATTCAAATGATTTATTGCAATCCTCCGTCCATTCAAAAATACATTTTTTTATTAAGATTATTTAAGGGTTGAGACACTTGTTCAAAATTTTTAATAAATTTGCTGTAATAATTTGCGAATGCGATAAAACGTTTTACTTCGTCAGCATTTTTCGGAAGCGGATACCTATTTAAAGCCTCAATTTTTTCTGGGTCAGGTGAAATACCTTCTGCAGCTATAATGTGGCCTAAATAAAGTATTTGCTTCTTTAAAAATTTGCATTTACTTGGATTTATATTTAAATTGACATTTTGCAACCTATGCAAAACCTTTTCTTAAACTTATATTGTGATTTTGTAAGGAATGTCCAAAAACTATTAAATCATCTAAATAAACAAAACAAGCATCGTAATTTAAACCTGCCATTGCTACAGTCATTAACCTTGAAAAAGCACTAGGACTGATTTTTAAACCCATAGGCAATCTTTTCATTTGGAATTGTCCTTTATCTGTTGTAAATGCTGTGTATGGCCTACTTTCAGGATCAAGTTCTACTTGATAATATCCTTGGGCTAAATCTAAATGGCGAAAATAAATAGCGCCTAATAAAGAGTCCAGAATTTCTGTAATATTAGGCAAAGGAAACTTTTCATCATCCCTAATTTGCCTATTCAACAACCTGAAATCTAATACAACTCTTAATTTTTTGACACCGTTGTTGTCTGCTTTTTTGGGTACTATTAATATTGATAAATACCATTCTGAGCAAGTTTCTTCTATAATGTCATTTTGCAACAATTGCTCAATTTGTTCGTTCATAACTTTCTTTTGCACATGCAGTATTCTATATGGTTTCACATACACTGGACTTGCCCCATCTTTTACTCAAATTTTTTGGCTAAACGTATTTGTCAGACTCAGTGGCTCTCCACCCAAACGAAATACATCAACATATTTTGCACACATTTTTTCAATTGATAACTTTTTCTCCTTAATAAGTTCTTTAGTATTTATCAAATCCAAAACTTTATCTACTCGACTCACACTTTATACTATTTTTCTGAAATTCACATACGTCGTAGCTAAAAAGACTCTCCGTTTTTGGTCGAAAATTTTTAACCTAACTTCTCTCTCATTTATATTTAACATTTTTGTAGGAATTTTTGTATTTTTTGGTGCAGCAATACCACTGGCTACCATTACACCCTCACACACTTCTTTATTCAGTATCACACATTCCTCATTCACACTAACAGAACAATACCTTATTACTTCACATCGAGGTGGAATAATAATAAAATCTGTTTCTGATTCTAAGGGCACGGTAACTCTAATATTCGATTCTGTATTAAAACTAATTTCAAATTTCTCATACTTAATTATGCTTTCTGTTGACGATAGAAAATCTGAACCTAATACACCCTGTATACTAGAATCAAATGTTTTAATAATACTGATATTGTCGACCCGGCAATGCCTTGTACTTTTGTTTTATTATAAGTATCAACACTACTCCAATTTCTAATATATACAGCAAAAATGCTACTAATGCTGGCTCCTATATCATTTCTGGCCTTTATAATAGTTCGCAACTCGTCGCTTTTTAAACCATTGGCAAATAAATTAATGAAATACCCTATCATCGTTATCCGCTTGCGCCAACGTCAAATCAACCAACAATTGTTCTACTTTAGCAAATTCTTCAATACTCCTATTTTCTTGTCGAACATTGTGTAGTTGACGTGAAATTGCCGCTGGTGCCTTTCTAGTCAACAAATTGTTTTTCATATCTGTGATTAATTCTTCAACCATATTATACTGCGTCTTAAGTCGTAATTTAGCACTTGTAGACACCCTTGCTTTCAAAACATACTTAATTAAATGTGATTTCTCACTGGCATCTAGAAAATCGTTATATAAGTCAATAGCTTCAACCCATTTGTTTGTCACGTCTTCCGTACCATCCATACTTGGTAAGAGGGACGCGGCTGTCCTTAAATCAAATTTCCCTGACATGTTTTCCTCGACAATATTACCTACCGGATAAGAAGTTCCTAATGACATATCATAAGTATTACTACCCGAACTAGTAGTACTACCTGGCCTAACCACTTTTACCAAACTTATTAATAATAACCTACTATTTTAATATAATATCTCTGATAAAACCTATACTATCCTCTATGAGTCATTCATTTATTTTTCTCCTAACTCATTAAATTTAAGTTCTAATTTTGCTAAATCTGAAAATAACTTATTAATTCTCTCTGGCTTTCCTCGTCTATCTTTCAGCTCTTTTTTAATATTATCATAAAATTTACTAAGTATATCCTGTAGATCTAAAAATTCCTTAACAATAGTCATTTAGCTATTTTCCGACACAAACATAATAATTAAGATAAAATATAACAACGCAATCTAAACGACTTACTGCTACACTTTTATTCCATTCTGTCCCATTCCTTTACTCCGTAGCCTACAGAAGTTCTTGGCTGGCTCTGATTTCTCTCGTTATCTTTTTTTCCAACATCTTCTCGCCTCGTCGCACCAAAACTCATACCACAATGACCAAAATGAGACAGAAGGCTGCTATGCCCAAACCTTTACTCACAGAAATTCGCGACTTTCCTACAGGAACATCGGCCGTTACGCCACCACTATTACAAGCTTGCGTCATTATCACTCCTTCCTTAGATTGATTAGTGCCCATTTTTTAATAACATGTAATTTTTTGTTGCTCTAATTAAAAAACTTATTCATCCTTCCAATACGACTGACAGGATCGCCATGTAATATCCAGTTAAAGGGATATTTTATTAAACAGTTCTACGCATGGAAGGAATGAACAAAAAAACTTTGAGGACATTTTACTACATTCTATTACAGCGTTTGTAAGTAACTGTTCAACATCGACCTTTAATAGTAGCACTCTCTTAGTTCTCTCACTCAAAACTAGTTTACACTAATACACTGGAACCTAATTACCTCAATCATACGATGTATACATTCAAAGATCAAACATGCACACTCAGACATAAACTATCTAAAATATATTAAATAATATTTCATAATAACTATTCCTAAAGTAAACCTAAGCTGTCCGACATATTAGGAAATAATTAAATACAATTTGTTTAGACTAATGTTAAAATATGTCCAAGATCTATGTTATATTTATTACTACACCTATTACAATATGATCAAGATCCAAAACAAGGGAAGAATGTTGGCATATGCTTTAAAGTAGTAGCACTTATGAAGAATACTATTGGAATTCATTATTCAAACAGACCTTTAGCCGTATATTTACTAAAACTTTTTGAAAAATCTGCGACATCTTATAAAGAAAAAAAATTATAAAGAAATCTTATGAGTCTTACAAAGAAAATCCATATGTGTTTTCCATGTATGACAATAATAAAAACAAATTTATTTATAGTTTGGTTTATAATTCTTAGTATTTTTTTGCTCTGTATTATTGTTAGCTTGTATCATTTATTCTTGTCATTTCCTTTTTTTAAATATTGTATATTTATTTTTAAAGAACCCTCATCTGCCTATAAGATATCTAAAAACCTACATCACGTGAACTGATTATTTTTTCTAGAAGGATATACATCATCTAAATAAGCCCTTAACATTTGCGTGGCCCCGAAAAATGAACCAATTTAAAAGCCTGCCGTGATCCTTATCGCGGCCAAAAACAAATGAGGCTTAACAAAAGAATTTACTCATTTCGCAAAAAAAAGTTATTCGAGCGAACTTTGACAAATAGGGGTCTGGTGTAGATAGTGACCTGTCTGATTTGTCAAACTTTGTGGAAAGTCCCCGCAAATGTTATCAAGTCAAGAAAAACTAGTAGGATAGAAAAAGTAATTTTCCAAAGTTGTAAATTACCAAGTAGCTGATTGCCGATATTTATCGCATAGCAAAAAAGGTTACGCTTTAGCAATTTGTGATTTAGTACTTTTTTGTTAAATAATTTCCTTCTAAATATATAAAAAATGAATAATTTACTACTATATGTAAACAGATAATTAAATTATAGTAATTGATAGGGTTAAACCTAGTGCATCGCCTGCATTTCGATTTTATCATAAACGAGATGTCAGAGATGGATCGTTCAAATCTGACGGAAACACAAAAAGGAGTATCTCCGTCTCTATAATCGAGTTAATTTATAGCGTGTCATTAATTTCGAACCGAACTCTAGCTGATGCCTGCAAATAATTAATCTCTAGATAATTTATGTAACTGTTATTTTATAAATAAAATAATGTTAGTTTAAACTTTGACTACAGATAAGCTAAATAAATAGAGTTTAAAAATTAAAACCAAACAAAAAATGTAATCTTAGACATCATGCTCAGAAAGTCTTTAAAGATATCAGTTAAAAAGGAAATAAGGAGCGGGAAATAAAAAAATAAAGAAAATTTGAACAAAAAATGTAATTTTTAATGTGAGAAATAAATATTATTACTGTTATAGGAATGATAGTTGAAGTGATTTTATTTAAATACTAGTTTTTGATAAAATAACTTCTTATTTCATTTTCTTATTTAAAAAAAATAGATTTATCAGTAAAATTAGGAGATCGAATTATATAATATTATTAAGTTATACATTTAATTATAAGATATATATTAAAAATAAGATTATATAATAATGCGAAAAAAAAAATGCTATTATCCTGATAGGATAGAAGATATTTCAAGGTATTTCAGTTCTTTCATTACTTAAAATTGTTTGATTATTTATTTGTAGATTGTGTCGTATGAAAATTACTAAGGCTGATTTTTTGCTGGAAATACTAAAACCATTGCTTGGAAAATATTTATTATAAATATACATAACATGGTTAAAATCATGTTTACAAGTTGGCATATTGTATGCGGTACAATAAATACAATAATCGTCTGCAAATTGCAATATTTTAGATCTCATTTGCAACTTTTGAAAATTAGCTGTATAAAGATTAAAAAGTAAGGGGCTCAAGACCGAACCTTAAGGTAGGCCTACAGATGTTCTATAATATGTTGTATTATAACCAGTTTTTATAGTAATATTTCTGTTTGTAATTAGGCTAATTTTCTATCTTTCTAATTCTACTTTCTAACAGAACATAAAGATTAACATTTTCACAAGCACTTTGAATATCAAGAAATAATGATTCCAAATAACTATTTTGTGAGTATGTTTGTTGTATGTCAGAAACAAAATGTGCTAAGCAATCGTTAATAGTGTTTAGCGATATTCTGGTTATTTTCCTATCGATGGCCGATATTTTGACATCGATGTCAAAGGATCGATATTTTCATCATATATATTGATGTTTCTATTAATTTCGATGTCAGTTTATTTCTTCAAACAAAAATGACAATTAAAATTATTGGAAATGTTTTGGTTTAAAACATTAAACGTCATCGATGTTTTCATTGAATATACATATAATTATCAAATAGTGATGGGCCAAATAAAATACTTTAGACAATTGAATACTACTCCATTCCTGTATCTGAGTATAGTCCCATCACTACTGTCACATACATAACGGGGGATTCTCTTGTTAAATCTGTGCTATTCTGCTATTAATGAATATCAGTTAAGAAGTTTAGATTGTTCAGTTCCATTCCATCGATTCAGAAACACTTAAGTAATTTGTGGCAGTATTTTAAAGGATGTGAAGATAAAAAATTTGTTATTTGTCAATTTTGCTTCAAGCAAATCAAAACTTCTGGAAACACAAGTAACCTAAAATTTTACCTTCAAGCAATGCATAGGCATATTTTAGAAAAATCCTGTGGTTTTCCTTTACAACCTACAATAAATAAAACTAAAACTGATAATGCTATTCCTTCAATTTCATCTGGTTTAACTCAAATTACCACTCCTATACTTACGACTACCAATACGGGTATGATCTTAGATTCTGATAGTGACACAGAAGATATGTATGCAGGTACTGAAACCGATATAGCCATAATCCACGAGAGTGAGAGTACAGGGACATCCTTTTCTTCAAACTTTTCACAGACAGAAATAACAGAGAAGTTGGAGCATAGGTCAATCTCCCATCCATCATTAGCTGGCAAAAAACAATAACTGAAAGCTTCTCAAGTTTGAAATCACACTCACCTGGTGGCAAAAGACATTTGAAAATAACAAATTCCCTTTTGTTCATGATATGCCGTGCCTATCAGCCCATTATTATAGTTGAAAATGAAGGATTTGTACAGCTTCTGCGCACAATTTACCGAAAATACCAGATACCATCACAAAAAACTAAAGGGTACAGGCTAAAAAGGGGGAATGTCACTTTTTGCTCATTTTGAGCTGTTCAGTCAGTTCAACTTTTAATAGACAGAAGTATCGCCTAGTAACATTATACAGGCGAAAAAAGGGAAGAGTCGCCAGATATCGACAATTTAAATTAAGCTGTACTGGCTAAAAAGGAGGAGTCCGCGCGCCACATGCTAAGAAGGGGGAACGTCACAAATGCACGTTATTCAGGAACTGTCAGAAGGCTCTCTTGACTGCAGTTACTTTTATTTTCTGATAGTGTTTACTGGTTCTGGTGTTTATTTATTGTTCGTCAAATTTGTGGAAATATAAGAGACAAGTCGTATTTTAACATTATAGTGCTAATAAACAGTATAAAATGAATCCAAGTGTCAGTGACAGTGAAGACTTTGTTGTTATGCCAGTTCAGGGAAAAAAGAGAAAAGTTACGGAAGACTAACTGATGTTTCTAAAAAACTTAACCTACAAAGCCACGTGACAGGAAGCGACTGCCAATGTAAACGTCTCAAGTGTTTTGATAAAGCTCCACTTAGTGCAAGACAAAAGATAATAAGTGAG
Source organism: Anthonomus grandis grandis (assembly GCF_022605725.1). Taxonomy (NCBI): domain Eukaryota; kingdom Metazoa; phylum Arthropoda; class Insecta; order Coleoptera; family Curculionidae; genus Anthonomus; species Anthonomus grandis. The sequence goes on along the minus strand of NC_065548.1, from coordinate 24,124,155 downwards.
TTTAATTTACTAAAATCCGTGAATGAGCAAAACACATAGTGTGGACTTATTAGTGTCTAACGCAGAAGATGTCGCAAGATTACATGAGAGTTCATTTGCTTATCGTGTCAGAATCTTTTTAGATGGTGAGACAACAGAAGTACCAGTTTGTCTTAAGGCTTTTCTTTCCTTACATGGTATAACCAAAAAAAAGCTTGAAATTCTCCAGAAATCTTTAAAAATGTTTGGTAGCTCCCCAATTGATAAACAAGGAAAACACCTAAATAGGCCTCTTAAGGTGAAACAGGAAGCTAAAGATCTAGTAGTCAATCATATTAGTTCTTTCAAAGGACGACAAAGCCATTACAGCCTAAAGGATTCTTCAAAAACCTAGCTGCCCGAAGATTTAAATATCAAAAAATGTACAATATGTACAAAAATACCGTTACAGATCAAAAATATTGTATATCATATGAAACATATAGATCTTTTTTCTCACGAGACTTCAACATTTCATTTGGTTACCCAAGGTCGCATACGTGCAGTATCTGCGACGAATACTTGGCAAATATTAGGTCCCTAGAAGCCAAAATGAAGAATGTGTCAGAAAATGCCATAGAAAAAAAACAACTAGATGACAAAATCACTACCCTTCAACAGGAAAATCTACTTCACAAGCATAAAGCTGAAGTGTGTTATTGAAGAAAGAAGGCTGCAAAATTATCTAGTCGGGTAAATGAGAACAAAGAAGCAATATGCATGGATTTTGCTAAAAATCTGCCAGTGCCCAACATCAGCACAAATGATGTTTATTATAAGAGACAATTATCTGTATTCTCTTTTAATATTCATGTTTTGTCGACTAGTCAAAGTATTTTCTATACTTATCCTGAAACAAACGGTTGAAAAGGCTCTGACGATGTATGTTCGATGTTGCATCATTTTGTTTGCAACTTTCTACCTAGTAGAAAGTTGCAAATAGTAAGCAATAGCAAAAAGTTGCAAGTAGTTCGAGTCCTCGATATATTTTGCGACTCATGTGGGGGACAGAATGAGAATTACACAGTTATCCATTACCTCCATCACATTTCCCATTAGAGGACATTCATTTATGGCATGCGACAAGGATTTTGGACTAGTTCAGCAAAAGTCGCGTGTGGAACTTCCAAATGAATGGGCTGAAGTTTTCAGAGCTACACAAGTTAAACTAAATCCTTTTGATGTTAGAGAAATCACTTTCGATTTTCTTAAATGCTGGACTACACATTTTTCCAAACTTTACAAAAATAAGTGTCCAATGAAGATCCAGCCTATACGTGAACTAAAAGCCGTTAAAGATCATCTCAGGCTTGTCTACCATCGATCAACATGGAATGGTATGTGGAAATCGGCTGTTTTGATCGAACCGAAGAAAAAATTTATCAATAGTTTACCAAACAATTTGTTCGAATTACCAGGCCAATTATACAAAGGTACCTATAACTATACACATAATATTATTTTCCAATGTTAAGGATGTTTTATCTATTTGCAGGACTACTGCCTATAACACTAGCCAAGTACAATGACCTGCAGTGCTTAATGAAATTCTGTCGCAATCCAGCCGCTAGAAAATATTTCTCTACATTAAAACATACCAGAAATGTCAAAGACAAGGTTTCGTTTCCAAAAGCGTATAAGAAGCGCAAAAAAAAGTGTTTGAATTTTTTCTGTATCTTTCCCAATTAAATGAGAAATTCGAATTAACCTCTGCTTTTTTGTTTTAGAATTACTTGTGTATAAAAAACTGATGATACCACAAAACTTCAGTGAAAATATGTGACATTCCCCCTTCTTGTTCGTTACAATCTGTACTTTCTTCTTCTTTTTTGCTCTAAAAATTTTTTTAACTGGAATTTCATTAATATTTTCTCAATTCCAATCCCAAATAGACATGACAGACTAAGTCCATTAATACATTCAATACAAAGTAATAAAATAATAAGTTATTGGGTTTTAAAATTAAAAATTGATTTTCTGAAAATCAACGATTTTTGACATTCCCCCTTTTTAACCTGTACCCTTCAACTATTGGCAATCTACTTGATGAAAAATACACGGCAATCATAAAAGAACTAGTAATCTAGAGGTTACCATTACAGATGAATATATAGAGTATTTTAACATGGATTATAATAAATATTTTTTTATTATGTCCCAAGGTGTGACCAAACTCTCTAAGAGAACGCCAGTATTTTTTTATGTAATACATTAAAGTCAGTGGCTCTCAAACTTTTTTCTATGACGCCCCTTTTATAGAATCAAGAAGTAGTCGCGCCCGCTAATCCGGAATATTCAGAAACATTTCTTTATTAAAATAAAACATATTTATTTTCATAAATAACATATATTAAGTAAGCACTAATCGACTAATCTAATTTAATGCGAAGGTTGGTGCTGCATTTCCTTAACAAGGTTGGCAAGTCTTGGTTTTATCATTGAAAGTACGCAACGTAGACAACTAGCAATATCAAGCCGGTTACGTTTTTTTGTTTTAATTCCCATTAAAACAGAGAATCCTTTTTCACACAAGTAGGTCGTAGAGAACAATATATAAAATTTCAAAGCCATTTCCACTATTGAAGGATAGATGTTGAAGTATTTTTTCCAAAATGTTGTAATCGCTAAATTTGTAAACTAATTTTTTGCCTCTGAATCAGGTTTTGGCTTCAGTTTTGCTCAAGTCCATTGCTTCTGTGTTTTCAGTGAATTCTCTGGCAGGATGTTTTTATCGAAATTAAAAAGAATTGAGCAGATTTGTGATCTTTGTAGTCATATAAATTGGGAAAATATCCTTGAAGTTCATAGAAAAGGCTTCTAGATGAGATATAATACCAGTTTTAATCTCTTTGTTTTTACTAATAACACTTTTCATTATTAAAGAAGCTAATTTCGGAAATGAAAAAAAAATTCGTTTCTGCTTGTAGACGGCGTTTTTATAAATGCAGTTTTTCTAAAAAAACTTGGATAGCGTCATGATGGGTAATTATATTAGCGAAAATATTACATTATAATTTTAAATTAAGCATGTTTAATACCTCTAAAATATCAGCTAGATAAGTCAGCTAGATTTGGTAGTTTTCATCATCAAGCGGTTTTTAGAGTTGTTCCTTTTTTTTTGCCTGAGAAATTCATGTATTTTCATCTTTAACTCAAACAGTCTCGATAACATATTTCCCTTGGAGAGCCAGCGTACCTATGTATGGAATAAAAGTTTTTTATGTTCGGATCCTAAATCAGACCAAAGAGCATCAGACTGGTATAAGGGCACTATTTTACGTAAAATTGACAAGTTTAATAGCTAAATTTAATAATTCGTTAAAACATTTTGAAAGAGTTTTAGATGCTCAAGCTTGGCGATGTATCACACAATCTATTCCTCTTATGTTCCAATTTTTCCCTTTGTGACAAATTTAGAACGCAGTCCTAACATTAAAGGAGCACCACCTGTGCACGCACCAACCAGTTTCGCCTATGAAATGCCATATTTTTTAATCAAAGTCGAAAATTGTATTTATAACATCAGCGGCTTTTGAAGTCGTTTTTAGCTCCTGTGAGGAAACGATTTCTTCCGTTCAAACATCACCATTAATAAATTGCACATATACAATTAGCTGGCAACATTGTGCAATATCGGTACTTTCATCACACTGAATAGTAAAAAAAGAGCGATTTTCAGACAGCTTCTATCGTTTGAATTCTGTTTTTTTTTTATATTTTATAAATACGATGTTTAGTGTTATCTGAGAGTGAAATTTACGAAAGCTTTGAGTTACTTTCGAAATCGAGAATAATATCAACTATATTTAAAGGCCAAGTTTTAATAAGTGCTTTACAAATAGTATGCGGCTTCTTACCTTTTGCTATAAGAAGCGCCAGTTTATATGATGCTTCAAAAACTTTTTGGTTTGTTTGGGAAAATTCTCCAATTTTGTCCAACTTCATACGTTTTAAATTGTTAACTTTACACAGCCAAAAAAGATTGTTAAAAAGTAAATCCGAATTAAATTTTATATCAAGGTAAAGGCGTAGCGATCTCATTCAGCTCTGATAATCAAAACGAGGCCGATCATGATAATGCTCTAGCTAAAGCGAAACAGGTGTAGCCATTTATTATATGTTGTGTGTTTTTGTCAATGGTTATATTTAGGCTAATATCATATATTAAAAAGGGTTATATAAAAGTCATAATATTTTTGATTTTTTTTCTAAGCTTAATTCATAATCACTACATGGATATGTTGATGATATACACCTTTATTATAGTTTTTAGTTTATAGTTTTAATAAAGTGATGCAGCCGAAGCGAACTTAATTATAAATAAAAATTAACATTTAATAGGTATCAGAATTTTCAAATTCATGTAATCTTTCGGTAAAAGTATCAAGGTTGACTTAAAATTAATTTGTCCTTCTATAAATAAAAAAAAATCATATACGTCATTAGCTATAACTCTTCGATTTATATTTGACCCAAATATACGATTTAAAGAGCTCTTCTCTAGGTTATTATGAAAATCATATTATCTGCTATGAACATTTTAAAATCAAATAAAAATGTACTTAGCTTTAATCTGTAACAATCTCTGTTTCTGGTATTTTCAATACTAAATTAAGATTGTACTATTTATAGACCTTGCCTGATTGCTACTAGAATAAACCGAATCCAACGAGTGCGAAGAATTTGCTTTAAAATGTTTTAAGTAGATTTAAGCTTACATTAAAAAATTGAAAAAAATAAAAGTTTTACGATGGTTGCCCATGTTAAAGCTTTATAAATAATAACTTTACTTTTCAACTTTATTTAGTTGTCGTTTACTCATAACAGATGTACCGATTACTTGTGACTAAAAATTTATTTTCTTTCTGATATATATCAGATACCTGTTTAATGGCATAATTTAAATATAAAAAATGTCTTTCATCCCTTGAGGTAAAATTATACATATAATAAATAGCATTCATGACTCGCTAGTAATGCGTTCGGTAACAACTTTCAAACGAAAAGTAAAACAGCAATATTTGCAAGATTTCTTATCCTTTTAGTATCACAATATTTCTAGTATTTTATTATATTACTTGTTTTATGTGATTTGAAAAAGTTTAAATGACTGAAAGAAAGGAAAGAATAAAATAAAATAAAAAATTTAACGCGTCTGGACCTGGGTATTTTAAATCATTATGTTTTCTTATATTATATTAAGATGTTTTTTGGTGGTAAGTAAGTCTTAATTGTTAAGCTAGGCATATGATATTGTGAGTAAGTCCGACATGACGTTACTTATGGATGCGACCCCATATGGCGTGATGCGAAAGTCCAATCGTATCTAAGACCACTCCTCGCGTCAGCTCTGTTTATAATCTTCAGTCAAATTCATTTGCCTCACCAACCGAACTGATTCAAGAATGAAAGATTTTTGCATTTCCATCGCAAGATGGTCTGATGAATCTTAACATACTGGAATCTTCTTTAGTTTTTCAATACTTCCTAAACGCCAATGATTAGGATAGCCAACCATCTAGAATATCCCGACTAGAGCCTGGGCAGTTTGCTAATCAGATCTGGGTATTTGGCTCGCTTTTCCTGATCTTTGCGGTCGATGCTAGTTTCCAGTTGTACAGAAAACTCTATTACATATGTAAAGTCTCCCCTTATCAAGCAGAACGATGTCAGGTTTGTTGGTCAAGTGTTGTTAGCCTGTATTTTGTGTGAAGTAGGAAAGCGTCATCAATCAATAAATGCGACTTAGTGTTAACTTAGTGATCTTTCATTAACTTAGTGATGAACATTCGCAGGGAGTAGTCCCCTTTAGTGAATAAAATCCTATAAAAAGAGTTGATAAAAGCACTGTTTCTGTAGTGCTTCCAAAATTCCTTTCTGAGAAACACCTAAGAATGCAAAAAGCGTTTTATAAGTATTTTTACTTATCTTGACATATTGCACTCTACCAATGAGGTATAATCTTAAAGAACTGTAAACACTCTTGGATACTCCAAGTTCCACAAGCACATTAAGTACTAAATCATAATTTACCTTGTCAAAAGTAATTTTGTAATTTAACAGCGAGTTTATATTACATTAAAGTTACTTTTATTTAATATTGCATCTGTCGACTTATTTGGCATAAACCCAACCTGACACGTTGAAAATAGGTTTTACAAAACTTTGGGCAGGGCAAAAATTAGACTTACAGGTTTGCAGTGCTCACACTATTTCTCTTTAAAAAAGCCAAATACAGATGCTTTAAGCATTTTTTAAATCATGACAAAATATTTTATTTCTTTAAGTGCAAAGGGTTTTATGTATGTTTGCTAAATGTTTTTATATCCCCATTAAAGAATCTTGTTGCGGTTTTGTTTTCTTCTTTTCTTGAACCCGCATTTGGAGAACTCTTCTAATTTCAGTTCAATCCCCTTCTATAAAATGGAAGACAGGAAAAAACAATAGCCTAAATTTTACTTTGACAGTTACTGTTAGTCTGTTGTTCACTCTGGAGGAAGATATTCCTATTTAATGAGACGTCTCTCCCTCAAACCAAATAGAAGATTATATCAGAAAAGGTCAATAGGTTCGGAGTTATTTAGTACCTGATAAGTCTTGTCATCTTTGGGAATCTTATTCTCTTTACCAAGATCCATACTGTAGTAAAAAAGGAAGATACAGAAAATTGAAGTGCTAAGGAATGTTTTGAGTCCAACTGTTCTTCCTTAAATTCAATTAAGATGTACATTGTCGGGTTTCTCATAAAAGACGAAAAGCTAGCAACTGGCATGACTGACCGTTGGCCTTTTAAGGTTTCTAAGAGATATCATTAAGGTATGATCAACATAGGTTGTTGGAATGTGCTTTAGATCATATTCATCAGGAAGAAAGTCAGATTTTATTAATATTTAAATAAATAGTAAATTTAAGTAATATTTAAATAAAAAAATTATGATTCAAATAATTAGAATTATTTTGTATCCCATAAAAATATTTATCTTGACATTTTTGTTTTTATTTAAGAATCATCAGCATGAAATCTTATGAATTATGTATTACCACGCAATAATCAATTTTATGTAATCGCCCGTTTTCAAACTTTTTCGTTCCCTAAAACCTTACTGTCGCTTACTAAAAAGATAACTTTTAAATAAAGAATATTATGTTACGAGGTCCATCGGGATAGCTTTGCAAATATTTATTTTTTAAAAGTGTAAACACGATATTACACTATAACACACCGTGTTAACACAATAAGTGTAAACACGATTTTTGGTTTCAAGAGTTTTAAGTTCAATTTTAGTCGTATAATAATTATGTAAATTATTTACATTGAATTATTAAATGTGTCAAATTATCAATTTAAGCTGCATCAAGGTGTTAAAATGCAACATGTGTAACTTATTGAGCAATTACATTTAAGGCGAATTCACCTTTAATGAATCCTTAATTTGGCAACTGTAAATTATGCTTAAAACTTATATTTAAAGTATAGTTTGCAGCTTTTAAAGCTTTTCCAAATAACAGAACCTAATTTTATGAAATTGACCGGTGAGTATTATATAAAGGAATTCATTTGACAAGCCGGAACATGATAAATGTTGCCAATTTATGCGCTCCGGTGACACCATTGCAGATAATTTATCAGATCGATCGTCAAATTTTACTGAAATGTCACATCGCGTTGCATCTGTGTCCCGTAAACGCCCGCGAGATCGCAATTTACTTCGACCGTTTATGATTTTATCGTTAATTCTCAAAATTTACAAATAAAGCTTAGTTATGGTTAGGAATAATAAGATTATGGATTAGTTGATATGATCAAAACTATTTCATGCTAAAATCAATAGAGAATATGTATTATATGAGTCTTTAAACAAGTATATTTTTTTATATGAAGGGTGTCATTGAAATAGTGTAAAAAAATTGAAAGTATAAATAAAGCAAGATGGTAGTACTCCTAAATATATTGCGAGAAATGCATATTAAGGGTCACTAAAAAGTGAATTAAAAAAAAGATTTTTTGACAATTTTAGGCTTAAAAAACGAAATAACATTTCTATAAAAATAATTCTCTGTCATAAATTTTGACCCTAAATCAAATGGGGAAAAATTCTTGCAAGAGCAGAGGATTGTTTCCTGTTTATCATTTTTAACGTGTTAATGTTTTTTGTAACTTGGGTTAATTTGTTTTAAAATACATACATTTTCCTACAAAAAAAGTACTCTTATTGCACATCTCCCAGAGCAAAGATTTTCGAGAAAATTGAAGGTAAAGAGTTTTCTTTTATGGGTTGCTAATTGGCTTATTAATATAGACTTATGACATTTCAAAAGTAATTAATGATTAGTTATTATTTATTTTTTAATAATTAATTATTAAAAAATTTACATTTTAGAATGATCTTATAGCTTTAAAAAAATAAATCAAATGCAAAATTCCTTACTAAATGCATACTTATTTAATTCTTTAAAGATATGCGGTCTGATTACTTTATTTATTTTCTATGGATGGAATACACTTGCGTGAACTAGCATATAGGCATTTTATTTATGGAACAGCCAACGAAAATGATATTCTGGCTAAATGCTTTGATCTCCAACAATATTCAAATCATAGGGAACCGTGTCATCGGATATTTGCGAGAATTTATTAGCGCCTAAGAGGCACAAATTGTGGCCATTATTTGATGGTACGTACACCTGACGTTGACAAACAAACTCATCTTCTGTCATATGAAAACTGATACAAAAACCTCTTTTTTGGCAAACGTTTTACATACGGATGAAGCTGGGTTTACAAGAAATGGTATTTTCAATGACCATAATACACATCACTGGTCCGATGAAAACCCTTATACTGTTGTGGAAAGTAGATATCAAAGTCGATTATCAGTTAAGGTTTAGGTGGGAATTCTTCGCAATGAACTTATTGGACCATTTCTTCTACCCCTGACGGTACTTTTAAACCTTTCGAAAAGTCACCTATTCTTTACAATAATAGACATTTTAGACTAAAAGGTCAAAGTAACCTTAATTTTTTAATATACAGTGTGGCTCTAAATTGCTTCCCCCTCTTATTTTTAAAAGCGTTTATATAAAAATTTGAAATTCGGCACACTTCATTAGAAGCCTAAATACTACTTTTTGGTCCCTAGCTCATTTTGCAAAACTTTAAAATGGCGGCGCGACTCTATTTTAAATTGAATTAAATAGAACATAAAATCAAATAGAAAGGGGTTATGCGATACATCGTTTGAAAGCTCTCACTCATTTTCCAGAGCACAGAGGCAGATTATGTATTTTATGCATAATGGTGCACTAGCTCATTTTCCGCTAGCTAGGAGGAATCATTTGGACCAAATTTTTGAGAGGCATTGAATAGAACAGGTCAGCAAGATCGCCAGATCTTAATCCACTAGATTCTAGAAAACTTTGGTTAACTTTGAGCCGACTAATGCTGACAAACAATTACGGCAACGCATTATTTACTTTTTCAATCAAATTAGGACAACACCAGAGATATTCGTTACGCAGATCATGGAAAAGAAGAGCAGATGTCTGCTTACAAATTAATGAAATGAACAAAAATTAATTAAGCAATTCATTATTTTAAAAACGAGTGATTTTAAGTGATTTTGGCTACCCATCAGAGCATTTACTTTACCTTCAATTCTCCCGAAAAACATCGCTCTGGGCGATAAGGAACATGTATGTATTTTTTTTAAAATATACCCACGTTGAATTAATTTTTTTTAACTTTTCATAGTTCCTGTAATAAGTCTCATCCCTTAATTTGCTTGCAATCGACAAATAAACATTTTCACACCTCATCAGATTTTAAGGGAAGTAAAATTGTTTTTATTATTTAGTAGAAGACCTGTAGGGACGCCAATGGCAGAGAAATTTTTTTTGCACATTTAAAAATACCTTTAATGCAGAGAATACATGTACCAAATTTAATAAAAATCTCTACAATATTGTTTAAGTTAATTATTAAAAAATTGATTTTTTTTTAAACTCAAAAGTTAAGATGTTTAGGAATTATGTTCATATAAACTTTTTTTCTTAAAATGGGTCCAGAAAGCACCCCTTTAAATATTAGTACGTCTTTAAGGAACAGCCTATAAATTTATTTATTATTTATTGTATATAAGTAGTGCATTTTCTATAAATCTCATATAATGTTTAATTAATGTGCCATTTTTTTATTTTTCATACTTTTAGTTTGCATTGACATATTTGTACATAATCTACATACATTTCAGTTTTAATCACATGAGCAGCAAAAATCATTTCAGTCAGACCTTTACGCTAAACATTTTATAGAATGTTTATAAATAGATGTAATAAGTTTAAATCAATAAAAGTAAGAATAACTGATTTTTGTTGCAGACTTGAATACCTTGGCTGCTACACATCAAGACTCAAGATTCGTGAAAGGTACACGTATTATTTTTGTTTTATTAGCTACTTTTTTTTCTTTTATGTTTAGTAGGAAGCTGTATTATTTCGCTTGTTAACTATTTTACACCTATAATATATAAAAAATATGTAGGAAAATAGAAAAAAAATATTTAGGTAAAAGAATATATCACCAGAGTTAGAAAATGAGCAATAAATCACAATTATTTTTGGTTTGGCATATTATTTATGCAATTTTTTATTAAAAATATGATCAAATATCTAATATTATTAATAAAATGTATGGTTTTACTAAAGTACGTTTTGAATTCATAAGGAAATTAGCATCCGGTCAGAATTAAGGAATGTGTCAAGTTAGTCGAATGTGGTAGTACAAGTACTTGCCACAAAATTTTCTTAAGTATTGGAACTTAGTAGCCTAGTAATAAATGACAATCATTTGTCATTTAATTTGGCAATTTTCTGGTAAAAATAGGATTAAATATTTATTGGTATTAAAGATTTATATGGATTTACTAGAGTACTGTTCAAACCCATGAAGAAACTAATTTTGAGCTAGATTAATTACTATGTTCAAGGTTGTTTTAGCTGAAAACTGAGGTTATGGTAGACGAAAAAGATTTCAGATCTGTTTTGTCAGACGAATTGGTAATAAGCAATGGGATTGAGGTAGTCAAAGGCAGCAGACATGTATTTATCATTGTGAGATTTTAATAATTATTCTTGGAATGTGGAAAGGCTTTCCAAGATAGAGGAATTTCTAATAGAATAAAAAAAGTTGATTGATCATTATATTTTCTTAATCTGAAATCATTGAACATGACAAGTGGCCCAAATGGGGAAGGCATGGATTTGATTAGGGTAAACAGATCATAAATTTGTAAACCCGGATTTTCAGGAATTAAACAATGGTTAGAGAAGACCAAGTTATTTTTTTTATTTTCTTTAGTATAAGCCTTGATGCATAAGTTCTAGCTGTGGATAAATAGAACTCAAATTATTTGATTTTTATTGGTTTCATTCAATGCTAGATTAAGGTAAGTCTATGATTTTTGGGCAGAGTAATGTAAGAGCTTCTATTGGTTCAGTTCAAAAAAGTTTCTGAGAAAAATATAGAAATTTTATTATTCTTCTTCATATTAGGCATGAAAAATAATTTTTGTCTCTCTTAATATTTTCCATAATTGATTCAGTTTAAAGTAGTTTCTAAAAAACTAAAGTATATGCGTATATATTTATCTTGTAAATACTACCAAAAATAAGTCCCCTTTACAAGAATATTTTTATCGGACTTTTAATATAATTTTGTATATGAATTGTCTTAAGATTCGTGGTTTATTCAAGCATAAGTTTTTTTTTCAAATACTTAACTTAAATTAGAATTTATAATGCAGGATATTTTAATGTTTTTAAAATTAAATGTATTCCCGAAATTTCATTGCAAACATATAGAAGAATTAAATGCGTAAGAATCTTAAAAAATTGAGACAAAAATTTTAAGCTCAAGTAATATGTACAGGGTCTTTCCCCATATATTGACCCCCCTCCTACAGGGGTAATGCGAAAAGTTAAAAAAAATTTAATACAAAACTTTTGGGGTTTTACTTTAAATTTTTGAATCCGATGTCAAAATTTTTTTTTTCGTTTAGAAACGTCAAATTTTGACAGATGATCAGTTTTTTCTTATGAAACACCCTGTATATGACTTCATAGTTAAAAAGAGCCGAATTTTCTGATTTTAAATATATATAGTTTAACTATATTTTATTAAACCGTTTCGGAAATATTGGGCTCCAAACTTTAAAAAAATAATATATTGAAGATCTTGGTAGGCGCTGCATTGTTATTGTTTGACATTTATTAAAAAACAAATCATTCAGATGACATTGTCATTTCTTGTTGGTTGATCCATAAATGTTAAAAAATGCCGTACAGTGATGAAGAAAAATGTGACATCGTCCGTATATTTTATAAAAATAATAATAACGCAAATGCCGCCAGAGAGGAATAACGTCGAACCTTTCCTTTACGTGCCATTCCGGCAAAAAATACGTTTAAAAATATAGAACGAGCATTTTGCATCAGGAAAACTCTACGAAGAAAACGTCAGACAGTTCTTGTCGATCCAGAAGAAGAATTACATATTTTGCTATATTTCGAAGGTAGGTCAGTTTTTACTAATTTTTGAATACATTTAGATCTACGCTATCATGTTCGGGCCTTTGTATCCCTTAAATTGCCCATCAAAAATATTGAATTTCTTTTTAGAACACCCAAATCATTCCATAGAAGATGAAGAATTTACTTTGATCGATCGGCCAAAAAAAGTTATTCAACTTTAAAAAAGTATAAATATATTGCTTATCGAATATTACCTGTTCAAACTTTAAGTGTAGAGCAAAGAAATAAACGGGTGAAATTTTGTCAAGAGATGCTTATGCTAAAAGAAGAAGATAATAACGTTTTTAAAAAAATTTTGTGGACCGACGAGTGCACCTTTAGAACCGCGGGCATTTACAATCGAAAAAATGTTCGCTTTTGGTCAAGAACAAACCCCCGAATAACAAGGGAAATTAAGTTTCAAGGGCGGCAACCCAACCCAACCCAACCCAACCCAACCCCCGAATAACAAGGGAAATTAAGTTTCAAGGGCGGCAATCTCTACATGTATGGTGTGGAATTTTAAATGACCAGGTCATAGGACCTATTTTTTATAACGACAACTTGACGGGAGAAAGATACCTAGAGATGCTTACTTATCAAATTGAAGCTAAACTTGAAGATCTACCCATAAGGCAATACGAGCAAATAGTTTGGCATCAAGATGGTGCCCCACCGCATAATGTGTTACCTGTTTTGAGATTTTTAAATGAAAGATATAAGCTGTAGATTGGACGAACTGGGCCAATTCGTTGGCCACCAAACAGTCCAGACCTGACACCTCTTGATTCATTTCTGTGGGGCTACCTGCAAAATAAAGTTTACGAACAGAGATCTGAAAATGTGAGGAGCTCCGCAGAAAAATTATTACCGCAACAGATGATATCAATCAAAATCATAGACAATTTATAAGGAATACAATACACAAAATTGAGCAGGATTATATAAACTGTATTGATAATGGTGGTGGTCATATAGACCAGTTATAGTTATAATTACGTCTAAATTAAAATTTAACAATTGTTAAAATAATGTATCCTTGTCAACAAAAAGATGCTAAATATCACCTTAGTAATAATAAATCTTCTGTTTTTATTGTTTCTACTCAATTCATTTATCTTAAAAAAAACGCCAAACAATAACAATGCAGCGCTTACCAAGATCTTCAATATCTTATTTTATTAAAGTTTGGAGCCCGATATTTCCGAAACGGTTTAATAAAACATAGTAAAACTATATATATTTGAAATCAGAAAATTCGGTTTTTTTTAACTATGAAGTCATATACAGGGTGTTCCATAAGAAAAAACTATAAGAAAAAACTGATCATCTGTCAAACTTTGACGTTTCTAAATGAAAAAAAAAATGTTGACATCGGATTCAAAAATTTAAAGTAAAACTCCATTTTGTATTAATTTTTTTTTTTAATTTTTCGCATTACTGTAGGGGGGGGGTCAATATATGGGGAAAGACCCTGTACAAGATCTATAAGAAGTAAAATTAAGTAAAAAAAAAACTTTTCCAAGAAACTTACCACGTAGTGAAAAGACAAAATATAGAGGAACACTGAAATAAAACTACAAAAATAACTTTTACGTGCAATTCATTATGTAATAATAAATGTAAGAGAAATATTGTTTTCTGTAATAGCAATTTAGTTAAATTACATAAGGATGTGCATATCAAATTTTAAAATAGTATAAGTATTTGTTTCAAATACTTCAGTTAAATTGGGTAAAAACGCAGGATATTTGAGTATTTTAAAAATTAAACGTTTTCGTAAAATTTCTTTTTACACATATAAAACAATTAAAGGCAACTAAATATTTAAAAAAGTTAGATAAAAATAATATTTTGCCTATTTTTATGAAGAAAAACTCATTTGCAGCTCAATTATCATCCATAATAAAGTCAAAATATGCACGGTTTATCACCTAGGATAATATCATATATATTGATCAAAGAATAATGTGTTCTCTCTTGGAATAGATATTTAAATAAATTATATGAGAATATTCTTAATTAATATTAAAATAGTATTTTCTATGGCTTTTTATTTTCTGAAAAAGAATTAAGCAAATCTTTTAAAAAAAATTAGTATAAATTTTTTTAAATTCTATTTTGTCAAGTGCTTTAATAATGAATAATACTTCAAGAAAAAATTGTGCGATATTTAAAAAGTACTGGAGCAAAGTTTTAATTAATAAATGATTTATAGCTAAGCTAATAGTTTTAATGCAAATACTTGTCTCCTTTGATGATGACTAGGTAAGTAATCTCCTTTACTTTTCCATCTTAAAATACCAATCATTAAAATAAAAGCACCACCTTTCTCTTTGTCATTCTATTGATTATGAGAATGACCCCTTCAACAACAGACGTAGATATTATTTCCCCCAAAGGAATATGCCATAGTCAGGGCACTTGTACCGTTCCTTATAAATAAAGCCAAACACATCAAGAGGTGTGTAAACAGTGGTATTTTTAATATTCTTTTTACTTTATAAATAAAACTTAAATAAAAAGAATAATAGTAGAATAAACACTTTTTTATAGTTTTCGTTTTTACACTACCTTTTTCTTTTCAAGAACTACTTTAACTAAAGCCATAAAGTAATTACTGGCGTAATAACTACGCACTAAATTTAATCTAACCACCAAATACGTTGAAAGGGAATGTAAACTTGAGACAAATTTCTGGCTATTTATAAAAGCTTAAAGCCTAGCACCGTACAGTAGTAATAAATTTTATTGCAGCCACTTTAAGCATTAATACTTCGGCTTGAGGGAAAATTTACCGACGTCTAAATGTTACCTTTTACTTACTCAGCCCGGTGAGGAACTTCTTTTTGGTGCGGTAATATTAATTTCACTTTATTCTACTTAAATTTTAATCTGGCAGGGGATTAAAATTAATCCTTTGGTGGAGTTTTATTAATGTTACAAGTTTTATAGTTGTCAAAAACTTAAGTAATTTGAAATATAATAATATAATAGTCCCTGTTTTAATATATAATAATATAATAATATACTCGTAACTGAAATTTGTCCTGGCTTTAACTTATTTTTCACAATATAGTTTTTTACAGTCAAATACTATTAAACTTATATTTCTGATTTAAAATAGGGCTAAAAATATTCTTCTATTTTCTATTCTTGTAAACTCAAACGCAATATACGAAAATGTTCTTCCTATCCAATTTAGTTATGCATAAATGAATATATTGTTTCCCTTTTCCATTATAGATGATCCTCTGTCTATTGGGGGAGAACCTCTTAAAACCACTTTTTTTACCTGTAACAACTATGTTGCTATCTGCTATTTATATTATTTGTCAGGTTCTTTGATACGTAACCAAAATATATTATGTGTGGCATCTATATTTAAAATTTAGACTATATTTAAAAAATTACATTTTACTCTTTCTATACAAAAACTTACATTAGGTTTCAGTATTATTAACGTCCTTGTCATAAATATCACCCAGCATGCAATGCAAGAAAAAAGGCGAAAGAAATTTGAAATTAAAAAAAATATATTTTTTCTATATAATAAAAAACTCATAAAATAATACTCTATATTTTTAATAAGAGTTACATAATGTACTATACAGGATGTTTGAATTTCGAAATATGATAATAATTTTAAAATTTAACCATTTTATAACCATTAGGATCAGTACAAAAATTAATAAGAAGAAGAAATCTGGGTTTCGAATTAATTTACATCATGTTTCTAGAAGAGGCTTGCTGTAATTTAGATATTTATTTTCTGCATTGTTGTTCACCATGTAAATATTTAAGTTAAAATATATATCCACATCGCTACGTTTTAAATAGAAAAACAATATTTCTGCTCTGTGATTTGCTGGTTCTATCATAGTGTAATCATTGTGATGCCGTGTATGGTCCATGCTTAAAAAGTTCTAAAGGAAGTATAATTAGTAACCCAAGGGTTGACTGGCCAAGTAGTTGACTATGCACAACAAAAGTATTTTTTACGCATGTTATAAAAAATACCTAATTTTAACTATCACCTTATTTATATTTAAATTTTTTTCAATTTCCTCTAGTGTATTGATTTTATTATAATATACTTGGGCCTTCACGTAATCTCGAAGGTAAAAATCCAGTGGGTTGAAGTTGAATGAAAGAGGGCTACAAGATGGCTACGAGAATTCACTACCATATCAAATTCATCGATGCGCAAAACGTCAGTTTTAATAATTTGACACTAAAATTTGAAAATGCTGGCTCGCATTAACCACAAACTTAATCTCAATAATGACTTTCGAGCAGCTCAATTAGACTAATTAAAATGTATTAGTTATACCTTATCAAATAATTCATACATACGACAAATTCATATTATTATATTGTAGCTAATAGATAGACAATATATAAATATTGATTTTCCTAGATTATAAAAACAACGAATAATATTAAATAATACTTAATTATTGACACTTAATAAAAAAGACGAATTCATAATTGTAAAACCATACAATTATAAATTTAAAAAAATTAATAATACTATTTATAATTAAAATAATAAAGCATAGAGCTTAATGATATAATAAATAAATGAGGATATTTAAATATTTAACATAAATATCTAAGTAAGGAAGTAGACATAAGATGCCGCAATTCATATATTTCGCAAAAGTGAAAAAGCAATTTTTTATTAGAATATATTTAATAAAGTGTTTAAAGTAATAACACTTTAATATCTTCTCAATTTGATAAAAAAATCATTTCATAATTAAATTGGTAATACTAATGGGCTGTGGTAATTTTGGGTAGATCATGATTGGGTAAGTCTAAATTTAGATTAATTCTTGTAGTTGGGATTTATTAGGATCTATCCGAAGGCTTTGATCTTGTCAACAAGAGCCTTGTTTAGACATACAAGGGCTTGCTTTGAATTTGCTTGTATTTGTTATTATACATTTAAGTAAAAAATTTAAAACATAAGTTTGGCAAAGGCGAATAATATTTTTAAAATAATTGTAATATCATGGAATTTATTAGTTGGCAGATGAATTATTTCATAATAGTATATAGTAAATTTCTTGACTATAAGCTTATCCTATTTAATGCATTTACAAATATTTTACTAAAACTAATACACGAAAATATCTAAAATAAAATAAGAAAAAAATTAGTAATTGTATACTTTTATTGAGTTTAATAATGATTTTTCTATACTTGGGTTACAGAACAGATGGAGTGGTCACGTGATCATTCTGCACCGGAGGTGTGGCCTAGAGCCTCGATAGGGTTCATGACTTGGGGTTTTATTTAATTTTATTAGTCGAGCGACTTTAGATCGTTTTGGTTGAATTTTCTGCTATTCGAATATTTGAATCTTCGCAATATTGGAAAGTTGAGATTGTGTTTATTTTTTTGTTAATTTGTTTGTTAACAAATAATGGCTGGCTGGCCACGTACACCCTCATTGTCACCCCCCAAGAAAAGAGTACGAAAACATTTGACCATTGCTGAAAAGGAAGTGATTATGAACATATTATAAAACATGTGATAACGAGCATTCAGCATACAACAAAGTGCAAAAAGTCCAGTTTACAGCAGAAGCAGCAGGTAATCAATATTTTTAATATACAGTGTGGCCCAGGATGAGATGATGAAATAATTTTACTTTTTTACATAATTATAAACATAATGTGTAAAAAATGTATTAAAATAAATGTAGTATTTGTTCCTTTTTTAAATAAGGAACAAATATATGCTTATATTCAATCTATAAATTTAAATCTCACAGGCCTACCAGCCCAGTTTTAATGCCAAAGGGTAAAAAAAAAGTAATTGTTGCTAACCATATTATAAATTTTAAACATATACGAACTTAGAACCAGGACAACAAAGTATATGATGAGTCTAAAAAATAAAATCTAAAAGATAAAATTTTAAAGTCTCTACAGGTTTTTCGTATAAATTACTAAATAAAATTAAATTTGGAAATCTCACAAAATATTTAGGAAATTTACTTATCCTTTAATTAAATCACAGTACCTATGGCATAGTAAACTGATTGAATTTTTGCAAATAAATACTTAAAAACAAATAACATTTTACTTATGCTTTATTTTATGTTTTAATATCTCTAAAACAACTTACAAGTACCCGACCAAAATAGTTTTATAACCTTATTTAATGTAATTAAATTTCCATCATATAAGTCCTACCTAAAAAGTTTAAAACAGCCCTCGCTAAGCACATAACCCATATTTTACCTTAATACAGCTAAACTCAGCAATGAGTTTCGGTTCCAGTTTTCCAGGGTACTATAATATGAAAACTATTTACAATTTCCTCGCAGTAATAAAATAAAGGCGCAGCGAAGTTTGAAGCTGTAGAAACTTTAAAAGTTAAGAAATAATTCGACTGGTGGAAAAGCTTTAGATGAAATAAATGAAAGAATGAAATGCTATTTAAAATCAGGGTTCAAGTATTGTGATTAAAGATTCTTTTATCTTGAATATAAATTAAATTCAATATTAATTTTTTATTAAAGTGTTTAATTATTTAATAATAGTAAAAATATTTACCCTTTTATGCCTGATTAGGGCAAAAGAAAAAAACGCTAAAATGTTTTGTTACTTCTCACTAAATATTAAATTCTGAGTAAAGTGCAATTGATTACATTATACATATGTGTATATTTTAAGGGAGAGAACAGATTTAAAATTATTACTACAAAGTAGTAATTTATAAGAGTAACTTTTATTACTATAATTAAGTTAAGAAGGGTTTTAGAAAATTAGAGAATGTGTAATCGAAAAAGCCATTTAAATATGATAATTAACTAAATCTTAAAGAATTTGGTTTGTCATCCCAGCTAAATTAGTTCTCACTAATAATTATTTAACTATAGAGGAAACTATTCGGCCAAAATTTATGTTTTAGTATGACTAGAAAATACGCTGAAATTTCAAAATATTTATACTAAACATTAGCTCCCAGTCTAACTTTAAAGACCATTGGGCAAACTTCGAGTATAAATTTTAAAGGAAGATATACGATATTAACTGATGGATAATTATTATTGCAAAATAGGAATTTTATTTAGAATAAAGACTTGTATTATTTATGCAAATTTTTTTTTTTTTTTTAATTAGAAACACATTGGGAACAGAAACATTCATTGTCTTTATTTCAAATTTAGCACTACATTTTGCTTAGGAATTATCTCCAACCGTTATCAAGTGTAAAATACAAATATTAAATATTAAGTGCAAAACTCCTCTTAGACAATACAGGCTTAAATAGACCTTATGATTAAAAAAACTAATAAAGACACTACTCGAATATTCTCATCATGTTTATGTGGTAGAGGCTTTAGGTTTAATAAAATGCAACTTTAACACTGGAATCACGCCTTGTACCTTTGTTTAATCAAAAACTACAATGAATTAAACGTATTGGATACGTTTGAACGTACTGCTATTGATCGATTAGAGAGGTTGTCGAGCTCTCAAGTAAAGCTCTCTGAATATTATGTATACTACATGTATAACAAATGGCGTTCCGAAAAGTAGGGTAGTTGTAATGATCATGAAATGAAAATTAATAATTTAAAAATTAAAGATTTCTTGATATTACTAATATAGAATTTCAGGATTGCTATAGTTACTTTTATAATGAAATGCATATTTCTATCTACTGCATATGAGAATTTAATATTTGTAGAGAAGATATCATCATATGACCAGCCCAGTTATGTAGTTACTTTAGTCTTTACATCTCATTAAACTAGCGGTATTCCATTAGTTTGAGCTATACATCACAAGCAAATGTATTTAACTCCACGCTCGCTTTAACCTCTATTAAGGAAGCGATAGAATAGGCCAGAGTGCCTACTAAATATCAGGAACTAGGTATACCAAATTTGCTTGTGAATTGGAAAGGCATATATAAGCGAGACGAAGCGAGCTCTGGAAGATACGACAAAAGAATATCGAAAGTGGATCTGAACAGGAAAGGTTTTTAAAAAATATCAGAACATGCTTGATCCAATTGCCATAACATACATTTAACAAAAGCAAAAATTTTGCATAAGGAGCAATGTTAGAAGAAAATACGATTTTTGGAAGCAACTTACATCAGGTAAAAGCAAGAAATTCTTATCAAGGCTAGTGTTAATATTGCCAATTTCTTAAGGCTTATTAGTATTCTACCGGTTGTTTCGAAATTTTTGGAAAGACATATAATCAGATAATAGAATTTTGTGACTCTCATAATATCATTCCAAGCTGTCAGTCCGATTTTTGTAAATAGTTTAGTATAACTAGGAAAGGATAATAATCTTGTAAAGGATATTAATGATCTAAGACATAATGAAGATAAGAAACTAACAAATTGCCTGTATCTTCTAGACTTCAGTAAAGCATTTAATACACTTAATCATAAGATGTTACTTGCAAAATTGCACTATTTTAATTCTTCAGATAATTCCCTAAATTTATTAAAGTCCTATCTTTCTGATAGTCTTCATTCTGTTGAAATTAAGAATCAATACTCAACTTCAAAATGGAACTATGTACATTTAAAAACTGAAGTACCGCAAGGCGCTGTTTTAGGGCTAACTTTATTATGTTCCTTGTATGTAGCTAATATGGAAACAAAATTAATTTATTCGAAACTTCAGCAATATGCTGACGATTCGCTCATGTATACGCCGTTTTGTCCCAATTCCTTACCTCTTTCCCAAAAACAATTTAATAATGATCTGAATAACTTTCTGAGTATGCTGAAAATCACAATCTAAAACTGAATGCTAATAAATTATACTCTTTTTACCAGCTCCAATAAAATTCAACTCGAATTAGTAAGAAATAACTACTCTAAAAATCCAAAACAGAAATATGCAAGTAGTGGATGAAGCCAAAAAATTAAAATTAATTGTTGGTAGCAGCTTAAACTTCATAGCCCATATAAATATAAAATTGAGCATGGCTTATATGCGTCTAAGGGGTCTGCCTAATCTCAAGCGTCACATTCTAGTCAAAACTTAATATACTTCTTATATAATATATTAATACTACCTTTGTTTGACTATTGCAATGTGTTTTATAATAATGTAATTATTACTAGTGCAACTTCTAATTCTATCCAAAAATTGTATGCGGTTTTTTTATGGAATCTCATACAGAACTCGCATAACTCCTTTTCTTAATATTCACTTTTATCTTAATAAGGAAAATAGGCGAAAATATCATTTATACTCTTTCATTTATCGCTTAATTAAAACTAGGCAACCACCATGCCTAAAAGATTTACTTAATATTTGTGATTAGTTCCAAAATACTAGCTATTTCAATCGCTCTAAAGTAGACAAACATCGTACAATCGTGTATTAGCAATCTTTCAGCTTTGTCGCTTTTCAAATGTGGAATCAACGTTTCTTTTAGAATCTTTAATCAATACATAATAAATAGTTCCTTAATATAGGTATATTCTTTATTAGTTTACACTTGATAACTTTAGTTTAAGTTTCCTCTTAATCGAAACATAGAGCTAAATTTAAAATAATGACAATAAATTTTCAAAAATTGGAGTTTAATACTTTACTAATATTTGCCACCTTCAAAAAATACTTATTAATTTTTATAACTTATTATTTCTCGTATATATTCTGTTGTTATTTATTATTGATAACGCTTTATATTTTCAAATGAATTGTCTTTTAAAAGGAAAGGCTCTTAATAGCCTAGTGAGTAAAGTTTTTAATAACTTTTACGCTACTACTGAAGAAAAAACTAAAGAGAGCTTAAGTGTAGAGTGGTTTACACAACTGTCAAAAAAATTTGCAAGAAAGCTGGGATTAAAAATAAAGAAGACTCAAATAAAACATTGTTGACCATAACATTATATAAACCATTCATATGTGCACACTAAAGACTGTGCAAAATTTCTATATTGATTTAAAGCAAGTCCCCTCATTGAGAAAAATATTGACGTAGCTGATTTTGCCTAGCGCAAAGAAAAGACCGGAAAAAGAGAAACTTTTTTAGCAACTTTTTGAGCAATTGCAGGTGATTTGACCTGTTCAAGGACAAACTTGCAGCACATGTAAATTAATTTAAAAAAGAACGTAAGTAGTAGTAGTAAGGGTGGGGGAGCTAGAGCTCGGCAAGAATACCTGAACAGTCCCTTCAACAACTGCAGAATCACCCACCCCTACGCCTCCACTCGCAACGCGCGGTCTTCACTGAGTCAGTCCGTCCTTTTAATAAAGGCTTGCACGTTGTCCCAGTCCAGATATTTAAGATCTTCCCGTTGGAGTGTTGTTGCTTCGAACGTTTTCCTTCTCAGACGAGTCCACCTATTACAGATACCTAGTATGTGGTACAAAGTTTCTTCCCTTGTACCGCAATTCGGACAGAGTAGGCTTTCTCTTATACCAGGAAGGTGTAGATGCCTGTTTAGACTGTTGTGTCCAGCCAGGATTTCCACCAAGTCTTTGATACTCTGTCGGGTCTTTGTTAGCAGTCGCCTTGCTTTAGAGCCGTCATGGTCTGGTATCATTTTCTTAATCTGTCTACATCCTTCTGTCCTTCTCCAATTTTTCCTTGTTTTTTCCCAGGACCAATTACTAAGTGCCTGGGAGATTTGTTTTCTGCTAAGACCGAGACAAGGTTCGGGACCTACGAAGGGGTTAACGGAATATTGTCTTGCCAGTTTGTCGGCCCGCTCATTACCCTCAACACCTTGGTGTCCTCGGTCCTACCTCAGTCTCACTTTTCTATGTACTGCAAGCCTTTCAAATACGTTTCTGCATTCCTGGACTAGCGCTGAGCTGACCCTTGGTTTCTAAATCGCGTTGAGGGCAGCTTGACTATTGAAGTAGATGCAAATCATCCCGTTACCTTCCAATGCCTCTCGTTTGTTTGCTACTTTGAGTATAGCAAACACCTCCGCTTGGAAAACTGTGGTGTGTTTTCCTTGCGGGAAGGATTCCCCTGTGTTCGTTTCCATCCTGTACATTCCGGCACCGGCTGAATTGATGCTTTTTATCCATGATCGATCTATGTACCAGGCCTGGAAACGACTTAACTCTTTAATTTGGTTCGCCGACCATTCTTCCCCTATCGGGATTTTGACTTGAAACCTCTTCTTTAACCTTAGTTTGCTACTTTCTGTAGTGTATCTGGATGTCAGAATTGGTATGTTCTTGCATATCTTGAGAGCAATTGTCATATGGCCTTGTCCTAAGTGAACATTGCGCCACCCTTTGCTATCTTTCAACCTCTCCCAACGCCGTCATGGCCTCTTTCTGAATCCAGACTGGGAGGTAGCCCAAGAAGAATATTTAGTGGTGCCGCAGGTATTATTTTCGTAGCTCCAGTAATTCCCAAGCAGATCCGTCTTTGCAGTCTGGTCAGCTTTTGGGCGTTGATAACCTTCAAAACGGCTGGCCACAGATCCGTCCCAGATCACCGGTCGTAGGACTGCAGTATAAAGCCAATAGAGAACGTGGGGTTTTAGACCCTATCTTGTACCTGTTGTTCACTGTAATTGCATATTAGGGCTGTTGTCTTATTTACTACCTGCTCTACGTAAGATTTAAATGTGAGCTTGCTGCCTAAAGTAACTCCCAAGTATTTGACCTGCTGCCTCAAAGTTAGGCGAGTCTGGTACATAATGGGAAGTTTAAAGCCTGTCAAATTCCGCTTCTTAGTAAAGAAATTGAGCTTGTATTTTCAGGATTAACTGACAACCCTGTCTCCCGACACCACCGTTCCACTATCCAGCTTGCGACTTGCATCCGCTCTCTGACTGTTTACAAAATTACCATCACAAGTTTGTCGTCCGCGTATGCCTGTACATAGAATCCTTCAAGTTCTAGCATCCTGAGGAGACGGTATATGACCAGGTACCAAAGGTGTGGCGAAAGGTAACTGCCTTGTGGGCAGCCGCCTTTCACCCTGGTCTCGACACACGTCTTTTAGTGTAGCACTGATCTTCCGGTCTTCCAGCTCCGTTTTGACCCACCTGACCAGATGAGCCGGAGTGCCCCTAGCCAGGAAAACTTGGCAGATAGTATCTGTTTTTGCCTTATCAAATGCTCCTTCCACGTCAAAGAAAAGAAAAAGTGCTATTTCTTTATTCTCTATGGCTTTTTCAGCTTTTCTCACTACAGTGAGTGAGTGAAGTGCCTTTTCCATCAACTTCCCTTTCATGTAGGCATGCTGATTCTTATGTAGTGGTGATTCTATTAGAATCTCCTCTGTTATATACCTGTCTATAAGCCTTTCTTTAGTCTTTAGTAGAAATGAAGTCAGACTTATTACCCTAAAGGACTTTGGTTGACGGTCTCTCTTGCCCAGTTTTGGAAAAAATACTAAGTAACTATTATTGTCAATGTACTGTCAAAACGTATGTCCTAATTAAGTGGTCGCCCAAAATACCTGTTTAAACATTAATGTGATATTTCTGCTGATCTGAATTATAACGTATATGTAAAATAATGTATTAAACTTAATTTATTATAACATATTTTTATACATATTAGTAAAGTTTTTTACTTAAATTTATTTTTACTTTACTTTACGTCAATAAAGCGGCTATATTTACCGTCTTACTGATGCCCCGCAAACGCAGGTATAGTTGGTAGATGGTTCAGTACCTACAAAAGTAATATTGAGCCATTTAAAACCCATAATTTATGTTTTATAAGATGAATATCATTCTATTAAATTATATTTTGTCTAGTAATAGCGGAGACTCGCTATTACTAGAGTACTACTAAGGAATGTGTAAATGAACAACATGAAATTAATGAAACCAAAACAGTATAATAAACTACACAATGAAACCTAATAAGACATAAGACTTCTATTGGATATTTATGTATTAGTGGGGATGCTACAAGCCAGCAAAATTACTTTCCAAACCGAATGTGCAGGGTAAACTTCGAGACCGTTCGATGTAGTGTCGTTCCTTGAATTTTATGTGCAAAACGTGACAATCAAACAAAGCAGATTGCCACCGCTGCTGTTGCTATTCGCTGCCATTCGATGAAATCTCGTTTGGTAAGAAGTTCAAGCTCGAATGAAAGGAAAAAAGTTGTTCAAAAGATTTACAAATCAGTAAGTAAATGGAATCAATTGGTTTTTTTGTTAATAAATATATTGTAGAAATAAAATAAACATTTTTATTTTTTATTTAGTAATTTGTTTTTGAATTTTATGTAGAGCTAACTATATTTACAAATTATACAAAATTTAGCTATATCCGTTAAGCCCGGTTAAATATGTAAAGTTTCTTTAATATATTTATTAATAAGAGTATATTTTCTTTATCTAGGATGACTTTCTATTTTATTTTATTTTTAAAAATGTTTGTACCAAAAATTAAAAATAGATGAGCGACTATTATTTATTATTTATAACTAAATCTCAGACGATCTGGCAATTTATAATTTTTAAATAAAAAACGAGGAGAATCAGAGAGCCTATGATATAAATTTCCTAATAATCTCCTATTAAGTTATGCACCATTTCTCAGATTCCATCAGTCCAAACTCTAACATTAAAGTTTGAATTAAAAAAAGTATATTTTTTTACTGCCAATTTTAGTTTATTATATAATTTAGTTATTTAAATTTATTTAAAAAGAAAGTACTTGAGCAAGTGATTTTCGTAAAAAATTATAAATACAATTAAATACAATTTACGCGTTTAAAATACGTAATTTACTCCTATTGTTGTTAAAGCTGTACGAAATTTTATTAAGAAATCACAATACCTACAGAGTTGCTAATTTTCTAAAACTAAAAGCAAAACAACAGCTACTTAGGTTAATTAAATTTACACCAATTTCAAATTGAGAAAAGCGGGAAATTATTTTGTGCCACAATTTTCCCTCATTTCTCGGGGTGTAGGGGATTATATATGGTTCAGGGCTGTTTTACTAAGATTCTATTTAGGAGAATTATTTTCAAATTATATAAGATTGTAAATTATTACTAAATCTTTATTAAATATGAATAAAATAGCATAAGTTGCAATGCTCGAAGTATTAAAGCATTATTAATTTAATATATTAAACTTTAGTTATTAATGATTTTGTTAAATTTCACCTTATTATTTTTGCGTTATCTTATAAGCTGATTATTTAATTTTAGTACATTTTGTAATTATAACCCAACTTTGAAATAATTATTAAATATAAATGTAATTATAATAAGCATTTTTATAGTTATTTTTATTGCTAACATTATTTTCATCAGATACATACTAGTCCCTTACCACTACCACAAAAGTAAAATGTTAGAGCATTAGAGCGACAGCTTCCCCAGCTACACTCAACTTCATATTGAGTTATCTTACTAAATAAAAGCTCTAAACATCTCAACTTGTCTTAAGAATTTCTTTTTTCTTTTACTGTCAATCAGCTCGTAAGATAAAACTTATTTTAACAAAATATTTCAGTAAATTAGTTTTTAATTTTTAGATGTGGCATATGCTTGTCATGTCAGCTAGAAGAACATCTGATTAAAACTATTATACTAAAAATCAATATCGTGTATTTTTATTATATTGCAAGCACTGTGGATCAGTTTACCGAAATAGCTGAAACCAATATTATCACGAATAGGAAAAGCTTGTTAAGTTTACATTATTAACAATTAGGATAGGAAAAAAAAGTAGTGGTTTTTGATTGTAATAATATAAAAATTGATTATGATAGTTGAAGATGTAAATAGCTTAACTGAACATGATTTTTAGTTTAATTTGTGTTAAACAGTGTTTTTTTACCTTTTGCTTTATTTGTGTATTTTGTTAGAATAAGCGAGAGATTTTGGTATGCCTGGCTCAAACGTTATTTATTTATTCATCTACTCAAACTTATGAATACATTGAACTGGTTTAACATTTTGTGTCATATAGTTGTATGAGATACGTCTTCGATGATAGTTGAAGGCTCCTAAACTTAACTTAAAATAATTTTAATTTATTGCTAGTTTTTGTAAATAATATCTATAGTTTCTGACTCTCAATCAACTATTTCCTTTTTTTAATCTTTTTTTTAAGCTCTTTTCGATCTATTTTTTGCTAGTTATCTCTATAAAATGCCAGTTAATGACTTTATTGATTTAGTGAATTAATAGCGTTACGTTAAAGTTACGCTACACTGAATTGACCACATCCTACCTGACTTCTATAAACCAAGTTTAGGAAGAAAAAAGCCATGTGCTCAACTTAATAAATTTAAATATATGGAGTCTTCAAAAAAAACCCAAATAAAATATAGGCACTTTTATACGAATGTAATTTTAACTACGATATTTTCATTTTTAGTTAAACACTTTTAACAAAATCGGTAAATCTTAATATTCGCGACTATGACTTTTTTTATAATAATGCTGTTTTTACTATGTATAGTATACTCTCAAAAAAATAATGAAATTTGGAAAACACGAATTGTATAAATACATAAAGTACCTTTGTTAATAATACCCTATTTTTGTAAAAATAAGATTAGGTTAATTGCAATATATAAACCTCCGTCAACGGGTCTGGAGTTACTTGCAAGATTTAAATGAAATACTTAATTCAAAGACCGATGCTGACCAGATTGATTTTCTGCTCATAGATTAATATTAATATCAACCTAGCTAAACTGGAGGATAGCTCTGTTCTTACTAATATATTCATATAACAGCTTTAAGTTAATTCCATTAATTGACAAATCTACTAGGATCACATCCTTAACACCAGCAATAATCGATCATATATTTTTAAAGTCAGCATTCTTATCGAATAGACGCAAAAAATTATTTTTTTTTTTAGTTTGAAAACGTCTATAACCCATCAGTTTAATAATTTTAAGCACAAAACATAAAGCGAATAATACCGAGACGATTAAACACAATAAAATCAAAAAGATAAATTCAATAAAACTAATTCAAGACCTAAAAAGCGCAAGTTGGTCTGATATTTTGTCAGAACAAGACGCCGACAAAAGTTCATAAACAAAATTAAGTTTTATTTGAATTACTCCACCGTAAAGGTAGATAAAATGAATAAAAATCAAAAGGACCAGATAATGTCAGAAATTGTATAACTGATAAAAGAACGAGACAAACAACAGAAATATGCAGCAAAATATCCAGACAAACAAATTAAAAAAGACTGCAAAGTCCTAAGAAATAAAATAAATAGAATTACAAAAAATACAAAAAATAACTATTATAAATAAAAGATATTCGAAACAAGAAGCGATATAAGAAAAACGTGAAAAATGATATAAGAAGCAAAAAATTATAACAAAATAAATGAAAGCATCTAGAATTAAGGAAATTAAAACAGTTAGTGGTTTTCATTTTGAGGACTTAGATATTGCCAAAGGTATTGAAATAAAATTGGCGGAGATTATTAAAAAATCTAAAAGTATATGTGTATTTCCCCATACACCACATTTAATTATATATTACTTTTCTCCTGTAAGAGAAAAGAAAATAAGGAAAATAAGAAGTACATTAAAAGGTGCAGCAAATCCTGGACATGAAAGAATTAAAACAAAAACTCCCAAATTGATAGCGGATTACATTTTTAACCTCTTATAATAATACTAATAAATACAATTTGCATACAGGGCAGATTCTCACTGATTTTTAAAATAACTATTGCTACTCCAATTTTTAAATAGGGCAGCTCTTAGGACGCAACAAATTATAGACCTATCTTACTAATAAGTAGGGTAGCAAAGGCTGTCAAAAAAACAGCCAATGTAATGTATCGAGTAATACGTTTTATTCAATCAGCAATTAATTTGGCCCAGAAACCTTTAGCTATTCCTGGATCTGATCTCTTGACAAAAATGGATTAGTATGGATCAAGGGTGTGGCATGGAATCTTACTAACGACTATTTTAAAGAGCGAACAAAGAGCTGTAATAGTAGTTCCACACAAAGTGCAGATAAGGTGTTACCAGTGGGGATTTCACATGGAACAATTTTGGGACCAGTCCTTTTTCTGATATATATTAATAATTTACTTAATTTACCAAACCCTGGAGGAAAGACATCATCATATTATGTGGATGAGACAGTGGATATTATTTCTGAAGATAGTTGATATGAAAGAAATATTACTGCTAAAAATAAAGTTCAATAAACTATAGCTGCAATCTAAAAATAACAGAAGTTAATGACATAATATGATATTTTGGACTACCATGGGAAAATTACTCCAAATAAGTGAAGGCATCATATCTACAAATTTAAACGACTATAAGACTTTCTTAGTAATAAAACACTCGAACAAATATATGAAACACTAAGTGGTATTTGTAGTAAATTACAGTCTCCGTATCTGTTTCCCATCTGTTTTGTAAAATGTTCCGACCTTTAGGCTTCCTACATTAACATCTTTAGCAGATTTTAAAACACTAAACATTTTATCTGTCTGTCATTTGACATTCTAATCCCAAATGAATCTAAATATTTATCAATCTCTATAATTTGCTACCACCAAAAATAAAATAATGTTTAACATCCTTAAGTACAAAGTCAAAAAATATCTTTTGGATAATTAAACTGGATATTAGATAGTACCTTTCAAAAACCTGAAAAATAGATAACGCAATTATAGAGTAAGAAGGAGGAAAAACTAGTGTTTTCAGGACGCGTTGCTGAGCTTTTGTTCGTTAGTTCTATGGAAACTATTTAGTAAAAAATTATTATAATTGTATTTAGGCTTTTCATATTTTAAGGCAATTTAATGTAGAAAAGTCATAACCTTTTTAGTAAAGTGAAGAAATAGTCCATACTTACAGTGGAGTCGTAGGTTAGGGTAAAATAAGAATAATCTTGCAGTCTCCTTCCACTTATTTATTAAACATTTAGTGATTTAAAATGTTCCACATGTTTCGGATACAGTGGTGTCCATCATCAGGGGGTACTAAAAGGAAATAGTGTCAAACAAATGACAGGCACAGAAAAAACTTAAAAATTTAATATAAGGTACACTCACAAAGATTTAAAATTGTTATTAGATATACGCTCCAGGGTTTGATTCCATATCAAAGAACCCTCTATTTATTATTATTGTTTTTTTTTATTTATTTATTTTTTTTGTTTGCTTACATTCCGTTGTTAACAAGCACCAAACAGTATGCTAAAAAATATATATTCTAAACTTATACGTAGGTGACATCTATAGGAGAAGTTCTAAAAGTACCATGGTACCTGATGGTGTGTTACTACAATTTTTTGGTAAAAGCAAGAGGAAAGTAGAAGGTCCATAGAGAACATATTAGATGGCGCGGTTAATATAATTGATTCGTACGTTATGAAGAAGGAAAGAAACAGATAAGTACTATATAAAAGAAATTGTATAGGGTAAGAACGATGTATTAAGAGACTATGAAGAGTTAAGACACAGTGAGTTGACAAAGTGAGTACAAGAATGATGTACTTGATCATTAACACAGTAATGGTCGTTGTTTTGTATAGCTTTATTTATTTCAAGTATTTTCAACAGATCAAGTTTATTGCTTTTCCGGCAGAAATTTAAAAGCTTTAAGTCAGTAGCTGGATCAAAACTGTGGTTGTTAGTGTAAACATGTCTTGCAAAATTTTGATGCTTGTAGGGCAAATATTTCGGTTCTTGCTCTTCTCAATCTCTATAGCATATTTATTGATACGTGTAAAAATCCTTCTACCAGTCTGTCCAATGTAAGATGCATTGCAATTCTCACTCTTTTTAGTAAAAGATAAAATACGATTCTTAAGATAACTTAAATAAAATTATAGTAATAAGGGAAGACCGGCGATTAGTCATTTACATTCTGAGACTCCTAACTTAAATGAAAAAGACAAAAATAAGAGAGAAATGGTTAAAAGTTACTGACTTAAAAGTACTTTTTTATGTTGAGATTAGTTTATAAAACAAGGTCAATAGCAAATATGACACAGAAGCCTGTTTTTGTGTTTACGTTTCGATAATTTGTAATATTATCACAAATAGTAACATACCAAATCTTAATCTTAATTCTTAAAACTCTTTTGTTGTCAAATTTCGATAATGCTTGAAATAGAAAAGTGAACTGGTTATAAATTTTAATAGAATAAATACCATTTATAAGAAAAAGAAATAAAATGTAGTTAAATTCGCGTTAAAATGACATAGCTGAACACAATAAGCGTTATCCAGGAATGTGGACTTGCTCTGGCTGACCAAGCCCTTCTTTGTGAGCTTCGGTATTCAGAAGACGATCCACATTTTAAAATAGATTTATGAGTTAAATTGATGGCAATATTTAAATCATACATCAAAATAAAGCGACTGCTATAATATAGGGCAAGTTTAGTGTTCGAGAGTATTAGTAATAATAACAATAGGTTCTTTTTTGTAAAAATCTAAGCAAACTACTTTTTTTAAAGATCAATTTCATACCTTTTAATATTTATCATATAAATTATCTATATTGATATAAAATAAATAGTTGAAATTCTTCAAAGCGCAGTTTGTAAACTAAAAAATATATGCAGTATAGTGACAATTTGTTTTAACTATGCATGCGATATAGTAGGCACCTTGAATATGAAACACAGTTAAAAGTTCCGTGATGTCGCAAAAGCTTGAAATTCTACCAGGAGCACTATAAAAATAGGAAAGTTGTGGCAAAGGAAGAAATTGAAAAGCAACAGAACCTATATGTGATAATTTTTTTGCCTTCGAATATTATGAAGCTGTAAAATGTCCATAGCGTTAATATCACTGCACAAACAATACAAAATAGATTACATGAAAATAATTTTAACGCCACGAGGTCATGTTAAAGCACCAATACTATCCCATGAAAATTGTTCATAAAGATTAGAATGAATCAAGAAACAAGAAATGGCAATAGCGTGAGTGAAAAAATGGTCATGAATTCTTTTTACGAAAGAGCAAGGTTTGGTTGACGCCTAAGACTGGTAACCTAACTACGCCTAATAATGGTCAAATTATAGCGAACACCTAGCAATAAGTCTCGCTTATAAATTACTCAAAAAGTTGACAGGTATAATTATATTATTATAATATTCATATTATAATTATATTTCGCCATGTATTTAAATTATATTATTATAAGGCGAAACTTTTATGCTTTGCTTGCGGCTTGTTTTAATAAGTTTTCGAAATAATATGGGTCCTAGAAAGAAAGAAAGAAAGAAAGAAAATGTGCTATATTACGTAAGAATAATCTTGTGTACAAGCATCCTACAAGCTAAAAAAACAAAACAAAAATACAATTTCAAAAATTGACAAAACAATGAACAAAATTAAACACAAGAAGACAAAACTTTTTGAACATACTTGAATTAAAGATAACTAAATAAAACAATCAATTACTAAATAAAGGTAAACTTGTTAATAAAACTAGAGAAGAAAAAAGGAAAAAAAAAACTTTCCAACATGTCCAAGGTTAAAACCATCATTAAAAAAGTCATCCAGGTTATAATATGCCTTAGCCAATAAAAGCGACTTTAGTTCTCTTTTAAATTTCTTAACATCCGATATATGTCTAACACATAGAGGAACATGATTGTAAATTTTTTTACTTATGTAAATTAATGAGTTTTTGGTAAGGGAAGACATAGGAATAGGTAGGGGAACATCATTTACACGACGAGTCAAATGGCCAGTGTCAGAGGGTAGTTTGGGAATTTTGTGAATAAGAGCAGCTGTTTCTAAGATAAAGAGTGAAAAAAGATTTTTTCAAAAATGAAGAGGGGTTTGCAAGAATCTCTTAACTTAGCAGAACACAGGTATCTTACTGCTTTTTTTTAAATAACAAAGATAATGTTAAGTAGCCCCTTATTGGTTAAACCCCAAAAAGGCAAGCCATACCGAATATGAGATTCAATAAGTGAAAAGTACACTGAACATGCAACCACCCCTCCCAGCTCTTGTTTTTTTTTATTCTTACTGCAAAACATCCAGAAGATAATTTCCCAGCTAAATGTAAAATATGATCTTCCAACCGAAGGCGACCATCAATGGTAATTCCTAGGAACTTGCAGCACTCTTTATTCTGCAAGAGGGAATTTTCGTCAAACATCAGACCCTGAACATCGCACTTAAACCCCATAATAAACGTCTTTCTTACATTAAACACGAACCTGTCGGAAGCACACCACCCTGATAAAATCTGAAGGTCTTCAAGTTACAAGTCTTAATATAATCAGAATTTTTATGGCTCTTATCACACAGAACTTGAAAAAATAAAGTAAGTGGGTCAGAAGCCGTTTCAAGTGCATTCCAATTTACCGAAGCTGTAGCAGCAGAAAAAGATTTTTAATACCAAACGAATATCGGAATTAAATTCTGTAATCCATTGTTTATCCACGCCCTATCAATTATTTACTTATACATGACAATGCATCTCCGCATGTTGCAAGAACCGCTAGTAACTTTTTGAAGCAGAACATTCCATCAGTATTGGTATAGCCCGCGCATTCTTCTGATTTAAATTCCATCGAGCACGTTTGGGATATATTGAAAACTCGTATTTTAGATCAAGGAATTGTGTTCCAGACAATTAATATTTTATAAATAATTTATTTAATTTTTATTTAATACTTTTGTCCCCTAGACTATTTTGATGTATATTTGCATTAAATTAATGCTTCGTATTTGGTAGATTTGTAAAATAATATGTAATCGATTAAAACATAAATAAAAAAAAACTAAAAATGAGAAGACCGAGCTTATATTTTTTGATAATTTTGCTTTAACTAAAGAAGATTTATTTATAGGGCTAATACGAAATATCTAGAGTGACTACTTAAAGACCTAAAATAGCTATAAATTAGGACCGAAAAAATTAATAAAAAAAACGTTGAAAACCGTTTCTATAAAACGTAGAGGAAACAAAAACAAACATAATATCTCACCGTTATCTGCAACCTTTTGGACAGGATGAGGTACACACCCAAAATCTTAAATAGAAAGGATGGTCGATTCATACATCATCTTGAAGCTCTGGAAAAATGCTGTATAATGGTACCATAGAAAGTTAGATTTTAGAAAATTCTTCTATGTTTATCAAGGAAAACAATAAATAAAAACAAAATTCTGAATTTATTATTAATATTTAATTAAATGTTGAAAATGATTTCTGTTATTCTAAAGACAATAATAAGATCTACTTCCACACTCTTTACATATATGTGATGTTTCTAGATATGGCAGGACATTCCTGAACTATTCTATGCTGAAGTTGCTCTAGTGACTCAGATTGCCCTTTAAAATCTACAGATTTTACGTAACGCCACAAAAAAGACTCGAAAGGTGTTAGATCCGAGCTTTTAGGTGGCTATTTAATAGGACCTCTTCTTTCAATCTACTGGTTAGCATAATGATCATCCAGGCATTGCCTAACAGGAACTACATAATAAGGACGCACTTCATCTTATTGAAATTGTAGGAAGCGCTCCTATAAAAATAGATTTCCTTGTATATCCCTCTGATTTTTTACTTTCCACACTAATAGTAATTTAATAGACCTCTCTGTAGTATTTTAGCATATATAATTTAATTTATTTGCGCTATTTAAATTTTCTAGTATAAATATTGGCCTGATAGTACCATCTCCCAAAATACCCACTCAAACATTTATTTTTTGATAGTACTAAGTATGTGTTTCTGTAAATATGTTCTCGTCATTCCAGTAACCACAGTTTTTCTTAATATTACACATATTTAAATTAAAGGTACACTTATCACTAAAGTAAATATGTTTAACTAGTCGAGGTTCTGCCGTTATTCCATCTATCATAATATCACAAAACTGGATTCTTCTGTTCTGATCACCAAGTTCAATATTACGTATAATTCAATCTCCCATTCTATTTAAGATTTTAGGGGTGTATATACTTACCCTGCTCAAGAGATTGCAGATAAGATAATATGCGTTTGTTTTTGTTTCGCCTTCATTTTACATAAGCTGTTTTCAGCGTTTTTTTTATTAATTTTTTCGTTTCTACTATATGGCCATTTCGAGTGTCACCTTGTATGCCTTCCATTAGAATTCTCGATTAAAAAATAGCGTAATTCGATAACCACTATGATAATATTTATTAACCTAATTTACTTATTTTGTTTTAGATGCTCAAGCAAACATTGCGGGTCCTTCAGAAATCTACGTTAAAAAAGGTAGCACCATATCATTGACATGCACGGTGAACGTCCATTCGACGCCTCCGGCAACTGTTTTATGGTGAGTAGGTATATCAAACATATACAAACGGGAGGGTGGAAAACAATTCCAGGATTTTGTTCTAAAATTAAATTTAAATAAAGCTTGAACTTCTTTTGGCATATTTAATTAAAAATTTTGAGGCTTATGGAAAAATAGCAGATGACGAAACTTTCCAAATTTAATTAAAACTGCTCCGTTATTGTGAAAATGGATTTAAATTAATAATTGGGTTCCTATTGACTTAATTAATATTTAATTAAATAAAGC
The DNA here is from genome assembly GCF_022605725.1 of Anthonomus grandis grandis. NCBI lineage: Eukaryota > Metazoa > Arthropoda > Insecta > Coleoptera > Curculionidae > Anthonomus > Anthonomus grandis. The sequence goes on along the minus strand of NC_065548.1, from coordinate 24,088,083 downwards.
TTGATGAAAATAATGGTAGTCCTAAATCAGTCGTTTATCTCAGCTGTCATTTATTAAGCTTTATTGATATTAATAATTTTTGACTAATTACATATAAATTTATATTAAACATTTGTTACTAGAGTTATTTCCTTAGGTATCAAGGCCGTTCTGTAGTAAACTTTGACTCACCTAGAGGAGGAATTAGCTTGGAAACCGAAAAAACTGAACATGGAACAACGAGCAAGCTATTAGTTACCAAGGCATTGCTAACTGATACTGGAAACTATACTTGTATGCCATCCAATGCTACACCTGCTTCGGTTATTGTCCACGTTTTAAATGGTAAGAATCAATTTTTTATAAAGGAATATCTCAGCTCGCCTAATAGGTGACGTTTCAAACTTAAGAGTAAGAAAAAAGGTACCTTGGGTTTTCGTATATAATTAAATAGACTATGTTTAAAAATCAATTAGCATTAGAATGAGACATGGGAGTAATAAAAAACTGAGATATATATATATCTCAGTTATATATATATATATATATATATATATATATATATATATATACAGTTACAAATACCGTATATATATATATATATATACGGTACAGAACAAGTTATTGTATTAGTGTATGTTTTTTTTGGAAATTATGTTTTTTTAAAGTAGTTTTTAGACTATATAATATTTATATTTTTATATATAGTCTAAAAACTACTTTAAAAAAACATAATTTCCAAAAAAAACATACACTAATACAATAACTAGTTCTGGAGTTATATAATTAATTAACTTTCAATAACTAGTTAATAAAATTTAAAAAATATTATGGCATACAGGGTGTTTCGGGAGGAAAGGGAAATATTTTGGGAACATATAACCTATATGTTTTAATCCGATTCTTAACCGTTTCTAAAATAATCGGCTCTATAGTTTTTTTTTGTAAATTTTTCGAATAATTACGTTCTCTGTATTTTTAACTCACGTTGCAGGTATTTCATCATTTTTTATTAATACCTGTTTTAATTGATTGGTAGTTTTGACAAGCATGGTTATCAGTTTGATTGATTATGGGCATTTCGATATGAAAAGAGCAAAGTTTCTATTACGTAATGCCTCACACATTCACCAATAGGGAGTATGCTGTCTATGCAGATATGATATTCGTGTATGGTTTCTATAATGGTAACGCATTATGTGCTGTGGATGAATATCGACGTCGTCTTTCAAATTGAAAAATTCCTGAATGAAGGAAAATGAAGAAAATATTCTGGATATGGCTGAAGAGAACTTCAAAGAAAAGCACTTCGATTAGCATCACATGTGGACGTTTGGAAGACACTAAGAAAAAACGGTTTTAAGCCTTTCGATATTCAACCGGTTCAACATCTTCAAGAGGGTGGTTATGGCTTAAGGGTTCCATTTTGCGAATGGATCTAACAAAATCGAGGCCTACATAAATACATGTTATTTAGCGATGAAGCTCATTTTACCCGCAATGGAATTATAAACCAACACAATGAACATCGGTGGTCAGATAAAAATCCTCATGCCACGTTTGAACAAAACTTTCAATATAGATTCTGTGTTAAAGTGTGGTAAACGACCAGTTGTTTGGTCCTTTTGTATCAGATGAGCGTCTTACTGGAAAAGGATATTTAAGCTTTTTGAAAGACCATTTAATACACATGTTAAATGATGTTCGGCAATTGTTCGACACCGAATTTATTTTCAACACGATGGAGCTCCGCCTGATTTTAGTCGCCGAGTACGTAATTTCTTAAATAAACGTTTTCCAGATCGTTGAATTGGCAGAGGAGGACCTGATGTTTGGCCACTGAGGTCACCAGGGTTAAATCTACTGGATTATTACCTCTGTGGATGGATGAAAGCTCTAGTGTATGAAATACCAATAGAAACCATAGAAGGACTCCACAATCAAATTTTGAATTAAAATTTCAAATAATATTAAAAGCAATCCCCAAGCAATTAAACGTGCAACACGAGTGCTTAACAGCGTGCCGCAGCTTGCCTTGAAGCTGGTGGGGGGTATTTTCTAAAACATTTTAGATTAGTGGATTTTTGTTTTTTTACTAGTATTTGTTTGTGTTGCTTTTAAAATAAAAAATCTTACAAAAAAACTTCAGAACCTATTATTTCAGAAACGGTTGAGAATTATATTAAAACATTAGGTTAATTTATTTTATTTTGACCTTTTAAACATGTTCCCAAAATATTTTTCTTTACTCCCGAAATCCTTTTTGCCAATATTCGCCTTTCAGTCTCAGAAATAATAAATTATTTTACTAAAATTATGGTTTTCATTTTAAACTGAACTTTCAAACGATTCGTGCTGTGAAAAATAAGACATATACAAGTCTTATAATCTTTTGTTATCTACAAAACTTTACCTTTAATTTTTTTTATTTCATTTAATTTCTTGGCCTGCATGTCTATCGAAACTGTCTGCATTTCTTTTTTCTTCTCTGCAACTTATATTGAAATCCTTTTTAATTCCCTTTCAAATGATGTATCTCATTCATATGTTTCCCAATGTTTCAACGTATTATTAACCTTTAATAGGAATTTTTCGGTAGTGCAGATTTGACCTTTTTAATTTGTAAAAACTTAAAATATTATTAAATGTTTATTCGTTTCCTCGTGATTTAAAATTTAAATAAGTAAAATCTAAAGCTTATTTAACTAGTAGGTGTTTGTGTTAAGCACGATGACCTCTAATCTTAATATGTGAAAAAATGTAATTTTAAATTATGATACTTAGTAAAGTCGAAATTATACCCGTTTGTAGTTATGTCATCCAGGTGAGAAAATATGGCGTAGATATTTTTGCCAATCAATATTAGGTTAGAAACTTTACCATCGCCTACAGAAATTAATAGACTGCTATGTATTTTTATACGTTCAGAAATTAACAAATGATTTATTTTAGCAGCATATTATTATATTTTTATAGTCGTGTATATACTTTCATTCCCAAAAAATTTTAAAAAATCTTGTAGTATTTATTGTATTATTAACAAACTTAACAATTAACAAATATTATTATAATTAATCATAAATAATGGGACATAAACAACAAGTCCGAAACAGAATTGCACTTCAAATTGAGAATGTGATATAGCGAGCCGCAGATGCAACAAAATTGAGCACAACAACGATCGCAAATATAAAGAAGAATGGGACAAAATCAGATCAGGATTACGCTGCTCATATATTTTCCAAGCAAAAGACCGCAAAAACCAAATCTACAACATATTTGAAAAGTAGAATTCGGCACGAGCAGTAGACGTAACAAAACCGAGCTTACAAAAATTGTGAATAATAGTATAAAATTATTTTAACCCACTGGGAAAAATTTAAATACTGACAATTTAATTTACTTGTTCATGAAAAAAAATGCTGCTTAAAGGAATATGTTAACACATTAAAATGAAAATACCATTCCAAAAAATAAAACATACAAACTCAAAAAAAACACGCTATATTGCATTACCAAGTTAATGAAATTGCAACGATATGATTGAATACTTAAACGACGATCATAAAATAAAATTTGCTAGAACAAAAAAATCTTAATCAATCTCGTTAGTATTGTCAGAGTCAAAACTGAAATCAGAGATATTGTCTTCGTCATCGTCGTCTTCGTCAGTCGTAATCACAAGTGGCAGAATGTCATAGGTATCACACACTTGTATTGCCTCCCAAGCCTTTTCAATTACATTTTCTGTATGAAAAATATATTTTTGCCAATAATCTATAGAAATTTCGTTTATTACCCTTTCCCATGTGGTCAGAACTTCTGAAGGTGACCCCTTAAAATTGGAAATATATTGATCAAATTTTCGTTTACATTCCGACCATACCATTTCAATTGCATTAAACTGGCAATGATATGGTGGCAGTAACAAAATTTTGTGTCCTAAAGGTTTAACATATTCATCAAGGAAGTACTTTTTTTCACTAGGGCAGTTTCTGCGTGCAATACTCCATATTTTATCTTTCATGGCTTTTTCTGGAAAGCCAATATTCTTTTTTTTTTAACCATTCGGTCAGTCTCTGCTTTGTAAGATTTTCTCGGGATTTCTTCTAATAAACCAGAATGGTAACTTGCATTGTCCATGATTATAAATGACTTTGGGGGAAGATTTGGAACCAGCTGAGTTTTAAACCAGTTTTCAAAGTTTTTCCTGTTCATATTCCTGTTCATTTTCACATAAAAATACATGGATTTTGAATGGTAATGTGTATGTTAGAGCGGAAAATGGTACAGTGCACCGCATTAACTCAGAGATGGATATTCATTCAATTAAAAATTGACGTGATTAACAGGTACATTTAAAAATTAAAATTGGTCATTTGGTTTACTGTACTTTTATATAAGTATATGGCTACATATATTATTTATAATTTCATGCGTGTTTACGCTTTTTGTTTATAACTATAAAATGGTAGAATTTGTATTTTTTTTTTCATTTTGTTTTTATATTTGTTTCTTTCGTAAAAACTTGTCTTAGGTATTAAAAATGGGAATGAGAGCGACTCATTCATCATTCATCTGTGGTTCTTAACCTCTAACCATTTACTTTTTTTATGTTAAATAATTTTTATTTGTATATTATTTTTATATATTAATTTTTTATTTTTTATTGATTTTTCTCTTTTTGGTATAAAAAGGTATATTATAGTGTCTGTTATAGTGAGGTGTTATATATTTTATAGGTAAATGAGAATTGCACATTTAAACGTAAGATCATTGCATACAGATTCCTAATAGAACATCAAAATGTAGACATTATCTTTTTATCTGAAACATGGCTCTCCAATACCGATAACTCATTGTTGTTTCAAATTCCGGGATACCAATTTTTTAAGAAGAATCGTCAGGGAAGAGGCGGGGGCGTGGCCGCTTATGTAAGAGACAAGTATAAAGTTAATATTGTTTCATTTGACTTTAATATTAATGCTCAATTGGAACTTCTTTTCTTAAAAATAAAAATTAAAAATAAAAATTATGCTTTTGGTGGTTTTTATAAGCCCCCTACTCTTAACTTTAATAGCCTAATTTCTGATTTTGATAATATATTTTCTTTTATATACCCATGTGTTGACGAAGTTTTAATATTAATCTTTTAAATTTTAATAATCCCCTTACATCATTATTTGAAAATTATAATCTCACTCAAATAATTGAAGACCCAACCAGGGTCTCAGCTACTTGCAGCACTCTTCTTGATGCAATATTTGTGTCTAATGTATCTCTGATACATAATAAAGGGGTCATTTGCGCAGACAACGTCTCAGATCACAACATGGTTTTCTGTGAACTAAATTTAAATAGGGTACCCATAGTTCCTAAACTAATTGAGTACAGGTGCTTTAAAAATTTTAATAACCAACTTTTTTTACAGGATTTATATTTCCTACCATGGGATAGCATTTTATATCAAAATAATATCGATAGTAAGCTAGTAATTTTTAATAATTTAATTCAAACACTTTTTAATAAACATGCTCCTTTTAAAAAAGCAAGAATTACTAAACCTTAAGCTCCTTGGCTAACATCTGAGGTACTTCTTTTCCAAAAACAACGCAATGAGGCATTAAGGAAATTCAAGGCAACAAGGGATATACAAGATTGGGAGAATTATAAATTTCTGAGAAATCATACTCTGGCTACAATTAGAAGAGAAAAAAAGAAGCACCTTAATCTGTTGAGTAACGAAAAAAATAAACGTCAGCTTTGGTCGTCATTAAAAAAGTTTAACATTTGTAGAGATAAAAATAATACCAATATTCCGGAACACCCGTCTGATCCAAATCAAATTAACATCTTTTTTTCTCAATTTCTTCAAAATTCTGCGAATTGTGATGAACAAGTTCAGTGTTATAATAATGGTGTATTTGATAATAGCCTGCATTTCACACTTAATCTTGCAACTGTTGAAGATGTAAGTAGAAATTTAAATAGTATTAAGTCTAATGCGACTGGTGTGGATCAGATTTCACCAAAAATGTTAAGGTATTGTAGCCCCTTTATTGATAAGTACATATGCCACATAATAAATTGTTGTATAGAAGCTCACTATTTCCCCGATCAATGGAAAATTTCGATTGGTAAACCCTTATCAAAAGTTGCTAGCCCAGAAAATTATAACGACTTGCGCGTTATAAGTATACTTCCAGTACTTTCAAAAATATTTGAAAAGGTACTTTACCATCAGATGGTTTGTTATTTTATTGATAATGACATTATTCCGGCTACGCAATGTGGCTTACTAAACGTACTGGATGATATAATGGACGCTATTGATAAGCAACAGATTGCTGTTCTGGTGCTTTTAGATTTCTCTAAGGCGTTCGACACAATAAATCATGCCCTTTTACTAGCTAAGCTTAAATATTATGGCTTTTCAATGGAGTCTATACAGTTAATTGAGTCTTATTTGAATAATAGATTTCAGACAATATTTACAAATAATTCTTATTCTAATCAGGCTCACATTTTGTCTGGAGTGCCCCAGGGTTCTGTCCTGGGACCTCTGCTTTTCCTTGTATATACAGCAGACATTCTTAAGTCCTTAAAATTTGTAAGGTGCAAGCGTTTGCTGATGATACGCAGATATATACAACTTTCAAACCTGATAATCTTAAAGAAGCGGAGATTGGTATAAACAATGACTTAAATATAATAAACCAATTATCTAAAAAATATAGTTTAAAATTAAATTCCTCAAAGTCTTGTTTTATGGTTTTTGGAAATACAAATAAAATTACAAATATTAAAAGTGTAATAAATGTTCATGTGGAGGGCTCTAAGCTTTCGGTTGTTGAAACTGCCAAAAATTTAGGCATTGTGATGGACAGTAAGTTGAGATTCAGGGAGCATGTTAAAAAAATTGTTCAAAAATCGTTTGCAGTTTTAAAACTCTTATATAGTAATAGAGATATTCTTAATCTAAGTCTTAAACGCAGCCTATGTGAGGCCATGGTGCTCTCTAATTTTAACTACTGTGATTATGTTTATGGTTCTTGCTTAGATAATGATTGTAAAATGCGCATACAAAAAATTCAAAATGCCTGTATCAGATTGGTTTATGGCTTACGTAAGTATAATCATATTTCGCAATATTATAAAACAATTAACTGGCTTAAAATGGACAATCGTAGAATTCTTAATTTTTCCACTTTTTTGATAAAAATCATTAGCAGCCCAAAGGCACCTGCGACTATAAGGAATAGATTGTTGTTTAGAGCAAATGTACATGGGGTAAATGTTAGAGCTAGAAATAAGTTAACCATGCCGGTCCATAGGAGTGCTATGTTTCAGAGATCGTTTTCTTACAATGCTGTTCAGTGCTACAATAAAATACCTACAGAATTTGTTGACCTTCGTGCAGATAAATTTAGGAGGAAATATAAAATTTTTCTTATGAATATTCAAAACAATTCTCTTACTATTTAATATGTATCAAATTTGCTGTTTTTTATAGAAGAAAATTTTTTTGTGTTATATTATAATTGGGAATATTTCTTTAGCTATAACATGTTGTTATAATGTTACTTCAAATACACCCTGATCTGGTTCAGTGGAGTAGCTATATAAAGCTAGACTGCGCCAGGTTCAGGTACTTTGTTTTTTTTTTCATCAAGTTTATAATGAATTTGAATAATAAAAGACATTTATTATTATTATTATTATATTATTATTATAATGTCATGATAATCTCCCGTCTTTAATCCACTCTTGAATATTAAATTTGCACCCTTGATGAAGCTATCTTTGATTCCGGCGTGGACCACGATATAACGATGACCTTAAAAATAAAAGATAATTCAATTCTCTTCTTTTAGAAATCATTCTTCCAGAATATAAATTTAATATAATTAATAAGTAATGTTCCATGCACATACGAGTAGTGTATGGAGTTAAATTCCCTCATATTGTCTTAGAGAGAAATTATGTGAAACTATGAAACAGATGAAATTATGAAGTTAGAGGGCCCTTACAAGGGCAATAGTTTTTATTCAAAAAAAAAAATCTAAAAAGATAACCAGATAATTTTTACTTTCACTGTTTTTCCTTGAATCCGTGTGGTGTCATCTTGCCAGCTACTACGAAATGATCCCTTGCTAAAAATCCACGTCTCGTCAATGAAAACTGGAGTAAAACCTTCCGGACCTACATTTCTATTTTTGATATACTCCCTTAAAAAATTGATTATTTTATCAATAATATTTGGCAAGTCCATCAAATATTTTCTGTTATTTGATTTTTTCCACTTGAAGCCTATACTATTGATCCATCTTCTTAAGGAGTCAATGGAAACCTCAAAATATTCAATTTCTTCCCTGAACTTTTCTCTTATTATGGCCAATATTACATATTCTTTTCTGGCGTACATAGAATAAATTGGGTCCCGAATTCTATGTTTCAGACATGTTGTAATTGTGGTTTTTGCTGTCTTTTGCTTGGAAGATATACGGGCTGCGTAATCCTGATCTGATTTTATCCCATTCTTCTTTATATTTGCGATCGTTGTTGTGCTCAATTTTGTTGCATCTGCGGCTCGCTGTATCACATTCTCAATTTGAAGTGCAATTCCGTTTCGGACTTGTTCCTTTTCCAGTTGAAAAAAAGCTAATATATTTAAAATCATCAGCTGCGATTGTTCATTATACCTATTATATCTTTTTTTAGGCATTATCTAACACATTTCGAAATAACTTTCAAGAACAAGTTGACAAGCCAATATTTTTGATTAACAGTGACGGATATTTCACATAACCTAGTATATAAAAGATGAATAATCATCAGACACCAATTTTTTTCGAAAGTTTGTTGTCGCCGCTGTTTGGAATATGCTAAACAAAGATAAACAAAAATGACGTCATTACAAATGGGTATAATTTCGACTTTAGTTGAAGTCTGCGTTGTCATGATTACCAATCAAATATAATATTTTTGAAAAGAGTCATTAAGCCTTCCCGTCAGATTTTATTCATATTAAGATTGTCCAAATTACTAAAATAGTTAGAGTTATATAAGTTTTATTTTTTTCTCTTTTGCTTGTTACTTTCTTGATTTATTTACTTTGGTTTATTTTTGTGTCAAAATGAAAAACGGCTAGATTTATTGTTTTGTTATGCAAGAACATTTTGCAATGCAAATAATGCGCTTCAATTATACACACATTTGTATCCAGAAAAACGAATCACAACTTTTACAATATGTGCCAGGCTAGAAAAAAATTTGCGCCAATATGGTTTTTTTTCGAAGACAGGCGCCCGTACAACAGTAAAAGGAGGAAGGAGGAAGCATAAGTAAACGTGCTGGGTAATTCGGCTTAACTGGCTTAGAAATTTTAGTTTTAATTAATCGTTTTTATTATTTATTTAAGGATACATTATTTACAAAAACATTCAAAATAGCGATAGTTCTATTAGAGAGGTGTAGAAAGAGACTATGTCGGCCAAAAAAATATTGCTTCAAAATAAGTTTAGACCTTATCGAAGTACAAAGATACAACATTTAAGACCATATGATTATTGGAATCAAAGAATATTTTGTAAATGGGCTTTAAGAAATCGAAGGCGTGACCATAATTTATTAAAACAGATTTGCTGGAGCGGCGAAAGTCGATTTTGTAATAAATGTTGGTTTAACAGAAATATCCACTATCGTTGAACTCTTTCATCGAGAAACGGCTTTCCAAGGTAGGTTCGGCATAAATGTTTGGCTGGGAATACTCGACACACGAGTAGTTGGAAAAATTTTTTTACTGAACTTTATTTTACTGAATTTTTAATTTAACTGGACAAGTATATCATAAAATTTTAACAAATTCTCAGCAAGATCTTTTGGATGATGTTTTTCTTGATGTAATAAAAAACTTAATATTTTCAACATGACAGTACACCCGCACATCCAGATCGGCGTTGTAAAAGGTTTCTTAATAATTTTAAACCACATCGTTGGACTCGTAATAACGGTCCTATAAATTGGCCCGTAAGATCGCCTGATATAACACCCATGGATTTTTCCATTTGGGGTTTTATTTAAAACCAGGTTCAACAAACTACTTAAGACTCCACCCTTAAAATTAAGACGACCTAGGTTTAAAAATGCGATAAGCGTAGAATAAAATTTATTCTCAAATATTGAGGAACATTCAAAGAAAAATTGTTACCAATGCTTGAAAATGCTTACAAAATAATAGTAGTCATTTCGAACATTTAGGTTAATAACAATTTATTTTATAATTATGTAGATATTATTTAATAGCCTTTATTATTTTAAAATGAGTTTTGGATTTATTTTTGTTCATTATTATATTGTTTGTTAAAAATTACTTTATATTTAAAGTTAGTCGTTTCTTGGTTGTAATATTTATTTTTTTAAATACCTCCTTTTAATCTTAATGTTTATTATTTAGTAGCTATAACGTTATTCAGCAGATGATCATTGAATAAATAAATTAATGGCAGCTAAACAAATTGTACACTTTTTAAAGGTTATTTCAAAATTAAGTCATTTTCTATCTAAAATGGAATTATTATTAATATTACCACTTTTATAATATTTTAGCGTTTATATTTTTAAATAGCAACTAAAAAGATAAACTTTTTACTGTATTAATAAGTAATTTATTTTTAATATAAAAAAAAAACAGGCCCGCATTAAGGTAACATTTCTAATGATGGTTATTAATACGTCGAAACGTTTGGAAACCTGTATATAATTAAAAGTTAAGTAACTGACTCTCATTTATTTAGTGACATTATATATCTATTTATTAATTTCACTTTAAAATAGAAATACGAAATTTATATAACTAATTAATGAGCCCCAAGGTAACATATTATATTCATGCCTCTGGACCATTCATAATGTATCAATTTAGAGATTTTACGTAACATAGTGGTATAATCACGTCTGTAAAAGTAGATCTTGTTGAGTAAATTTGCAAGCAATTTATTTTCCTAGTTTCACAAATTTTAAATGATCCATTAGTTGGATAAAAATAAGTTTGCTCCTTATTTGCTGCAATTAAAATCAAATAAGTGAAAATAAATGAAAAAGAGAACTTATTTAATAAAACTGAACTACCAAAAATAGTAAAACAGTTAAGAAAATATCAACATACTATTATTAAAATGTAAATGCGGAAATTTTCTCCTAGTTTTTGTACTATTTTATTTGTATTTTGTAGTTAAAAGTTGATTAGTAGGGTTTATTTAGGGTTCTACTTACTTTAGCTTATATTTGCTTCTATAGTGTTTAGTTTTTAAGTAGCTCATCTTGTTTGGGGGCTCCATTTTGGCTCCAATCTAGGTTAATTTAGGTTATATTATTGTAAATCCCTGTATTTTATATTTTCTAGAAGTTGTATAATTGCTTGCTTTGACTGTCAGTCTTCTCTTAAAATTATTGGTTCCATGGGTTTTAAAAAGGACGCATTTCATGACATTTTGTTTGGTTTTAATTGTTTAGTCAAGGTGTCAAAAGTAAAGGATACTTGTGAGCCAATTTTCGTGGATGCCTTTAACAAGAAGTCAGTTTAAGATAGAGACCGAGAAATTGAAGGAGCTGCTACAAAGAAAAGATATAGAAGAAACAATATAGCAAGATGAATAAGACCGTAAACAAAAGGAACGTGATAAGAAACAGGAAGGTTTATTAAAAACAATTAAATCAAACCTAAAGAAAGAAAATGAATATCGAAAACAAGAAAACAAGAACATTTTATATATATCATGAAAGAAAATTTGAATTTAAAAGATAATCTAAGGAGCAGGATAAACGAGACAAAAAACATGAGGAATGAGATTTACAACTTATAGAATATCTGAAGATGAATCAGAAATAATTAATGACTAACTTTGAAGCAACAGTGGAAGAAAAATTGGGGCAAGCACGAAAAAAAAATTGAGATAAAAGTAAAGCGGGCCCCTCTTCATCCCGGTCCTGGAATGCAAACAATGATGAAAGTAATGCCACCAAAATTCGACGACCAACAAACATGGAGTACTTACTTAAATCAATTTAAAGCCGCTGCTAGGGAAAATCGATAATATAAGGAAGAAATGGCAACCAATTTTAAGCTATGCCTTAAAATTGATTGCTAGAAGTAGAGTTTAAAAATACGAGGAAGCAATTTATAGTAGTTCTATAAATTGTTTTCCCGACGGAGATTGAGATCCAGATACCGACCATGCTCTAATAATGGTTTATCGTAAAAGTATTTCGGAAGCTTTGGGCTATGGACTAGAGTTTAAAGCAGCTTTCTGTTGGAACTGTAATGAGAAGAAGCACCTTCGATATCAATGTCCCAAGCCGATGATAAACCCAAGGAACCAGGAAAACTTTCTGAGTTTCAAGTTAGCTGGGTGCTACCAAGCTCCACGTAGTAGAATAAACCGGCTGCCACGTCCTGAAGAAAGCTTGGTAGTACCAGGAAAATATGCCGTGAGTGTGAGATGATGGTGGATACAGGATCTCGATCCTTAATGACTGGTCATACTATCGTAAAGCCGAACATCGTAGCTCACTGTAGCATTTCATCACCACCAAATTTCATCCCAGAGTTAGCCAATGGAAAAAGGATCTCCATAATTGGATTAAATGAAGCTGAAGTCACCATTGGCTTACCAATAATTGCAGCAGCAAGTATTAGTAGCAGAAATTATGGATGAAGTTATATTAGGATTAGATGTTATGAATGTTTATCAGCTTAAAATGGATGTATATAACCGCATTTTAATGACGAAGGAAAAGAACCTTGCATGCACTCTCTACATGAAGATATTGGAAATGCCCGAGTCTTTAAGTTATCTCAGGTTATTACAATACGAGCTAACTCAGAGATAGTGGTTAATGCCACAACTAGAAGAAAAGATCCGGAAACTGTTTTAATTGAGCCCATGGATAACTGTAGAGTATACGGTCAAGAAGTTTTTCCAGCAAAGACGTCATCTCAACCCACCCAAAAGGATTCTACTGTTGTGGTTTGAATGGTAAACTTGAAAGGATATGATCAATACCTAAAAAGGAGGGAACATTGGCGTGTCCTCTAAAGTAGTGGCAGTTATAAAAAATGCTTCTAAAAGTCGTCATTCAAGCAGATCTTTTCATATAGGTTTACAAAATCTCTTCAAAGAATCTTCTGTCAATTTAAACTTAAACTAGTGCAGATCAAAGATGTATTAGAAAGATGTTAAGAAATCAAGATGTATTTTCCTTACACGATAATAACCTGGGAAGTACTGCTTTGATGCAGTATCAAATTAACATTGGAGACAATGCTCCGATAACATAAGCACTTTGAAGGATTTTAATAGCTAAACAACATAATATTTTCCTCAATGCTTGAAGACAAGTGGAGAAAAAGGACGGGTCTACCAGATTTTGTGTAGGCTATCGGCAATCGAATGACATTACCAAGGGAGACAGTTATCCCCTACCAAGAATTGACGGCATCCTGCACACGCTATTAGGGTCGCAATTGTTGTAGCACTCAATCTGAAGAGTGGATACTGGCAAGTAAAAATGCATCCCGAAGATAAGGAAAGGACCGCATTCTCGATTGGAACAGGACTCCAGCCATCTTTAAAAGACTTATGGAAACTGTATTTCGTGGAATAAGTTGGAAATCATGTTTAGTTTATCTGGATGACGTCATCGTTCTGGGAAACATATTTGAAGATCATTTAAAGAATATTTAAAAGGCACTTGTTAAGGTCCGATAGGCCAACCTGAAACTAAATTCTAAAAAATGTTGCTTATTTCAAAAAGAAGTTCGATACCTTGACCATGTAATATCAGAAAAAAGTGTCAAGACTGATCCAGATAAAGTATAGGAGCAATCGAAAATTGGCCACGATCCACTGATAAATACCAGTTAACAAGCTTTTTGAGATTTGTATTTTTGTACTTGAACTCTACCTCTACATAAGCTCACGGGGGACAAAATAGTATTTAATTCGTTAGCAGACTGTGAAGAACCATGTTAAGGGTCAAAAAAAGCACTATGCACATCTCCGATTTGACTGTATCCGATACCTGGACAAACTTTTATTTTGGATACAGATTCAACGCACTGTTGGAATTGGAGCCGTCCAATCACGAAAATATGAAGGTGGCGATCAAGTGATAGTTTATTTCAGTAAAACGCTATCAAAACCAGAAAGAAACTATTGTGTGAACAGACGGAAGCTATATGCAGCAGTGAAAGCTATTGAACATTTCCACAAATAATTTTATAGTCAACGATACATCTTAGGACTGACCATGCTTTTTTAAAATGGTTGTTTCAATTTAATAATCCTAAAGGGCAAATAGCAAGGTGGCTTAAACGATTATAAGAGTATTACTTTATAATAGAATATAGGAAAGGCGAATATTACCAAAATGTCGATGCAAATCAAAATCCAGAGATATTTACTTGCAATCGTATTGATCTTAAAAATCCTGAAGAGTGGGACGCATCTAGTTTTTATTTAAACGCATTAGTATTTAATCTTATTTACGAACTAAAATCTGGAAATTTTAAAACCAGAATGGAAAGATATTTATGACAAACTAAAAGCTTATTGGTCTCAATGGAATTCGTTGGTTATACAAGATGGATTATTTAAAAAAATCTGGGAGAGCGTAGATGGAAAAGAAAAGGCACATGTGATAGTCTTGCCTCGAAAACGGATTCCAGAAGTTCTTGAATCTGTCCATGGCGTATTGATAGAGGACATTTGGAATTTAGTAAGGTATTGGCAAAGCTGAAAGAACGTTTTTACTCACTGAAATAAAGTCATAAAGATGTTAAACGCTGGTGCCAACAGTGTGAGCAATGTTCATCAAGCAAAAGCCAAGAATTTGAATCAGAAGAAAAATAAGGCAGTCTCTGGATGATGCATTCTTTAAACGAATTGCCATAGACACAACCTGAAAAAAAATTGCGTCAGCAATCCGTAAAGCTTAATTAATAATTAGGATTATATTCAATTTAACCCACTTTTACCAGCAATTCTGGTCAAACTATAATTGTAGATTAATTAAACAAAGTTATTTTATTTGAATAACCAAGTGTACTTCAACAAATCTTTTTTAGTTTTACCTTAAAATCAGCTAGAAATATAAAATTATATATTAAAAATGCTTAGGGTCTTCAAGAAATAAAAAAGAAATGTTAGTAAATTTAAGTAAAAATATATACAATTTTCACAGATAATATAAAACAATTTTAAGAAGCTTAATACTTGTTAAACTAGTTTTACAATACTAACAAAAACCCCTTTATATTTGCTTATACCTTAACTAAAACAAGTAAGTTTAACATCTCCTTCAGCAGCTTCACTAGCACGTTTGTAATTTAGTTGATCTATTTACTTATAAATTTAATATGAAATATTCCGACGTAATAAGCTACGCCTTCGTAGAATTTGGAACAATGTAGGAACAAAGGATTTGAGTTGCTTACTTTAGAATCATATTGGGTAAAGGTAAAATTATTCTCCACTAATTATAAATTAGACCCTAGTCGCAATATAATTTAGAATTATGCTAAAATATTTTGGGTATGGTTATATCTAGGAAATATTTATATTTAATTATTTTAAATCAATATATGTATACATATAAATTGACAAGACAATTTTTTGCTAGTCATTAGAAGCCAATTTATCATTAAATTTTCCATCTAAATGAGCATTTAAAATTAGGTTGTAATTTCCTTTAAATTAGTCGAAATGGAAAACTTCCACGTGCATCACCATCCACATCTAGAAATTTCCAATTTACACAACTGGCAAATATGCCAGTTTTCACCGAAACTTATTAGGAGAACTTAATACGTTAGGTATGTGTATATAAAATTCGATCAAAACTTTTCGCTGGTTAGTTAAGCGAAAACTTATTTCTTATATACTTACAAAGAAGTTTGCTGGTACGCACAGCATGTGGAGAGGAAGACTTTTAGAGTTTTAGTCGTAGAATAAACTTTCTTACAAGTTTATTGCTGATTTTGGCCTATAACAGGAAGAATTTACATTTTAAGCAATTCATAGGAAAATGTTTGTATTATCTATTTATGGAGAAGAAACTATAATATGAGTAGTGTAGAACTCTTTATTTCATAGAGGAGTGAAACTATTAAGGTTACGTAAGGTTGTTATTCTTAAACTTTGTTTCAGTTTATCATGTGCACAGAGACAAGGAGGATGTTTTTTTTACAAGCATATTCATTTTTAAACGAGGAAATTTTCAGTTAAATGTCAACACATATAATAATGTTAATTTAACTTATTGATGTTAGATTTTGGATTAAAAATAATAACATCTTCAAAGCAAAAAAAAAATTAACATTCTTATTTCGAAAACCGGTAACGAAAAAGACAAGAAAAAAAAATTTATGATATAACACAAACACTATCGATACTTAAAAAAAGCTCTATATTATAAAAAAAAGATCTTAATTAGAAAAAATTAGAGTTATTTAAAAATAAAAGAACATCGGTGATTAAGAAAAGTGTACTTTTTTAATAGCTGCAACACAACACTTAAAAATGTCACATTGATCTGGAACATTATTTTATGTGTCGCATGCTCTACGCAGTGGAGACGATTTTTCGATGTTTGTTCGAGGTCTTAATAAGCAAAACTTTGAAGGGTTTCTCTTATTTACTCTTTATAAGTAATTACAGATATTGTCATAACATCATATCAAGGGACCACCGTGGTCATAAACGTAGAATAATAAAAACTTATTAAGAAATCTATAATAATTATAATAAAATATTTAATTTCCATAAATATGCTTTTTATTTATAAGTACCTTTGTTTAAATCTGTGGTCGGTGGAATCAACAATGCGATCGAGCGGGGTTGCGATGTTGTTGCCTTTTTCTCTAAGATAAGTTATCTACATTTATTTAAATTTGTATCTTGGCTTCATTATATAATATCTTATCATATTTTATAAAACAAAAAATGCGTCATATTTTATTAAAGAGGAATAGTATGGTTTTGTACCTGTCAAAATAAGTATATTTGACAAAGTTTTTTGATATTATAATTTTTTTTAGCCATATTTACATAAGCATTTGGCATCATTCCATCAGAGATGTTGCAAGCAAACTGCCCATAGTTCCACAGTAAAGCTAATTTTAGCCTTTCAATGTTCTAAGGTATTTAGGTAATTACGAAAATTTATACAAGCATTGAATCGTAAATCGAAACATTGAAATACTAAGAAATATATTATAGGATCTAGTTGTAAAATGAAAGAGTGGTAAAGTTATTAAAAAATCATTTTTAAACTACTATACTAAGTTATAATAACGTTTTAAAATGACCTTCCACCCAGTTCCATATCTCGATTCTTCGCGTCATTAAGTTACGTACCTATTGAAAAAGGGGCGACTCTTGCTCAATGTGATGACAGGCGGTCATCAGGTCTTCCTAGTAATTCTTCACAGGAGATTTATACAGCAACGACTTTTTGTAATTCCAGAGAAAAAAATCCAAAGGGCTTACATCTGCTTCGGAACTTCGCGCAGGCTGCCTGATTTTCCATCTCCTTATTTTCCAATTCATTGCTCAAGAAATTGTTGGTGTAGGTAAAACTGTGCATTTCGATAAAAATATGCCGTTGCACCGTCATGTTGAAGTCACATTTTTATCTATTAGACCTATAGAAATGTGTGCATTGTCCAATAGCTAAGAAAGTATGTGTTGTAATAAATGTAAGTACGTACGGACAAACTAAGAAGTCAGTAGCAATATAGGTCCATATGTTATTCGCAAATTGCTGTTGATGGCATCTCCTGCTGCTTGAGAATTCTCCGTATACCATATGTGGCTATTGCGACTATTAAAGTAACCATTCTTGGTGAAACACTCCTCATTGGTAAATAGAATGATCAAATCAAAATCAGAAGCTTTTCCTTAAAGCTAGCTTTTCGTGCAGTTTGTGGATATTCTGGGTCTCCTGTTGGTTTAAAACTGCCCATTTTTCATGATCGAAAATGAACTGTAGATAATGTTTTTCAAGAAGGATGTCTACCATTAGGGAAACGCTCAGTGTAGAGCCGTTTACCTTTGCTGGTAAAATCAACCATTTTTACACTCAAATGCAAAACTCTGTTGTAAATAAATTGAATGTGAAGCAACTAATCTTCTATTTCGACTCAACTAGCCAATAACAGTGCGATTCCTAAACAAGTTAAAGAATGCAATATTGGTTTTCAAGTATTAGGAGACAACATTTTTTTTTATGAGACTATTAAAAAATCACTCAGCTTAATTTTGACTAGGAGTTCCTATGCAAATATTGTTCACTATAATGTCTTAAACAACACCCTAAAGTTTGTCACCACCTTTCTGATTAGATTACCATACACTAGGACAAGATCTAAGTTAGTTGTAAAAAAAAGGTGTCAAAGCAAAAGTTTTGTATTTTGTGAAACATATTAGAACCTTTGGTGTAACACTCAAATCACAAAACATTTTTATCACTCACCAAAACTCTATTTTACTTACGACACATGTTTTGGTAACGATGTTCAATCATTATTGTACGAGTCGATGAAGAATACGAATTTCCTAAAAAGAACATGTTGCATGAACGCTTGTTAAAAAAAAATCGCTCAGGAACGTCACTTCATATTTTCAGTCATGCATCTTTTCCAATAAAAACTTTTTGTATCGGGTATTACGTAGTAGTAGCCAATACCAACGTTCCTATTAATTTTTAGATCCTAGATGATATTTTAAAAAGTGTAATGTATAACTTGCCTACCAAACGTTGTTTCAACTGTGCGGAAATAAATAGGTTTTATTTAATAAATAATAAAAACTCGATGCTTAGGTAATCAAATTAGTAGATGTCATTTAATAACACATGTATTGACAGTAACTTTTATATTTATAAAAGTCAGTCTATCGGTCTGTTTGTCTATCTGCCTTCATACTTAATATTTCATTAACTACCTAATGAAAAAAATTTAAAAAATCGAAATATTAATGATGTAATAATGATTGGGATTGAGGAGAACATGCGAGCTTAAAATGTAATTAATTAAGTTCCCTCAATATTAAAATTTTATGGTGTTAGATAAGGCGACCTTTCTGGTCACTTAATTGTTCCCTTCTTTCCAAACCATGATTTTCGGATCTAATATCGGATTTATTAATTATCGGATCTGATCGGATATAAGGCACGTAAGACTGGAACTAGTTCATGTATAAGAAATTCTAGATATCTTTCCTCAGTTAAAGTATCATTGAAGAATATGGGCCCTATAACTTGCCTGCCAATTATACCAGCCCAAACATTAGTTTTCTGGGGATATTGTGTATCAGTTTCCCTTACCCAGTGTGGGTTCTCGTCAGACCAGTAGCGACAGTTCTGCTTATTAACATGGCCATTTAGGGTAAATGTAGCCTCATCAGAAAAAAGAATCCACTCCGAAGATATGCGATTTTCGTCAATGGCGTTCATCATTAATTCACAGAACTGAACTCTGCGATCTGGATCGTCTTCCAATAACTCTTGAACGGGTTGCATTTTATAAGGTCGTTTGTTTACACTTTTAAAAATTTTTAGCACAGATTTATGGTGAATAGAGTTTTCGCGAGCTACTCTTCTGGCTGCAGTGCGGATTTTCTTCCATCGCTAACAATACATTTAATTGGGTATTTTCATCCATTATAGAAGACCTTTGTCTTGAAACATCCCTCACGTGCCCAACTTCTCGAAATCTGCTTTCGATTTTACTAACCGTACCTTGGTTAATAGGTGGCAAATCTGGATATTTCTGCCTGAATAACTGGACAACCTCTAGCTAAGTACGACTTCTGTCCCCATAACCAATCATCATTAAGATTTCAATCTTGTGGGATTCGGATAAATAAGGCATTTTTTCAATATAAGTTAACTTATTTAACAACTGGTTGAAATTCACTTTAACAGTGACACTACAACAATGTCAGGAAATGTCTCGATACCAATAAAATAAACAAACACTCCAAAAATTTACCAACACAAAATATTTCGAGACTTTTAATAATTTAATGGTTTTTATTTTTTTTTTTCGTATTTCTCCTTTAGATAATCACAAAAGTAAATAGGGCAATTTAATCAGGAAAAAGGATTTTTTTCAACGAGAGTTTAAAAAAAGTGACTTTCCATTTGAAAAAAAAAGTTTGGGTTAATTTGGACCCCCAATGTAGGTGAAAAAATACAAAAACTATCTTGAAATGTGAAAAAAAATAAACAAAAATCGACGGGTCTCAGGAATTTTGCGAGATAAAATTTGATTAGTTTTAACTGAATTTATTCCAGTTAAAGTCACCACACTGTATAGGAGTAAACCACATGTACTTTTTACATAATAAATCAAATATATTACATAAAGTATTCAACATAATATTTTTTGTTCCTTCTTTAACTTTAACTTTAAACTTTAAGCACCTTCGTAACCTAGTACCTGTATGTGCTTTTATATTTAAAGACACAATTTTATTGGAATACTTAGCTAAGATACAGCAAAAAAATATGTATAATATTCCATTTTATAGATTCACAAGTAATAAAAAAAAACACTTTTATATCTTCAAAAAAAAACAACTATTCAATCTTAAATCTAGACAACACCCATATTAATATAATATACAAGAACATAATAATAAAATATTAATAAGTAAATAAATAGATATTGTTAACAAAATGAAAATCAACCCTAACATACATATAATGGTTTACCATAAAACCATTTTCCTAAATCAATTTAATATGCATGATTGGAACTATTTTATATTTATAAAGATATATTCTTTGGCAATTTCATTAATTTTTTTTGTTTTTTATTATTTTAATTTCCCTTGGCAAGCAATTAAGAGCATTATTACTGGTGAATTGTGAAAAACTAGTAATTCCTTTAAATAAGTCAGAGGTATGAACAAATAAACACACATGCTGACTGTATATTCAGTTTTACATTTACATTTTTTTACAAATTATTACATAAGTTCACGTTTTACATTACTTATATTTTAATTATATAAAAGTTCAGTGTGATGCGTTTTTTTTTTATAAATGAGCTTTAAAACATAATTTTGTACTACATTCAAAGGCTGCAATATACTTTTGTAGGTACCACCCCATGCTATGATGCAGTAGAAAGATTTATTAGTAAAATCTCTTAGATTCTACTAAGGACCTATGAATAAGAATACAAAGTTTAGTGCTAAAAATTTCTCTTAATATGTAAAATTTTGTGATCAGATGTCTAATTCTTCCAGCAAGATGATTAGTGTGTTCTGCTTATTTGAGGTTTTAATCAATTATTAACTCCTAAATATTTAATTTTCTTTTTTTCAGAGAACTCTTCATTATTAATATCATCCAATAAAATTTTATTAAAAGGTAGTCTATTGGAATTGGTCGAAAAAAAGGCTATCTATTTAGTTTTGTTCATATTCAAATTCAATTTTTAAGTACACAACCAGTTTTTTACATGCCTAAATCCATCACGCAAAGGCTCCCTAGTCTCCTGCCATATTTTGCCATTAAAGATTAAAGCAGTATCATCAGCAAATGATAGTATTTGACCTGACAACGGTAGTTTTAGAAAAGAATTTAGGAATTTTATCCTAAACAATATAGGTCCCAGTGTGGTTGCTTGAGGAACTCCGATGGATACATATAATGGATCACTATAGGTATTATCTATTTCAAGATTATATGTGATGTATTCAGGCTCTTTGTAAATCCATACTGATTTTCCGAGAATATGCCAAGTGAGTTCAGAAATGTTGTTAAGCGGTCTTCAAACTTATTTATGAGGCTAATTGCTTAATCTTATTAGTTAAAACTTTTTTATGTATTGGAGTTATCACAGATTGTTTAAAGTAAGCTGGTATTTGGCCACTTGTGGAAATTAAATTTATAATATGGCTTAAAGGAGTTGAAATGAATTTATTTGTTAATTTGATTATAATAGTAGAAATATGGTCTAAACCTGGTGATGAATTATTTTTAAAGTAGCTATGTGTTTAATAATCTTGTTTTGGCTTACTTGGCTCAAACACATGAAAGAGTTTGAAGACTGAATTATTTGGGAAATTTGACATTCGTTCTGAGGAGTCTTATTTTATTTTTCATGTATATACCTATATTTATGAAATTATTATCATAGAAATTAGCCATATCTTTATCCGTTTCAAAAGCTTCATTTTTATTTTTATTAATTTTAGGAGTAGGCAAGCTTTTTTTCTTTTTTGTTAGTAACATCATTTATTATCTGATAAATTTTTTACTATTATTCCTATTTATTAAAACTTAAGTTTTATAGTAGTCAAGTTTACATTTCTTTATTAAATCATTCACATAAATTCTATATTATTTATATTCTGTTATATTCATTAAACTGGGTGATAAACCTGGGGCATGCAATTTTCACCTCATTTGATTGTAATATATCTGACCAGTCGGTATTTTTTATTTTACTAATTTATTTTCTATAATCTACTATGTGATGTATTTTATTAACATTTTTGTTTTCGGTTCCACTAGTTCAATATTTCGCATAATTGGATAGTAATGAGTTCGTTAGATGTCTAATACAAATGATTTTATTGATATATTCTTGTAATTTTCATTATAGTTTGATTTACTGAAGAAATAGCCAATACAAGTGTTTGCTAGATCAGTTTCTCTTGTTAAAATGCTAATGAATTGCTGCAACCCATATGAATTTAGTAATAAGATATATTTATATGGACCTAGATGGTCTATATGCCATGTATGAAATGATTCATTCGGTTTATCAATTGGATATAAAAATCCTTGTTTCTTTCCATATTAATTTCTCTTATAGGCCCAATCAAGAAAAGCCTTAACATATTTTTTTATTAAATCGTGTCTTACCACTAAACCAAAATTTATTTTTAAATAAATTTTCGCATTTACTTAATCCAATTTGGCGAATTTCATTATAGTATTTCTTTAAAATATTAAATCTTCTTGACTTAGGTATAACTAACTTTTCTTTGCCATCGGCGATTTTCGTATAAAGTTTCTCATTATTACTTAGATAAGTGTTTTTTAATTCACTATTACAATCATTACTATTTAATTTTTCACAAATAGTGCCAATCGTTTAGTTTATTCTGATTATCCTGAAGTTGAATGCACATGAACCAGTCATCAATATCAATAGTAAACAAATTTGACTTTTCGTCTGGACTTTCGACTTACCGGCATTTCGGCTCAGAGGATCTACATGCTTCATCCGGTGTCTGGGTCTTTGTTTAATTTTTCAAAATCAAAATCTTGAATAGAGAGCCATAATCGTGCGACTCGTGATAGTAAATCCCGTCCGTAATAATCTTAGAGTAAAATCCCGTCAGGTAAACACGAAATCTCCTAATAGAATCTACTATAGCAAGAGTCTCTAATTCAAAGGAGTGATAAATTTTTTTATCGTTATTGGTCAATCGGCTATAATACTTAACAGACTTAAAACTGTTCTCATCTTTATGAAGTAAAATCCCTGCGATACCTTTACTACTGGCATCTGTGTTATTCTGTGCAGTTCAGTTTTCAAATGTGGGTCATAAATTTTAAGTACTGGCCTCGAGATTAAACGTCTTTTAATGTTTATAAAGGTTTCTTTATCCAAGGAAGTCCATTTCTATGGAATCGACTTTCTTAGAAGGTTAGTTAGTGGTGCTACAATTAGCACATTATTTTTAATGAACTGTCTGAGGTATGAGCTTTACCCTAAAAATATATAAGTTCATGTAAACTTTTAGGTGTGGTTTTACCGCTTTAATTTCAAAGTCACCCAGGCGAACTTCGTGTTTACTTATTTCATATCCTAAATAGTCAATTCTCGTCTCAAAAAGAAACATACTTTTCTAGATTAAGCTTCAAATTAGCTGTACGTAATTTGGTAAAAACAACTTTGAGGACCTCAAGGCCTTCTTTAATTGTGTAAGACGAAATAAGAATATGATAAAAAAATACTTATATTTTCAGGAAGTAAGTCTGAAAATAAATTATTAAGCTACCTTGGAAATGTGGCCGGTGCTTTGCTATGCCCAAATGGCATTCTTAAGAACTCATATTGACCTTCCTAAGTGACAAAAGCTGTTTTGTCAGTACTGTTAGCAGCAACAAGTATTTGATAATATGCCCGGGTTATGTTTAAACCTAAAAAATATTTCTTTCCTCTAAGATTACTAAGTTGATCCTCTATATGAAGTAAATGCCATCTTTAAATATAACTATATGAATTAATTTTTCGATAATCAATAGCTAACCGATGGTCACCATTTTTCTTTTTTACTAGTATTTCTGGGTTAGATTTGATAGTGACTGCCTAATTATGTTATTTTCTAATAATTCTTTGACTTTATTTTTGTGACTTTTTACTAAATGGTTATCTATATGTTTTATAAAAAACTAGTTTTTTCGAAATAAATTTCAACTTCGATTAAAGTTGTTACTCCTAATTCTGAGGTGTTTTTAACTAAAAAATCGTGAAAATTACTTAAAAGACTGTAAAATTTTGAGAGAAATGGTTTTTGTAAAACTGATGAGTTTACATTTACGTTTCATAAATTAAGAGACCATATCTGACACATTTTTTCGTTTTTTTTCATTCCATCATTCTTTTCAAGTTTTCCCCGAAATTTTCATCTAATAGAAATGCACTTAATAACGCAGCTTTCTAACCTTCCCAAGTTTTATCATATTCTTGCAGTCCATTATACCATAGTTTGGCGATCCCTGACAACTAAGATTGCATAAAATATGATTTAGTAGCATCATTCCAACCATAAATGACTTCTACTGCTCGATTTTATTAATACAATTTGACAAATTAATATCACCAATTTCGGGATCAAACACAGGAACAATCTTACTTTTTGTTACATTTAAGCTTGCATTTTGACTTGTGAGCATTACGGAAATACCAGGCATCTCGGATTGAAGTTGGCTTATAACTTCGCAAACCTTTGCTCATATTAATCTATCAATTATTTGTTTTTTAGTTGCTCTGCGCTCCTCATGGCTAGTTTCTTTCTCACTGGATGATGAGTCAGCCTTAGATGGTGGGCGGTTTTTGTTTATGTCACGTTCATTTTTGTTTTAAATGTCTTTTAATACATTTAGGCGACTCCTTGTCGCTACTTTCAGAACCACTACTACGCAACGTCATATTAGTACGTGGGCATATATATAAATTAAAAAGAAAAATTATAATCCAAATGAACAAACTAATTAATAATTACAAACTTAACTATTGGTATATATAACTACCTATAATGTAAGTAATTTATTAACTTATATTTATTAAAACTGATACTATAATCTTAACAAATACATCGTTACAATATTATAATATAGTATTATATATAATATTATAAATTTTTATATACAATATTAAATATATGTAATTATTAATATACCTAATTTCTAATTAGGTATACATTAGGATCCTAATCAAATTAATACTAATAATCACTCCAATCGTTACGTTACCTACAGTGGCCGTATTTTGGAAACCATGCGAGAATCTTCGAATGCGAACAAAAGTCGAGCAGCAAAATTCACACACGAATTAAAAAGTGCATTTTTGAACAGCATTTAAAGTTTCAAAAAAAATGGTCCATTTTTCTCAAAGAGACCTCTTGATAATAAAAATTTAGAGATTAGAGGGACACAAGGTCAATGGTCTCAAACGATGTTTATTTTTTAAAAAATGATTACACGTGTTTCTCCCTAAGGCATCGTCAGATCTAAAAGAAAACAGAAAGCGACCCTAGTATAAAAACAACAATGCATAGACACAAATTACAATATAGAGATTTCACTTACCGGTAAAGCTATTGGATTAACACCACAAATATTCAAGTTAAAACAAAAATAAATACATACAAAATAAAAATAATGCTGACGTTCACATTAATTCCGGATTAAACACACACATTAAACTAATGTGCAGTACCTTTCCCAAGGACGTTGTTTTTTACAAACGGTATGTGGATGATGTCTGTTTCGCCTGGAGTGGGGATGAACTCGGACTGGATAATTTTTTGTATTTTTTAAACTCTCTACATCCTAACATAACGTTTACCTTAGAAAAAGAAAAAGACGGTAAGCTTCCTTTTTTAGACCCTTTGCTGACTAGAGATAACAACAAAATCACCTTTGATATTTATAGAAAACCTTCGGGAGTTTACTCACTTAACTGCGGGGAATGTAATGCCGTTTACATTGGTCAGTCTTGAAGGAAAATAAAAACGAGAGTGCAGGAACACTTAAGAGAATATAATAAACACAAAGAACCCGAAATCACCGAGACTAAATCGCCTTTTGCAAGTCATTTATTGTCCTCAAAACACTTTCCTTCCATCCCGGAAAATGTAAAAATCCTTCATGAGTGCCCCAAGGGAAAGAAGTTTGACTTATTAGAGAAGATGGAGATCACAAGGGCAAAAAGGAGTCATGTACTGTCTTGTGTGAATGATGTTTTTACCTTCGAACCGCATTTAATTTTTAACAATATTTATCACGACCTGGATAGCACGTAAGTTAAGCGCTTGCCTACGAACCCGATGGTCGCTGGTTCATTTCTCGACCAAGTCATATTTCACTTTTTATTTTTTATTTTATTTTTTGCTTTATTTCCGTTCTCCCGTTCAACTTAACCTCACTCTGCTTGTTTTGTTTACTTTTATTTTATTTAGTTTTGACACCGGAATTAATGTGAACGTCAGCATTATTTTTATTTTGTATGTATTTATTTTTGTTTTAACTTGAATGTTTGTGGTGTTAATCCAATAGCTTTACCGGTAAGTCAAATCTCTATATTGTAATTTGTGTCTATGCATTGTTGTTTTTATACTAGGGTTGCTTTCTGTTTTCTCTTAGATCTGACGATGCGTTAGGGCGAAACACGTGTAATCATTTTTTAAAAAATAAACATCTTTTGAGACCATTGACTTTGTGTCCTTCTAATCTCTGAATTTTTATTTAAAGTTTCATTCGCATACGAAGGTGAAATGTAGTGGCAACGTAGCAAAGTCAAGTGCTATTGGAGGCCATGTCAAACGGAATGAAGACGATAAAGATTTTTTAACCTAACCTGAAATTTAAGTTTAAAAACATCAGGAAATTTTCAATTTTCTTTCATAGCGTTCGAGTTTTTCGAATTGACTTTGTTTAACATGGATTCAAAAAATTAAAAATATTTCGGTTTTGTGTCGAGTGAGCAAAAAAAAGAACTAATTTGATTTATGGAAGAGCACTCGGAATTAAAGTCGGGCAAATTCACCCCAGATTTTTCAGCTAAAACTGTGCCTTGTAGATAAAAGTAGCGGACAGATTACACAGTCTCTGGAGCACATAAAGAGCACATAAATTCCATCGTAACAGTCTTGCTTAATCTATATAATTTAATAAATTGAGCATCTGAATACATGTCAAATGGGTCAAGAAATGAAGAGTACATACTATTCCTTCTATCTGCCAGAGTTTCAGTCTCGTCCAGTGCATCGACGACGTTTCTTTGCACAAGATTGTTTAATCTTGCCATTTAAATTTTGGTATTTTTTTAATAAACAAGAAAAAAACTACGAAAATACTTAACGAACACACACAAATTTAAAAAAAAAAACAAAGCTTGTTTAAAATCAAATTAAGACAAGTGGCAGATTCAAATTGAAAATCGCACACGAACTTTAAAATTCGAATGGTATTTACCCATTCGAGACACCGCATGCGAAAAAGTTGGCATACGAAGTGGTCGAAAATACGAATATCGATTTTTCGTGCGAAATCCTCTAATTTCGTATGCGAATCAAATTCGAATGGTTTAAAAAATACGGCCCGAGTTGTATGCTCTACCTTTCATTAAAAATTTTAATTTTAACCTTGCCTTTTAAATATACTCCACACAATATTAAACACAAACCACACCATAAGTTGGAATTAACTCTTATAATGCAATACAACAGAAAAAACTTCAAAATTTATCAGCGATATAATTGTTTTCTGCGAAAAAAAAGGCATTTAAATACCATAAATTTAATAAAAGTGGATTTATTTTCCTGTTTTTTTACCAGTGGATTACTAAAACTAAATATATTTTACATATAAGAAATGGCAAAATACAAAAAACGATATAGTTAAATCATAAATAAATAAATAACGGCCTCAAATGAATTTAACATTAAACATCACGTATTTTCCTTTATATTATAAAGTGATCTAAAAACTATGCGGCTTTTATAAAAAATTATACCAAAAATTCATTTAAAACGTATTTAATGTTTAAGCGGCAAAAATGAGAAATTACGAAAACGTGAGGACTTTCCGGTAAATGCGTTTAAAGTGACATGGAAAATTATTTTTGCTAGTATATTTTCTATTTACGTAATATTTTATTTCCAAGGCATTTTAGTTTTCATGGTTAACCTATATTTTATCACTAAGGTAATCTAATTCTTGAAATATCTCTTTTGTTATAAAATTTTTTAAAAATTCAAAACTATATTGTACTCAACAACAAAAGGTCTAAATAAAAATCAATAGAAACACATAAACACAGAAAAGTGCTTTTAATTTTATTGTCTAGTGAACAAAACTAACCAAATGGGCAAAAACTAAATTTTATTTAGTGTTATGGTCTTTTTATTGCCGCATCCACTTAATTGTTTAAAAGTAATGGATGACTCTATTTGGCGAGATAACCAAAATGGACATTGCGGGCCCTTTTTATTAACGCAGTCCGGCGCAAAAATCTGAGTTAATGCTTTTATTTGATAAAAAGGGCCTTTTTATTTTCTTAGAATTTAGTTGTTAAATGTTTTTTTTTATAAAATTTTGTCTTATGCTTATGCTATAAAAAAGTTAAACTATTTCATTTTTATCACCTTTGATTTTGTTTCCTCTTTAATTCAGCTACTCTACTCAGAAATAGACTAATACCATTGTAGGAAAATTAAAAAAAAAAAACAGTACCTTCAATATTTTATATTGGCTATTTCAATTTTTTGTCCTTAAATAATAAAACTTAAAGAATTTTTTTAGTAGAATGTTGTATATGTATATAATATAAATTATCTACACTCATATAAAGTAAAATAGGCAGCTCAGAATAAGGTTTTGTAAACTGATTTTATGTTCAATTTAAAAAAAAAACACGTTAACTAATATACATTGCATCCGTAAAGTAGCGACCGTTTCTGAAAAAAATGCCCGAACCCGTCGATTTCAATATTTAATATTAAAAAAAATACAGTTACTACTTTCAATGTGTTCTGATTTAACACTATGTAATTTGTTTTTGAAAATTAAACTTTTTTCGTTTAAGTAAAGTATTTCTTTGGTTTTATGAGATTTTCGCTTTACAAATTTAAAAGACACTATATACTATGACCTTAAACGTAACGAAACTTCATAAAAAAATTGAAATAAAAAATAACATAATAGTTATTTCTTTAAATACAGGGTGATTCAAAATTGAGTGCAAAGATTTCAAGGGCGTATTTACCAGCCAAAAATAAGAAGTTTTTTTTATAAAAACGTATGTCCTAACTTGTTTCATTTTCTAGATACAGAGTGTAAAAGTTTTTTAATAATTTTTTTTTGTTAGGAAAATCTTCTTTCGTATGTATCTGTTACTTAGGCTAAGTTAAATTTTGTAAAGAAATTAAATGAATCTCAGTAATCGATGCGAATTTATCATTTGTTTTAATAGGGCCAGGCACAGATTTAGATTTTTTTCCTGCAAACAAAGCTTGATACGAGTAAGGCTCAAGAGGCAAGAAAGTTACATTATTGACCGCTAAATCTAAAAAAATTAATAAATTGTCAAAAAAGCGGTAGCGTACCATAATTTTTCCTATAAGATCCTTTTCCTATAAATAAGTATAGGTAACCCCCTGAAACGCCACTAGAATTAATACATTTATTTTATTTCCACCAAAGGAGGGCCTTTATTACGACAAATAAGCCTACCAAATTTTATTTAAATCGGGTTAAAGGATTTTGAATAATTGATCAAAAACCGATTACATTATAAAACTTTTACACTCTGTATCTAGAAAACTAAGCAAGTTAGGACATACGTTTATATAAAAATAAGTTCTTATTTTTAGCTGGTAAATACGCCCTTGAAATCTTTGCACTCAATTTTGAATCACCCTGTATAATAGCCTAACTCAGAAAATTTAACAAGCTAAATATTAATTAGAACTTACAAAAAAAATTCAAAGAACTGATTTACATATGGAATAAAACTAAAGCATTATTAGATACTATCATCTTCAAATGAGACCTATTCGCTATCTAAATCTCCGGCTGTCTCGGATTCAGCTAGAGATATCCAAAAATGCTGTCATATTTAGTTTAAGTTTATGGTAAGAAAAAGGGTTTCCAGAAAAATTTGTCTTTTCTGTATGGTAGATACACCGTAATTCAAGAATTACTTGATACTAAAAAATGTAGTAACTATATTGTTTGTTAAAAATTTGACTCTTCGTAGTTTTCAGTAAAGTCTCAAATTTAAGGAGAGTCGACGCCTTCTGAAAACATACTTCTACTTCTTTAACTATCTTCAACTACTACTTCTTGGTTTTAGAAGATCCAATTAGATCTAAACGTTCCTCAAAATCATAAATAATTTAAAATGATGCTCTCGGCACTCATGTCTGTATATTAAGTTGTAAGATGCCGCATGGTTATTTGCTAGAAAGATCCTGTCTGATTATTCACTTATGTTACTCTTTCTGTGTAGCTCCTACATCCCCTGGTGGGTTTTGGCTGACTTAACAATTATCTTCCATAGGACTCTGTCCATCATTAGCTCTTAAGCGTCCTGGAAAATTAGCATTCTATGATTTGATGCTATGTTGTCTCTCCAGCCATAGTCATGGTTTTCCTAGTGGTCTTCTACCAGTTGGGGCCTACTCCGAAACTAATTTAAAAAACGTTTGCATCTTCATGTCTTTTGATATGGCAAACCCACCTCAGTCTTTTGCTTTTAAATATTTTTACAATGTCCAGTTGGTCATATAGTTCTTTTACTATCCTGTTTTTTCTACTACAGTATTGCTGTGTATTTTCGCTTTGTGTAGGTCCGTATATGCATCCAAGGATTTTTCTCTCTGTAATTTTCATAGTCGGTCTCACAATAGAGTGCTACATTCATATTTTAGTCGTTGAAGATATATTTTTAAATTTTATTCTTTTCTGAAATGCAAAACAGCAGTAATTATCGTGCTGTATTCTGATGTTTATTTTCTTAGTCTGGGGTAATAGTGGCACTCAGAAATTTAAATTTATGGACTCATTCATGGACTTTCGAAGTTATATTGGTCCATAGTCACATTTTGTCCCCACGCTGAGTTTTTGATATAGCCCTGTAATTGGTTTTACTCTCGTTTATTTTAAGGCCTATATGTTTCGTTGCAGAATCAATTTTTTGAGATTCTTCTTTCGTTCATAGTTGATTTTCTAAGGATGTCTATGTCATTCCGATTATGTCATCCCGATTTCTAAATAACAAAGTCTCCGTTTTTGCCTTTCTCATGAACTTATGTACAGCTAGATTAAGAAGGTATGAAGAGATAGCGTCTCCCTGTTTTAGACTATTATTTATAGTTAACACGTTGAAACCTTCCCTCCAATCCGTACTGCATTTACGGAGCCTTCTAGGCAGATCTTTGTTAACCTGACAAGTTTATTCGGGATTTATGTTTCTATTATAGCATTCCATAGCTCCATGCTACCGTTTCTCCTCCTTTAATACTTTTAATATTTTTTCTAACGCATTTTTTTAACTTCCACAGAACTTGTTTCCAATCGAGCCATGTTTCTTGCCCTTATTTTCTCTTCATACTCCTTACCGAACCAAGTGATCCTTTTTTTAGCCCTTATCATTTCCATGATTTGCGTACAGTTTCGCTATGTTTTCTCAATATCTCTTTTGGATATTATGATTAGACTCAAGGTGTGTTGTTAAACCTCTGTTGTATTCTCGATTCTTGCTGCTGACATTGAATGTCATATACGGGGCTGGACTGTTTTTGTTATACTTTTGGCTAGATATTCTTGCTTGTATTTTAGGTCTAACCAGAAAATAATCACTATCTGCATCCACACCTGTAAAGCTTATAACGTCGATAATAACTTAATTTGGTTTTTTGTTAGTCTATCTTTAGATATCCAATATCATTTATGAACGTTCTTGTATTCAAAAATTGTTGATTTATGTGACATGTCTACTAGTCGGACTCCATTAACGTTGCAGTATTCATGTAGGATATATTTTCCAATTACTCGTCTAAAGGCCTCTTCTTTTCCTACTGTAGCATTGAAGTCTCGCAGCATTATTACGATATCTTATTTGGGTATAAACATAGGCATAAAAATTGTATATAAATAACTTCTGTATAAAGTTATTTTTTTAATCTATCATAGAATTCTTGATTATTTATGTCATCTTTTTTTCTGCTGGAGCACACATAGATAACATCGAATAATTTTATCATTTACTTGCAAAAATGATTTGACAAATTCGCTCATTAATAGGCTTAAACTTGACAATAGATCCTACTAGTTCCTCTCGTATGATAAAACCAGTTCCAAATTCACGGCATTAATTCTACCTTCCGCTATAAAATACAACAAATTTTTAATTCTTTGGTGTCTTAAGTCTGTCCGCTGAATCCCCTGTATTGCCGTGTTATCTATACCGATTTGCTTTAGCTGTTATTTTGTTCAATATGTTATCAGCTTAGTTCATTCAGGTTTCCAATGCTCATAATTTTTTTACATAGCCATAAGTCATATCAGTACAATCACGTCCCGATTTTTTTACACCATTTCAGTGACACCCTCTATTGTATTAAATTTCTACTAAACTTGTGATTTTATTTTTTTCAGGTGAGCAACCAGCTGCAATGCAAACCAGCAATGGACACCGATGTATCTCGCTCACCCCTCTCTGCATAACAAATATACTTTTACTAATATTACTGAGTAGTATTTGATCATTTCCAGCCATATCCATGTAAGTGAAC
The DNA here is from genome assembly GCF_022605725.1 of Anthonomus grandis grandis. Classification (NCBI taxonomy): domain Eukaryota; kingdom Metazoa; phylum Arthropoda; class Insecta; order Coleoptera; family Curculionidae; genus Anthonomus; species Anthonomus grandis. Next base: position 24,054,991 of record NC_065548.1, on the reverse strand, counting down.
TGTGTTATCTTTTTTGATAAAAAAACTGGGATGTAATAAACAGTAAATTAAGTGATGTGATTGTGTTTAAGTCTAATTAACTAAATGAGCTAACATATTAATAAGATCACGTAAGACGTGTATAAAGAGTTTTTATATTGACTAAAATCTTAAAGATCGGTTCTTTAATTATTAGAGAGATATATGATGTTAGGGTATCATTTTTTTTAAATAATAACCTCTAATATGTTCAGTGATTGCTAAAGTCCTTTTATTATTGTCTTATAAATATTTTGTATTAAGTAGGGTTTTTTTAATAATAACAAACATAAAATACTAAAAATCATTAATATATTAACAATATTATATTTTTAGATGATCATTATATTATAAAATAATTACAATTGTGTAACATATACATAAAAAACTTATGTTAATCCAAAATGATTATAATTTAAACAGATGTAGAAGTAAAATAACTTCATAATTGAACTCTTAATTATTGTCAAGCATCGCTACAAATTATTATTTAAGAAATATTTTTATAATAACAATTTAGGTATTTTTTTAGTTTATTGCTATTTTACCACAGTTTTTGTAATAACTTATCACTTTTTCTACTTTTTTGACTTTTATATTATCAGTATACATTTAAAAATGTAACAACCTTGATATTTCGACACCTATTAAAAATTCAAATAAAACGTAAGAACACATAATTTTTGTTTATTAAGAGTGCATTTTTTTTATTTATTTTTAATTAAATTATATTAAAAGGTCATTAGAGCAGTCCTAGAAGCAGCTATGATACTGTATTTCAACTAACGTTTAATAATGAGCTATATATGCTTTCTTTTTAATAAAAAGAAAGAAGAAAAAATATTAAAATATAACAATAAAAACATTTTTTTTTAATAATAAGGGTTCAAAATACTATCCATTTTTTTTAAATAAAACAATCAAGCCTTAAATTTACCTACAATACTTCAAAAACTTTTTCTTAAATTTCTTGAAATGCTGCTCTTACCTAACTTTTAAATCATTCAAGTTTCGAAGTTGTGTTTTTTTATACAACCGACTAAAGATTTCCCCAGAAGAGAAACTCCAAAAGGTTTAAGTCAGGTAGTCGTGGTTGTCATTTAATTGGTCTTTTTAATCATTCCATCTGTCTGGAAAATGTTCAGCGAGCCTCTATGTAATTGTAAAAAGGTATTGAGGTGAAGCTTATTGAAAGTGTGTGAGTAAGATCTAGTTGTTTTTTATCCATTATCATATTTAGTTGATTTTCTATATTTATGATTAATAATAGGTTTATTACTTCTTTAAACAGTTTAAGATAAAGAACACTTAATTTTTTTACAGCATTTTTAAGTATATCAGACTAAACGTAATTTGTTTTTTTTTAACCAAATTTAATTATCTTGTCAAAATGCAAAAAGTCTGCTGTTGCAAAATTGACAATTTATGTGAATTCAGTTAATAAAACATATTTTTTTTAAACATACGAGAAACAAATACGACTTAACGATGAAATAACTCGAAAAATTTATCCATTTTCCCTAAGATGCTGGTCATAAGTTTTTATAAAAGTCAAAAACACAGAAACTAGAGCATTACAGAAACATTTAATAAAACGACGAAGGTTACGTGTTTCGCCCGACGGAAGATGGTGTAACCCGAAGAAAGGAAATTCAACAAAAAAATTTACCATAACATACACAAAATACCTAACATATAAACAACATATGACATATAAATGAGTTAGTTGTTTTGTGTATGTTATGGTAAGTTTTTTTGTTAAATTTCCTTTCTTCGGGGTATACCATCTTAATTACTACGTACTATCCCCATTTTTTAATAAAAATATTGTAATTATAAGTACTTAGTGACCCTAGTGTATGGATTATCTGTTTGTATAATTGCTTATTACTTCTACAGGATGTACTCATTTGTTTTTGAAATTTGGTTCTTTTTTTTCCAAATCGGTATTTTGTTAATACTTTTTTTCTGCTAATATTTTTTTTTGTTTTTATTTTCGGGTAGTAGGGATGATACGTTTTAAATAAATTAAATCTTAGTCCGCTATAAAACATTTTTTTTCTTTTAAATTTATAATCAATTTTTTTTTATTATCAGCTAATTAAATCTAACATATATTATTAAGCATATTTAAGTAGAAAACTATTGTCTGCACAAGGAGGAAAATAGCTTTTCTTACCTATTTTATTTTGTTCTGTGCTTGTTCTTAAATTATTATTGCTTTGCAACCAGAAGCACACAAGGCATTATGAGACCACTGACAATTGCTCATATTAACATTAGGTCTTTGCATGCCCACTTTAATGAACTTAGGCAGTTAATCTTAGATTAAAATTATGATATTATTGGATTAAGTGAGACCTGGCTTAAAAAGTCTTTTGTAAGTAAGTCTTTTGAAATTCCTGGATATAGGCTTTTAAGGTGTGATAGGGATGGTCGGGCGGAGGTGTCGGCGCTTATGTAAGAAGTGAATTAATTTTTTCCTTAATTAATTCTCCACTTGCAATAGAGCAGCTTTGGTTTAAACTATCGATTGAAGCAAAAAATATTGTTATAGGGGTTGTGTTTAGGCCACCAACTTTTTCATGCATAGAGTTTCTAAATAATTTTGAGAATACTTTGATGAATCTTATTCTAGTACATGATAATATTTATTGTGTTGGGGATTTTAATATAAAACTACTTAACTATGGAAATTCGGATGTAATTAAAATTAATGAGTTATTTAATGCATTGGGTTTGACTCAGGTAATTGAGGGACCAACGCGCATAACATCTTCCTCTGCTACATTAATTGACTATGCCTTGACAACAAACAAAGATTCTGTGATAGCTAGTGGAACGACGTCCTGTGATGAAAGTGATCATGAACTTATTTATATAAGGACTGTGTTTTATTTAACTAAAAATACGCCTATTTTTAAGACAACACGCTGTTTCAAAAGTATAAATCTGCGACAAATTGACTCGGATCTTCGGCCTATACCCTGGAACAATATATATCATTTAACAGATGTTGATCAAAAAATTTCTTTTATAATCGATAACATAGTTGCGTTGCTTAATTTACATGCACCACCTATAAAATTTCGCATTACCAAGCCGTACGCTCCATGGTTGACTGGCGCTGTAAGGGCTATGATGCAGGATAGAGATAAAATGCTAGCAAAGTACAAAAAGAATAAAAGTATTGATGACTGGAATAGTTATAAACTCCTAAGAAATATGACCACTCTTGCAATACGTAATGAAAAAAAATCATATTTTAACTTACAATTAACTGCTACAAAAGATGTTTGGTCTTCAATCAAATTACTTAACCTAAAAAATAAACAAAATAGAAATAATATTCTTAAAAATTTTGAAAATGTTAAAAAATTAATCAGTTTTTTATCAACTCTGTTCCAAAAATTAATTTAAATAAAAATACTCTAAATTATTATAAAAGTGTTAAAAATTTCTTATTTCAAACGAGTTTTAGGTTTTTGGCCGTGTCGGAGTATGATATTGTAAAGGTTATTAATAACATTAAAACTACTGCCACGGGCATTGATGAAATTAATATACTTACCATCCGACTATGCCTGCCTTTTCTACTACCTTATATTGTCCATGTCATAAACTTCTGTCTCGAAAATTCTGTTTTTTCTTCAATGTGGAAAAAAGCAAAAGTTAGCCCTTTACCCAAGACGTTAAATCCTCTTACATTAAGCGATCTGAGGCCAATAAGCATTCTTCCAACGCTATCAAAAATATTAGAAAAAGTAATGGAAATGAAGCTTCAGAAATATGTTAAAGACAACTCAATTTTACCAGTGACACAATCAGGGTTTAAATCAAACCACAGCTTTTGTACCGCATTGGCCTCTATAACTGATGATATTTTATTAGCATTTGATTCCAATAAACTAACATTACTGGTAATGCTTGACTATAGCAAGGCCTTTGATACTCTCAATCATGATCTTTTAATAAATATTTTGTCATTTGTTGGTTTAGGGGAGAGGGCATGCGCGTTGATTGCTAATTATCTTAGAGGTAGGTATCAAGAGATTTCTTCTGGCGTGCCTCAGGGCTCCATCCTTGGGCCAATCCTTTTTTTAATCTATGTATCAAACATGGCAAAAATATTCATATCATCTAAGCAGCACTACTATGCTGATGCTACTTAAATATATCTCTCATTTGAACCAGGTGAAAGTTCCCAAGCAGTGGCTGCCATTAATTATGACCTTGCCAGCATTAACGAGTTTTCTAAAAATCATTGCTTACAATTAAATTCTATGAAATCAGCATTTATGCTGTTTGGGGACAAGGGTAGCCGTAAGAGTTTTTTACAGTATTATAGGGACCTAACTCATATCAATAACGAGCCTATAAAACATGTCGAGCACTGCAAAGCTTGGGTTTGATTCTGGATAGTGACCTGCGATTCACGCAGCACGTAAATTCATGTATTCAAAAAGGAATTTTTAAACCTTAAAAATATGTATACACATCGTTATGTTTTAAATAGAAAAACAAAAATTCTACTGTGGGATTCGCTGGTCCCATCACCGCTTAATCATTGCGATGCAGTGTATGGTCCATGCTTGAGAACTTCTGAAGAGAGTAGAATTCAGAAACTCCAAAATGCGTGCCTTAGATTAATATATGGCATAAGAAAGCGCAACCCCATAAAACACAAGCTTAAGGAAGCCAGGTGGTTGACTATGCACAACACAAGGATTTTTCACGCATCTTCAATGTTTTTTAAAATAATTAATTTTAGATCTCCACCTTACTTATATAATAAAATAAAATTTCGCACAGATGTTTACAATATTAATACCCGGTATAAGGCAAAAATTATAAATAGCTGCCAAACTAATACCGAAAACATTTTTAGCTTATATTCTTTAAAAAAATACATTTTTAAGAAATTACTGCAGGAACAATAAAGCATAATTTAGTGGTTGTTTCGTTTCTTTTTTTTTTCTTTTTTTATTTTCGTACTTTCTTTTCTCTATTCCGATGATGATAACAAAAACAATTAATGCAATAGACTATATATTATGATATACATACATATAACAGACTGTATCTTTTGCTTTGTGATGTGTTTTGTTTGCGGGGTTGAATTTGTTTCTTTTTCCTTGTGTAGGCATATATGCTGTCACATTTTCTTTTTTTGCAGGTTGATGTACTCTTTATAATTTATAGCATTTATATTATTCTTATTTTGAAACTTAGTATATTATCGATAATTAGGTTAGATGGAAGAACAATCATTTAGATATCTGAATCTTTGTGCGCTGAACCTCGCCTTTAAACTATTAACCTTGTAATTATTGTATTTTTTTTTCCTAAATAAAAAGAACTTTATTATTATTATTATTATTATTATTATTATTATTATTATTATTATTATAGGTCTAATGATGCTCTAGTCGAATGAAACATGTAACCTTCATCGTTTTATTAAATGTTTCTGTGATGCTGTATTTTTTATGTTTCGTGTTTTTGCCTTTTATAACTAACGATGCGATGATTAAGGGGATAGAGAAGAATGTGGAAGAAAATAATAGATGGTACTGTTATGCATGGCAGCGACAGGTTACAAGTTGAAATTTGATTGACAACTTAATATATTTTAACGTAAATCTTCTAGATAGCTATAGACACCATTAACTGTTTTTCCTTTAATGATATTTTTTTGCTAATAAGGTTTTTTATTTAATAAGAATTAAAAACATTTTTCATATTACCAGATAAAATGTTTTTTTTTAGATAACCGTGAGCTATGTGGCTCTTCTTGCTGATCCAACCTAATCCCTCTAAAGTAAAAGCAAAATGTTATTTTGCGTTTTATTAGCGAACAGCTCTTTAAATATACGCACATATATATAGTAGAGAAGAAGAAAACAATAGAGTAGAGAAAAAAGCTAGATACAAATGGAGTAACTTATCGATACACTGTTATATTGTGGCAAAAGAAATTATTTTAAAACCTAGTGCAGTTCAGTATGCAACACCAATACCTGTCAATAAATTCCTCAAATATACAAAATAAAATAAACATAAAAAATAAACTTATTATAGGGTTGCTTTATTACAGTATTTAAATATGCTTTTCTTAGCTATTTTTCTTTTTTAATACGTATTACTTTAAAGTGCTTATTTTTAAATGACGTCTTTTTGTTTTCAAATAAAAAAACTTATTTACACTGAGTTTCTTTATTAAATCAAAACATTCGCATTTTATATTTAAATTTATTGATAATAAAAATTTTAAAATTTTTAGGTATAAAATTATATAGGGCGATTTTATTATATGTGTAGGATCTTTTATACGTAGATATTTTATATAATGGGATAGAAAATTTATTTTTATTTATAATATTCTGTATATAAATGCTTCTCCTCGAAAGAAATTTATTTTTAAGAGTACTTTAGGTGTTAGCGGTATTCAGAAGCTAATTCGTAAAATTTAAGAGATATACTTTTCTACAATTTTTTACATTGAGCCAGTTAGATTCCGCAATTTTATGACTAATATATTCATGCTTCCTAATTCTAAACACGTATCGACAGCATACGTTCTGTACCCTCTATATTTTTTTCATCGAGACCTGTAAGATATGGATCGTATATAAAGTCGCCATAGTTAAAATGTGAGAGCACTAATGATTCACATTTTTTTTTACGAACACCTAATAATGTGCCAATTATTATGATACACTAAAATTAATATATATTGTATATTAGTTTTAGTGCAGAAATACTTTTTCTTATTATATATTACACATGAACACTAAACGCGAGATCTTTGTCTATAGTTAAGCCAAAATTTTTTTGCACTAATTATAAATTTTCATGTATTTCTTCAGTTCAGGTTGTTTTTAGTAGAGTTCGTTTTGATTTTATTTTCAATTTATTATAGTTTAGTTTTACCAAAATCTAATTTCAGTTATGTTCAGCAGATTCTTTAATTATTTAAAGATGAGCGTTTATTTTATCGGTCACCTCTTGCGATTTGTTATAATCAAAGGAGACTTAATATGTCTTATTATAATTGTGTGTCATCCGAGTATTTAAGTTTTACAGTGTTTAGGAATGGTACTTATTTTGTTGGGTATCACGTTAATTTTTGTAGTATTTAAAAGCATGATTACAAATATTTCAATGGTGTAAATAATAAAGAGGAGGGGTATAAAATAGCTCCTTGTAGATTAGACAACAGAATATCCATTTCATCGATATTGTTGTAGACCAGCATTTGCGACTAATTTGCGAAAAATCAATTCACTACTTGAACAAGTCCGTGTCAAAACCATAATATTTCAAATGAACTAATAGGAGACGATCTAAAGTATCAAAGGCAGTAAAGAAGTCCGGAACAGATGCTAAAGTAGATACTGTACTAACATTTTCGCGAAATTTGCATTAGTTACCAGGCAGCCTTTTGGTAACAGTAAAATAAGTAAATGTTTAATGGCAAAGAATTCGCTGAGGACTTTTGAATATGTGACTTATATGACATACTGACATAGACTAAACTGAAGTCAGAAAATGCATTTGAAGATATAGTTCCACAGAAATTTAAATTAGGGGTTCTTGCATGGTGTGTTGCCTAATAAATTATATAAGGTTATATTGGCTTAGCACCTTCTTAGCATTGTGGAAAAAATTTGTACTTAGTGTTTCATAAAATTAAAAAAAATAAAAACTGTTAGATTCATAGCAAATAGGAATTTTAGTATCAAAATTTCTATCCCTAGTTATTGTATTATAACTACCCGAAATTATGACATTTAAAGGTTTTGAAGTAGGTATTCACAAAGCGAAAAGCTGGACATACTATCAATGTATGGACAATGTCAAGAAAATAATCGTAGAGCCAATTATTTAGGGATACTCAAAGAGCTATTTAGAAGAAAACCACAGCCACCCAAAAATCGGTTTATTCGAAACGAAATATAAAAAATTAATGTCTTGGCATTCATTTAAAATAATCAATTTCGATAAATGTAATGCAAAATTAAATTGGAGTAAACTATAAGACACCTAGTCGCATTTTTAAAAATTATAAATTTAGCAGCCTACAAATATCAAATAGTCCAACATTTATACGAAAAAGATCAGGCAGGATCCTTAAATGATTGCAATATATAGTCTCTTGATCATTTTAATGGAAACGATATTTTCCATTTTATTATTCTTTTTTCTGGCCAATCAAGATTTATATACCGGACATATTTAAATCGAAATTACGGATACACGATATTGCTCACAAAAAAATCCCAGAATTACGAGAGAAATCGTTTTTAGGAACTATTTGGTTTTAACATGTGGTTTAATGTACATAGAAGCAAAATAATTTGAAGTTAAAATATTTTAGCAGAAAACAAGTAAATGCACTTTAAAACATATTGAAATGATTTATTAGTTAATATAATATAAGTTTTTATTCCAGCTTTTAAAATATCTAAAGAAATAAAAATGTTATCTGTAAAAAAATGATATTCAAGTAAAGACAGTTATTGGTTATTAACAACACAAAAAAAAATGGTAAGTGAATACACGCAAATCCATAATTTCTGAATAGCCATCTAGATGACTTACAGTACAATCATTTTTAACTGCTACTTGTCAAATCAATGTCGACATGAATTTAAATGCGCAGCGAATGACGTAACAATATACAAGAGTCCATAAAAACGACATTGTGGTTACTTCCGGTTAAACCGGGAATAAAAAAAATATTCTTTTATGTAAGTACGCAGAATCAAAGACAAAACTAAAATTAAAAAGAAATCCAAAAAAATTAGAGTCTGTTAAATCGTTGCTGTGCCACCCGGTATATATATATTAATAAATTTTATAGTTTAGAGATAAGCTATTAGGGCCAATCACTGAGCATCAAATAAATCAACAAATCAATTTAATCAAAATGTAAATATAAAATACCACTTAAAAATATATAAATTTGTTAAAATTTGCGACCGACAATTTAAGAACAAATCTATTTATTTAAAATATGTAACTATCCCCTGGCAATTTAATTTACTGTTTAAATTAAATTAAAAATACTTTTATAAAGTTATAATTATTTGGTTTTCTATATAATTTATTTACCATGTAATTGATTTTAATGTGATTTTAATTATTAATGTGAACATTTTAAAATACTTATAGTGAAACTTTGTAACTGCTTTTAATGAGTTATACAGCATTATAGTTACCTATATAAACATCAAGTATAAAAAAGCCCTAATATTATTTTATCTTTAAGGTAAAGCAATACATTCAATTAGGTGTTTTCGAAAGAGTGTTTTCATTTAAAATAAAGTTGACCTTCTATTACTATGTTAAAAATTACCAGAAGTATGGTATTAACCTTCTTTAAACGCTCTTAGAACAAATGTGTTTTGTTTATCAAATGTAAGTAAATTTACCTCATCCCTAACTGGACAAAATTTTTTAGGGTTTTTCAATATCTTTATTTGATTTAGGATAAAATTTAAAAGTTTTTTTCTCTTTTTGTTTTATATATGAAAAGACAATTAAATTTATTTCATAGAGTCCAAGTGCAAGATACTTGTACGGAATTAATAATAAAATTGTGTACGTATGTTAATTGGTAACTCCTCAAAATATAGAAACTTTTTTGTAAAATTCATAAATTAAAAAGAAATCAATACTATATATAAGACTATTCTGGTCTATATTTTTTCAGTAATCTAATTTTTTTTGTTATTTGTTACATATTTTTAATTATTATTAGAAAAAAAAAATCCATTTGATTTCTGGAACTAATTTCGTAACAAAATTTTTTGAAAGAAGTATGTTCCTATTACTGTGTTATTAATAATCCTTGCCCATACATTCCCTTTTTTATAATTCTAATGTCTTTTTTTAAACCAGTCTGCATTGTAAATTCGCTAGTACCTAAAACTATGCATATTCACTTATCCATTCAAACAAACAATTGCGTTGTCTGATGTTTCCCTAGTCTAGGGTAAAAGCTGATAATATTCTTTCGGTCATGGTCTGGATAAACTTAGTTCTGCGATCTAGACCATTCTCTAATGCAATTTTTCAATTGAAATAGATGGCTTCAAATGGTTATAACTGGTTTTAAATGCTGCTAACAGCAACAATTCTAGCATCTAATGAAATAAATTTAAAAAATTTGGAATGTAATTTATCAATTTATGTTGCAATAAAGTATTATAATTATTATATAAATATAATTATTTTGTGAAAAATTGATGATAAGTATAGGACATTATACATATAATAAGTCCAGAATGTAAAAATGCAAAATTATATAGAAAGTTCTATTTAAGAAAAAAAAATCTGTCAGACTTTTTTCCGATTTTTTTTATGCTTACATTTGATGTCGAAATATGCCCGAGCTAAAAATTAAAGTCGATGTGTCGGAGGGTTATTTCAAAAACTAAATACCCCTTCTTATATTAAATTTCAATATCTTTACCCTGTATAATGAAAGCCTTAAGAAATTTAAATATTTATAACAAAAATGCGGCCAAGGATCACTTTTTGCATTATAGGGTAACAGCGTTAGCTCTATCATCAATTTGCCCCATAGTTTAGGAAAGCATCTTTAAGAGAGTTCAAGAGCTCACACCTCACTGCAAGACAAAGTTTATAAAAGTATTTAAAACTTATGTGAATGGCCATCACATACACAAACATGCTATCTATTGACTATACGATAACACATAAGTAAAATTAACATTGCATTTTTTCGTTTTGTTGTAAATTGTATCTCTTTGAGCTTCATGGGCGAATTCTTTCAAATACCGTCACGCATGAGGCATATGATTTTCTTACATACAGATAATTCTAATAGATCTTTAGTATTATATCGTCGCCACCACTCAATAAATCAATATTTATTAAAATAATTTGTTTCAATTGAATATTTTGCAACTAAAATTTTAACATGTGCAGCCTTATTAACCATAACTATAATGCTGTATCTCGAATTTTTTATCAAAAAGCCAACCAAAATTTAATATTTAAAATATGATTTTCACAGACCGAAACGAATGAGTTTTATTTTAACCCTTTTTATTTATTGTATAACAAATGTACACTAGGTTAGTTTTTAAAAACTTAAAAGATATAAATTTATTGGTTGCAGATATATGGGTAAAATTGCATTTAATATAAATACTTGTATTCAGATAGTGATGTTTTTAAAACAAAATTTCTATAATATAGGAGTAATATTTGTATAAAAATTTAGGTAATATTGGTGTAAATTGCTTAGCCTTAAAATAAGGTAAATAATTGGTGCTTTGTTTATAGGCAATTGTTTAAATTTTCAGTTTAAATTTTCCTTTTCTAAATGTTATTTTTTGTATATCATAATACCTATATGTTAATTAAAAATTAGCCCTAAAGTGTAAAAATATGTGTAATAATTATTTATTAGGTATTATAAGATAAATAAATAAATCATAGCAGAATCAATTATTGTTTTTTTTTTAATTTAATACATACAAAATTCCTACATTAATAAAATCACAGCTCTGCTTCTTCTTCACAAGGATACTCTTTAACAATTTTAATTCCGTCTTTTCCAGCTAATAACAATTTCCTATTTTCACAGTCAAATGTACATTTGTTGCTATAAGTGATTCCATCTGAACCACATACTGGTGCATACATTCTATTACACACACAAGATACTTCAATATCAACTGGAGGGTCTTCTATTTCAGCTTCCTGACCCGGGGGCATAACGGATGGTACAAGCTTCACCTCAGAAAGTCCAAAATGTATCGTACATAAAACTAAACTGAGTTCAAATAAGAGTTTCATTTTTATTTAAAATTACAAAACGCCGATGGATATTTTCGCGATATTATTGTTTTTTTGTCTTATCATATAGTCACGAGTTGACTTTTGTTAGCGGTTATCTTTTAACTAGCGATAAATGTGGATTTTGATTTATTATAAGTTTATCTTTTCAAATTGTTATCAAAAGCCTGATAAGATTAATTTTAAACAGTAGCCCAAAATTAAGCAAAAGTTTTTTTTTTGAAAGGATTCGTAAAATTTAGAAAAAAAAATGAAAACCGCGAAATTTGTACTTACTTTTTTTTTCTTTTGGCAGATGCTATAAAGTTATATGTATATTTTAATCTATTTTTTACCTTAAAGATAAAGATAAATTAGGCCATATATTTTATTTAAGACCTAGAAAGCTCCAAGTTCAGGTTTTATTTCATAAAGTAAATTAGCAAATTCATAGCACTTAAGGAGTAAAGTTTTGGTTTAAAGTGGTACATTCGATTTCGATCGTAGATGGCGCTTGGCAGCTAGACACATTTGTGTTGCTTTGGTCTCAATTTTTGTTTGTTTTTACGTGTAAAACCTACGCAAAAATGTTATTGTGGTTAAATATTTGTAGCTCTACTTGCGATTCATGTGTAAGCATAAAAATCCTTAAGTTAGTGTATTAAGTATTTTGTCCACAATTCTCATTCGAAACATGGTGCTGAGCCGGTCGGATCTCAAAGCTTTTCGAAAGATTTTTGCCGAGCAAGCAGCAAATAGCGGTGAATTTTATCAAAGGTTGCTTGATGGTGTTTTTAAGAAAATAGAGGAAAAGTTTACTGAAAAGCTAACCATTATTGAAAAAGAACTTTCTCCAGCCAAGAGGGAGATATCAGATCTGCGCAACAAAAACAAAGACTTGCTGCGCATGAGGGATGCCCAGAAACAGCACTCTAGGCGCCTGAACATCCGCATTTTTGGCCTACAATGTCCCAGCGATGAAAACGATTCTAAATTGCAGCATTTGGTATCAAATTTGCTGCGATCCAAAATGCAAGTAGTAACCTTCGAGATTCAGACATCAATAGATGTTTTCGCGTTACACAAAACACGTCCGAGCCGTAGCCGATCGAGAGTTCTATCGATCGGTATAGATCTATAATGGATATAGAGAGTGAGCTACGTCCGAGCTCACCGTTAAACCGCCAGTCGTAATGGTAGAATTTACAAACTTAAACCAAAAATCGTTAGTGCTAAAGAATAGAAGGTACTTAAAAGGTACGGGAATTATGGTAGAAGAGGACTTAACTAAAATGAAACAAACGGTGTTTAAAACTGCACTGGTTCGATTTTCTAAACAAAATGTATGGATTTCACATGGCAATGTTTACATAAAAAATCGATGTTTGGTGTATCGTGTACAGAATGAGGACGATTTGAATTCTATTTAAAGGTACTTTAACATCCTTACCAATTTTAAGCTCTTGGCATTTAGGATGATTGCTAGCTTTCAAAAGATTCTATACTTATATCATTTTTATTTTTGCGTAATATAGTGGTACAAGGGACACAGAGCCACATAAGTGAAAAAAAAACTGTTATTTCATCTTATTATTATTGTTTTTATTATTGAAACATTTTTTCTTTTTAGTTTATATAATTCAGTTTTCTATTTTCAGTGATCTAAGTATATATTGCTTAAAGGAAAGTCATATATCTAATATTTTTTATTTGTTTATTTTTTCTTTTGAATTTGAGTTTTGGATAATTCAAAAAAAGTGTTGACCTCCTTTGATTAACTTATAGTAATTAACTTTAAGTTTATAATGCCTGAAACCTTAAGTGATGTTAAGTTTGGTCACCTTAACGTGCGTTCACTGTCTACAGGTTTTGATCGCCTCTCGGATTTAATTGTATCAGCTGGAATTGACGTTATGTGCACTTCTAATACTTGGCTTAGTGATGATAGATCTTACAGTTATTCAGTTCCAACTTGTAAGTTATTTATCAGAAATAGGGGGGGCAGGGGACGAGGGGTTGCTATATATGTTCGGCAGTCTCTTGAAAGCTCTTTAACCTTCGAATATGTTGATTTCCCCCTTGATCTCCAGTGCTTATTCGTTAAATTACGTCTAGGAAAGGAACTCTTTCTTTTCGGCTCTTTCTATAGGCCTCCTAAGGGAGATCTACGTCATTCTGTTTGTTGTTTTGACGATATTTTATTCCTTGCATGTTCACAATATGATAATGTTATTATTCTCGGTGATTCCAATGTGAATTACTTTTCAAACAATATTTTGTTGGATTGCTTTTCCACATATGATTTTGCTCAGGTAATAAATGAGCCTACTCGTGTAGCAGCTAACACATAAACTTTAATTGATATGATTTATTTTAACAAACCCGCAAGTATCGTACGTGCTTATATTTTGAATGCTGATTTAATTTCCGATCACTATGCAATAGTTTGTGACGTCTATATTTTACTTGTTGAAAATGAACAAGTAAAATATAGGTCTTACCGCAATTTTAGGTTTTTTGACAGGAATGATTTTCTTGATGATCTAAAACAAATAAATTGGGACAATATTTACCATATTTATGGTCTGGGTGAAAAAGTCATTATTTGAGACACATGCCTCATTAACTACGTTAAGGATTTCTAAACCTTTCACTCCATGGATTACCTAAAGCGTTAAACTCTTTATAAAAGAAAAATAAAGAAAGTAAAATTAAAAAATAAAGCGTTATCGAGATATAAAAATTCTAAAAGAGTTTACCCGATTGGCTATTTTACAAGCAACTACGAAATTCGGTGGTGGGGATGATTAGGTGGGAAAAGAAAGCATATTTGGAACTTCATCAAAAAAGCAGCAATAGTAAAAAACTATGGAAAGCAATAAAAAACCTTAGTCTCAGAAATTCTTCTAACCGTTCTATACCTGTAAACCTTCAAAATCCTGAAAAAATAAATGATTATTTTTCATCAGTTTATAGTCCTTCAGTTAGCTACCCAGACAGTCGAATATTTTCTTAATCATACAGTTAGTCCTGGTCTCCAGTTTTCATTTCGCTTAGCCACTGTAGCAGAAATTTCAAAAATAGTTTTAGATCTCAAATCTATGCCTGTGGTAGTGACTGCATCTCAGCGAATATGCTCCGTTTGTATTCATCATCTTGGAAAGTTTTGGAAAAGTTCATTCAGGCACAGATTTATTATTTCTTTATCACAATTAACATAATCCCGCAGGGCCAGTCTGACTTCCGAAAGCAGCATAGCACCACATCTACCTTCTTAAAAGTTACTTAAGAAATCATTGAGGCTTTGGATAGAGGTGATACTACGGCCCTCGTATTGCTTGACTTTTCTAAAGCTTTCGATACGTTGGATCACAGCCTGCTTTTAGCAAAATTGACCTATTATGGATTCGATAATAATTCATTAAACTTCTTTAGGCCGTATCTTTCTAAAAGAAAGCAACTGGTGGTATTAGAAAATCAAGCTTAGTCAAACCGCTCTTATATAAGTTTTGGTGTACCACAATGATCCGTCTTGGGTCCTATCTTATTTCTAATGTACATAGTAGACATGTATAAGGTTGTTAAATATTTCAGTATTCAGGGCTTTGCGGATGATACGCAAATTTATAATTTTTTTAAAGCTGACGACGTATTGAGGGGTTGTAGTAGAATAAATGAAGATTTGTCATGTATTTCAACTTTCTCGTCGAGCAATAATTTAAAATTAAATCCTAGCAAGTGTTCTGTAAGGTGTTTCTCTTCAAAAATAAGAAAAAAAACTTTTTGTATAATCTACAACTATTTGTGGGGGGAATGCAGTTAAAAATAGTTGATAACATTAAGAATCTTGGTGTAATTTTCGAGGAGGACTTGAGATTCAAAATGCACGTTTTTGACGTAAATAAAAATCCTATTTTGCGCTCAAACCATTGTACGCTAATAGAAGTATCATTAACTTATGCGAGTCCTTAGGACTTCCTATAATGAACTACTGTAACATTGTTTATGTTCCTACTTTGGATATAGTTACCCTGTATTGTTTGCAGAAGCTTCAAAATCAGTGCTGTCGATTCATTTTTAACTTAAGAAAAGTTTCATAAAAAATGTGTACTCTTGGATTGTTGCGTATGGAGAATATTTATCTTCATCAGTTGGCCGTTTGTGTGCATCGATTGCTTGATACATCCTCCCCTGCTTACCTTCGTGAAAAATTCGGTTTTAGAAGAGATATGCACGACGTCAATCTAAGATGTATAAGTAAATTATCGGCTCCTCGTTTTCCTTCTGCCTAATTTCACAGATGTTTTCTTTTTAATGCTGTTTTGGTGTATAATGAACTTCCGAATTCACTTAATAAATGTCCATTGTTGGTTTTAAACTAAAACTCAATTGGTGGCGAATTAATTGAAGATTTTTATTTTCAACAGTGTCCATTTTTGGTTCCATTATTAGTGCAGAAACAGTGACTTTACTTGAAGAAGGCTACTCTTAAACGTTCGTGGTGAACAGAACTGGGGTTTGGCAAAGCGATGTATCTCACACTTGGAATCGTTATATTTGGAATAATTTTCTTCATGATAGACCCAGAAGTGATAGCAAGCGTGTAACTAATTAACGACAGAACTGTTATATTCACTTAATCATTCGAAGAACCCCGAATATGGAACTACCAACTTATACTACTTTTTAAATAGATATGCGTGATAAGTTGGAAGTTCAAGTATCGGTCCTTACTGGATCTAGGACTAATACCGGCAAGAGTTTTGAGGTATCGCAGATCATTAAGAGTACCTTGACTACAACCTGAGCACAAAGTTCGTCGACTACAGTGGGCACAAGAGCACATGGCTTGACTTGCAAAATTTTGGAACTTAGTGATTTTTTCTGACGAAACAAGAATTTGTTTGGTGCACCAGAGTCATCGAATACGGTTATGGAGAGAACCAACAAGAGCTGCCCATACTTGCTCATGTACACCCCATATAATCCTTTGCAGAAGAAAGCTCTATATTCTGGGCTGGTATGGTGGCACATTATTAATTTGTATTTAAGGCACAATGACTAGTGATAGATTGATGAGCAAGATTCTAGACCCTTATGTCAGACTATGGTGAGCTTTCATTTTTATTATAATACCGACTGATAAAGCCCGACCGCACCGTACCAAAGCTGTAAGTAAATATCTCAGACCAACTAGTACTATACACAAAGCACTGAACGAACAAGCTCTGCTGGTAAAAACAATCATAAGAGTACTAATGTTTTTTGCAAACATTTTAGTTGAAAACAACTAAATTGCAATTACTCAATTAATAATTTTGCTCTAATCTAATCTATTGCTTCAGATAAAAAAAACTTTTGGAAATTCAGGGTAATCCAAAATAAGAACCCCATCGTGTGACAGCACTGTAAGCACCAGTAAAATATCTATTTAACAGTGCCAAAAATCTTAAATCGGTTGACGTACCAGCGAATATCGACTTAAAATGTCTTGGAATATTGGACAATCTATCTGTATATCTAGATTGACGTATTTTTTTTAGTAAGAAGCTATTAAGGGCAGTTCCTTTGAAATAAAAGCACTGTATATAACGTCATAATACAAGTGCATTGTTGAATAGTGTATTACCATCTTTTGTTATCTAGGGTTTTCAAGAATGTATACTCGAATGAATAATATTCAACTGTTTGTTAATACGCTGTCTGAAAATGGACTAAAGAAATTTTAAATTTTAGATATTATTACACAATGGTCTCAATTTTCTTAAACAACAGACTTCATTATCACGCAAATGTGAAATGCAGAAAATGTGAGTTTCAACCTGGTTCTGGTGTACAAAGGTCTTTAAGGATAAAGAAGGGCTGTAGTGTTGAGCTTCTCTGAATGTTTGGTCATTCAGGTAATGCTATGATCATTATAGCCAAATGTGCATTTGTTTCATCACAAAGATTCTACAAAATAGCAAGATATTCCGGAGATAGATGAAAGCATCTGGCATGACAAGGGTTAGGACACACATAGCTGGTCTTTCTGACTATGTATTAATTTTTCTAGGCTTGAAGAGTCTTTGAGCTAAACACTGGTTACTAGACATTGTGAATAATCCAGAACGCCAACATTGCCGCGTTTTAACATAACATAAGCTTAAACATAACATTTCTTAAACGAGATTCAAGCCTATTGGCCTGTGGTAACTCGGTGGGATATGATGGATTCTTTAGAACCTATATGCATCATATCGCCTTTTACTGATCCATTTTTTACCTAATTCATTTCAATATGCATTTTTGTTCCACTGCATGCGCCTTAAACCACCTTTGTCAACTATCCTTCTTATCTAGTTACTTAGAATTAATAAAAAATTATGAGGTATTTTTAAGAAATTTTTAGGTGGGTTAACAGTTTAGTATTTAAACTATTTCAAATAGAATTTCTACTTTAGTATTTGAATTATTTTGGTTACATTTAGCCTATTAGCAACAAGCCAAATTAGTTACAAATGTCGATATCATCCAGATATGTGTGTTGTTTCACCTTAGTTTCTTAATATTTACCAGTTTATTTTTAAAATTAACATTTTGAATACTAGTTGCCAGATCTTATAGCTTTACTGTATTTAGTTTTTGTCATACTAACTCTTACTTTAAAAATAAAGATTTAATTTGGTAGGACGCATCAGTAACGATGCTATATTGTTGATCTTGAAAATCCTCTTCACATAACATATTTTACCTGTTACTTTTAGGTACTTTAAGCTTTTTTACGTATTAGAGGAGTTTCTCAGCGATAAAGGTATTTCAAATTCCATTTGAAGACAAACCGAAAACAACCGAAAATAAACATCAGATGAAATATTTCAGATATTAGATAGATCGATATATAAGAAATCTAAGTCACAAGTTAAAAAGAGAACGATAAAGTTTCTTCTACTGGGTAGTAAAAGAAACGCTCTATTAACCACAGTAGTAAGCGTAAATGTGCAATCGGAAACTCGGTGATGCATTGTCTTCTCCCTTTACATTAAAATTAGAAATTACCATTTTTGGTACTCTGCAGTATGTTGTTTACCAAATTAAAGCCTAGTGTTCTTTTGTTCTTTTTAGTGTTCTTCTCCTAAGAATTATAATACTTTATTATCTTAAATAGCGTCTTGGACTTAGATTTCATTATTACTATACCGTTTATAAGGATACTTTGGATAAAATCTAAGATACTTTCAAAATGCTTTTTTAATAATGGTTTTGTTACAATAATCCCTTTGCACGGCAAGTTCGTCTACAGTACTCACAATTGTATAAAATACAAAGCTAACCCGTAAAGATTTGTTTTTTGTGATTGATTACCACTATTTTTATTTCTGTTGCTTTTTTTTACTATAAATTAGCTAGACAAACATATAGAGAAAATTATGTCATAAAATAAAAATATTTCTATTTTATTTATGTTGTGTTGGTCATTGAAAAAACAAAATTTGATGGACAAAAAGCAAAAATTCGGCTTTTTAGCTCATTTAGACAAGAAAGAAGAATAGTTCCCTCAAAGAAATATCAGTTATTTTAAAGAAATATAATATCTTGTGCAATATAGTAAATATAAAGTATTTTCTTAAATTTTTATTTTCTATCTTATCTCCGAAGGCATGTTGAACTTATTAAAATCCAAAAACATATTTGGTTTAGCATCAAATTTAGATTTTTCTCTTAATCTTATTTTATTTACATTAAAAATATTAGTATATTTTCTGAACAGTGACGTATTATTTTGTTAAATACAAAAAAATATGTTGATAGATTTTATAGAAAAAACTAAAATCCAAAATATGCACCTTTATAGTGTAGGTAGGGGAAAGGTCTGCACTATGAAGGTGAATATTTTAGCCAATGCAAGAGCAATAACTACAAATTAAGCAAAACGACATTGAGAAGAGATTTCGTCCTTTTACTTTTTTAAATTGTTGTTGTATTCAAATTCATTACTAATCTCCAGCATATCACTATACCATTTTACAATAAATTAATATTTACTAGTATTTCCAAAATATGTTTAATTTTAATATTTTTTAAATAAATTTTCATATTTTCTTCGCGTAGACCATTTTGATTTATGTTTTTTTTGGGTGAGAAAATCAACTTGATTGGTCACGTCAATGGGACTTTTTCATACGATTTATATGTTGTTATTTCAATAAATATAATCAACTTTAACCATATTAAGCTATCGTGGTTTAAAAATGTACCCTTTATATCTTCAAAATATACTTATTCATTTTTAACCCATTAAAACAAAAACAACAAAAGTCATCTAGTCATGTTACTAACCATGGTTAATTATTATTTTATAAAACGACGAGATAGTTTTACCATTAACAAAAATATAGTGGTAAAATTGTCTCGTTAGTTGAGTGTCACCAAGGGTCCAACCATAGGATCATTATATTACAAGAAAAATTATTTTTACCTTGGAAATTTTGCATGAAAAATTTCTGGAAAAGGAATTTTTTTTCTCCCTTAATTTGCCAGATTATACTCGAAACACATAACTTTATTCCCATACTATTCAAATTCCCTAACTGAGATAGATATATATAAGTGAGTTTGACTTTTGCGCCTTTTTCTATATCATCGAACTATTCTCTTAATAGAATTTGGATTGCCTGGAAATAGTGTTCTTCTTCCTTAATTTGCTAGAGTATACCCGAAAAACATCACTTTATCACTATACTTTTATAATTCTTAGACTGATGTTTTATTTTTCTGCTTGCTTATGTAAATATTTTATGAGCAACTTCTTATGTTCCACTATTTCATTTTTTATTTATTTGAAAAAAAAACAAGCGTATCCAATTAAATTATGCATTTAGTTCTTTAATTATATGTTTATTTAGGGTTCCTTAGTAATTTAATTATTGTTTTAAGATTAATCAAAATGTACAACATATTTTGTTAAATATGGTCTTCACATATTATATGGCAAAGAAAAAGTAAATCCTATCCCTTTAAGTTATGCATCGGGCTCTGTAATAACTTCAAGACCCGAATGAATGCTAGTAAAGAAATTAAATAAATACCGAAAAATTCTTGAAGAATTAAAAAATTTTATTTTAATTGCAGCTCATTTTTATATTTATACATCTATGTAATATGTTTGTAATTTTAAAAAATGTCAGAATAATACTTTTTTAAGAAATATAAATATTTTTAATTACAAAATAAACAATATGTGCCTCTATAAAAAATGATGGATAACACTCAATGTTAAAATTAATTTTTGAACTTTAAATAATAATTGATTTAATAGCATCTGAATCTCTTATATTACTAGGATGTATTTTTCTAAAGTGTGCAAACTTTTGAAGTTCTCGTGCTTTAATTAATTAAAATTAATTCAATCAGTTAACTTAAGTGCCTGTAAGTAGCTTCTGAGTAATTCAAATTCCTGGAATAAGTAACCGAATTAAATAATTAAGAATGTACTTAATCCAGACTCTTTAACTCTTTTAGGGCAATTTACACTCTGAAATAACTGACTGATAAACCTGGACAAGTGATTAATTGATTTTTATTAAAAATTGTCTTTAAATTACTGAATTACGCCTGTAAATCTTGGGATAGAAACTCGGACAAAATGACCTTTTTAGACTTATAATATACTCTATAGGGATATAGTAATAAGAGTTTAACTTTTTCACCTTTTTCTATATCATCGCATCCAATTAAATTATGCATTTAGTTCTTTAATTATATGTTTATTTAGGGTTCCTTAGTAATTTAATTATTGTTTTAAAGTTAATCAAAATATAGTACAACAGTTATGATAAACCTTCCATTTGGACAAAAATCAAACTGGTACATAAGGAGCTCTAGATAGATAACGTACATAAGAAATTACATAGGATTTTGTTAATAAATCTAAGAGTAATAAATTTAAAGATGGTATTCATATTAATTACCATGTATGACAAGACTTTATTTCGATATTTATGGAAACATTTTTATATTTATAAATCTAAATCATCTTTACATCAAGCTTACAAATTCACCTTATTTTACTGAATAGTTGAACCAAAACACTTCTACTTTGAAAAGTCCAATTTTTTTGATCAACCTTATTTTTCTGTTTGTTTTTTAACTCTATAATTTGTATTTTATAACGTAAATCATCGCGGTTCTAAAAATTGTAAAATTTGATTCATATATTTATAAATGATAAAATATTAAATTTTCACTTAAACTGCTTTTTTTTTTTCTTTTACTTTAATTAAAATATATAAGCTAATCAATTTCTCCATTATTAATAAAATAAATTAATGTCCTTCATCTCTGCTTCCTATCGTGCTAAATAGAACGGCAAAAGAGATTCGGATAAATCGAAAAGTATTTTAGATAAAATTTAAAACTTCTTTCCGCCTTCAATAAAATGCAGAACTTTATAATACAATTAACGGCAATCGGTGTTTCTAAATGACAAAAGAACTTTGCATTTTGAACAGGAAAGGTAATCTAAAAACGATTTCTCTTTGAAATGTCTTACTCTAAATCTAAATTGTACTTTTTATGTGACATTTTTTTCTCATCCTTCTTTTATCTTATCTTAGATAAAGTTTGCATTAAA
The DNA here is from genome assembly GCF_022605725.1 of Anthonomus grandis grandis. Classification (NCBI taxonomy): domain Eukaryota; kingdom Metazoa; phylum Arthropoda; class Insecta; order Coleoptera; family Curculionidae; genus Anthonomus; species Anthonomus grandis. Next base: position 24,032,547 of record NC_065548.1, on the reverse strand, counting down.
AGTTAAGTAGCTAATTTTAAAAAAAGCTATACATTTTAAAATTTAGAGCTAAATTCTTGTGCTGGACTGTGAATTTGGTTGTTTAGAGAACGTTAACATTAATCAATGACCTAGAAGCTTTCTTCACATGGATTAAAAATATTTTTCTCTAGAGAATATCAGTGAAAATGACGACCAGAGAAGTCATGGTTTGTAAAAACTAATTGTTGTGAAAAGCGACTTTTTTAAAAAGACCCTTTTTAATTGTGACTTTTTTTATGACTCTATTGAAACGTTTTTGGTAAGTAGTGCATAAAATTTGAGGCATTCTGATTATCTTTGGAGATATAAAAATATAAATAAAGCTTTATTATTATTAGTTCTTTTCCTCTAAATATTTATTTGCGAGAAAACGGTAATAATTTTTTGTTAAATGTAACATTGATAAATACATAATATGTCTAATAGATATGCCAAAAAAAGTTAAGGAAAATATGTTTCAATTTTAATACAAAAATTTTATTATTTAATAGAACTGTAGAAAAAATTAATTTTTTTTTGAAAATATATAACTTTAAAAAAAAAATTATTGTTTTTGCAAATTTTTGCGTGTTTACTATTAAAAATAAATATAAATCATAAAAAAATATTTTTAGTTGTTGATATCTTCTCAAAAGTTTTTTTTTCTTTGCATTAATAACTTTTTTAAGAAGCATTTTTTTTAAATAGATTTTTCTTTAAAAATTTCTTTTTTTAAAGTTTTGTATTATATACATTACTTAACATACTATTTAATAATTACGAGTGAACATAGATGGAAAATATCGATTTAAAAAAAAAAGGTACTGTTAAAGGCAAAAAAAAGGTTCTTTTTAGTTAATTGGCATATTACTTACATACTTACCATTAAATTGAAAAAGTGCTTAACTTTCCTGTTGCTCTACTAACTAATTATACTATGTTAACTACAAAACTGTTTAAAATTTAAATTACATAAAATTATAAATTTGTTGATTTTTTTTTACTGGCTTGATATAGTAGCTATTATATTGAATTAAATATTTTATTACGAAAATCATTGTTAGTTGTTGTAAATTAAATTCTCTTATTGACCTAATTTTTACATTAGAAATTAGGTAAAAAATATGTAAAAATTAGGTCAATAAGAGAATATAATTTAAAAAAGTAAAATTAAACAGATTTATAATATTCTAATTTTAAATCAGTTTTCAGATTTGAAATTTATTTTTTTTGATAAGCTAGTTAATTTTTAATTTTTTATCGGAGTATATGAACGCATAAATATATTTACAACAAATGTATACAAATTGAGAGTAACGCGATTTTCTATCCTCAACCTCTAAAGAGGCCTATATATAGGGTGTCCCACTAAGATGGATGCAAGCCAATATTTTAGTTATTTCTTAAGCAATATTTTTGATTTTTGGTAGGACGTACGTTTTATTGTGGTTGGATATTTTTCGATTTAAGAGTAAGCGATCTTTAGGATACTATTTATTTTAAATATTCTTAATTATATTGAATCCTCCTTACCAAAGATACTTTTAATATTTTTATTTTTTTTAAATACATACGATTACGATGCCACTGGATGAAAAACAACTTAAAGTTAACATCTTCGATCAAGCCACCATAATTTTTAATGCGTTTTTCTTAAATTTTCCTATTTATTCATGGACGGATTCTATAAACGTTAGTTTTAATAGAAATCCGCAGATTGATTGATCAGATTGATCAGATCTGGAAACCTAGGGGGCCGTGCTACAAAAGAACTATTACGACATTTATCTTGAAAATTTAAATTGTCATGCAGGGCAGCATTATGGATCGGAGCCCCATCTAGCTGAATATACAAATTCTCTCTATACGTTAACGGCAAGTTATGAATAGCATCTCAAAATCATTTTACAAGAAAACCAAAAAATAAGGCGATATTTTCTACCAACGGTACAGAATCATCTCAGAATATGAGATATTATAGTAATGAGAAAAAAAATTAAATTTCAATTTTCAAAAATCAATATTCTGAGAAGCTATGGGAAACGGCTTTCCAATAAGAAGTGATATTTGAATAGCCCAGTATTTCGGTAGATGTCACATTTGGAAATATATTTTGTTGACATTTGACAACTATAAACTATGCAAATTAATAAAAATCGAACGATATACGTTTTAACATTGCATTGAAATTTTTAGAATTCGCTATAAAAATTGTGAAAATTTGGCACAGATAATTCGTAAATCTCGAACATTTTTGGGTTGTTATAACACCTTGTTGGCCGCAATACAGAAATTGGTGGAAAAATTATTAACTGCATATAACTGCATAAATCCATTATTATGTTGATATAAACCAGGGTTTACCCGTAAGCATGTACTTTAAAAAAAATTATAAAAATAAAGATTAAACTCGAAAAATTCATCCATTATCCCAAAGATGCTAATCATACACTTTTATAAAAGGTAATAACACACAATCTACAGCATCCCAAATACATTTAATAAAATGACAACGGTTACATGTTTCGCTCGACAAGAGCCATCATCAGATAATAATAATTATTATTAAATAATAATTAAGATGAGGGAACCCGAAAAAAGGAAAATTCAACAAAAACTTACCATAACATACACAAAACACCTAACATATAAATAAACAAAGCCTACAAAAGTACATAGATAGTGCCACTTTATTTTCAATATGTTTTTCACGATAGATTTATGAACCTTAGTGGTGTTTTTTTTTCTGAAGTCGAATTAAAATTTCTTAACAACAATTTAAAATTTATTCTTCCTACTAGAACCGACCGATGTGTTAGGGATACAGACATTGGCTATAGAGGCTGATATATCAAATAAGAACATTTTAAGAGCAAGAATAATTTCCTTTTTAAATCAGTATTGTTTTTTTAACAATAAACAAAGAATAAATGAAAACAACAACAAAATATTAAGATCAATAAAAAAGGAAATGAGGGACAACGATATAGTTTTCATAAAAGCCGATAAGGGATCATGCTTACTTGCTTTAAAAAGGGATGATTACATAAATAAAGAAATGGATTTTCTAAACACAGATGACTTTGAAAAGGTCGACAGAGATCCCACAGGTCCATTATTTAATAAATTAAAAAAAGTCTTAGACATGATCTTGGTAGCCTTAGAATATTTTAATTCCCCAAAACAAAAACTATATCCCATGAACCCCAAAACACATCTGTTATATGGGTTGCCAAAAGTCCATAAAACTAGCCTGTGGTTTCCTTTGTTGACTCCCCTTGTTACCAGTTATCATCTTGGCATCACCTAACGTTCCTAGAAATGTTTCAAACTTCAAAGCGCCATATTCTGTAACAAATTCAGTGAACTTTGCCAAAAGCATTCAGAATATTTACGTTCCAGATATAGCCCAGCTTATATCGCTAGACGTGAAAAACTTATTTCCAAGCATTGCATCCGCTGATTGTCTGGTCCTAATCAAAGATCTTCTCAGGGGAAATTTGATTCACTATTGTTGGAAAATCTACTTTTGCTTCTTTTTACTGTGTTAGATCAAATTTTTTTCCAATTTAACAACCGTTTTTTTAAACAAAAAGAGGAACCAGTAATGGGCTCTTGTTTATCGTCATTTCTTAGTATGGTATTTTTTATTAACTTAAAAACAAAAATAATAAGCAGTAATTTTAAAAATAACATCATCTTTTATAAACGGTATGTGGATGATATATGTATGATTTGGAATGGAAGTGAGGTAGAGCTTACAAATTTCCATACTTATGTCAACTCTCTTCACTCTAAAATTGAGTTCACGATCGAACGGGAACAGAACAACACCTTACCATTCCTAGATCTATTACTTAAGAGGAAAAGAAATAAGATATCCTTTGAAATATTTCATAAACAAGCAACAACAGATAATATTATACAATATAATTCAACATCACCGTCCTCACATAAATTTGCTGCTTTCCATTCTTTGTTTTACAGACTTTTTAACATCCCACTTTCTCTTAAAAAAGAATTCCTTACCATTAAACAATTAGCAGTCAGTACCTTTTTCCCTCTTAAACCTATATATAAAATGTATTTTCAGTATGTGAACAAGTATAAATTATCATTTGATGTTATCAAACAACAAACAGACTGTATCAAAACTTTTAGGTCGTTTGACATAACCTCAGTTTTTAAAACCATTAATACATTAAAAAGACATCTAATTAAAACTAAAAATATAAAAATACTTCATCAGTGCAATATAAGTAAAAAACTAAACTTGTTGGAGACAATGGAAATTAGGAAAGCTTTTAAAAGCCCAGATCTGTCATGTGTTAATGAAAGGTTTGAATTTGATGGCCACCTAGTTTTTAATAACCTTAAATAGTTCTAGACTCTTAAATGATGGTTAGATTTCTGAAATGTATAAGGTGATTTGATTGTTTAGTTGAGTTCTTTGTACATAGATTATGCCACTTTATTGTAAGCTTTGTTTATTTATATGTTAGGTGTTTTGTATATGTTATGGTAAGTTTTTGCTGAATTTTACTTTTCTCGGGTTACATCATTTTAATTATTATTTAAGTCTGATGATGCTCTAGTCGAGCGAAACATGTAACCGTTGTCATTTTATTAAATGTATTTGTAATGCTGTAGATTTTGTGTTCTTACCTTTTATAAAAAAATAAAGTTTACCTATTTTAATGACACACCCTGCATCAATATTTATTAAAATTAGAATTATCTTGGGTAAGAAGTTTTGAATGTAACTTAACAGATTTGAAATAAATAGTGTCCTAAAGGTAATTTACTTTTGAATCGAAAAATATCCATCCAAATTAAAACTTTCTTGCCCTGGTAAAATGTGCGTCTTATAGCCATACAGCCTCTAATAAAAATGAATAATATCGCTTAACAATCAACAAATATATGGGCTTGTATCCATCTTAAGTAAGGCACCCTGCATGTGGAAGACCTGGTCAAATTTCAAGTACAACAATAAAAAATAAAAAGCAGTAGAATTTCACACGAGATTTTACGCAGGTCTCTATTTATTATGTGGGGGTTATTATAAACAAGTTTCAGTGAGCTATACGTTTTTTTGAAAAAGATACTATAATTTTTGCTTTAATCTAAGATTATAGACCAGTATGACAATTAAACTAAACGAGTACGAATAACAAAAAGTAACTTAACATTTTTAGTATAAATACTCATCTCTTAACATAGAAATATTAATAGTTTTATTTGTATCATTATGGGAATCATTGTTTATATTTTACATAATTAAGTGATAATATTTATGATTAAAACACTAATAAAATTATGTATGGTCGGCATATGCTTGTACTCAATAAAAATTAGGAGAATTCAAAATATCCGCCATATATATTAAAGAAAGCAATAGTCGGAGAATAGACCCTTATGGAACACCCGATTTTTAATATTCACTTTATTAGATAAATACCGTTTGAATACACTTTTTGGTTACTATTAGGGAAATAGAATTTAACTAGATTTATCACAAACCAGCTTTTAATTTATCGTGTTAACCGCATTTAAATAATCCAACAAAATTAGTACACTGGTATCATATGCAGAAATTATATCAGATAAAAGTTTGTTCAAGCAACGAAAATTAAAAAAAAAAATTGGTTACACAAAATGCGTTTAAAATTTTTCGAAATTGTAGGCAGGATGACCATTAAGAGACTCAGGATTTGGTTTTTTTCCAAGAATTAGGAAAATATTTATTTTCGATGCGGCCGTTAGTGTGTGTAATAAATTTATCGATAAAGGGGCTGCAGTACTTTAATGTAACAACACACAGTATCAAGTACATTTTTATGTTATTTCATATATTATATGCATTTTCCACATCATATTAACGATAGAATAATTTTTAACCAAAAAGGTGTGTGTAACTTTATGCAGGTTTTTTTTAGTCAATCCTAAAACCCTAAAACCAAAATTGTATATCCCCACCCTTAGCAGTTTCTTAGAAAATTCTGAATTTAAAGAAGATTTTTGATTTTAAAACAAATAATTTATACAATTTAGGGTTTGAAGCTGTACAACTAAGGTAAACACAATTAGACTTTAAAGTTACTTATTTGTGATGAATTTGATTAAATTTTTTTTTTAAATCTCAATAATCTATTTTTTAAATTCAATTTTTATTTTGTAACCTTGTCTAGGTTGATTGTAGAAAAATTGTAGAGAATTAAGTTATATTTATTTTTATTTCTTTTAAAATTTTTCATTGAAAGATTTATACTTTAGACAGAAAGTCATAGTTCCTTAACAACGAGAAAAGAGAGACATAGTTTTTTTAGGCTGCTAACAAAAAACAAAAGCTGCATGATTTCTCCAAATTTTAAATGCAAAATTTCTTGTTATAAATATGTTTAAGATGTAAAATAAAACAATCACCAATCTTTTATAACATTAATTTTATATATTAAAACCCATATTTGAATAATAAGTGAGTTTTTTTTATCTTTAAAAAATTAAAATAATATAACGTTAAATAACATTAATCATGAATGAAATTTAGTGCTGCTTATAGGTCATAAAAATAACATTTATAAATGTACATTAAAGTAAGTTAACATGCTTCATATTTAGCAATAACAAAAGCTTCTCCTGTATCTCCTTTAGATGATTTGGCAGCACAATTAAATTCGCATTCATTTCCATATGTTTTACCATTGCTACCACACACTGGATTCCAGTTCAATGGACATATACACACTGGACCCTGGATTTCACCTGCTTGGCTTCCAGTAAAAACGCCAACCAGAAAAGTAATTAGCAGAAAAAAAACTATACACTTCATTATGTAATTTGACTAAAAAGTTGCGTATCTGTTATTTAAAGTGTAAACTGTTACTAACTGCTTTGAGCTTTATTTATCACATTTATGATTATCTGAAATTTATTATTAGATACGAATAATGCATACATTTGGTAATATTTATTTAAACTTTATTATACACAGTGATTCTAATAAAGTTTAACGATTTTCACTTATCTTTATTAAAAATTCAGTTGAATACGGAGATTTTTTTGTAGGAGGCCATAAGAGAATCATAAATTATATATTAAGTAATTAATATTATCTAAACAGTCTTAGTTATATTTTAAATTACAAATTTTGCGCGACAAACGATGCCATAGCCAAGGTAGGCTTATCGTTTTACATGAGATTAAACTGCGATATTTTGCCTTGTCTACACTGGATTTAACCCAATCACTCAATTTAATCCACAGGTTTAAATTGATGAATTGCTATCAACTCCTTTTAGCATGTTGCGCTAATAACGTTGTAATTTATAAAAGAGAGTATAAATGATAAAAACGAATACTCTACATAAAAAACTATATGTGCCTTAAATAACAGAGAATATTAACAAAATGTAAAGAAAAGGGATATAGCGTTTCGACAATTTAGGCGTACTGAGCGTCCTGAAAAAAAGGATTATTATAAATTTTACAAAAATAATAACAACAGCTTCGATAAGATTAGAACGCAATTTCTATTATAGGTATAAATTTAAAAATTGTAAGAACTTTAGAGATTTGTTCCACCTAAAAAAAGGTATTCTAGAATAATTTAAGTATTTTAATAATTTATAAAACTTTTTTTATTAGCTCAGATATTTAAAATTTTCTCTTAAATGAGGAACTTGTCAATTGTTCTTTTAATAATAGTCAAAGTCAAAATATACTTTATTTGCTAAGTTTACAAACTTGTGCTAAAAGCTTCCTAATTCTAGACTTTATAATACAAGTAATTATTTGATTATACAGGATACAGGACAAAAACAGAATACAGAATCGATTTTGATTGTACATAGAAGCATATTTTATATAATCAAAGAAAAAACCAAAAAAGAAGAAAAGAAAAGGCGAGAACCAACATAAAAGAAGAATAATAAAAAAAGTAAAATAAAATAAATCTGATCAACAGATATATAATTAATTTTAAATATTAAAATGAGTCGTTAAAATACTCTTTAATGCTGTAGTAAACTTTTGGTAAGATTAATTTTTTTAGTTTTTTCCTAAACTTTTTAAGGTCTGTAATAGTCCTAATCGAAAAAAGAACATGATTAAATTTTTTACGACTAATAAATATAAGAGAGTTTCTCGTAAGTGAGGAGGTGGGGATTGGAAGAGATAAGTTGCCCACTTGACGAGTATTATGACTGGTGCAGGATGGTGGACTTACGGACTTATGTATGAGTGTTGCATTTTCCAATATAAAGAGTGAGAAAAGTGTTAAAATTCTTTCAGCTACAAAAAGAGGTTTACAAGAGAATCTCAGACCAACACCACACAGATACCTTAATGCTTTTTTCTGAATAGTAAAAATTATATTAAGGAGTCCCTTGGAGCACAAACCCCAAAATGGCAACCCATAACGGATATGAGAGTCTATTAAGGCGAAATAAAGTGAACGAGCAAACAACCCCCCCAACTCATGCCTGCAAAATAATGGCAACCCTGACTGCAAAACAACCAGAAAAGAGTTTAGCAGCGAGGACCAAAACGTGGTTGTCAAACCTTAAACTCTCATCAATGAAGAGGCCGAGAAATCGACAATAATCCCTACCATGTAGTGGGCTCTGCTCATCAAACGAAAAACCCTCTACATTACACTTAAAGCCCAGAACAAAAGTCTTATTAACATTGAATACAAGCTGATTGCAGATGCACTACTCTTTAATTTTGTGAAGGTCCTCTACTGTGAGAGATCTGACTACCTTTTGATCTTTGTTATGCCACAGAATTGTAGTATCATCGGCAAACTGAACCACTAGTCCATGCAGTGATAGAGAGCTTAAGTCATTAACGTATAATAAAAATAAAATAAAACTCAACACTGACCCTTGAGGTACACCACATTTAAGATGTGCTATCCCTGACGAAAATCCAGATGCAACCACCCTCTGGGTGCGGCCAGACAGGGATGACTTCAAAAAAATATTTTTAAGGCATTTCGATAGAATAATCTCTACATTTTTCTTCTTGAATTTTACTTTGTTTATTATTGTATATTGTACATTTCTTGAGTATATTACTGATATTATTATTAATAAACATTTTTGATCATATAGTGTGCTACCAATTAAGTCTAAAATCGTCAATAAACGATTTTGTTGAACCTGAATCAATTAATATTTTTATTTTGGTTTTTGAAAACTCTATATAAGAAAGTTCGCTAGAGTTTGAGAAATTAAAAGAAATTAATTGAGGTTCATGTATCACATTTTGGTGTTCGTTTGAGAAGTTTCCTGAAAATTTTCATTTTCATAGGGTTCCTCAATTATACCTTCGTTACTTTGTTCTGAACCATATTGAGCAAAAGAGTTTTCGGTATTATCGTAGTCACAATAATTATAGGGT